>NC_140606.1:28915235-29515235 GCF_057381915.1 Diplotaxodon limnothrissa | reverse complement strand
TGATTATGCTTTAGTGTGAAGATTATGGCAGTCCACCCTAGGGCCATGGAAATTCTCCATGAATCACCTTTCGTGCAGTTTATATTTAATGGCTTTTACACGTCAGTGTGGCAAAATGGCTGTTTTGTGCCACCTACAATATTTCAGTGAAGCCACCCCAGCACCATATTTAATCTGCATTTATGTTGTTTTGTCTTAAGATAGACAAAAAGCCTGGAGCTTTGAGCCATACCTTAGGCCCAACAGGAAGTCAGGCATTTTCAATGTAACATGCAGTCTTGGCAGAATTATGACCATTTTCTTGTCTTGGACTTTAACAAACTTGTGCAAGAGATTTAATTTGATGAGCTTTATATTTTGTCAGGTCACTCTAAAGGGCACCATGTAGTCGGCCAAGGAAATGATCTGGATCTTTTTTGTGCAGCAGGCCTTATGACATCCACACGCCCCGGCCGAAGATCGCTACTTTCTGACGTTACGGTCACGCCTGTCTGTGTGTAATTCTATATGTGTCTGGGTGGATTTACAGTATGTGAAAATACTTTTCATGACCACACCTTTCAGAAAAGATTTTTTTTTTGGTGATGACTACATTGTTGTTTTTGTTGTTTTTTGAGAATGCAGACTTTTATTGGTGTGTGTGTGTGTAATGTTGCAACAATAATGCTGTTTAATTAAAGCCAGCGCGCACGCCCATGTTTAAATATCCCCACAATTCCCTGCTTGAAGACGCAGCCTGTAACTCATTAGCTTGCTTTGCCGTTGCCAAATGTTGCTCCGCCACCCTGACTGTTCGAGTGCACAGGGCTCCCTACAATTGCTCTTTAAAAAAAAAATGCTAATACAAATAAACATGTTTGCAACTGGCTGTGTATAGACACACGGTCTTCTTTTTCCTCTGCTACACACCAAAGATCATGCCTTAACTCATGTTTTTTTTCATGTGAGCGAGAAATAATGAGCCGCCTTAGAAAAACATTAAAAGACTCAAAGGCTGTCTCTGTTTTTACAGTGAATCATCTTGTGTGCTCATCGACCTCCCTATTTTCGAGCATACGAACATGCACACCCCAAACACTGAGAATTACTTCGTGTTTTTAACGTGCTCCACGGGCAGCTGCAGGAGAGAATACACTCTTGACCTCCTCTCCTCTGTCGCTCTTGCATTCCTTGAGTCAGAATCAACCGCAGAGAGAGCGAGGAAGCATTCCAGCGCTCAGGATGATCACAAGCAGGAGGGGGAGTTATAAAGATGGAGGAAATCAGATCCTATTCCATTTGGCTCTTGTAAGAGCTGAATTTGTTAGAGGAAGGATGTCGGGCTGCTTTCAGTTTCGTCCTCCAACACTTAGAAAACACTTAGAGTGTGAGACAGTTTTATATCGGGCTTGCATGCAGGTGTCATGGCAGGCTACGATTTTTGCTTGACCTACAGATGTGTGTACAGATGATTCGGTCTGCTCTAACTCTAACCAGGTGACCCACAAACCCATACTTAATATATGTTATTCACAGGGATTTTCGTGGAACATGTTGCTTAATTTTGGTAAACATAAACCTGTAAAGAAATTACTTAAAAAAAGAATATTGTATGTAGTATGAATAGGTAGTCCTCTATGCAGCATTTACTGTAGACTGTCACGGCTGGCGGAGTGAGCCGTGTGGAGTGGAGGAAAAGGAGGACCCAAAATGCAGCAAACTGATGATACGAGTGAAGTTTATTTACACGGTGGCAGTGGCAAAAACAGGCAATGAAGCATGAGTAATGACAAACCTAAACTGGGAGAAACTAAAGAGCAAACCTGAAATCTTACAAAACGGAGAGCGGAGCAGAGAGACGCAGACCAAGGACCAGGATACCAAGAAACACAGACGAGCCGACAACGAACACAGACCGACACCCACTATATATACACACACACACACAAGGTAATCGGGTAATCGCACACAGGAGGGAAGAACAGCTGATCTGAATACACATGATGACTGGAGGACACAAGCTGAACACAATGACAACAGACACAGACTTTCAGAACAAAACAGGAAATCTAGAACCCGAACCGGACACAAGGGGGGAGGACACAGAATAACTAGAACAGAGGGAAATAATCACAAAACACAAAACGCTGGGTCAACGACCCAGGACCATGACATAGTCTGTGTAACACTGAAGTAAAGCAGTCAAGGCCAGCAGTAAGGAGTTTTAATGTGACCCCTAAACTGATTTTGATGGTTTTTATAAACTCAAGGCAACCTAAAACATAGTGGAAGAATTTCTGGAAATTCATTTTAAACGTTTATTTGTAGGAGCGGGTATCTGTGCTGCTTTACAGCTAGTGCAATAAAACGTTATGAGCAAATAAAGGCAGCTACAGTGAAGAGACCGTGTTGGAGTAGCTACATCAAGCAAGAAGGCTGACAAGAAGACATCGGAAGGCTGATTTTCATACTGAACTGAAATCAACCTTGAAATTGTCAGATTTATTTAAACGGTGCAAACTTAGTGCCTAAATCCTAAAGCGTCAGACATACAGGCCAGAACTCAGCCGACAAAAGGTCCAATCCAGGGGACTGGATTGCTTTGCGAACTGGAAATTGCAGATAAGAAGAGAATAACTTTTTATTGTTTTGCACCAGGAAGTATTTTGTCATAAATTATTAGAAATGGATCAAGTCTTGAGGGAGATTGTCTGAACTGTTAATTTAATTGGAGCCAGAGGTCTGAATCATCATCAGTTTTACAGCCTGACAAAGACATTACCTATGGCCTGCCATGCCGCACTGAAGCGGGATGCTTCAGCCAAGGAGCCGTGCCCACACATTATTTTGATTTACGACAGGAGCGTTTCTTTGTAATGACAGTGGACTGACTGAACGTGAATCATCTGTTTTATAGCTGGATGGTTCATTAAGTGTGAGCCTTTTCAAAATATGTTTGGACTTTTTTGCACTAAAAGAAAGGGGCAAATCTGGGGGTGTTTTTTTTTTTTTATATATAATTGGGTATTATGCAATGTTTTTACTGAGATCAAAGATCAAACTGCGTATGTGTGAGGCCCAGCCATGAACAGAAATAAGCTTGACACCTCGCCTAAGGAGTGTATACCTGACAATTTGACCATTTAAAATGAAGTGTTTCTCTGGAAATACTGTGGAGAGATATTTAAAAAGATGTGACTGTCTTCACTGTGCTAATATTTGTCGTCTTGTGCCTGTTGTCCTGTGATAGACAACTGCATCCTTCACTGTCTCTCAGTAAGAGAGTTTGATGTGTGCACTCAACACTGCAACGAAAATGACTCGCACTCTAATTAATATCACTAATCAAGTGTGATCATGCTGACCCACTAATTCTGTCTTTCTCGGTCTAAATCTGGGGATTTACGCTCGGATACTCGTTTATTATTCACTCTCAGTTTTCTTTGAAGTTGATTACGATGATTTTTCACAAGAAGCAAAATAATGATCTGAGTGATTTTAGGACTGTCTGATGTGGTTTAGTTGATTTTTTTTTTTTAACTCTTATATAAAGTCGATGTAGCTGCAGCTCTCACAGTCGCACAGAGCCCGGATTGTTATGTGTCTCCTAGGATTTTTCTTTTTCCTTTCTTTGTTCGGTCTCTGCAAGTTCATGTTTGTCTGTTTAAAATCAAGTCTGCGTTTTCACTTACTGCCTGTATTGTTGCCTTTTTTGAAGCCTTGTCTGCTTTTAGTTTTTGATGCATCTCGCACACCTTTTCTTTTTGCTCCTTTGTATTTTTTGTTGTTTCTGCTTCATGTTGTATGTTCAGCTGTTTCATCATTTGTGCTGTGCAGTTATGCCCCCTTGAATGAGCTTGCCTTGTGCTAAGCAACTTTGTATCATTCTACACACAAAGCATTTGGTGACATTGAAGCTTTTTGAAATTTAGAACTAATTAAAATAAGCAGACTGTAGATTAATAACTAATTTAAAATATAATTCAATCTCTGAAATAATGCCGTCTGTTTTATAGATACAAATTGTTATACATTGTATCAACCTTTTTCTAACCAGTTCCAAACTTTTTGGCCCAAAGTCTTTTAGAATACTGTAAATAAATGATGTACCAAGCTACTCTGACATCGTTCATTAGTTTTTCTTACTTCTGTTTTGGGTTGAGCGTTCTACTCTGAGCACCTCCCGAACAGACACCAGACACCATTTGAGCTCGTTTCTGCCTCTTCTGTCGGGAGTCTCATTCTCTCAGTCACTACCCACTGCCTGTGGCCTTAGGTAACAGTAGCAGCGTAGATCCCTAAATGGGCCAGACAAATATAAAATAACATCATGCTTGTTTGACCGTCACTTTAAACATTTGGCTTAGACCATTAACTCATGAGGAACATGTTTAATGAAGTATTAAACAACGTGAGACAATCTATTTTCTATTCTCTAATAGACTTCTTTTTGTCCATTAGGTTTATTTAACTTCTGCATTTCTGACTTCACTTTTCAGACCAAGAGTCTACATCTAAAAAAAATTGAAGGAGTTTCTTTTTGAATCATATCTGTTGTTCCAGAAGTAGATGAAAGCTTCAGGTTGATATCATATATTCTGTGTACAAGATTCTGGCTTTAATATCATGTCAGTTCTACTGTATGTCTTCTGGACCAGTTCTGTTGTGGCATCTCTTTGAGAGATGCAGTTAGTTAATAGCATGTCTCTGGGCCTTCTAAGTTTTTCTTTCTGCTTTAATTCATATGGGTAGCAGACCAAACTTGCAACCAAAGATTTATATATGTAGAAATATGCTTGTAAATATTCTTGTATTCTTGCAGCATGGAGTTGACCCTTTTGATTATTTTTTCTATGTTTTTGATTACTCGCTTTAGGTGCAAGAACAAGTTATACCCCGATAATCTTCCTCGCACCAGCGTTGTGATTGTATTTCACAACGAGGCGTGGACCACGCTGCTGCGAACCGTCCACTCCGTGATTGACCGCTCTCCACACACACTGCTGGAGGAGATTGTTCTGGTGGATGATGCCAGCGAGAGAGGTAAACTCACACACACGCACAGTAACACTCACTGCAGATAATTCCTTCAGTCTCTCTCTAGTTTGAGGCTTAGCCTATTTTTTAGAGCTATGATTTTTGCTGGATTCTGCGTAGGTAGATGTTTTTGCACATGTGTGTATGTGCCTGTGCTGGTGCCCAAGAGAGAGTCAGTGCATGTATGAGGGCTGTGTGTGCCACTCCACCCTGTGCAATACTGTTAATCCCTGTTTGGGGGAGATTAGGTCTTTAATTTGCCAGACGCAGGGATTACACTCTGTTATTACCCTCAATCCCCCACCCCAACCAACTACCACCAGCAGAAGCAACCTTACGAGACCTCAGGTTAGATGGTGCAGGTCACGGATTGTGTGTTTATGTTTGCACTTGTGTTCAAGCTGATGGAGAAGCTCCTAGCAGGTACAAGAGGTATCGTATGAGAAGGCCACATACGTGAAAGAAAGCACGCAAGCGCACAGTTATCTCTGATCCCTGCTGCTACAAATGGAGTGGGTTGGAGGAACAGCTTGTAATCCAGCTTTTGTTTTGTAGGCGCCTGTTTTGCATTCTTATCTGTTTATATATGCATTTATTAGATTTCCTCAAACAGCAGTTGGAGAGGTATGTGAGAAAATTGGAAGTCCCCGTCAGAGTCGTGAGGATGGAGCAGCGGTCCGGGCTCATCCGCGCACGCCTCAAGGGAGCGTCTATCTCCACTGGCCAGGTGTGTGCGCATGTCCACATATGAGACATCCACAGCAACTGCTCTCCATATTGTGTTTGCACTGTAGATTTGTCTTATGTTTTCCCTCCATGTTCTCAGGTCATAACCTTTCTGGATGCTCACTGTGAATGCACAACAGGATGGCTGGAGCCTCTGCTTGCCCGCATCAAACAAGACAGGTAAGGCACACAAACACGAAAGATTGGCAAGATTGACCATTGGCAAGCCTGGAAAAGAAAATCAATAAAGTATTGTTGAGCCTGCAGGGGGCTTGCCCTTGTGTTTATCTTACGCTTAATTACTCATTCTCTGTTTACTGCTACCCGTAAGCAGGTATACACACACACTCACACCAGCACATGGAGAAAACGCACAGGGTTTACAAAGGTGTAATGAGAGATGAGTGACAGCTGGTGAGAAGTTGGTTCTGGAGGTGACACATCTTGCAGATGAGCTTTTAGCCTTGGTTGATGTCCACCCAGGGTTATGAACAGCAGGTTGATGTACTGTGTTTGTGTGCTGATGTCTTTCTGTTTACTGTAGGAAAACAGTGGTGTGCCCCATTATCGACGTTATCAGCGATGATACCTTTGAGTACATGGCAGGCTCTGACATGACATACGGAGGATTCAACTGGAAGCTCAACTTCCGCTGGTACCCTGTACCTCAAAGGGAGATGGACCGACGCAAAGGAGACCGCACGCTGCCTGTCAGGTGGGTGGTACACACAGCAAGATGAGTCTTTAAATTTCATTGCTATTATCCTTTTCATACTTATAAAACAGACTGACAGCAGTTTCTATGCTTCAAGTTAAGTCTTTTCATTTTACCAAAGGACATCTATGACCCTGGGCTAGTCCTGACCTAACTAAATTCTGCAGAGAGGCCCTTAAATCTTACCCTTTGATCCATGTAAACTATTACTTTTGCCATACAGTCACAGCTGATACCACAGTCCTCCTACTGCAACCCTCCATCCTTTGAAACAGTTTGCTCCATCTTTCAACCTGAAAATGAGTCCGACACTCAAAAGCCACTAAATTTGGTACACCCCATCAGAATAGGGAGAAAGGGTGATTTAAGTGACTTTGAAGGAGTATCTGCTAAACCACCATCTGGTTTACACAATATAGAGCAAAAAGGAGAAAACAGTGAGTTTAAATTATCTGGGGAAAGTGCCTTGTTGTTGCCAGAGGTCAGAGGAAAATAGACAGACTGCTTTGAGCTGATAGAAAGGCAACAGTAACTCAAATGACTAAGGTATTTTGGAAGATATGCAGAAGAGCATCTCTGAATGAAGCAGATGAGCTGCATCAGCAGAAGACAACACCGGGTGCAACTCCTGTCAGCTAGGAACAGGAAACTGAGGTTACAGTTTGCTTGTGTTCACCAAAACAAGATTGGAAGATTGGAAAAATGTTGCCTGGTCTAATGAGTCTCACTTTCTGCTATGACATTCAGTTGATGATAGGATCAGAATTTGGTCTGAACAACATGAAAGCATGGATCTATCCTGTCTTATATCAGCATTCAGGCTGCAGGTGGTGATGTAATAGTGTGGCAGATGTTTTCTTGGCAAACTGTTTTCCCTTTAGTACCAACTAATAATCATCAAAAACCAAAGCCTACATGAGTATTGTTGCTGATCATGTCCGTCCCTCTATGACCACAGTCTACCTATGCTCTCATCACTGCTTCCAGCAGTTCACGATAGTATATTGCGGCATTAAAGCCAAAAGTTTATTTTGTGCAATTGCATATGGACACGTTTACACACAGGAAGCAGTTATCTTTTCCAAGTTGCAGTTGATGAACACAGGTTACCGTTTCAGGATACTAGTTTATTTCTGTATTTCACACTCGCTTTTGTCAGGCACAAAGACACAGAAACAGCACAGCGGTTGAAAGCAAACAGCAAAGTGTTTTGTTTTTTTTTTATCTTTCTTATCATGACTCAAAGGATAGATAAGCCTCATCCCGTTCATAGATGTTTTAAACACTGACACCTGCTTTTACGTAGAGAAGGAGCCACCCAGGACCTCTGCTCACACTGTGAGCTCCTGGCTGCCCAGTTCTGCATAAAACTCACTGATTGTGATATGTCGCCTAAAGGCCTTTACATTCTTTAATCAGAAACACTTAGGCACTGCGCCTAAGCCTTCCTATAGCAGACAAAAATCCTGAACTCTTTATCTTTTTCAATCCCTGTTTATTCTATGGCTGCTACAACAGTGTATATGTTACCATTCAGTTTGCTGCTGCAGTTCATCATAAGAGGTTCTCAAGGCAGGAATACTGAAAGAATAGAGTGAACTTTCCACTTCTGTTCAATGCAAGATGTTTATGTAAGATTGTGTTTTTTGTTTTGAGGGGCTTTTTTTGTTGTTTGTAGACCTTGGAACTAAAATCAAGAGCTTATTTTTGCCTGTCTATCATCTCTTTTTCCTGCTCTTGTTTCTAAGCATGCTTGATGCCAATATTCAAGGTCACACACACACACACACACACACACATAATGTAGCTTATGTAACACCCCGCGCCCCCGATTTCGGTTGTTTTTCTCAGTTCTGCTTGACAAAATTTTCCTCAGGGTGTCTTTTAAGTGGCCTAAAAAACAAAACTGGGTTGTTGTGTCAGGGCAGAAAATTAATTTCCACTAATGACACGATTTACATAAAAACCCTGTTCTGCCACAGAGCGCTTTCACATTATTGCACGTATGGAGTTTGCAGAATGAAAAAAACTGTAACGAATAATGCTGATGTGGTTTCAAGCTTCCACGCGTGCATTTGCTGGGGGAATTTCTCTTCATTAGACGATGCAAACTGCAGGTCTTTTGCTGTCACTCTCTGAGGAGCTGCATATGTTGACAGCAGAGGAGGAAATCAGCAGCTAAGCTAGTTATTATGGGCTCATCTACCTTGTAATTTACGGCAATGTGCAGAAGTCTACTCACTTGGGAAGGTTGTATTTGCCACTGTTGGACTTTAAAAAAATACAACAAACAGAAAAGATCTGAAGAAATTCTCTGAACTTGCTAAATGTGTCATTTTGATATTGTATGCTTCAAACACAAAGCTGAGTATTACCTGCCTTTTGATGCTTTATACAGTGGCAGTGTTTGTTTATTTCAGTCTTGTGATATGTTGAGATGATGAACCACGCTTTTATGTACGTAAGGGCCGGTCCCTGTTTAGATAAATGACTTTAATTAGAATCCAGGATTTGCTGTAAATTAGTGGGTTTTCTTTGTTTTACTGCGACGTGTTTGAGTGTCGTAGAAAAAAGTGATTTATTGTAAGCTGGGGCATTTAGAAAGCTTTGATATCTCTTCAGGAAAAAAGGAAAGGATACATAGATCTGTTGTGTTGGCTTCGTCGTTATTGTCTTTTGTTATAAAGCCACATTTTACGAACTGTTTGACGAACTGTTTTTCCATTTCTGGGTTGCTTATTATTTCCCGCTCTTAGCCAATTGCTGGTCATACACCATCAATCTGTGCATGTTCAGGATATGTTTGTCTGTTTGTGTTCTTGTAAGAGATTTTAAGCAAAAGCGAAAACAGGCAGTGGAGAAGAATAAGCTCTAAAGAGGAGGAAGCCGTTCTGTAAGCGGGAGGGAAAATGGAAAGAGGTCTCGAGGCCGTTTAACTCTGACATGACTGTCACAGCAACAGAGAAGAGAGGAGAAAAAACAGGAAATCAGCAAATAACAGGGAGTGAGAGGAGTGAAATATAAAACCCTGATGGAATGTGTACATACTGGATGACCTTTAAAAGGCCGGCCGTCAGTGATTTAAGTGGCACTAACCTGCCTTTCTCCTAATTTACCTTTTCTCTGATGTCTCTGTTCAGGACTCCCACCATGGCAGGCGGCTTGTTCTCCATAGACAGAGATTATTTCCAGGAGATTGGCACATATGACGCAGGCATGGACATCTGGGGAGGAGAGAACCTGGAAATCTCTTTCAGAGTGAGTGAACACACCCACTGACAACTGACATGACTCTATTCTTCCATTCAGAAGTGTCAGCTAGGGTTCAAAAACACACACAGATGTTACACCTCTAGATTGACTTCACTGAATAAATTGTTGACCTGACTAAGACTTCGTCAGACGTCATCCCGGCTGGCGTCGAGTCAAATTTATTCAGACTGGCACAGCACAGCCGGGACCAGTCTGCGTCATCCATCTCCCAGCTGAGTTCACTGGTCTGTCTTAGCTCGTTCAGCGCCCAGGACTTACAGTGTGTCTACTCTGCAATTTATTCTCTAAATTAGTGTTGACAAGGCTTGTTTCTCATAGATTTGGCAGTGTGGCGGGACGCTAGAGATTGTCACGTGCTCTCACGTGGGTCACGTCTTCAGAAAGGCGACGCCCTATACGTTTCCCGGAGGAACGGGACAGATCATCAACAAAAACAACCGGCGTCTGGCAGAAGTTTGGATGGACGAATTTAAAAACTTCTTCTACATCATCTCTCCTGGTGAGTTTTGCCACATTTTGTGTGTTTGTGTGTGCGCGTGTTTGCGTTCATGTATGTGCTCGTGTGTGGAGGTTAATCTCTGTGACAGGTGTGATCTATCCATTAACCCGCTGACTGCGTGATATTGCAGTGGTGACCCAACAGTGCAGGATGGGGGGAGGCGGGGAGTAATTTCACGCTACAAAGCATGCGTTAACTTGCATGAACACACACACACACACAAGCTTGCAGCAGAAAAGCAACCAAAAGAGAAGCAGAGCTACTGAAATGAAGAATATTTTTAGATGCGAAGCACCTCATGGAACACATTTATACCTCTCTCACTTTTGTTGACAGGGGGCGCTCTTCTGTCTTTCTTACGCTTGTTTCAATAACCTGACCAGTTGTATAATAGAGGTCTTACAGAGCTGGAAGAAAGCATCAGCCCTAATTAGATCAGTTCCCGGGCATAACAATGAGATCATAATTCAGTTCTGTTTTATTGAGTTTTATTTATATATCACCAAATCACAGCAACAGTGGCCTCAAGGCGCTTTATATTGTAACACTACAGTAATAGAGAGAAAACCCCAACAATCAGACGGCCCCTATGAGCAAGCACTTGACAATAGTAGGAAAGGAAAACTCTGTTTAACAGGAAGAAACCTGCAGCAGAACCAGGCTCAGGGTGAGGCAGCCATCTGTTACGAGTTGGAATTAGACAAGGAAGACAGGACAGAAGAGAGACACAGATTAATAATAACTAAGAATTAAATGCAGAGTGGTGTATAAAGAAATAGAGTGGAAAAAAGTGATTAAAGTTAAGAAGAAACACTCCAGCCCTAACTATAAGCTTGATCAAAAAAGAAAGTTTTAAGCCTAATCTTAAAAGCAGAGAGACTGTCTGTCTCCTGAATCCAAATTTGATGAGCTTTTAACCTGAATGGATACATGAAAGCACAGATATAAGGGAAAGTTATAGTTGTAATAGTGGCCCAAAGTTAAAAGACAAAGCTAATAATTGAAGTAATTGAGTGCATGATTTCCCATGGTCCCGTCCTGCTGACTGAGTATGTAAAGGTACTGTACTGAAAAAACAAGAAGTGGACTGTCTTGCTAGACGGGCCAGACTTCACTGAATTCAAGCCAAAGGGCCGCACCGTTTCTAAACACAATTCAATCATAACTCAACAAAATGATATGAGTAGTATCTCAGCGTTACAGGGTTTTTGTTTTTTTATTTGTAAGCATAAAACACATAAGTAGAAACTGGACCTCCACAGTGTGCTAGCTCCATTTTCGATGTAGTTACTATCAGTTATTATATGAAAAAGATGATTGACCTCCATTGCTCTTCATCAGGCACTGTTGTTGTCATTGTTGGGTCATTTTCAGCCCAGGTGTTACAACTTACAGTATTTCATGTTCTTTTCCAAAAAAAAAAAAAAGCGATTTAGCAGTTTTGAACGTTTGGCTGCTTCAGATCAGCATGTGGGTTTTTTCTGCTCAATCCTAACACAGTTTAAATAAAGCTTATACACACGGGGGGAATGGCAGCATGCAGTGTTTTGTTTGACCTTTTTGTGTGTGTGTGTCTGCGTGTCCAGGTGTGACCAAAGTAGACTACGGTGACATCACGTCTCGCACTGCTCTGAGGCAAAAGCTTCAGTGTAAACCCTTCAGTTGGTACCTGGAGAACATCTACCCTGACTCCCAGATCCCTCGGCATTATTACTCCCTGGGAGAGGTACACTCGCTCACACAAGCAACACTTGAATCTGTATGGATCAAACGGTGTGGGTGTATATTCAAGCAATGAACCTGCTTCCTGTGTGTTTGGCTCAGATCCGTAATGTGGAGACTAACCAGTGTCTGGACAACATGGCCCGCAAGGAGAACGAGAAGGTCGGCATTTTCAACTGTCACGGGATGGGAGGCAACCAGGTAACAGAGAAATAACAAAACGCTGTAACTACACATGAATTAAAGTGTAAATGTTGATCACTGTTGACATCAGAGTTATTCTCGGCACAAAAAGAGAGAAAGTCTGTGGGTGATGTGTGCAGGTTTTCTCCTATACGGCCAACAAGGAGATCAGGACAGATGACTTGTGTCTAGACGTGTCCAAGCTAAACGGACCCGTCATGATGCTCAAGTGCCATCACCTCAAAGGCAACCAGCTCTGGGAGTACGACCCTCTGGTAAGTGGAAGACATAATAAAAAAAGCATTTTCTCAAAGTGATTCTGAAAAGCTGGTTAATATGTTCATCACCTGGACTCTTAGAAGTCATTATTATCATCTTATTATAAAAGCAGCCTGAAAAGCCTTCAGTTAAACCACAACACTACAGTTAAAGATCATATTTCTCCCATATTAGCTTCTCTTCAAAGTTTAAAATCTTCCTGTTCATGTATAAAACCTTGAACAATCAAGGTTTTGCCTACTAGGGGTAATTCTTATTTCTTTTTTCTGAACTGAGGGGTTTCTGTCAGATTTCATATTTATGCCTGCTTCCAAAATAAAACAACAGCCAATGAGGGTGATCTCTGCCTGTACAGCTTACCTGGGCTACCAGTGGGAAAAACATTTCTAATGGTCGACAGAGCATTTCTGTAGGTTTGGAAACTCTACATTAAGGGTACAGAGGAGGTCATCAGATGTTGTCTTTTTGTGAAAACTGGAAGCTGGTGTCAGGTGACCCTGAAGACTTCCTTAATTATGCAGCAACAGGCCTAGGATGCTGGAAGGTTCCCATGATGCACTTTGTCTTCTTCACCACTGCTGTATTTAATCATTAGTAATTATTAAACTCTGGTTCTCTCCCATAGTGTGTCCTTCGTCCTGCCTCTCTCTTTCCTTCTCCCTGACTGTTGGGGTTTTCTCCTGAATGCTGTAGGGTCGTACCATTATACTGTAGGTTTATAGCTTACAGTATAAACACACTGAGGTTATTGTTATTGGGAGTTGGTGCTATATAAATAAAACTGAATTAAATTGAATACTGTGAGCTCTCACAAAGGTCTTGACAGGCACAGAAAATAGTTCATTTACAGCAGGAAAACCTAGGACGTTAAATTCCCTTCCAACTGTATTTTTAAGGCACTTTAAAACAACAACGGCTGACACAGTGATGTATATTAGAAATAAATAAAATAGAAAGACAATAAAATATAATGGGCACAGCTCTGCTCTGCTGTGCTCTGCGACACACTGTCGACCTGTCCACGGTGTACTCTGCCTCTCACCCTTTGGTAGCTGGGATAGGGTACAGCCCACCCAGCACGATAAACAAGGATGGATGGACAGTAAAATGGAACTAAAGGGTGCAAAACGACACACGTAAAAATGACCATCATACAATAAAAAGCAAATGAGATCAATGTGTCACACTGGGTCAAAGCCCAAAGGGTATAGACAGTATATTGTTGGGCAGTGTAGCTTCCTGTGAGGGTCCCGGGTCTGAAACCTAGTGAGTTTTGAGGTTTATGGACTTTGTAGTTTTATGTTTCTTGGTTTTGTTTGAGTTTACATTCATGCAATTTTTCCATTGTTCTGTTCTTAGTGTAGTTAGTCTCTAGTTTTGTATATTTTCTCTTTTGTGTCAAGTCTTCATCACCCCTCTTGTTAGGTTTGTTTAGTGTTCAGTTTTACTTCCCCCAGTCTCAGTTCCCCCCTGTGAGTTTCAGTTGTGTTCCCCACGTGTTTCCTCTCTGCCCCAATCACCCTTCTCTGTATTTATAGTTGCAGTCTTCCTCTTTGTCGTTGTCTGATCGTCTGTTTATCCCTGGTTTTGCTCTGTGTTCCTGTTCCTTTCCCTCATTAGCCTGTATTCCCCAGAGTAGACTGATTTTTAGTTCCTAGTTTTCCAGTTTTCCACTTTTTGTTTACCTTTTGCATTCAATACCAGCTCACTCTAAGTTCACCTGTGCCTGCGTCCTGCCTCTTCACAACATGTAGTCTCACAGAGCCTATTTAAATTGCAAAGACAATTTAGTCCATTACCAAGGAGCCGCAATAGAAAATGCTCTGAAAGTTATAAAAGCTCATTCTGATTCTTTCAGAATGAGCTTTTTCCAAAGCTGGAAAATGCAATATAAACAAACAAATAGTCACATTGTTAAAAATGCAAATTAATGTTCAGGTAAATTCACATAAACACGCTGCTTTGCAGCAGTTTACAGTTAACTGTGAGCAAATCTATCAAAATGGATTTTAAATTAAAATATAAATAATGAATCTTTTCTAATCCCAGTGCACGTAATTCAACCTAGCATCATTTCTTGCCACAGTTTGGAGATATATCATCGTTGACTCGTTACCCAACCCAACCACAGCATTTACACCACAGAGAGCTAAAACTGAGCCTCATAGACTCGCACAGCAGAATTTGATATTCAAAGTATAACAAAGTCCATGTGCTGTTTTAACCAAAAAGACATTTACATGTTCCTTTAAATGAACCTTTCTAAAGAGTGATTTGTGTTTTTGTGCTGTGCAGAAGCTGACCCTGATCCACGTCAACAGTAACCAGTGTCTGGACAAGGCCAGCGAGGAGGACAGCCAGGTGCCCAGCGTCAGAGACTGCACGCACACACGCTCCCAACAGTGGCTGCTCCGCAATGTCACACTACCAGAGGTCTTCTGACCACACTCCTCACACTTCCAAATGCGCACATTCACACACACAGCGGCCCAGAATAAGAAATAAAGGCGAACGGATGTGATTTTTTTTTTTTTTCCAGCACCAGGAATGAAAAAGACTTCCCTACACTGGGATTTGGGAAGGAAGGAGGACAGATTGGACGGTACTACCTCTGCCGGACGTCAGAGGGAGGAGTGCGTACAAGCCTCCTTAAAGCGAGAAGAGAGAAAAGCCTCCCTCTGAGAGAGACGATGGCTGTTGTTTTACATTCATTTTGTTTTGGGGGTTTTTTTAAAGAAAAAAGAGATTTTAACCGCGGAGAGTTGACTCGCTCACATGCGCGAATACGAGGAACTAACTGGTGGAGTCATCACAGCTTCCCCCGGACAAAGCAGTCCACCGCTCAACTCATCACTTAACGTTTACTGACTGCCTCTTACGAGAGTGTGTGCACTTATTTGTGTGTGTGTGTGTGTGTGTGTGTGTGTGTGTGTGTGTGTGTGTGTGTGTGTGTGTGTGTGTGTGTGTGTGTGCGTGTACTGAGATGAATGTATGCTTTGAGAAGGGGACTGAATTCCTTGTTGATTTTCTTTCTTTTTTCATGTTTGTTTTATTTAATTTTTTATGGATTTTGAAAATGTACTCCTGTGAAGAAGGTTGTGCACGTGTGCATGTGTGAGAAGCTGTGATGTGTGTGTGTGTGTGTGTGTGTGTGTGTGTGTGTGTGTGTGTGTGTGTGTGTGTGTGTGTGTGTGCGTCAGAGCCAGTCCTATGGTCTTGCAGCAGTGTGTGTCTCCCTCTGGTGTTACAGTTTAGCATTTCATCTTACAGGCTGACGCCTCCGTGCAGAGGGACGACGCATACACACAAAAAAACAAACAAAACAAGAAAGCGATCACGAGGACCCGACGTCTGCCGTCAGCAGAAATCTAGAGATAGAGAATTATGATGTTTGTGATATCTTAAGATTTCTATGTCCAGTTTTTACATGGCTTGTCTGTTTCTACTGTTTCAGTAACCCTAGTTTGTCTGTACGTCTCTGTTGTCTTTAAAGATATTTAACATAGAGCTAACACACACACACACACACACACACACACTCAGAGGATACATGAGTCTGTTACTGATGTTCACTGCCTATTGTAGTGTTCAACCACGTGGATCTCCCCAGTAAGGCACTACATTGCCACACATAAACACACAGACAGACACACATGCTGTATACATATAGGAAAAAGGCTGCCTAAGCCTGATACTTCAGTCCATTTTTGTCATATCGTCTTCTCAATGACCTCTTAAAGAAAAACAAAAACACTCCAAGGGCTTCTTTCCTCCAGCGGAGTGTGTGGATGTTTGCATTTGTGTGGGTGTGAGCGTGTGTTTCTTCAGTACTAATCCCAGCCCATTAGCTCCCTGTTTACTAGAACAAACGGCACTCCGATTCCTCGCTATTGGACGAGCAAGCACCCGTAGCGTAGACTGGCAGCAGATTAGCATACCCCTGCTTCCTCCGCCGTACTAAAAGAGCAAAACGCTGTTATTTTTTACACAGAGCCGGGTTCCCTGCACTCCCCCTGCGGACATATCTACAGCAGGAACGTGGCACCGCTATGAGAATTAATCAGGGACAGAATAAAAGCTGTAGAGAGCCAAAAGGAGGGAAAGGGTTGAACTGTGTGATTACAGAGAGCACAGCAGATGACATATCTTAATCCATTACTACATTTCTCTCACTTGGCAAGCGCACCTGCAGCATTTCACTATTCATATCTCAGTCAGAGGTAGACAGCGTGTCTTTTTCATTTCCACTATCACGCCTTCTTTATTCTTATTCTTTGTTTTTTTGTTGTTGTTTTTTTTAATCGCTTCTGCCGCTGCGAGTCAGGGCACCAGAGGTGATTTCAAAAAAGGATTTTTAAACATTTCAGCTTCCTCCAATGGAGGAAGGGTTTACACAAAGGACACGACATCAGTTCATCTTCGCCATGGACATGGCAGTGAGTGGAGGCCATCAACAGATTGTTTTTTTGGGGTTTTTTTTTCATGTCTGATCGAGTGACTGTGGTGAAGACGTGAGAGTTTTTTTGATTGTAGGACAGACGGGGGAGCGTATCGATTGTTCTAAATTCGGGCGTCGGGTTAAGGGGTGGGTTTGAAATGAACTGACATGTCCAGGCTTCCACACTGAGCTGATCCAAATGTAGAAAATAAAAGTGAAAACGTTTACAGAAAACTTTGAGGTGCCTGGTGATTTCTGCCTCCTTCTGTCTCCACAGACGCACCACAAACCCTAACCCTTAATTACGTAGCCCAACCAATACTGAACTTTTACAATGATGTTTATAACCGAGAGTTTAAAAACATCTAGCACTTAATTAAAAAGTAAGTGTGCAGACGCTCAGTAATGTCATAATTACATATACAAAAATGGAGGTTCGTTGTCTGTGTCTTGAAATTTGTGTCTACGGTTGGTCTCCCCTGCCAAAACACATTTTTATTTACTTTAATATATTTCTTTTTTACTTTATAAAAAAGTGGCTTTTTTTAATTGCTTTGAATTGTGTATTGCAGTTTATTCTTATGATGCTTTTCCTGATCACTGGAATATTCCATTGCTCGCCATGTGCACCGTACAAATAACTCACTTGTGTGAAAAGGCAGGTAATAACTTGTGGGATCTTAAGCGCCAGCTGCTTTTTAAATTCCCCACGTTCCCCAAACTAAAATGGCACAGGAGTTCAAACTTTGGACACATTGCACAGTACTGTATTTTGCACAAACTGCTGTCCACAACGATGAGTTCACTGTACTTCTTACTGTTAAACTGAGGAAATCTCGGGTCCTGGTAGTCATGTGCTCTGGAAAAGTTAATGATCCAGAGTTCCTGGATCCAAATCTGCTCTGATGTCCGTGAGAGTCATGGATGTGGAAACGGCTAGGTCCACCTCACAAAGGCCCAGTGCCCTTATTCTGATGGGTAATAGCTAATTCACTGACACTAGGGGGACCCACACAATATTACAGATAGCGGAGAGTGGTTTTAGTGCAGCTGCCCAGTATAGATTAGCTCAAAAGCTCTAGAACAGGGACGTCAAACTCATTTGACATTGGGGAGCCACATGCAGCCACTTGACCACTAAAAGTCCTGTTTGTATCAACGTAAAGAGATATTTTAGTATTAGAAAGAAAAGCGCAATGGCAACAGTACGTCTCAGTTTCTCTGCATAACAAAGAAATGCTGCTGCAAACAAATGAAATCTCACTACGACTCTTTTGGGCTTAAATAAATAAATGTGTTTTTATTAATGACAGAAAATCTCCTACTTTTAAAATGACTACAGGTCTTATCCTACTATGGATTTAAACATTGAAAGTTTTTAAAACTGAACATTTTTAGTAATATAATAACAAAAGTTTTTGATTTCCTTCAAGAACACTTTTTTATAGTATCTGAAATATTTGCTGATTCTAGTTATTGCTATCATAGTTTTTATTACATATTGATTATGTTACATAAGAAATCCTGAATTAACAGTCTGTTGCCAAACCCCTTGAAGAACTGAGTGGTTAAAAGATGGAAGCGTATTCACAGACTCCACTGTTCACTGGGTCTGAGCTGAGATCGGCGCTGCTGGAGACACTGGTGGGTGTTGAAAAGATACATTTCTGCTCTGCTAGAAGTGCTGCAGGAGCGGTGAGTCTGGACCGAAACATCAAGATAAACCTGTGGGGAAGAGGCTGTCCTCGGTCCTGTTCATAAACACCGCAGGGTAGTGTGAATGTAGCCGAGTCGGGCTGCAGAGTGTTTTGTGGAGAGTGGATTATTTAAATTCCTCCACTTGATCTGCTGAATTATTCATTTGTCAGGATTAGGCCCGCTGAGAGCCACCAGGAAGACATATTAGACAACAGCGCGTTGCATACTCATCTTTGATAAACGCGGCGATGGAATTTGTTTCCTGAAAGCATCTCTGTGGTAAATAAAGCACCGGGGCGAATTCATAATAGCGCAGCTTCTCTGTCTTCAAGAAGCAGAAAAAGACAATCAGCATCTCAAAGTTTTGTGGTTTTGACAAAAGTGAGATTATGAATCTCTCAGCTGGTCAGAGAAGCAGAGGCTCAGGAGCAAATCTCTCTGCTCACGTCAGGTCCAGCCTGAAAGGAGACGCCTGTGCTGTGGTTCTGAAGTGATTGTGCCGTTCAGGAGATTTCGAGCTCGCAGAGACTTTGCTCCAGTTTATGTGCAGCGTTGTGAGTTAATGGGAGCTACGGGAGGAGTCTTTGATCTGAAGAAGTGAAGCTGAATTGAAGCCCAGAGGGAAACCGAGAGAAAAAACAGAATATTGAAGTGCGCTTTGAGCAGCAGAGTGAATTTATTAACTTAGAAGTCTGCTCATCAAATGTGTTTGTTTAAGGCTTTTGTTGATTTTTATCTATGGAGTCGTTTTTTTTCTGTTTTCTGTTTTGTTTTTTAACCAACACGCTACATTTTTGGATTTTAAATCCCATAATTATGCAGAGGGAGATGTTGCAGATGTTATTGAAGTGCTGACTTTCAGCTTTAATTCAAGGGGTTTAACAAAAGAAGAATTGCATTAACGGTTTGGGAATTACAGCTCTGTTTATACACAGTCCCTCATTTTTATAAGAAATGGGAAAATTACCATAATTATAAGAACTGCTTTTAGTCTTGGACTCACAGACATCACCGGGTGCTGTGTTACATCTCTGCCAGGCCTTTACTACAGTTTCTGCTTGTCTCTGGGTCTCTCTGTCTTCAGTTGTGTATTTAGTAAATGAAAAGCATGCTCTACTACAACTCTTCAGTTACGATTCATGCACACGCCATTACAATTCCTCCACCATGTTTGACAGATGATGTGTTATGGTCTAAGGATCTTGGACAAAAAAGTGTCTGGACTTCTTTAAGTTTCTTGAAGACACTTCTTAAAGAAGTCCTGATGCTTTTCTTTCCGAGCTCCTTGGACTACGATGACCCGGATGACTGAGAACCTTCACAGACATGATGTGTTATGCTTCACATCATGAGCTGTTTCTCTCCTGCATTCACACTGATGACACTGTCTCTTGATTGGAGACCCCCTCAAGAGTGCTGCTGACTCAGTTAGATGTTGTGAAGTTGCTTTTCTTAACCAGAATTCTGTTATTGTGCACTTCAGTTGTTTTCTGTGGTCTTCCAGACCTTTTGGAGTTTGTCGGTGCATTCATTCTTTGTAAGGATGCGCTAGATTGTTGTTTTGGCCTCGTTTAAAGTTTCTGACAGAATTAGTTTTTGTTTGTCAGCCTAATGATGGTCTCTTTTACTTGCACTCGACATGTATTTGGACCTGATATTGAGATTTCCAATGAAAAGACAGCAAAAAAAAACGCAAGTTTAACACTTAACCAAGTGTTTAACACTTAAACCAAGGTAAGAAAAAGAAAATCTGTTTTCTCAGTTTGGCCCAGGACTGAATGAATTCTGTTTGTTTTTTAACAGATAAACAGTGTAAACCCTGGAAGCCTGTGGTTTCAGTGAAGATCAGCAGTCTGGTGGGGGGGATTATATCTGCTGTCATTTCAGATGTCACTCTGTGCCTTTTGCTACAGCACATCAAATGCTGTGCGGTCTGCGTGTGTTTAACACTGACACTTTAGAAACCACCTTTATCAAGTGGAATTAAATTACATATTTTCATTTTATGAAGAGCTTCTTTTCTTTCCAGTAACAAACAGGAAAAAACCAGTGTTACGATTTCACTATGATTTAAGAGCGTGACGACAAGGATTTAATCAGTGTGTTTAAATAGACCGACTGTTGGCTTCAGCAGCAGCCGGAAAAGTGTGGATTTGATATTTATTCTGTCCATCTGTCCTGAGCTTTGCTGACACATTGACAATCTGTAAAGCCTTCACAGAACAGATGACACGATCTGACTCAACTCACACAAACACAGAGGGAGGATTTCATGTCTGTTTATTCAGGAACTTTATTCTTTCAGCTTCTTGGCTACTTGATTTCCACGCAAATCCCCCCCATCTTACTTTTTAGACAGGTACTCATATGTTACCAGTAATTCACTGCTTGCGATTGACTCTTTCTCAAATGTGTCTCAGAACAAAAACAAGTTCAAAAAAAAGAAAAATTCCACATATTTTAACATGAATTTTCGAGACTAATATCAGACACTGTTTGCTCATTGATCTTTTTCTGCCCTCTCATTCAGCAATCACACAACCCTCCACACAAGCTGAGTTAATGTTTGCTTGAACTCCGTGATTTTTGCACACGCAGTAGGAACAAAAGCCAAAGCAAATATTTTCTTTAAAGAACAGATCTGACTTCATTTGAGGGCTTAAAAATTAAATGATTCATCACTTATATACACTGATACCATAAAAGCCTCCAAAATAAAACTGCTGATCTGCTGGGATTTTCCCACACATCTCTGGGGTTTACAGAGAATGGTCCAGAAAAGAGAAAATACCCAGTGAGCAGCAGTTTTCTGGGTGAAAATGCCTTGGCAATCAGAGCTGATAAGAAGGTAGCAAAAACTCAAATAACTACTTGATACAAGAAAGTTATGCAGAAGAGCATCTCTGAGCACATATGTTGAATCTTGAAGCAGATGGGCTACAGCAGCAGAAGACCAGACCAGATGCCACTACTGTCATCTAAGAACTGAGGCTACAATTCACACCCCACCACCAAACAGAAGATTAGAAAAGAGTTCCCTGATCTGATGCAACACTGGGATAGTAGGGTCTGAATCTGGTGTAAAAACATGACAGCATGGATCCATCCTGCCACATATCAGCAGTCCAGGCTGCTGCTGGTGTGATGGTGGTGGGGATATTTTCTGGGCACACTTTGAGCCAGCCGAGCTTAATTTAAACAGGCTACCCAACCATGTCCATCCCTTCATGACCACTGTGTGTGCATCTTCTGATGGCTGCTTCCGGCAGAAAACACACCAAAATCAATTCACCTCAAACTGGTTTCTTGACCATGACAGTGGGTTCACTGTGCTCAAAAGGCCTCCACAGTCCACAGTGAGTCCCATCAATCTCAGAGGAATGTTTCCAACTGCTTTTTGAATCTGTGCCATGAAGAATAAAAGCAGTTCTCTATCATATCAAGAACAGAGTGGAGAGTCTCTCACTCAGAGAACCAAGGTTACAATGTAACAGTACGATCTGAAGGCAAAAGGAATCCCAACCCAGTACTACCAAGATGTACCCAATGAAGCCCCCGGTGAGAGTAAATACATATTATTAAGATTTTAAAATGAGTGTGATAACCAGTGTTGGGTAAGTTACTTTAAATTAGCAACTGAGTTACATTACTAGTTACTTCTATCAAAAGTAATTCAGTTACTTCAAGTTACTTGTTACTTTCAAAGTAACTAGTTACTAGGGAAAGTAACTTTGGTTTTACTCTGAATTCTCTTGTTAATGTGTTTCTTCCATAACTTTGCCAGTCTTCTAGCTTGCTTACTTGCCACAAGTGCACTGCGCCACCTACCAATAGAAATGAAAAAATAATGTGCACATTTCCACGAGAGAAATCCCACGCCTGGACCGTCATTGTGGGCGACCGTGGCTCAGGGGGTTGGGAATCGCATCTGTAACCGGAAGGTCGCCGGTTCGATCCCTGGGCTCTCTGTCCTGGTCGTTGTGTCCCTGGGCAAGACACTTTACCCTACCGCCTACTGGTGTTGGTCAGAGGGGCCGATGGCGCGATATGGCAGCCTCGCTTCTGTCAGTCTGCCCCAGGGCAGCTGTGGCTACAACTGTAGCTGCCTCCACCAGTGTGTGAGAGTGAATGAATAGTGGTATTGTAAAGCGCTTTGGGTGCCTTGAAAAGCGCTATATAAATCCAATCCATTATTATTGACTGCTGCCATGATTCTAGCCTACGTCACAGTGTCATGTGCGCCTTTTACATCCAACACAAAAACTGCAGTCGTGGTGCTTTCGATTGTACTCAGAACTCGGAAATTCTGCCTTCCGAATAGGAAGATGTAGGCAACACCAGACTGCAGATGAGCTGCATACAGGGCTGGACTGGGACAAAAAATCGGCCCGGGCATTTTGACTAGAGACTGGCTCACCATTATAGGAAAAATCATAAAGCCTTTGAATGAAAACAAACACTGTTGTGACAGTGATGTACACTGTTCTGATGGTATATATATATGCATCAATCTATCAATCGTTTGTTGTAAAACTCAGATAATTATTTTTTAAAGCTAGATATTTTAAATGAGAATAAGAAAGAAAAGTACTTCTTTGTGTTGTCTCCCCGTTAATGCCCTACCTGGCCCCCTGGCAACACTTTGCTAGACCCGCCCCTGCACAGTTACCAGCTGTCAGCTAAGTAAAAAAAGGATCCTGGTGTTGTTTGTCTCTCAGAAACAGTTCATAACTTCCCTTCAACTCATTCATGTCACCTAAAAGGTAAAACTGTTTCTCCATCACCTGTTCAGCTCTGATGATTCAGTAAGGACATCTCCTGGTTTCATCTTCATGTTTCCCTTTCACCACATAACCAAACCGATATCATGACCAGCAGCTTTACAGCTGTGGCTCCAGCAAACATCAGCTGATACTAGAAATTAATATTAAATAAATTCTAACAACAGCTGATCAAGCTTAAACGTGCTGCTGTTGTTTAACACGACCTCCACTGGTTTATTCTTTCTGGCGCAAAGTGGGCGATAAACAAACAAGAGAGAAAAGCCGATCAGCTGATCATTGATCAGTTTCATGATTGAAGTAGAAACAGGAGAGGGAGGGGAGAGAATGAGAGAAGAAGAGGCAGCTGTGCAGCAAAGACAGAATAACTCCAGCTTTGTGTCTTTTTCATTGTAGCTGAAGTCCGGGACAAACTGCATTCTTTTTCACCTCAATACGAAACGCTTAATATTTTCTCTTAGGGGACGGTTGGCAACTCTAATAATTAACCTTATGAACAAAATAAAGTTCAACATCAGTAACATCATAGCACCCACCCAGCTGTATAGAAACTCAGTCAGGCTCGCTAGTACCCAGTATGAAAAAGTCAGCATAACGAAAATAAACTCCACCTAAACTTGGTTCATATCTGACCCAGATGGACTGCAGGTTATAACTTCTTACCTGAAGTTCAGTTCACACTTGGACCAGCGGCTGCCTCGGGTCTCTGCTCCTCCTGCCTCCCCTTCCCTCATCCACCTGCTGGCCTCCACCGCTTGCTGATGTTACTGAATCTGTGGAAGCTCCGCGACAGCCACCGCACGAAGTAACGAATAACGAGCCTATCTAAATCCCAGTAACGACTAACACGTTCCTGATTTTGGCATAATAACTAGTTACCGTGCTCGTTACCACAATAATAACGTCGTTGCTGTAACACGTTACTTAATAACGCGTTAGTCCCAACACTGGTGATAACACATTTCAGATAAACATTACACATTTAAAGGGTGGGCCTTTTATATGGATACACGGTAATAAAATGGTAATGCTTGGTGATATTAAAGTCCTGTTTGTGGCACATTAGTATATGTGAGGGGGCAAACTCCTCAAGATGGGTGGTGACCATGGTGGCCATTTACAAGTCGGCCAACTTTTGTTTTTTCAATAGGAAGAGGGCCATGTGACACATCAAACTTATTGGTAATGTCACAAGAAAAACAATGGTCTGCTTGGTTTCAACGTAACTTTATTCTTTCATGAGTTATTTACAAGTTTCTGACCACTTATAAAATGTGTTTAGTGTGCTGCCCATTGTGTGCTGCCCACTCTTCACACACTGATAGCATCACCGCAGGAGAAATGCCAGCACAGGCATCCAGTATCCGTAGTTTCAGGTGCTGCACATCTCGTATCTTCACACCATAGACAATTGCCTTCAGAAGACCCCAAAGAGAAAAGTCTAAGGGGGTCAGATCGGGAGACCTTGGGGGCCATTCAACTGGCCCACGACGACCAATCCACTTTCCAGGAAACTGTTTATCTAGGAATGCTCGGACCTGGCACCCATAATGTGGTGGTGCACCATCTTGCTGGAAAAACTCAGGGAACGTGCCAGCTTCAGTGCATAAAGAGGGAAACACATCATCATGTAGCAATTTCAAATATCCAGTGGCCTTGAGGTTTCCATTGATGAAGAATGGACCCACTATCGTTGTACCATTCACATAAAAGTTTGCCTCATCACTGAAGAAAATCTTCTGCGTGAACTGAGCGTCCTGTTCCAATTTTTGTTTTGCCCATTCTGCAAATTCTGTGCGCCGATCTGGGTCATCCTCGTTGAGATGCTGCAGTAGCTGGAGTTTGTAAGGGTGCCATTTGTGAGTAGCTAATATCCGCCGAAGGGCTGTTCGACTAATGCCACTCTCCAGTGACATGCGGCGAGTGCTACGCTGTGGGCTCTTGCTGAATGACGCTAGGACAGCCACTGATGTTTCTTCATTAGTGACAGTTTTCTTGCGTCCACACTTTGGCAAATACAACACTGAACCAGTTTCACGAAACTTAGCAAGCAGTTTCATCTATTTAATCTAAAAAGGACAATACAAGACAGTCAAAGTCACTGCAGTTTAGATCATGTTTATTGTATCAGTGCATGTCCAGTATTAATAAAAAAACAAAACCACAGCATCAGTACAAAAGGAAAACTACAGTATTGGGTTGAAACTCATAGCACATCACACTGTCCCACTCTCAGACAGCTAACATGGTAGCCATGTCTGATCAGTCACATTGCATACGAGTCATCTGCTTCTTTATTAAAGCTTCAAGTGACCTGCTTTACACTCTCCTCTCAGACAAGTGCTCTGACTCGAGTTACAGTGTGGCGCACGAAGTGCAAGAGCAAAAGAGGTTAAAATAGGATTTGAGGTGTGTGAAGTCTAAACTGTCAATGAAATCTTGTGACCGGGACAACAGTCGCAGCCCTAAAAAAAACTTAAAAGGAAACAAAAAAACCTTGAAAGTGCTTCACAAAATCACTCAATCAAGATTTTCTGAGTGCAAAGGTGAGAGATCAGCAGAGAATGTAAGGAATTAAAAACTTGGTTTCACACATATGTGTACAAAACAATCTTAATCTTTAAATACATTCAAAATAAAATAAAATAAAAAACATCCTCTGATAATGGAACCAGACTAAAATCTGATTGTAAGATGTGTAATCTGATCCATTAGAAGTAGTCATCATCATCAGTCTAAACCTGTAGCCAATAAAAATAGATTATTTTTATTATTAATAATAACTGAATCGTACAAACAAAAAAAGACAAACAGTGGTAACAAAGCTTGGTTCAGTAAAGCAGGAGTGAACACCGTTGTCAAAGCTGAGAATGTCACAGCTACGATCACGGAATCGTGAATAACACAGTAACTAAAGAGTAAAAATAAAAACGGTTAAATGGGACCTATCCTTATTTTCTATCGGTCGTGTATCATAGTGTTTATACTACTATCCAATTACAGTGATCATATTAAATGTGCATCAAAAAATGAGGTAAATGTATATAAAACTAATCTTTATGAGAGGCAATCATTTTGCCAACTCCTGACATCAGCTTGGCACAGATTTCCTTGTATGGTGATTAGGAGGCGGGGTTTATGAGCACTGGCTTCTGTGTGGAAGCCAGGCGAGGGGAAGCCAATCAGAAGAAAGAGGGCTTCTTCAAACAGCAGGTGAACTTAGCAGCTGTGTCAGGGTCCATTTATGTTCCTCGCCCTTGTGAACAACGCCGAGCTTTGATGTCGTTTTGGCCAGTGCTACACCGCTTAACTTATGTAACCTCGTGCAGCAGCTGCCACAGATTACACAGAGGGAGATGTTACAGCAGGTTGAAAGGGAGAAAAGAAATCTTCTGATTTCTTTGGTTCTGGTTTTGACTTCTTACCAGCACTGACATGGACTTTTTGTCTGAGTAGCGACACCTATCGTTCAGGAGAATACTGTAGCGAGTCCTTGCACCCTCGGCGCTGGTGTAACTGGTACAGAGCTGTGGCGATGTCACTGCACATACAGTGGCCAATGCTTCGAGAGTGTGATGTCAGTTTTAACGAAATACTCATTTATAGTCTCACAATACGAATATGTAGCTAGAAATAAGCATAATAACAGGTCCCTGTCTAATTACTCAGTTACTTGAGTCACATGAGACAACAACTGTGGCAAGAAGTTTTGTTTTTTTTTAGAAAACCTGCCTTTACTACAAACTCTACTTGAGCCTCCATTAGGAGAGAGGTAGGGAGTACAAATACTGCACAACCACGTACGGTAGCACAGATACAGCCAAGGAGTGCAGGCTGGAAATCAGGGGTCTTGTAGATAAAATATATCATCTTACAGTTCACCACAAATGACACAGTAATTTTTAGGCATTTCTCAATATCACAAAACAAATTAGGCACTGAGTTTTGAGCGATGATGCGATTAGCATCGATGGCTCCGTCTTACACAATCGTAAACCCAATGTGATGTCATTGGTCCAAGTTTGGGATTAGGGTGCATGCTTACAGGAGTTTTTGTGTGCTGCTGAATGAAAGGAGCTGGTGCCATATCGCTCTGAGAAACCGTTCAGCTAAGCACATAGCATCATGGGTGACCAGCTGCTATGCCTCTTTTTCAGTCAGGGCGTCCCTATGGAGTCAGGCCACACAGGGAGGAGCTTCAGGGAGGGGAGCAATTCCCCTGAGGAATCAGCCTATAGGAAGCTGGATGTCGTTTCCTCATGTGCTCATTCACAGGTCTTCTTCAGGACAGAGGGAGTGGCGTCCGTAAAGGTCCTACTAATCACAGACAAGAAGACAACTGACTGGTTGGTTTGCATTTTTTAAAAAAACATCTAATCTGCTGTTTGTTCTTCATGCGTCTTACCTCATAGGGTGGGGAGGCCAGTTTGGCTGCACTGGTGTGGGCACTGCAGAGCTGGGGCTCATCAGCATAGCGCTGTAGATGTTGGCTGCCACCACCAGGATGCAGAGGAGGATAGGCCCGATAATAGCCCCCTCCAGACCCAGATAGTACGCACCACCTGCCACCGCCAGGCCTGTCAAATATGGGTGTCCACCTCTGAGACAAAGACAAAAGAAATGGTTTAAAACACAGTGGAAAGGCTGGCAGGCAGCTACTGTATCAGTGCACACATGTGATGCAGCCGAAGGCTAAAACAGGCTAAAAAGTTAGCTTTCCCCAAACCGCAGCCGTGGTCAGAAGTTTATATACACCCATCAAGGTTAGTTTGAGCTTTTATCCATTCCACAACCAGTTTTGATGTGTGTTTGAGGGTCACTGTCCTGTTGAAACAAACCACTGTGTCCAACGATTGATTTGAGGTGAAGAATTTAGAGATCCTCCTTCATTATTCCAGCCACTTTGTGCAATGTACTAGTACCACTAGCAGCAGAGCAGCCCTGGAGCATGACAGCTGGTACAGCCTTCTTAGGTTTGTAAGCCTCGCTTTCACTCACTACAAACATACCTCTTGTCATTGTGGACAAAAACTCACTCTTTGATACGTCTCACCATCAAACTTTTCTCTAGAAGATTTGGCGTGTCCATGTGAGCAGCTGAAAATTTCAGTTGAACTTGAAGACGTCAATTTTTGAGCACTTCTTTCTTGGTCGTCATCCTCTCAGTTCATGGTAAAACTGGCTTCTCTGTGGAAAGTGACGCTGGTGTGCCTCCAGTTTCCTACAGGCTTCAACCTTGATAGGTCCTGGATTGTTCTCAAACATCCTAACCATTTTCCTCTCATCTGAGGGTGGCAGCTCGGGACTTCCTCCAGACCCTGGCAAACTGGTGACACATCTGAATAACTTGTACTTAGCTAGAACTACTTAAACTGATGATCTTAGAATCTGCAGGTGTTCGGAAATAGCTCCAAGAGACCTTCACAACTAGTGTAAATCTATAATTCTCCTACTTAGATCTTCATTGAATTTTTGGGATGTTCCCATTTGGTCAATCCAATGAGTGCTGTCAGTCAAATCCTTTTTAAGCTGGTAAAGAGAAACTGCCAGATGTACTCAATCATAATAACTAATGAGAAATTAATAGGCCTTGGCCTTATCAAGTTACAAGACATTGTAGAATCTTCAGCACTGCTTATTAAAAGATTTGAGTTGATGTATGCATTTGAGTGTGTATGTAAACTGTATGTAAAGATAGTAGGGCTTGAAGCTCGAAGACAGGAGCATTATCTGTCCACAACAGGGAGTTTATGAAACAGAGGCAAACAGAGACGCTGTTTATAGACTCGTACAACTGTACAGTTTTCTTTCAAACCCACATTAGGCCAGCAAGCGGACTTGTATGTATTATGTTAACAGTCACAGGTGGTTTGGTGCGATTTGTTTGTCAGATGTCCCAGTGCCATAAAGAGAAGCTCAAATAAGCTGGTCACGCATACATACCCTGATATATCAGAGTAGATGGCTGTATCCACAAAATATGTTGGGAGCAGGTGGCAGATGAGCAGCAGCAGGGCCTTGACACCTTCACCCTGCGCCAACCACAGGTCACACACTGCCGGCACAGCTGCCCAATAGGTCCCCAGGAACGGCACGGCACCCAGGATGGCAGCCAGAGCTTCAGGCCAGGAAAGAGGGATTCAGAGAGTGACAAAACACTGAGTGTGGCTTGGCAGGTGCGAACATAACGACAGCACAATCTGCTGCGGACACGCTGACTCACCAGAAGGAATGAAGACGATGTTGATGCCAAAGATAGTGTGAGTGAGCCAAGTGTAGAGGCCGTAGAATCCGGCCATTTTCAGAGAGGCGTCAAACACTCCTCTTCAAAACAAACACAAATATGGTCAAAAATAATCTCGCCAAGGTACAAATTTAGATTCTGTAGCTTTTACGCATGCGACTACCTGATGGCCTCTTCAACAGACTGGCCGATGATGTTACTGGAGGGTCCCGGCTGAGAGAGAGGAGTTAAGCTGATCACCCATTTAACCGGTTTGTAGTATTCTCCACTGGAGCTCAGCAGGTAGAAGAGAGTAGTCAGGAAAATCACCTACAGGAAGGAGTAAAAATGGCAGCTGTGCTAAATATAAGACTATCTGATTAGCTTTTTAAATCTTTAAGAGTAAATGTGGCAGGTCTACTTTATTAAAATAAGACAGAAAGAGCAACACCATTAAATATACACAGTTAACAATGCTCAGTAAAGTCCTGTATTGTGGTTGAGGAACAGATGACATGTCCAAGCCCCACCTCGGTCACTGTGGAGTTGACACGCTTCCAGGATGCGTGTTTGGCTCTAATGTCAGCTCACTATTTTAGTCCAGTGAATGTTTCCTGGCCTCAGTCTCCTCTAACTTTACAAAGATCAAAATCACCTTAAAGGTCCATGGCCATTCCAGACTACTGCTCATTTGTGCTGGCATTATTTATTGAGGAGAAAAAACTCAAGGCCAGTGTCATCAATTTAAACTGATCTCAGGTTATGGATCATGTTTTTGTTTTTTTTTTTGTTTTTTTTACACGACCTGGCAAAATACTTATTTAAGAAGATGTTTCAGTGGAATGAATGCCTTGTTAAGTTAGCTAATGATAGCGCCTCCTTGAGGTGCCCCGGGTGGGTCATCTACTAAAAGGAAGGTCGGCGATTTGATCCCAGGCTCCTCAAGTATGCATTTCAAAATGACTCTGGACAAGATACTAAATACCAGATTGCCCCTAGTGCATCCATCAGTGTGAGTGTGTGCTTAATATGAAGGAGTTTAAATGTACCACAACAGTTTAAACAATGCTTAAAAGAAGCACTGCCTCCATTGCAGAAAGCACAGCAAACAAGCACACACCACTGACACGTGTTAGTAAGCATTATTTATAAATCAACCTAAGCACACAGTTGGGAATGATCTTTAGCTAAACATAAGTCTGAGAACATTTTTATGGACGAGTCTGCAGGACATTATTCGGCCTCAGATTTCTATAAATCTATTAGAATATTTTTGAGAAACACTTGCAGTTAAGCTGAACACTTTCTGCTTACTTTTGTGCATTACAAAAGAATAATGATAATCAATTTTGCAAACAGTTGGACTTTATAAAATGGAGAAAACGACGTGGCTGTGATCAGCGTTTCATACCAAACTCAGTGCAAAGTTGAGGAGCGCCGTGCCGCTGTGGAACAAGACGGTGAGGAGAGTGGTCGTGGTGGAGATGAGGAGGCCAACGTTCCTGCTCATTACAACCCACAAAGACTCCAGGATCTGCAAAATGACGAGGCAACAATAAACACACCATCCACAGGAAACTGTACTTCTATCTAAGACGCACACAGTTGTAAATTTGCAAATGCTGCTAGTGGGGCAGTGCTGGCATGGTGCTCTCATGGCTGATGTCCTGATCTAAGAAAACAAAATGGTCTTGGACTGCAGAGGTGGGATCTTATCACGGTATCATGCTGGAATTCAGAGCTCCTGAGAGCGACCCATCCTTTCACAGACGTTTGTAGAAGCGGTCTGCATGCATTGGTGCTTGATTTTATGCACCTGTGGCCATGGAAGTGATTGAAACACTTGGCATTATAGTGTACGTTACATACGTTCATACTTACAGACAGTAGTGTCTCGATATTTTCCTGCAGAAAGGAAGCAATGTCCTTCCAGTCCAGGATGTCCCCCAGCCAGCTGTTCTGTCTGTGAGTCATCTTATTCCCACGATGCCGTCCAGAGTGGGTTACATTCTGAAAAATGTGACCATAGTATTTTATGTAAAACTGAAGAATACTGAAGAACAGACTTTGGGAGACATTAAACACAAAACTCTGACACTACCTTCACAAACCAGGAGTGATACAGTCGGTCCCAAAGTTCTAAAACTTGCTTCTCAATCACTGCAGTTTGGTTCACCTTATCTCCTAAAATCTTATGAAGCTGCACACACAAAGGAAACAGATTGGTCACATTCCTCGCTGTCTGGCTGTATTCCATTATTATCAGTGAAAATTACTGTCCTGACCTTTTGTGTTATCCATTCTCTCCCATGCTGGTAGACATTAGTAGCAGCTGAATTTAGAGCTTTCTGGACCACGCGGGCTTCTGGAAGGAGGCTAACAGAGGACAAAGTAAGGTTGTTTTAGCAAATGAGAGGAAAGTCTAAAAATAAACACAGAAAAACAGAGTGGACTGTCCTACTTGGCCCATTCTGGATGGTTAGATACGGTCTCATTGATGAGGTTACTGGTTACGTCGATGATGTGAGCACTTTCGTGATGAACCTACAAAGATTAATGTTTATTTTTTTTATCCATCATCAGTGCAAATGATGTGAAGTCAGGTTAAAAAACCCAAAAACCTACCATAGCAGTGAGCAGCAGAGCCATGAGCAGGGTCCCTGTGACCAAGAGGAAGATGATGAAGATACTGATGATTTTATCCAGAGATCGCTCCAGCCACACAACCATCTGGGTGCACAGATAAAAAGGAGAGGAGGGCAAAGACAGGGAGAAGGGGGGGGATAATAGGAAGATGGCAAAATAGACTCATCAGTACAACTTTAAAGGAGGTAAAAACATGCACATGGAGAAACCTGTGTCCTTATCACTTGTGAAAAGTCATTTTAGACGTAAAAAGTCCTCACAGAGGACAATAACAGCATATCTGTACTCATACAATGCATGCACCCATTCTTGCACTGAAGCATTAAATCATGCAAGTGGCTTTTTGGGTTGTTGGTTTAACGACAAACAGACATGACATCACTTTCAAAGTGAGCTCTCTGTTCTCGACTCAGGTTTCTCAATGCGCCAAAACTGCATTAAAATCAAAGCTCTGTTAGCAGAACTCTCTCTTTTTGCACTAAGGCCATGGCGTAATGGTTTATTATATTGATGGTGACATGACATGGCATTTTCTGCAAAGAGTCTGTGTAAAACCTTAGGTGAGTGAATCTACAGCGAGTCTTATACCTTCCTCTTTAACATCTAGCTTACCTGAAAGAAGAACAGCAAACAGTTGTTTAACAAAAAAATGGAAACACCACTTCAAAAAGATTTTAATACTGAAAGAAGTAATTAAATTAAAGAAGTTGGGTAATATTGAGCAGCGAGAGGTTTAGAAGAGGTTTCAGTCACTATCACAACAGGGAGCATGAGACCTCTAAAAAGTTATACACAGGCCGCACAACGACAAACACTACATTTCCAATGCAGCACATCGGCACTGTATTAAAAATATAAACTACATCATCAGAAATGACTGAACTGAATCAATACCTGTGATAATTCTAAATAAAAGACACTCTAGTTCATAAATAACAGCCAGAATCAGAGTATAAAGTGCCTTGAGGCAACTTGTGTGATTTGGCGCTATATAAATAAAACCGAACTGAATTGAATAGATTGTAAACACTTTAAATTTGTACTGAGGTCAAGACAGAAAGCAAGTCTTTTTCCAACCATAGTTATTGTGACCTGGTGGCCTTCAGATGCAGAATGCAGGCTTGTAGGTACATTGAGGTCAACGGGAGCTACAGCCATTCTGTATATAGTTCAAATTGAGAACTACAGAGAGAGTTTGTGGTCTCATCAATAGTTTCAAGCCTTATTAAAATACAAACAAAACAAAAAAACAAAACAAAACAAAAAAAAGCAGAATGTTGTATGTTGTACAATATGGTCAAATGTAAGAGTAAAACAGATGACAAAAAAGGGTTTGAAATTTGGTCCTGGCTGCTGACTGGGCATGTAGTTTCCACAAAAATCTCAATTTGAGCCAAGCCTCTTTTCTGATGTCTTACTTTAAAACTAAAAGAACAACAACAACAAAGACCAAACAATGAGTGACAGCCCAGTGCTAATCTCCATCTTTTATATACAGTCTATGGTAATAACCAGCTCCACAAAGCCAAATGGTTCAAAGGTGGCAAATATATTCACTAAGTTTAGTTCCTCACATTGAATAACCGTGTTTCCATTGTTTTGTCCAGTCCCTTAGCCACACCTAAAAAATAAAAAAATTAAAATTTCCAGGAAAAAAAAAAAAGGAAACACCCCCCCCCATTTAACACTACTCTTTGAGGCAGCTCGCACACATACACACACACACACACACACACACACACACACATACACACTCAAGACAAACTCAGGTCAAAGCAGAGAAGATACAGTCTGGGCTGAGGGATTATTGAGTGCAACACCCCGGCTGTAGCTCACTGTCAAAATAAAAGCTGGAAAGAAGCAAGAGGACAGATGTTTAGACAGGATGGCAGAGGTGATGACAGTGGATGGGTAAAATGCCAGTCCAAGCCGCTACAAGGTGTGCTCACGCTGTCACACACACCCGCACATAAATACAAGTTATTTATTTATTTGCCCTTGTTTTCTCAATGTCTCTCACACACAAGCCCACTTTCTCTCAGTCTCGCTCTCTCAGCACTCTGCTCCTCCAAATCATTACCTGCTTGTTAAGCCAATGCCAGAGCTTGGGGAGGAGACAAAGAGACATTGGGAAAATTATTATTGGAAAGAGTTTTGCAGCAGTCATCACATGTACCCGTGCAACAAGAATACAAGCTCTGTGTGGGTACAGGCTCTGAGGGGTCAGAGCGGTGTACTACAAAGAGGAATTCATGTGTTAGCAAGGTATGTTGAGACTATAGCCAGAGGTTTCAGAAGGGCAGCTCTCGTTTTAAAGCTATTTTCAGAAGTTTTTGTCTAACATCATCTCCAAGTGATACGGTTTCACTTCTTTTCCAAACAAGTTGCCCTAAGAGTGATATAGATTATCAGCTGACATGCAATCTGTTAAGCTGTACATAACAGCACTGAACAAAGTCTAGCAGTTAAGTTACAGCAGTGCAAACGGTACAGCTGTGGTCAGTTTACATACAATCACAGGTCATTTGGGGCTTTTAATGATTTCTTTGAACTCAGTTGTTTGTATTTATTTTGGCTCTTCTCTAATCCACTAAGGGTCAAAATATATACATAAATCTCCACTATTATTTTGTTTAAATGTCTCTTAGCAAGTCAACCAAATGCTTCCGGTAGCCATCGACAAGCTTTAGGCATAATTCCTGGAGCAGACCCAGCCTTTCAGCATAGTCCATGAATATTCAAAGGGTTGATGTCGGGGCTTTGGGAAGGCCATTCAAGAAGCTCAATGCTAGCCTACTTTATCTATTCTAACACCAGTTTCGATATGTGTTTGGGATCATTGTCCTGTTGGAACTACCAACTGTGTTCAAGTTTCAACCTTCTATCTGTTCATTTAAGATCAAGTTTAAGAATCTTCTCTGTAATGTACCTTATGCCACTGGCAGCAAAACAGGCCCAGAGCATGATGCTACCACTACTATGCTTGACACTCAGTACAGTGTTCCTCATGTTTATACTTCTAGTCATTGTGGCCCAAAAGTTCAATCTTTATCTTGCTCGACCATAAACTTTTCTCCAGAGGGCATTTGGCTTATCTGTTTGAGCAGCTGCAAACTTCAGAGGAGCTTGAATGTGTTGATTTTAAAGCAGGGGTTTCTTTCTTGGTCAACACCCTCTCAATCCACTGCGATGTAAAATTCACTTCACTGTGGACAGTGATGTTGGTGTTCCAACAGTTTCCAGTTCTTGAGCCTCGGTGGTTCTCGGGTTGGGCTCCTTTGAGTTTCCTATTGGTCTGAGGTCAATCAAATGAGTCCTGCCAAGCAAATCCTTTTTGTGCTGGCAAAGAGAAACTACCAGCTGTAGTCAATAATTAATGAGGAGTTAATAGGCCTTGGCCCTGTCAGATTAAAAGGCACTGTAGAACCTTCGGGACCACTTGAGTATGTGTATACATTTGGGCGTGTATGTATATGTTCCAGACTATTTGGATGAGAGAAAATCTAAAATAAGTTCAAACTCATGCTCCCATTTCTTTTTTTCCTTAAAGTCATTAAACATATATGGTCTACAATAATACAAGTCTGGAAAAAGAACAGCTCAAAAAAATCGTTAAAAGTCCAAATTTACTATGACGTTTATGCCTGTGATGAATGTAAACTGACAACAACTGTACATGTTGTGTTTTCACAGGAATTCCCAGGCACTGAACTTGTGTAAATGCTACGTTTTACACTACTGCGATAGCAGTCTACTGGAATTTATTACAGAGGTTATTCAATTAAGAAAATTTATTTAATTCAATTTGGTCAATAACAAAAGTTATCTAATTACAGTGTCAAACCTGAATGCACTTCATAATGAAACGCATCATGATTCTAATTTGTAGATCTCTACATTAAATAGCAGCACCAGGAGTGGACTGAGTGGTAAAATAAATATAGTAATTTATTAATTTATGCGATTATATTTTTCTGCTGAATTGTTCCATCTTGAGTTATTGGCAGCACCAGTATAGCTGTTGCAGTCCATTTTGTGCTAAACAGGAGTCAAATGATGCTCCCACCACCAACTCCCACTTTTATGTAAGCGAGGACAGAGCCTGTCACAGAAACCATAACATTAAAATTGGAAATACCCGTCAGGTTTGAATGAGGTTTTAGGTTTCATGGGACCAACTAATGCATGAAAACAAAAAAGTCAAACTCTGCGGAAGCTGCTTCGTAGTACACCCCTCAGGAAGTGGCAGGCAAGATACACTAACTACAGTGAGTGTGGACTGGCAATACAAGTGGGATGCAAATCAATGTGATTACAAAGACAGAACACAAATACATCCCAAAACTGTGAGGGCAAGGCAGAAAAGTGTATAAGATTACAGCAATGACATCATTATTTATAAAACCTGAGAAATGTAAACCATGTAGCACTAATCCTGTCACTCACTCTAATATGTCGGCAAAAAATTCTGCTCTGCATTGCTTTGTTTTTTGAGATTTTTAGTCTATATTGAGAGATTTGGAGATATTTTGCCTCTAAATTTTGATTGGAAACAAAACAACTGCATACTTACACATCCAGCAGATATGGGGCAACAACATCACTGATGCATGAGTATTTTCTTGCCCACCTGGTGATGCGGGCATCAGGCTAATATTCACTCTCCTTTTAGCTCTGTTTTTTAATGAACTGATTTTAAAGTGTTTCTCAGCTAAGTGCTAATTTTGTCTGTCTACCATTTGGTGCTGGGCAGTTTAGCGCACACTTGGTTTAATACAGCTTTTTGCTAAAAATAGCTTCCAGCTGTTGCCGTAAACGACACTGATGAGATTGTTGCAACTGGGTCAAAACTAAAAGGCTGAAAAACAAAAACAGCAGCTAAAATCCTCTGTTAAAGGTAAAGGAAACTAAAAAGCCCCCGTTTTTGGCAATTTAATATGAATTTACCAATTTCATTTTAATAAATTTAGGACCTGGCAGATCTTTACACTGGCTAAATTTAGACATTAAAAATGAAACTAACATATGTAATATGACTGATAACAACAGAGCATTTTGAGACTTTCAGTTTTCCTGAGATATTTTGATAAGTAATTTGTTATCAAGCAGTTGCAGATAAAGTGTGTCTGGATGGGGAAGTATAAAGTCAAAGGCAGAGGAAATAAGGACATCAGCTTCACAGGCAGCTCTTACATTACCTTAGTGTCGATACGTAGGAGGAACTGAGCCAGGCCTTTGATTGGTCCAGGGAGCAGTGCCTCTTCACGCTCACGTCCAAACTTCTCTAGCACCGTCCACCACGAGGTAAGAGTCCTCTCTGCAAAGCTCTTCATACCAAACCGGACCACCAGCTTCTTCAGAACCCACACTAGATCAGTGAGCCAACATGCACATGAGTAAAATCCGACTGACGAGGAGTAACTGAAAGTGTGCACATATCTGTTTGTATGTCTGTGTGTGTGTTACCGGCCACAGGAATAGGGAGCAGTTGTAGTATCCACAGGTTGAGCCAGACCTGCACCAAGACAATAGCCCAGACCAGCAGAATAAAGTAAATATCACTGGCTCTGTGGGAGCTTTTCTCTCTCTGGAAGAGGCCGGGCAATGTACGAGAGCTCCCAGCGAACCCGGGAAACCCAGGAGTGGAAGGCACGGGACCCACAGACTGCACACCATCTATGAGCGGATGAGGGAAAGCAGACAGAGGAAGCACAGAAGAGGAAGAGAAAGAAAGAACAAAGCAGTTGAGTTTCAGCCGCTGTGGCTAAATTGGTAAAGCCAAAGCAGCTACAGTAAAAAAAGAAATAAAGAATGTAAAACTGAAATTGCATATCTTGGGTTTTAAAACTTGACATTTTTCTGACCAATTAGCAATGCTCTGAACATTTATCGAACAGTATGTTCAGAGGTCTGATTCCCTCTGTTCAATCTGCCAGTTCTCTCATTTCATAAACCTTACAGCCCAGATATCTGGGACATCTGTATGATCTTCTTTAATAGACTGAATACAATGCAGCTAGCTTACCTGTGGAGGAGCTTCCACTGAGTTCAGTTTTGGGTTGAAGGTTGCTACAGGAGATTGCCATGTAAATAGTGTTAGCAGCAAATGACAGCACCTGCCCTGAAAGCTCACCTGGGGAGATCAAGAGAGACTGAATATAACGAAACACAAAGGCAGGCAGAGCGGAGGATGCACAGTAGGAAAGATCAAAGCTGGTCTGATGAGCGTAGCCCAACCAGTCACCTCAAGTCACTTATATTTCACGTAAAGCTAGGCTTAGGCAAATGTGGCTAAATGCAACTTAATCTAAGCACATCATAGACTTGTGCTCATTTGACCATATTTATTACCTAGTTAATGGTGAGTAAAGGTATCTCATTGTGGTAAATGTCAATGTATGTCAGTGTATAGGTGTGATAGTATATTTTCACCTGTGCCAGGGACAGGTGGTTTCTCTTGGTAGCCCACGATGAGAAGCCCAACCACAACCACAAATATGGGGACTCTCCATGAGCCAGTCAGAGACACTAAAACAGATAGAGGAATTGTATAAGTGGAAGAAGATGGATGAGTTACGGATGGATACATTTAACTAGATTGAGAGAAAGCTGTTGTAGTTAAACTGCAGGACGACATTACTGGCTTAACAGGTATATTCCTTGTCAAGCATGACTCTGCTAGTCTTGCCTGATGAGCTGAACCATATTCATAAACAAATATGACATACAATGTTGACTGTTGCTATGAAAGCACTTTTAAAAACTTCAAAGCAGAAAACATTTTCTCACATGTGCCCAGAAACCTCCTTTTAAGGCAGAACTTCTTAACCAGCTTTCAGTCACTTTTTAAAACTTCACGCCTGAAGCTCAGAGCAAGTGTTAAGTGTGCTAAAAATACTTTCGACATCCTCATCTTACTCTGCGTGCCCTCTGTTTCAAAGACAAGTGGATTTGTACAGGCAGCAACTTATTGACCACATCTAGAAGAAATCTCCTGCAGTCCAAAGAGGCAGCTTGTATGGCTGGCTGTGGGCGCTGTCCACACTCACCGATGTAGAAGAGCAGGACAGCCCAGACAGGAAGTGCCAGAGTCCTCAGGTACCGCTCAGTTTGAGGACTCCACTTAAAACAAACCGCCAGCAAGTATCCAAACACGACAGTCCCCACCTGTGACGAAATAAAACAAAGATGCACAATAATGAAACAGAGGGTATTTTAATTAAATATACTGAGACTTCTATTCTCTTCCATTGCATCATAATCATCATTTGATGCTGAACCTTTAAACTTCATGAGTCTTAAAAAGTATAATTGAACAGTTTTTGTGATAATCACTTTGTGTTGATGTTTTTTCTTCCTAAACTCATCCAGTTTTACAAACGCTCTGCTCCTGTTGAGCAGTGAGCACTTAAGACTACACTACAAGTTTAATCGACTGCTCATAAAGATCTCAACTTGTGTCGCTCCTCACAAAGACATGCCTTGATGTAATTTAATATAGTGTCCTCCATCCTATTTATAAACACAGGCCCTCTGTCAGCTGAACTCCGCATTCAGAGAAAGAAGAACATTTAATGCAATTTGGATGAGGTGGACGGGTTCTGGCCCCTGGAGCTGTTTGGGAATGAGGTACAGATCGATCAGATGCTGGAACTGCAGGAAATTAGATCAACTTACATAAAAGTTTGCACACATATTCCAAGAAACACATTTTCTGTTTAGGTTAATCGAATAAGTCTTTATTAGAGACACACTGCAGCAGCCAGTCAACTTTAATCCCCCAATTATTCTTTATCAACTATTGCCTATTGCTAAATGGCATTTATGACAACATGATAATAACATTTATACATTTGTACAGTCAACATTTTAATTCTGAGTTCATTTTAATCAGACACACAAAACGGGATTAAGTAGGAATGAAATTCACAATTACTGTTATTACTCCCTCTGTAGATAATTTTCTGTGCAAATAACGTGATGTGAGCTTTTCATATTTGATTTTTTTTTACCCAACCAACAATCAAAAGACTACTAGTTTGTTATCGTAAGATTACTAGTTTACTATAGTAAGACCCACACAATCAGGCGAGTAATAAAATCATTGACGTTTAAAGTATAACTTTTAACATTCTGTCCCAGATAATATTTAAAATATGTGCCACAGTTTACACAGAGCTGACCTAACAGCACCCACTCTGACGGACAGAGGGGCCCTTTGTCATTCTGTCAGAGAGAGGATTGTCACTCTACTGTCACTCACCCACATAAAGTGGAAACAGTCCAGCGCGTTCCCGATGACCCCACAGACGTGCCCGAGGATCACCTGCATACCGATGACACTCCAGAAAAGGTAGAGGAAGTAAACCAGCGGTGCCCCCGCCCCGATAACCAGGAGTATCGTGAGCTTCTCCAGAACTACCCTACCCATCGCCTCCACCCCGTAGTTGAGACACCACACCGGGACCAGCAGCGTCCCCACCACTATGGGCGTCCCGCTGTCCTGCAGGCCGATGAGCCATGAACGGCCGAGACGAGCCAGGGAGTATTTGAAGGGGTGGAGGAAGGTGCCGCAGAGCACAGCCCAGAGCAGCGGGCGGAGGAAGGCCTCGAGGATGAAATAGACCAGGACAGCTGCCCCGCAGCAGATAGCCACAAATATCATCGCCCCGGTGTTGTAGAAGGCCTGTTTTATGTTCTTGTCAAACTTCAGGGAGGAGGGCTGGGTTAGCAGTTGGCTCATCATCCCGACAGCCGGCTGGAAGCTCTCCGAGAAAGAAACAAAGTGAGGCTGCCCAGCGTGAGGACTCTCTGGGGGAGAGACAGCGGCGGGATCCGGCGCCGAATCCTCCTCGTCTGCCATGTTCCCAGTTTCAGCTCCGCCAGCCCGTCCAACTGATCCACCGCGTGAGGGAGGAAAACAATGACGTAGCAACATCGAATGCCCAAAGGCCTCATGGGCAATGAAGTGTCGGTGATGTCGCGCGTTCCTTCCTGTTTTCTTTTTCTTTTCTTTTTTTAACTTACCAATTTTCTTCCGGTTTATTTTTTATTATTGTTTTATTAATGTTACAAGGTGATGTTATAAAGTACTTAATTCAAGCAGCAATACACATCATAGCTATTTAAAATATATAAATAAAAATAATTACATTACATTGTTAAACAAAGTGTCTTTAAGACAATTAGAGTCATGATGATCAGGTTTTCTGAAATTCCGAGATCCTTTTTTAAACATTTGTTTTTTAAATGGTACGGTAAGTTGACTTCAAGTTGACACCACACTAGCTTACACTTCCACTGGGTTTGAATCTCATGGCTGTGTGGGGTCTTTCTGTTCAAAAGCTGCATATTCTCCCTGTGCCCTACAGCTTCTTCCCATGGCAGGCATGCATGTTAGGTTAACTGGTAAGAAAAACAAAACAAAACAACCACGCATAAATATACAATGGTTTTTATATGAATACCATTGCATTTGTACATTCATTTACTTTTTTATGAGAATTTCTACAACCCCTTTATTTTTCCCACTGCCCATTTCATGTGCTTGAAAAGCAGGTGGTGTGTAAAAGGTGGTGTGTTTTTTGTTGGTTTGTTATTTTCTGCGCTTTCTTGTGTATTTTATCTTCTGCCCAGCCTCTCACGAGTGTGAATGTATGAGTAATTTGTACATTTTATCAGGCTGCACATCATACTACACGTAGCCACTGCTCAAAATCTAATTATGTTACATTCTATTAAAGTCATGCCCTTTGGCTTTATACTTCCAGAGTGAGAAGGCAATCTCTGCATTCACTACAGCGTCTGTATTTTGTATAGACTGTGTTCTTAGCAATAAGCACAGCAGCGACAGATGTTTCAGTGGGAGACATCTTAACATATTCAACCATTTTTAATACACTTCAAAAGCTACAATAGCAACCCAGGGGAAAAAAATATTACTTCATATAAGAGCAAAATGTTTCTGTTAACCGTGTTATTGCTTGAACAGGCAATAGTAGTAACTCTTCTCATCAGTCTTGCTGTAAGTCACAGTGTCACAGTACTGATAAACAAAGCAGTTACTGTGGTTGAGGAAGTGAGATGATGAAATCAGACAAGGATGTAAAAAAAAAGTATACGAAAATCTTTTACATAGTAGATGCACCGGGTTGTTCCTGAAACCCTGCAGTCCATATTTCTAACACCAGCAAACAACATTTTTATTTTATTTTTTTAAGGCTGAGATCCACAGAAACGTAGCAGGGTGAGGAGACGGGAAGCATTTGTGAGAGCTGTTTTATTTTCCTTTCATCCTCAGAAACCCGTTGTTTTGGCAAAGTTTGACATTATTCACCAGTGCACGGTGGGTGTCTGAAACCATTCCCAGATTTTCCAGTGCATGCAGGGTTTCAAAGTCTTGTGAGATGTATTTGTTGGAATGGAGTCCTCATATTTTTATATAACTGGAAGCTATCGTTAACACTGAAAATGACTGGCCTATTTTAAACTACTACTACTACTCTGCCCTCTTGTCTAATACTCAGATCAGCACATATCACCTCTAGAGTGTTGCTTTAATACTTCAAGATGCTGTGTGAGTTATGAATATATAGTCTTTCATGTTCAATATATCTAACACAGTCTGTGCAAAGAGGGCACTTGTATGTGGCATCAGATTTAAACTTTTTTTTATTGCTGCTTCATCCTCTCTCTGCTGTGCTGTGCTGTGCTTCGTTATGGCGTCCCCATCAGCAGGTAGAAGGTGAGAGCTACTATGAGCAGTAAGCAGAGGGGAGAATTAAATGTCTGATAAGCTGTGGAGGGCATGAAGATGTCCACGTACTTATAGATGCTGATCATGTGCTCGCTGACTGGAGGACTGTCAATGTCGTGCCTCGTGATGGAACCTGTTGGACAGGTAAGATGAAGGAGATGTCACGGGCAAGGGCTAAAAAAATGGGCAGTGTAATCTGACGCTAAAGACTCATCGCTCACCTTGAATAGCAGGTCCCCATGCAAACAGGTAGTACCACGAGAGGTGTAAGTCCACAAGCGTTTCCTCTCGTGGGACGTATAATGGTCGCTTGAAACGGCAGGTGACGCGGTTGTTCTCAAATATGCCCTCTTCGTCTCGAGCCGGATTCCTCTTGATCTCCTTGGCCCACTGGCCGACGTTGTAGAAGTGATGTATCCGCACGCGCCCGTTATCATCGTGCACACAGGCCATAACATCGTCTCCTCCCTAAGGAGACAAAGAGTGTTATTTCCAAAATGTGCATAAATTTAGTTCTTGAAAAAACTGACCATTATGATACAGTCAAGGTAAAATATACACTTCCAGGCCAGTTCATTAAAAAAAAAAATACCCATGAGCCAGTCACATGGCTCAGTGCATTTAAGCATTTAAACATTTAAGATATTAAGATGACCTTCTGAAGTCCAAAATGAACATCAGAATTGGGAAGAAAAGTGATTTAAGTGACTTTGAACTTGGTTGCTGGTGCCAGACAGACTAATCTGAGTATTTCAGAAACTGCTGATCGGCTGGGATTTTCCCCATGTAAACATCTCTATGTTTTCCAAAGAATTCCTTGTAAAAGAAAATATCCAGTGAGCAGCCATTCTTGAGATTGTTGCTGAATATATTTATCCCTTTATTGGCACACTGTACCTATCCTCTGATGGCTGCCTCCAGCAAGATAACACAACATGTCTTAAAGCTCAAATTGTGTCAAACTGGGTTCTTGAAAATGACAACGAGTTCACTGTACTTAAAGGGCCTCCATAGTCACCAGATCTCAATCTAATGGAGCTCCTTTGGGATATGGTGAATTGGAGATTTCCATCACAGATGTTCATCTGAGAAATCTGCAGCAACTGTGATGCATGCATGCATGCATCATGCTTTTAGTCTTCGCAAAAAGTTACATAAATGTTGCTCCAGGACTGTGGTTGCAACGTATCAGTCGCACTGTTGTGATGTCAATGTTTTGACCTGGGGGAAAAAACAGCACAAGCTTTGCCTCATTGGATTAAATTGTGAAAGGGTTTACTTTAACCCAAACAATGTTTTTATTAAACAAACTGGCTAATAAATTAATATATGTTTTTTTAAGTTTTGAAACATTGACACAGAGAGTTTATTGTGGAGACCTGCTGAGTCACTGAATTTCATATTTAATTGGTTCAATCTCTTACAGTCAAAAAAATTCTTATCCATGAGTTTGACGTGGGACTGCTAATTCTTCTGTACCCTGAAGCGATAAAACAAAAAAATCATAATTATATGCAGCCCAAAAGATACAAACACATGGTTTGCTGTCCCAAATAAGACACAAGACCTGTGTAACTTTTAGCAGTCAGAGATGTTGCAGAGCTGCTCACCATTTTCTTATCAGATGAGAAACCTACAGCCACCCAGCCATCCGTATCTGCGCTCAGCTCAAACTCCACATCTGTCCCGATGCGACGATAACTCAGAAAGTAGTCACACGTCTCTGCATCGCACCCCGGCTTCCCGTACCTGAGTGCAGATAAATAAATGCAAATGCTCACAGTCATTCACTAGAGATAAGATCTCAGCTGGGCAGACAGAGCTCATCTAAACAAATGAGGACACTTTTTAAAAGAAACTGAATCCAGGTTACAAAGAAGAAAGATTAGCTTGCTGAGCGTTCCCATGTTTAGCTCTGGCTCTCTGACGTCAGGAGCATCTGGGATGAAGGACCCCCAGGGATTACAGTAACACTCGAGCTCTTTTTAGAGAAAGACAGAGGTGGATCTCTAACCTTATGCAGCCCTTTGTTACTCCACAGTCGCTGACTTTGATCTTGGCAAAGGGGTCAACTGGGGGTGCTGTGGGGAATGGGTAACCTGCGAAACACAGCAAATAAGTAAATAAATAACGTGAATTTTGTTGATTACACACTAAATAGCTGATACATGTATTCAGTGATGAAGGCCAACTGAGGAGAGGCCATCTGCACTCTGTGTGTGGGTGAGGAGAAGGAAGGGGTGGGCAGCTACCATCGGGGTGCTGGCCTGGGTGCTGAAAGGCCTCATATTGAGGTGACAGGTTGGATGCAAGACAACACTGGCACATATTAACCTTTGTCCTGCCCGTGCTAGGCCCTGTGTGCTTGTGTGTGGAAAAAAAGCATGCAAACAAAACCACTAGCTGCTCATCTTTAGTGGACTGAGTGACATCCTCACCATCATCGGACAGATATCTGGACTCCAGAAACTCGGAGGCGAAGGTGCTGTAGGAGTCCTTGTGAGGCTCTTGGTGTCCAGGCTCTCCGTGCTCTCCGTGGCCAGTCCGGAGTGCTCCCTCATCGGTGGGGCTCGGCGCGACCCCCCACCATCCAGCGTGGATCAGCAGCACCGAAAGCTGCACAAGCCTCCGCAGGAAAATCATGACCAACAAAAAAGGGAACGCTGGTAAAACAATAAATACAAAAAACAAAAACGGTTAAACCGATCTGGAAGAAAACTGGATGTCCATCACTGTTTGAATTTCTGCATCTTCGCAGGTTTCCTTGCAGCGTCACAAAACCGTCTCCTCATCCTGTTTATTCGCAGGGATGCGAGGGGACACCGCGTCTGATTAGGAGGCTAATCCAGCTCTAAATTACCCAGATTCGTAATCTTACCATCGAATTCAGCTACACGCCCATAATCCTCTTTGAAACCGCAGTCCTGATGGCTTCTAGAGCTCATTAATCTTTTCATAGGCTATTTTTCGGTGTTGGGCCGGATGAATGGTATCGCCCAGCCGCCCTCTCCTCTCGTCTCCTCAGTCAATCACAGTAACGTCCAATGAGCAGACGCTACGTGCTGCTGTCACCATCGATCAATTGGAGATTGAACAACGTTTCCACAACAGCTGACACAGTATTTCACATGTTTGGAGTATAAGATGATGCAATGTAAAATAATTAGCCTGTAGAGTAAGATTTTATTGCCTCGGCTGCAATCGGAATTTTAGTCCTAGTCACTGACACCAAATATACCACAGAGCTTCTATTGTTCTGACGAGCTATGCGTTAAATTGTGTTTATTCATCCAAAATTTGGAAGTAATCTAATCTAACCTAACCTAAAAATTACCAATCATGTTTGCACTCCTCTCTCCGAAAATTATTTACTGAAGACACGAATTTAAGCTGTTCCTTTTACACTGTTTTTCCTCTTGTTTTTAATCTATATCACTCTGCTTGTTATATGTGCATATATGCGATTTTTAAAAGGTCCAGATTCTGTTCCATAAAAAATGGTTGCATATCCACTATGTTCACGTGCACTCTCTGGGAGTATTATACGTCATTTCTAAATGTGGTGCTTAATGTCACTACGTGTCAGTCCAGGTAGCTACATATAAGTGAGCATTCAAAGTGAGCAGGGACTTTTTAGCTGGGCATGATCGTGGACATACTTTGAGTAGATATGTGACCTTACATTAATTTATCATAACAAGTACTTTTGCATCCACACATCCATTTTCTGCCAGGTATCTGAGTCCTGGGTCTACTCCGTGTAATCTTCCTGACACTTCCCCTTGGACAGGCGACCAGATGGTATCTTATGTCGCAGCTGACTATAGTCAGATCCTACAGTCGGGTACCTCGGCCCACCGAAAAAGAAAAAGAGGCTCTGTCCCGTTTTCTCTGTGAGTGCACAAAGTCACAGTCCTGCCACTTGATGGCGACATAAATCCACGGTTTGCTCTTTTTTTGAACTTTTATTTAGTTTCATCATAGAATCATACAGAGCATCTTACACTTTACTTTGCTGTACTTTATCAACAAATCTGTAAAGAAGAGCCAGATGAAAAAATTCTGGTAAGTCCCAAATTTAATGTCAAGTCGCTGACGTACAAGACAAAGACAAAAAAATAAATAAACCAGGAGGATCTGCAGCAGATGGGAATTATAAATGCCCGTAAATCATTCCAAGTGCCCCTAACGCAGAAGGGTGACATCAAAATGTTATGTCCATACATAAACACTTATCAAAAGTATCTGCAAATCTAAAGTTTATTTTAGAAAAACAAAATGGATAGTATTATTTTACATTTTTATTAAAAATAAATCAGCAAGTGTGTGGTTGATAAAATTACCTAAATGTAAACACAAGGAAAGACCAAAAAGAGAAAGTCACTTGAATTTAATACTTCAGTGTTTTTGTTAAAACAAAGCAAGTTGAAATCCATCAGAGTTTAAGATTTTTGGCAGCAACAGCAGGTAAGGATTTCACCAGTAATGCTGTGAATCTTTGCTGTTCATGTCTGTGTCCTGTGGGTGATGCTGATGTATCACTGTGTAAAACTGACTAAAAGTGTATCTAGACTGCAGCGACTGTCAGAGATGTCTGAGTGACATCCATGGTCGCACAGCCTGACAGAGTAAAAAACATTTTTCTAAATAAATCAGAACTCCCAAAGTCAGACTGATATTGACTCAAATTTTGTTTCATAGTATGAACCTTCTGTGGGACTATGAACCTTTTAAAAGATTGCTTTTGCAGCCTGATCTTTCATGCATGTCTTAGTATGTCTTCGTGCATGTATGCATGTATGTATCTGTAAGCTTATGTCAGGTCTGGGTCTATAGAGCACCACTCATGCATGTAAAGCATGTGCGTGTCATACGTGTGCATACATACTAGAGTGTGTGACCTTTAACCTCTCTGCTCTTCACATCATCTCTCTCTTTGCAGACACAAATCAGCCTGATCAAATGCTTCTCTTGGTCTCAATCCGCCCAATTATCCCTTGTTTATCCTCCTATTATTTCCACCTCCACCTCAGCCCTCTCTCCCTGTCTCTCTCACCCTCTCTCTCTCTCTCTCTCTCTCTCTCTCTCTCCTTCCCAATTACCGTTCCATGTAGGGGGCATTGCTTGCTGGGTAATGAGGGATTCTGGGCATACCAATCTTAGCTTAATAGCCTTAAAGGGCCACTCATTAACACAAACACTTACTCTGACTCTCTCTTGCACACACACACACACACACACACACACACACACACACACACACACACACACACACACACACACACACACACACACACACACACACACACGTGTCCACACTGATCCATCCCCATACATCATCCCATAGATAGAGATGGAGTGACAGAAGCAGAGAATGAGCGAGGGACTCAATGGAAGCGGTAGGAGAGAGAGAAAGAGAGAAAGGGAGAATGAGAGAGGAGAGGAAGGATATGTGGGGAAGGGGGAGTGGTGTGGGTCTGGTAAATGTCAGTGGTGTGTCTCCTGGGCCTGAGAGATGAGTTAGTGACAGCAGAACAATGGCGGCGGGATCCATTCAGAAACGCAGCTGCTCTGAGTGCATGCCTGGATCTTTCTTCTGCTTAGCTGTCAACCAGCACTTGTAAAGCCGCAGCTTTAACTCACACTAACAGAAAATATTGCATGAGTGGTCCATTCAGCAGCTGCACACAGCTGTGCATGTGGACACACAAGGTAAGCTCTGCATGTTATGGAGGATCAGCAGCAATGTGAATGGCTAAGTCAGGGCTGTCAGCCAATAAGAGTTTCTGCAGACTGAAAAGTGGCCACTGGAACATAAGTCTTGCATCCTTCTTCTTTCCCTCTGTCACCTTATAGCATACATCCTATGGATTATGGATGGCCAAAACCGATCATATATCTGATATTACAAGTATTGCTCATGTAGTCCAAACTCAATATAGCATATTCCTCATTTCCTATAGAGGTTTTTGTCCAACTGCGGTTTAAAAAGGGGTGAGATTTTAGGTTTAAGAGCTGTCTTTAATTAGGACAAATACGGGTACTGCAAGTTATTCTTGAGTCTCCCACATACACTAAAGACCCAAAAATCTCAGATGCACACGGTTGTTTATGTTAATATTACCTTTATTTAACCAGGAAGTTGCATTCAAATTTCTTTCAAAGGAAAGACTTGGCCAAGGTAGATGCTGTACAATCTCAAAACATTTAAAAAATGACACACATAAACAACACAAAATGCAGGGAGTACAACATAATATACAATACAAAAAATGCCAATTACATAAAATATGAATGGCCTCACAAGAAAAACATCTACAGGTTTCATTCACTGCATTCCTTATGAAACTTTCACCAACAGATACAGGCATGTTCATTTATTGCTTTCTGGAAATTATTAAATGTCCAAGGTACATAGTAAGTGAACACTGTTTTCCACAGATCTGTCAGAACTTTAGTTATGTCTGAGCAACCATTTAGAGGAGCATAGGTGGTATGCTGCTGGACTTAGAATCAGAGAAAAATATACCAGTGCTGTTTTTTTGTAAATAGTGACGGCCAGCCCATCAAATCACACAGAGTCCAGGGGTGAATGCAGTGATGATTGCATTTATAATAAAACATAGAGGTGTATGGCTCAGTAAAGCTGAGGCAGAAACATCCATATATCAAACAGTGAATCCCTGTAACCATCATAGGTAGAAAAGTAGCTTCCACAAGTATTTTTATTTGAAAAAAGGGTAAGGCAAGAATTATTTGATTCACCATCAGATGTCAGATTTGTGGGTGAATTTTTGTGAATACCACAAATTTTGTTTTTAAATAAAGCTCTTGTATTGCATTCCCTACAGAGAGTGCATGTGTGAATATGATAATATCGTCAGCATAAAGATGTATTTTTGCTGAAATTTTATTTGCCCAGATTTTTTTGTTTAAATGAACCCTGTGGGACACCAGTAGTTATCTCAAGAAAATCAGATTTATGGCACTCTGCATATACAGACTGGTTTTGATTTACAAGATTTCAGAATTTCTTCACAGCCTTAGGACCAAAACCAGCATTATTAAGTTTTTTAATCAACACTTCATTATCCACAAATAAGGCAACCCAATGTACTGTCCAGGACACCTATGAGATCATTTGTCACAGCTCTAGCAGCAGTAATGGTATGTGCCCTATCCTGAAACCAAAAATCAATTATGATGATACCAGACTACTACCAGATACTCATACTCGTACTGTAAACTGTAAAGCTGCTATGTTGGTCATCTAAACCACTTCAAAGCCACTTTAAATCATGATTGTAAATTGTACATTTTAGAATGTTATTGACCCCTTTACCTCAAAGTGTATATACTCCCCTTACCCCAGTCTTTATATTTATTCTTATTCTTACTCTTACTGTATTTATTGTTGTTCTTTTACACTGAAGGGAACTGGAGCTTCGTCGTCTCATCTCTCTATCTACTGTACTGTATATAGCAGAGATGACAGTAAAGTTTACTTTGACTTTGAGATAAAAACTGTTTTAACTGCAAAATTACCTCAGATTCAAGGATTTTTGTTAATATTGAAAGCTTGGAGATGGGATGGAAGTTGTTCATATATTGCTGAATCCCCACCTGTGATGTGAAGTCCTAAATGAGGAAATACTTTTTAAAAAATTGTGTGAGAGAGAAAGTAAAGTAACCAGGTACCCTTTCATTGAAGTCTGCCCCATATTTGCCTTTTAACTATATCTCACCTCTGCGGCTATTAGCTTTATAGGAAAAGTAAAATAATAGTGTCATCCTTTTATTCCCTCATGCAGCAGCAGCAGTAAACCTGCAGGAGTTTTTTTTTTGTTTGTTTGTTTTTTACCTATTTTGGGGTCTGAATTGAATATCATTCTCTCATTCTCCACCCAGCAGGAGCTAGATCACTTATCGACTCGAGTCTGTTTATAACACCAAGCTATTACTTCTGTCTCTAACTTTCCCTCTCACACACACAAACAGTCATAAAGCGGGGCTGTGATCTAGCTGCAGGGATTAATTTAGGAGTTGTCAGAAATCACTTTACTCACAGAGGACAGTAAGCACTATTGGCATGCCTGTTCTGCAGGCTGACTGCACTCCAACCTCCTTCACACCTTCAAAGATGCTAAAAAGATATAAATTGTTACCAGTGGTGTGTTTATTGCACTTACTGGGTAATTGTCTGTAACAGAGTGTAAGAACAAAAGCTTGACTGTCTGGCTTATTTGCATACGTTGTTTGGTTTGTGCTGTTTGTCTGTTGGGTTCTCTGTGTGTACCAGAGGCTGAACGGTTCCATTGTCCTGATGAAATGTTTGCATTAGCGCTAAGGAGGCGCAGATGAGACATCGATCAGTGCTCATTAAACACCTCCAACTGTGGTGACACACACAAACCCGGTGGTGCATATTTATATTCACATACTGAGCCTCTTGCATAGATACAGCTTACAAACAGAAAAAAGTATTTGAGCTCATTCAAGCCTCATACATTGGTCCCTTCTCCTGCGATTGACTCTCAAAGCTTCTATTGACCGTTGACTTAAAATGCTTGTTGTCCGTATATCCATTAAGCTGTAACACTGCTCTCTCTCCATATAGACATGACGACTGGCTGGGGCCTTAAGCAGTGATTATGGTGTTGGCAGTGGGAGCTGGGGGCTGTACTGTCATTAGTCTGGTTAATCAGAGCCTTGCTCCAGGTTAAGCTCCGCAGCCTCAAGAGACAGGCTGATGAGCTGAGAGCCGTGCCCAGCCTACAGTTCTTGGTTCTGGGCTCCAGCGGCTCCCCTGGCCCCTGCCTGCTCCAGCCAGTAATCTATAACTCTCCCCTGGAGCAATGGATGGAAGCTCAGCCTTCTGGACAACACTGACACACCATGCATGGTAATGAGACACACAGAATGACACACTGTCACACACACACCTGTTCGCACACACCCACACTTACCACTGATGCAGTGTTAAGGATCATCACTGAGTTTCTATGAGTTTGTTCTGCTTGGCCTCTAAGAGCAAGATTACAGACTCAATAACACTCGGGGAAAAAAACAAGCGGGTCCTCGTGACCTTGACTTAACGATTTGATATGACTTCTAAATGCTTTACTACCGATGTCTATGGGGACCAGTAGTAACCAGCTCAGCAGAATGAGTGTATAATGACCACAGGGACTGCTGATTTTCAAACAGCAACTACCCAGACGCACACACACAAATACTCAAATAAATTCCCATGAGGTGAAATGGGTTTCAGCTAAGCTGAGACCCTCCAGGGAGTGGTGTATCTGAACCAGGCTTGCCATTGGCCCGCCTCCTCTATCCCAGCATCCCCTGTGAGCTCATTAGCCCCAATCATAACCACTTCCCTGTGTTACTTTGCACACTCCATCCATCGCCCTCTTGCCACACACAAATTGCGCTTTCCATCAGAAATGGACAGAGAGTGTGAGTTTGTAACAGCAGGAGTACACGTGTGTGTGTGTGTATGTGTGTGTGTATGCATGTGTGCGCTAAAAGGACAAGGAAGGTCGGAGAGCCCCGAGAGCCTTCAACATCTCCCAGTGGAGTTTGCATACCCTATGGAGCAGAGAGAAGTAGGCGGGAAAAGAGACAACCAGGTAGAAGGAGGTTAAGAAGTGTGTTTTCAGGTGATAAAGTGGATGACCAGGTTTCACATCAGGGACCCCTTTCTGCTCTTTTTTGCTGTGTGACCCAGATGGGTGGTGAGGGAGACAAAGAGGAAGGAGTGGGAGGCAGGGAGAGATAAAGAAAGAGGGTATTCATTTAAAAAATGAGCATGCAATACAGACACAGGAGGGACCCAAGAGAACCACAGAATGGGATGAGACAACAAAGAGGCCCATCATCAGTTTAGTGAATAGATGTGTCTGTATATCTATCCCTTTTATGTCTCTCTGCTTTCTTTTTCTTTTCTTTTTTTACCATCTCATCTGCTCTTAATCAGCTTCTCATTGTGCTATTAGCCGAACCTGTAGTCTTAATCAGAGGCTTGGCACAGACACCATCACTATCCGCTGCCCTTCTCACACGCGCACAAGCACTAAATAAACAGATTTTAATGTGACACCAATCATGTCATCTACTCAATGAGCCCTCCTCCCTTTCCCTTTTGTGGCCCACACCCCAAACATAACACATGGGAAGCTCAGATGCCCGATCCATCAGTCAGCCAACACACTCCCACTATAAAAATGTGTGTGTGTGTGTGTGTGTGTGTGTGTGTGTGTGTGTGTGTGTGTGTGTGTGTGTGTGTGTGTGTGTGTGTGTGTCTTTTGATGCTGCAGTATCCCAAAGGGAGGGAGGATGATTTTAACTGGGTAACCCAAATCACCTCCTATCCCAAATCCCTTGTGCATGAATACTGTACACACACACACACACACGTCTGCATACTTTGTCTCTTATGCATGTCAGTGAGTGTGTATTGATAATGGCCATTAGCATATTTATGATCATTGCCAGCCTCTTATTGTTTGCTCACTCCATTAATCTTCATCTGCTGCCTGCCGACTGACAGCTCAATCTCGCAGGCCATCGCTGGGCAGACATACACACACACTAATGCAGACACACATGCTCAAAATCCACAGTTGTACATAAGGCATACTTGCATCAACAACTGAGTGGTTTGTCTCACACATACATACACACATTATGGCAGCCAGCATGATTGACATTCACCCCTGCGAGTGTAATCACCGGAGGTTATCCTCCCCAGCTGCGCGGGGGTCTGCTCAGCTTCTCGCACGCAGTGCCGAGGCATCATACCTGCACGCTGACAGTTCCTTTTGGGGCATAGGTGAGTGATGGCGTCCTTTGATGAGAGTCCACCAACCCCACCTCTATCAATACACCCCCCACACACTTTTAAAAAATACCCTTTGTCCTTTCCAGCTCTCCATCACTCGTGATCATCAAAGACCTGCGCGAAACTGAGACTGTAAAGAAAAAAAAACACACTCTCCGAGTGAAATTCACAAAAACGCATGCAGGTAAAGAGTTAGTAAACTGTGCTCCGGTAGTGCGTGTGTGCGTCTTTAATGCAGTGACAGTCTGTGCTTGTGTGCATGCAAGCAGCCATCGCTGTATTGCGCACTGAAATGTTAATGTGTTTGTTTAGAGCCGGTATGACTGACTGACTCACAGCTGATTACTGGGTGAATGAGTGCTGGAAGCGAGCCAAGTTCAATGGGAGGTCTGTTCTCCTGTTGCCTCTTCCTTTTTCTTCTCTCCGCTCTCCCCCACTCCCCCTTTCTCCTCCTCCTGCATCACCCTGCTGCTCCAGGAAGAGCAACCTGGGAGCCAGGATGTGTGTGTGTGTGTGTGTGTATTTGTGTGTGTTAAGGCATATACTTGACTTGGGTATAAATTTAACATCAAAGATGTTAAAGCAGGAAGTTCATGATATAAGTAAAGCTGTTTGTGCAAGAGCTTCTTGATCGATCGCTGCTCAGGGAGCATTTAGCAGGTTAAAGGAATAGTTCAACAATTATTTTTGAGAGTTTGATGAAACACTTGATCTAAATTTCATATTTTTGCATTGACTATGAATCTGGACTCAAAAGACAACTGGATTTAGTGTAATGCTGTGTTAAGGTAGGGATGCGGTTTTGTTTTGTTTTGTATCCGTCCTGCCAAAGTCATTTTGAGTCTGCGAGGAAGCTCCTGCAACCTTTCTGCCAAAGACGCACACAACAGCCAGTTGCTAAATGAAATCTCCATTAAATCCTTATGAGAACTAGTAAACCTCTTGTTTCTCTAATACTTTAGTAAAAGTCAATGGAAACCAAATTCAGTGGACAGACACCGACTTTCCTTTTAAAATTAAGCTTAGACTTTCCTTTTTGATAAAGCTTAGAGAAAGAACTGGATCAGGTGACTTTGAAGCCATCCTGTAGGTCCAGGCTGCTGGGGGAGCTCCCAAAACACCTTCACCTATTTTACCCCACTCCTGGTGGGCTACAAAGACTGTAAACTGGTGATATCAGGTATCCTGGCTCTGTCTGAAGTGAAAAGATATCTGGTTTTATCAAAGTGGATTCTTTATTCAGTCCCTACACAAACAAAAATAAGAGCAATAATGACTGTGATGGTTCATAGTATGTGGGCAATCTGTGCCTTTTAAGCGATGAGATGTGGGGCAGTGTCACTTCCAGCAAAACTTTAATATACAGACAGTACACGACCACTCTTGAAATCTCAGATTACTATTAAATATTATCATTAACTTACACTGTGTGGTTTTCTTCCTTACTGTGTTATTAGCTTTTTTTTCTAACTAAACTTTTACTCAAAACTTTACATCTGAAACAAGACTCCCAAGATTTTCGTGATAACCCACCCCTGAACTGGGAAATCGTTCATGTTGGACTCGTTTGTCTTTAAGCAATAAGATGTTTCAAACCACAATATACAGGATAGAACAAGTTATAGCGCTTTTTTCCCCCCTGTAGCCATAAAGCTATTTTTATAGAGCCTATCTATAATATTTCACTAGCAGAGATTATATAAGTTTTATTGTGAGCTCCGACAGAAAGAAGAGTTTTATGGAGCGTCAATAAATCATTTCCTTCATTTGTGATATCAGCTTCTAAGACTGTTTGCCAGTGTGTGAGTGTACGAGTTGCACAGTGTTAACATTTACGGTGTGTAAGCTAATATATTTGAGTACTTTATGGAAGTAGTAAAGTATGAAATACATAATTTGTTAACATGTACCATGTAAAACAGCTCTTAAAGATGAGCTGTGAATACAAATGCTGCTTTTCTTTTGTTAAGGCACATTCTATCATTTATGATCTAGGAAGCTTTTTTTTTCTGCTTGCAGTAAAACTCCTGCGCCTGGAGCAAAATGCAAAAATATTTAGAGTTACAAGAAAGGCTGAGCTATATTAAATGTTTGTGTCTACGTGCATCAGAGAAAGCTGAATGAAATATCCTGTTGTGCTTTTGCTTTGATTATGGATTCTCTTTCTGCAGATGCTTGATTTAAAAAAAAAAAAAAGCCAGACTGAACCCAATAAACCTTTTTTTCATCACGCCACCTCTTTTTTTCCTTTTTTAAAAACTAATATTACATTTTCTAACAAATCTATTGAATGTGTAGCAGTACTCTACAAACATCAATTACAAATTCTTATTACATATTTCAGTGTGGTATTTGTAGTGTTTTCACTGAATGCAGTTTTTCAGTTTTTTCCTGTCTTCACATGCGATTCTGTGACCCTCACATTCTGTGTGAGCTCACCTCTTTCAGCTGCCTTTCTTAACTATTTCTGTTCTATTAATCGGGGCCGCTCAAACTTTTCCTAGGATACAGTTGTAACACATAAAAGCATCTTCTTATCATTTGTGGTCTGTTATGCTGATGGTGGTATAGTATGTATTCTAAATGTTTTTAAACTCTCAGAGGTATGCTCATCAGCAACTTTATTAGGTGCACCTGTTCAACTGTTCAAAAATGAAAATATGTAATCACTCGATCACATGGCAGCGACTTGATGTGCTTAAGACGTGCTTGAGAGAGTTCAAACTGAGCATCAGAATAGGGAAGAAAGGTGAAGTTAGTAAGTAATGTGACATGGCTATTGGTGTTAGACCGGCTGGTCTTTGCCATCTCCAGTATAGGATCCCAAGTTGTTGCTGTTTTTTGTTGTTGTTGTTGTTTGGAGAATGCTCTCAAAAAAAAAGATGAGTGGCAGTTCTTTGGGCAAAAAAAGTCTTGCTGATGGCAGAGATCGGAGGAGAAGCAGATAGGAAGACAAACAGCATCCCAAATAATCACTTGTTATAATCAAAGAGCATCTCTGAATGCACAACATGCTGAACCTTGAAGCAGATGGGCTACAGCAGCATAAGACTACAGGCAGGCTCACCATAAAATTGGAAAAACTGATGAGTTTACATTTCTGCTGTGATTTTGTATGGGTCAGAATTTGGCATAAGTAACATGAAAGCATGGATCCATCCTGGCTTATATCAGCGGTTCAGGCTGCTGGTGGTTGGGCAGATATTTTCACTTAGTACCAACTAAGCCTCATTTAAACAACACAAACTAGCTGAGTATTGCAGCTGACCATGTCCATGCCTTTACGACCACATTTCGTACCAGTCATCTTCTGATGGCTGCTACCAGCAGGATGACACACCATGTCACAAAACTCAAATAATCTCAAACTGGTTCTTGAACGATGAGTTCATTGTGCTCAAATGTCCTCCGTAGTCACCAGGTCTCAATCCCATAGAACATCTTTGGGATGTGGTGGAACGGAAGATTTACATCACAGATGTGCAGCTGATGAATCTGCAGCAACTGTGTGATGCTATCGTGTCAAGATGGACCAAAATCTCTATGTTTTCAACACCTTTTTGAATCCGTGCCATGAACAAATAATGCAGTTCTGAATAAAACAGGGGTATTATTGGCAGGGTGTATCTAATAAAATTTTTACTGATGTAAAGTTAACGTTGGGGTTAAAAGAAACCAAACATCCCAGTTTTCAGTCTGGGATTTTGATGGACTTCTCTTTTTTGTAATAAATACCATCACATCTCACTTGGACATAACTCTCACTCACAGAGGTTTTAATTATAATTCATTTTACCTCACTATTAGCAGAATACAGCTACTTTTCATACATCTAAGAAAGAAATAAAAAACACCCAAGAGTCCCCACAAAAGAAACTCCCACTGAAATGTTAAATAACATTAAAATGTTTGATTGTAATGTCATGGACGTTTTACCATCATTTATACTTTTCTGGCTAAACTTTAAGCACATGGTAAATTAAAATGTTTTGGCAAAACTGTTTTTATTTAATGGTCTTAATATAGAGTTTATTTTAAAAGTCTTTTTCATATCCTTGCTCACTGATTTCTTTGGAATTTGGTTTGATATTACTTAATTGGATCCTTAACCTACACCACACACATCTGAGCACCATCCAGTAATTGCATTATGTTTATATCTCAGGCCCATGACCTGGTTATTGTGCAGGAGGAAGAGTTCAGATTGATGTATTACTGTAATGCTAACTGTGTTTCTTTCATCATCAGCTTCATTTGGCCTGTGATTAACTCCCAATCAAGAGGCTTGATTAAAAGTGGGAGTAAAAATATTCCATACATATTTTAATACCCCACTAACAAGGAAGCCAGCTCCCAAACTGCCAACAAAATAGATATACACCCATAACACGCACGCACTCGCACATACATCTCCCCTTTTCTCGCCTGAAAACACACACCTAAACATTTCACGGCTATCTCCCCCACACCCCCGATGCCGGCTAGGTGGAATTAGAAAACCAACCCCGCGGTCTCATTAATTAATTAAACACCGTGTGCCACTGGCACCTGGGTACCGGTTATCACTGCCACTCAGACACACCATGATCTCAATAACCACCCCACCACAGGGCAGAGAGAGAGACGGGGAAGTGAAGGGACTGCTGATTCTTCTTTCCCAACTTTGAGGTAAAGACCTTTAAGGAGCGAGGAAACCAGACAGCAACAGAAGGGAGACCGCGGACTCCGTGTTTCTGTGTAGGCGAGAACGTGGAACTCTTAATGGAGCCTGATCAGTGTTTACTGCTGCATGCTTTTGTTTGTGTGTCTTTTCGCTCGCTTACGGACTCCGCAGGACCGTTTTATCATCCACCCTAGCAGGGGCCCTAAATCACTGCAGCAACACGCTCCTCATCATTTGCTCTTAATGCTTCTGGATGTGGAAACAAAGCATGAACACACACATAATTACACACACGCTTTTTTGATTCCTAGCCAATGAATGGTTTACATTCTTCTTCTTCTTTATTTTTTCTTTATAGAAAAACATATTTTGCAAATAAAAACCACAATTGTAATTTAATTGTAAGCAAAGAAATTTTTAGATGTTGTTCATGTTGATCTTAAAACAACAAAATTCTTTAATTTCATAAAGGAAACCTTACAGTGGACACCTTTGAGTAAAATCACGCTACAAACACTCATAAAATGTCTCACAGAAACCCTTTTTTACTGTTACCTAATATCTGTTAGAAGTTCAGAAAGCAAAAGACTGATTACTTCCTGAAAAATGACTCATTAAATATGTTTTTTTTTTATATTGTCCATCTATCCAACTGATTATCAACTTCCAATCAAGCACCAGCAGATCAAACAGTGGACAACAGATCAAATGTCAGGTGTGTAAAGCAGGGATTTCTCAGGCTAAACCTTTCCTGAATATTAAATCGGAGTATGTATTTTACCCTATTTGCAAAAGTCAAACGTATCAGGTTCACATACATAAATTGACGCGAGGAGCATCGCTGCAATATTCCACACCTTGCTATCTATTTTAAATTAAATCATGGCCACCAGCACTAATTGGGCCTATAGGGACAAATAATTTGAAGTTCTGAAAAATAAGTGGTATCGCTGTTGGTTTTGTTGCCTTTCAGCTTTTGAAATTGACTCAAAATGTCTGAATCAATATGAGATGAGGGATTTGAAAACTCAGTGCAGGCGAACCGCGCGACTTAATCAAACTAAGAGAAACATTTCTGAATATGGAATATGACTGAGATCCCCGGTGTCCTGCACAAAAGTGGAAAAATATAGAAGATACTAAATTAATATGGAACATGTAAGGCTCCCTATTATCATGAACTACTTAGAGTCAAGTCTATCTGGAAAAAATTAAGAGGTTTGACATATTGCACAACCCGTTTACAGAGCCTTATATATGGAAGGTGCCCTTTTGTCCATCAGTTGGCTTCAACTCAGAGCAGCAATGGATGTCATGGGAATGTGCAACTATAATTCTTCCAAACTGACATGGAGACAGGTGAACATTTATAATATATGCAGAAAATGTACAACAGTTTGGGTTTGTTGGTCATGCTTTCCAGTGCGACTGGATGTATAAAACCTAGTTATTAGCTAAGTTTTTGTTTGTTTTTCAGCCAAATTTCATGGTTTTATTGAATTTCTGTGCACCAGCTCTGCTCTTTGTTTCTGCAGATCGATCAGAGTGTGTCCACAACAGAGGTGGGACACTTGATTGAGTTTGCAAACCCATGGTTGGGTTGGCTCTTTGGAGTGTTTATATGGGAGAAGGCCAAGTTTTCCATTTTGGGTGTGGAAGTAAGAAATGTTTTCCCTGCTACACACTGCAGTTGAGCTGGCTGTTGTATTAGCTCAAAATGCAGTACGTTTATTTAAACTCCTCTTCTTTTTTTTCTCCCCTTCAAGATGAAAATGTGACGCAGAAAGCATGCCGCAGCTTCCTCCAGATGATGATTCCAAAGTTGAGCAACGACAGCATTGTGAAGAAGACCAGAATTCGCACGCATTACTGAGATCAAAGTGCCTCAAGAAACCCAAATCAGGGTTGTCAACAACTACAAACACCGAGACAATAAGCTGTCACTGTCAGAGTTTCCTGCACCAGGAGTTGAAATATGACCTGGTGAATTTCAACAGTGAGCATTTTGCCACTTTTGTTCAATACAGCTACGCTGTGTTCAACTAGGTGGGTGAGAAGATACAGTAGAGTAGCATTAAATCAGTTGGTTTGGGTTGTTGATAAGCAGTGATTAGTTGACTTATTTTATACTCAAAGATGAAGTAATGAAGTGGCTCCATGATGTAGTGGTTCACACAATCATCTAACAAGTGAGGGATCGCCCATTACTGACCTGTTGCACCCATCGGCGTGTGTGGCAACATAGTGCGATTTTCATTCGTGCACAAAGATTTGGGGTAAAATAATGCACTGTTTATTTGCAGTTTATGCACCAGAATCTGTGCGATAAACGACATTTTTCTGACATATTTTGGAGAGATTTTTGCAGTGAAGTTCAGATGACAAGCATCAGAAATATTGAAAAGTCTTCATAGCGTCATTGTTTAGCTGTTTTTTGCTGAGTTGGGACTCTCGGTGTCTGGCTGATTTTTCGCCATGTTCTTGGTTTCTGAATCACTATCTGGTTTTAAAACACCAAGATGGTGAAAAGTCTCAGCTTGAGGTTTCAGACCAGATGTTCATTAATCAAAGGGTGATGTCCATTTCTAAAGTTCAGAAGTATTTTCTAGAAAATTGATATTTTGCCATTTTTGGATAAGAGAATACATTTCATATGTGGTAATGTTACCTTGTGTTCTAAAATATAGTGGACTGCATTTTATTTTCGAGGAATATTAATGGTCAAATGATCTGGAAAATAACCTTTAGTTGTACACCTGATTGACTGATCAAATGATCTAGTCTTTTCAGATCTCATTTAAGAAGAAGAATCAAGCCCACCAGGATACAACTCAGATTCTGGAAATGATAATGCAGCAACGGGTGCATTATCATTTCTTTTCCTAATGAGCAAAATGAATCTCCTCTGCTGCTACTTTGTCTGAGAATGCTTTATTTAATAACTTGAGGCACAATCAGATTTATCCATGGCTTTAAGAATGCTTCTGTGCCTCCATGCTCACCCACAAAATCCTTAGTGAACTCTATTAAAGGCCAAAAACTTACCAACAAAGCAAGCTCCATAAGACTCAGCAAACTATGTGTCCTCTTGTTTATTAAGACTTCAGGAATGTCAATAAGAGCATTTCTATACAGTAGGAAGGCTGTAGAGGGCAGCGCACAGACACAATGACCTCCCGCTATTCTCCTCGTTGATAATGACCCAGACACAGGCACAGGCACACTGCCCATCAGCCAGACCTCTAATAAAGCCAAACACTCTCTATCATCTACTAATAACCTCCATGCAGCAGTAAGAGTCATGGACAGGCCGGCGTCTTCTGAATACACGCCGGGGAACAAAGCTCCGAGCTGAAGTAGTGGAACGCATCCTGCTTATCGATCGGCGACTGTGCGCTGCCTGATGGCACACGGTGATAACGACATTCTTGTTCTTCATCCCCAAAACACACAAAGACAAAGAGTGCTGTAGAAAAGAAAACAACAGACAGACACACACACTCAGACACAGTGCAAAACATTTCACTCTAACAATCAATCCTTTGGGTAGACTCATTTGGAGGCTCTTGGTTGCCACGCTGCTTCACATCCTCAACTTCACACACAAGAACACACTTGCAAGGTTGGTATTTTTGTAAAGATAGGATTGGAAAACTCGTTAGTCTTTTCTTAATTGGTATAGAAATTCCGTCCTTTTTTCCCCCTCACAGCAACCTCTCCAGGGGAATGCTGATTAATAGTCCTCCAAGTCCTCATGATACTTCCCTCACCTCCTTGCACATATACACATACATCCTCGCTCCTACTCTCTGTAGTGCCGAGCCATCCATACTCAGCTTCACTGTTCAGCAGACGATCATTTCTTCACAAGTTTTCTCCTGTCTCTCCTCCAGCTTTCACATCACTGGCTCAGCCTGACAATGTATCCATACAGCTGGTCTGAGAAGGCTTGAAGAGAAAACTTATCTTCTACCCTCCTCCTCCCAGCTTGTCCCATGTCCCTGCGGAGGTGTGGCTCCCTGACGAGCCTCTCCATGGCCTTAGAGAAGGCCTCGGCCGTGGGCTCGCACAGGAAGCCCGTCTCCCCGTCTGCCACGCTCTCCAGGGGGCCCCCAGAGTTCACAGCGATAACGGGGCAGCAACAGTACATGGCCTCCACAGGAACTATCCCAAAATGCTCTCTGCTAGGGGTGTAGAGGACGGCGGTGCTGCCCTGCAGCAGTGCCACCTTCAGCGAATCTGAGGGGGAGCGGAGGAAAGTAACACAGTCCTCCAAGTGGAGCTGCGCTGCTAGCTCTTTCAGTTCAGTGTAGTGCTGAACATTCTCAGTGACGCGATCATCGTAGCCTCCTGCCACCACCAGGTGAATGCCTGGTCTCTGGCCAGGAGGAAGGCTGCTCCTCAGGGTTGCCAAAGCCGCCAGAGCCAGGCCTAAATTCTTCTTCCTTTCGTATCGGTTCAGAGAGAGAAACAGACAGGTAGTTCCCTCGGGGAGCAGTCCTTCCAGGCTCTGTGCTTCAGTGGTTGCCTCGTCAAAGGTACGCGTGTTGAGGGAGGGATAGAGGACATCTGTCTGGACTCCGCTCAGACTGCAGAAAGTCTCCCTGAAGATGCCTGCGGTGAACTGGCTGTTTACCAGAATCTAAAAGAAAGCGTAAAGAGATTTGTTCACAAAGATCTCACATAAATCAGAGGTATTTTAATTCCCTATAACATGAACAGCAGCATAAGGCCTTTGATCACCAAAAAGTCTAAAGTACAATCAACATGTCATCATATTTCTCTCAGGGGCCTGAGCTCTGACACCAGCTTACATGTGGAGATCAAATCCTTTCGCACCGGTGAATAGCTAAAGAGCTAAAGCAGTTGCGAGGAGAGAGAATTTACTTCTCTCAAACGTCTTTAGGCTGAAAAGCTAGGTGTGCTCTCACACTAGGTAATCTGTTCTGTACCCGATTAAATTGTATCTACAAAGTCCAGTTTCCTGGCCCATGAAAAGATGGGCTCATTGTAGTTGGACTACACAGTAAGTATTTAGTATAATTGCTTATTACACACAGGCACAGAGCGTCTTCAGGAACAGCTGATTGTGAAAGTCGGCAGAGTTAGTTATTGAAAAAAAAAAAAAACAATAAGGCAAGTGAGAGGATAGTGTCTCTGGACTTCCAAAAATCACCCCAAACAACCCACGAAAGCCATAAAATCATTCACTTAGTGCTCTGCAGGAATGCTTTTCAAGGTTGTACATCTACATGACAAAGTGTGAGAGAGAGAATCAAATTCAAAATGAGAGATTAATTTTCCACGGTGATTTAGCAAAACTCTTTTGACATAAAATGGTCAATCCCTTTATTCCATTAGTCTACAAATTAATTTTATTATTTTAATAATTTGTAATCAGATATGCACCGGATCAGCCTTTGGTAGGCCCACAGACTCTGATTGAAAAGTGTGCTGGGGTTTTTTGAACTTCTTTCATTGGTTCACTGATTGGTTAACATTCCTTACTATTTTTATTATACAAATGAAATAAAACAGTCAGTCCTGTAATCTGACCATATTGCTGTGTGTGATGTTACGCACCATATCAGCCATGCCTGTGGTTCGTTCCTCCAGCCAGTCGATGGGAGTACGGTAAAGCTTCTTCAGGGCCGACTTCCTCTGAGTCAGCAGCTGGTCTGGGAAGTGACAGTAGAACAGAACCTTCTTCCTGCGGCGACCCAGTCGTAACACTGGGATACACACCGACACCTGGGGTCAAAGGGAACAACGATAAGATCAAAATACAGAAAATGTGACATGTGCCCATTTAACAGAAGTGCAAGTCATAAAACGGCTGATTGTTTTTAAATGGTATTGTAGTGTTTAAAACACTGCACAAGGATCAATCAATATAAAATTCACCAAATCTGGAAAACAAATCCCACTGGACCCACTTGGAACCAGCAGGTTTTTAATTCCAACTGTAGCTTATTTAATGAAGCCATGTGTTTTATCAAGACAGAGCTTAAATATATTCTGCCAGCCCTCAAAGTTTCCACCCCATTTTAACAGTAAAATGTGCGGATTCATAAATATCCTAAAGCTAATGTACCAAATGTTTAAAAATAAATAAATAAATCTGCTCCTTCGTCTTGAGATGCTCAACTGGGAAGCACCCACTCACTGTTTTTCATTGAAAAAACAGCTAAGTGACAGAGAAGTTACAGTAAGTTATGAGACACAGTTTTCTCAGAAGAACTGAAAAAATATATGACAGTCATTCATGCTGCCTTTGCCTCCAAACGGGGTTTTAAAAAGCCTTTTTATATCCTCTCTCTTAAAAGGTTTCTGGCACTTATTGTGCAATACAATTCACCTGATCACAGAAGATGACATCATATTCCACACCGCTAAGGAAGACCAGGTAGAGGGCCACATAGATCATCCTCAGGTAGGCGCACAGGGCATGCAGGTAGCCAAACACACTGGTGGGTAGCCAGTCACCCACACACACCTATTAGAACAATAATAACAGGAGCAGTGACAAAATGTTTGTGTTTACCAGTGATATAATTTTCTTTAGTAGCATAGTGCACTCTAACACACCACAGGAAGTTCCTCATCGAGGGTCTCAGAGAAGCAATGTGTTGGGTCATAATGGGCCGTCCAGATCTGAACGCTACATCCCTGAGACTTCAGAGCAACGGCAGCATCAACCACCAGCCGCTCCGCTCCCCCAATACCAAGGTCAGGATGGAGGAAAACTACCCGTGCCATCCTATAGACAAGAAGGAATACAGTTAAAACTGAGATGAATAAGGGCAAATAGCTAATTTTCCCAAATCAGAAGTACAAAGTTTAGATGAGCAGCTTTAAGGTTAAAAAGAAGTCAGTGTTAACCTCGGGCACAGATTAAAGACAGATTAAAGAAAAAATACATTTTCTGTGGCATTCAAACAATCCAAAACTTGATGCTGATGAAAACAACAAACAGTTTTCTCCAGCAAAAGGTACACGAGATTCATGCATCTAATCTTTGAAAGATTTCAGGCCTGCATTGTTGCCAACTTGAAGAATCTGTCCTTGTGGTTTGTACCATCACTTAATTTATAACTTTTATCCCTGAAGGTACTTCAGAACTGTTGACAGCAAGGAAATACACCCACAGCTGCTGGCAACCACCCTGTCTGACTGTCACAGCCTCCGTCACCTATTTGAGGACAAACAGCTAGTTCACAATATAGCAGAGAGAAAAAGTCGAGCTAATAACAGGTTATTCCTGATTCAGATACCCTTTTTTTTTGCTTTAGATGACAGTTAGTACGATTATAAGCCGTTTTAGACGTTTGTTCAGTTATTATTATAATGTGTTATCCGTCAACCGCGGAATTAGTAACGAAACACAACCACATCTTTAGGTAAAATAATTTAGGCTCGGGTCTCCGCACTAACCTGTCCAAATGTACCAACCTGTGATTATGCCCGTTCAGCTGTCTGTAATACCGATCAACAGTCCGACAAAGTTACCGTTTAGACGCCATCTTGGCTCAAATCAAACGTTACGACTAGACTCACCCCGCTTCGTGCTTGAGCCACAATGGCTAGCGTTTCCTCCGACGTGACAGACACGTCTCTTTCAGAACCGAGGGTAATCAATTATTTGCCTTTGATTTAATGTACATATTTATAAACGAATTCAAAACATTAGAAATAAATATTTTTATAATTATTACTTAATAACTCAAAAATGCATAAACACTTGAAATGATGTTCTGTTGAGTGTGTTTTTTGTACTAAATGCGGTCAGTTACTCAGGCTTCTATCTGGTCGCCTACTTTGGTCTTGTGTTTTGCAGTCGTGTCCTTTTTAGACAAGCGTCAGCTTTGTGGGCTCTCTTCTCAAGTTTTTCACACACTGACTGTGTGCCGCTCCTCCGACGTGGACATCAGCTTGAAGAGCTCCAAAGCGTTTTAGCTCGCATCTGGACAAATAAAACAAAAATGGTAAGCTCCTCAGATCTGACTGGAACGGCTATTACTGGTCACGCTAGCCTTGTCCACCGCATTCATTCAGCACTCAGCTGTTAGCTAGTATGCTAACGTTAGCTCATCAATTGTAGACGTGGCTCTTTTAACTACGAATTAAAGGATCTCAAGACAAAGTTTCAGGCTATTGTAGTACTTAATTAAGTAAATGTTAAATATATGTGACTGCTTTAGAAGGAGATTTGGTACTTGATGCTTGATAGTAACCGTATAAGTACCCAGTCAGAGTCTTTGTAATCTGATATAGACGTAATATACACTTTAAAGCCAAATATAAGTTATTTATACACGAAGCATTTATTGAATCTCATGACAGAGTGCTGTAGGTTAGTTTTAGGTGTGAAAATGTAACAGATATGAAGGTTTGTGATTGAATGCGCTGTAACGTTGTCGTATATTTTAAACGTGCTGGTTATTTTCTAGCCTGGACCAGCAGCAAGTGCCACCAATGTTGGAGCCTCTAGCAGATCCCCCAGCAAGACAGTGGCTCCCCGTGCAGCAGGCTCCACAGTCAGACAGAGGTATGCATACACACACTTTATGTCATCAGCATTTTAAGCTGATGACAAAAGGGCACAGAGGGTGTCCTGAGGAATTGATAGATAATGCAGCCTTCATTGTCTCTACACCCAGTTTAACACCAGATTTTCTTTCTTCCACCATCCAGTGAGAGAATATCTTTTGTAAGAAAGATAACTGTGCTGCACAAACACCTTACAAAGCTTGCAATTACCCCCCCCCCCCCCACACACACACACACACACACACACACTCACTCAGTAGTGACCCATCTATTAATGTCGTCATCCTGTGAATAGGTGTTGATAATTTGTGCGCGTGTCTGTGTGCACGTGTGTGTCCACGTGTGTGTACGTGCGTGCTCCTTCCCATAGATTAGAGCAGATAGATGTTATGCTGTTGGCTTAATCAGTGTGTAATCAGAGACTCACTGCTTCCTCTCAGTCTCATTATTACCCATTACTACCACCATCTTCATTACCTCATTAACCTCTGTTTAATCTCATCCAAAGAATGAAGGAGCAATGACTCAGAGTGCTCTTTCATCAACAGCTGCTGTAGCTGAAATTAAATTCATAATAAGCCGTAGTGTATAATAGATCGCACTGTTGTTTTTGATTTTTTTTCCCCCCCTCTTCTGGTGATTTATATATGGCAGCCTAAAAGAAGGTTTTGATTTGGTTTATACAGTTGAATAAAGTTAAAGTCTGATGAACTTTGCCAACAGTATGATTGACAGAAATTGTGTTGTGCTTGTTTTTTAAAATCTAGTTTCTTTTCCATTCTGGAAAAGTGTTATAATGTGATGACATTTTTTAATTTTTTTAAGAAATAGCTGATTATTGGTAGAATAAAAAATCGTTTTGCATCTGTGTTGCACAGGAAAGCTACCAGCAGTGGTACACGCAGCGGTGGCAGGACCACGGGATCTGCTGGCACAGGCGGCATGTGGCGCTTCTACACTGAAGACTCACCGGGACTCAAAGTGTAAGTATAGTTTATAAAAGTTTTATAGCCACAAACCAATCCAGCGTTTGACATTTTGACTTTCGTACACTCGCAACTCCAAAACTAATCCTCAGGATTTCCGACACTCGCCATGTTTAATGGTGGGAAATTGGCCAGACGTGACTCAGCAGTAAAGCAGTTGATGTATTCAGCCTAATAAGAGTGTGAGTGTATATACACACGTAATTATGTGAGTAAAGTACACATTTAGAAAACTCTCAAACTTATATTCTGCTCCATCCTCAATGCCCAACCCCCTCCAACAGCAGAGGAGGCATCCTGCCTCCTGGCCATAGCCAGTCATTGGTTGATCAATGGTGCTGTGGTGGTTATTGAGTGCGTCTCTCCAGCAGTCGAAGGAGGGCACGCTCGCCGTATACAGTGCTGTATATCGAGTGCATGTTTGTTCCTGTGTTAGACGCCGGCCTCAAAGCTTCATTAAAGGATCCACTCTGAAAGGTCAACTCAATTACAGCCTTCTGACAGAGGGGGGAGGAAAGGGAGGGCCGATGAGGAGAGGGAGGGCTGATGAGGAGAGGGTTGGCATGGCAATGCTTCTACTTAGCCATGCGCTCCTCCACCCCCACCCCCCACTCAGAGCCTCCTTCAGAGATGAGAGCCCCTTCCTTGTTTCTAAAACTCATCAATAAAATCAGCCTCTCCGCTAAGACTCGCACTCTGGTTAGGGTTACAGCAAAGTGTGTGTGTGTGTGTGTGTGTGTGAGAATCTGGTTATTAATCATCGTCTCATTGTTGTGTGACAGCGGTCCGGTGCCCGTGCTGGTGATGAGCCTGCTTTTCATCGCGTCAGTCTTCATGCTTCACATCTGGGGGAAGTACACCCGCTCTTAAGCAACCCTGGCCGAATGACCTTTGACCCTGCGCCTCAGTTTCTTAACTCTTTGGACCTGGACCAAACAACAAATGAACCACCATACCCTCCCCACCTCCTTTTCTCTGCTGTCACTACAAACACACAAATTGGATTTTTCTGTACACGATCTTCATCTGCGTCTGACTCTGGTGACCACCTTGTTGCTCCTTCCCATCACTGTGTGCATGTGTCACACATGATGGGGTGAATGGAGAGAAGCGGTGTCGCTGTCCCTTTCAAGCAGCAGGAGTAGCCTGTGTTCACTCCAATGCTGTATGAATTAAGTGCAGTGCCCAAGGACATTGTTGTTTTCAGGCCCCCCACCAACATTTCTCCCCGTAGCCTGAATTACAATTTTTTTTTTTTTTTTGTTAACAGCATTTGTACAAAATGTGATTGTATTATTGTACAATTAAAAAAAGAAGAAGAAAAAAGTAAAAATTAATGTGTGTGTTTTTTAAATTTAACCTTACTTTGTTTGACTAAAAAAAAAATAATCTTTTGTTTTTCAAGTCATTTGAAGTTGAACGAGGCTTTTTGTACACTGAATGAGGGGACAAATATTCTCTGCCACGTTGTTAGTGACAAGTGAAGTTTTCTCACTTTTAACCTTCTGTATCCATTACCAGACTACTGAAAGCCGTGCGTTTTCACAAAAGGCATTTACTAGTGTTTGTTTCGACTAAAATTAAAGCCTTGATGGTGCTTTTAGATGGATAAAAACAAGGATATTAAAACAGAAATTGAAATGTTAAGTGTTAAGTTTCACTGTGATTGGCAGTCCACTAAACGCTTAAACAAATTCCAGCTACTTGTAATTTATCCGACTGAGGCTTTGGCTGTAATTCAATAATCCTATTTCATGTTCTTTTTGCTAAAAATTACATTTAAGATCATCCTTTACTCAGTTTTAATTGCGTATGCTTGCTGTACATTTAGCAACTGCTTAAAAATTAAGTTTGAGTCGATGAAAGTTGGCTTTTTAAGTTTGGGTCTTACACCCGACTGCCAAAAGGTTGTTTTTGGTTTTATTTGTACTGGCGGCATTAAATGTGTCATTCTGCAGACTATAAAATCTATAAATACAGGCAGTCACTGTGTAAACAGTGGCAGAAATGCCACAAGGCAAACCTTTGAAATCATTTCAGAAATTAAATATGCTTGCATTCCTTCCTTCTGCCTGAATGTCTCTTTACATTTCGGGGCAATTGTCTTTGTGAAAAAAGCTCATATAGAAACCAGAGAAAATGTAATTACAAAAAACACAGCTTGCAATAACTTTTAATGTTGACCAAACCACTAATACGAATATGTACATCTACATGATCACTAGATCCAAAATCTGTCCTAATTGCCCCTCCTGTGAATTTTGCCCAGGTGTGTTATTTTCTTCTCCTGAAGGGGGCGCTGCAGACTACTTTCTGAGCGCCACTGGCTCAGTAGGTACGAACTCACAAAGTTGTTCTCGCTCAGGGACAAGCACATTTTATGCCTAAGTAGTGATTTATTTAGCCCGGGCGAAACATTTTTAATGATATATATTTCTATATGTTCTTCTACAGCTACAGCTATACTTTATCATGTTGAGTAGATTTATATTGAAAGAAGTAGATGAGATAAATAGCTGGAGACACCAGTTTAAACCATGTGGATCATTAAAAAGTGTATTTTCTCTGGTTTCACTGATGCTGAGAGACCATTACTGACAGCTGCAGGCTGGATGTTTTTGTACTGTAGAAGAAGTTTTGGTCCTACGTGCATCAGGAGGTTTATCTGCGTTGAATATGTAACCACCAGCTGGCATGGCCTTGTGTGTGTGTGAGTCTGTGTGTGTGTGTGTTAAACCTAGCATTCGTGTCCTTTTCATTAATTCATTCTGTTGCTATGGCTTTACTTTCCATAAGGCTTCCAGTTCTCGTGGCAAACTCAGGCACTATTGCCACATCACTCTCCCTGTCCTACACACACACAAACACACACACGCACACTGAAAAATACACTCACAGACTCCACGGCCCAATTCACGGTGGCACAACACGGCAGTGAGCCAGAATAATTCAACATAATAGTTAAATATGGAGGAGCCATGGTAAAGCTGTCCCTCAGGGTTCAGGAGTCAAACGGGCCCGAGCAGCAGTGTGTGTGAGCGCTGTGACCTGTAGTTTCAAACTCCTCCTGACACCATCCAAACACGTCAGCTCAGCATTTCACTCAGGGAGGAGAAGGAGGTAGCTTTTATCTGCTCATTGCTACTGCTAGAAAGGTCACTGCATGGTTCACAGATCTGTAACCTTTGTATGTAAGGGCTAGTTTGTATACTGACAAATGAAACTGAATCTGTATTAAAGAAGAAACGCCATTAAAAAAAAGGCACATGAGCATCCAAGTGCATCATAGGTCTCAAATTACCCGCAAAGAGTCCTGAAGGGACATTTATTAAACGGTAGCCTATTTCCGATTTATGTATTCCCACTGCATATCAGATTATCTGATACAAGATGTATGGTTCACATTCATTTCCACTACATCAAAGTTGTAATTACGTGTATCTGCATGCTTGTTAAGTTACAGTCAAAGCCTTTATTTCCTGAACATGCACATGTGAAACGTGGTCTGTCTTGTGGAAAGAGGAGAAGGAAAGAAACGAAAAGAAGCTTTCTTCAGAGTGCTTCCTCCCTGTCTCTTTTTCACCAAAAACCCATTTCCTGTGAGAAAAAAACAAAACAAACCCACACACACATGCGTTCACAGGGGATGGTCCCTTACACTGAGAGAGGTGAGAGAGGTGAGCACATGTAGATACGCACACTTGAGGAAACCTGTAAATAGGTCACATGTGTTTTCTGTTCTACATGACACATGCAGCTCGGGGCTTTGGCATGGAGGTGAAAGAAACAGTCTCTGAGCCCGTGTCGCTCTCCCGCTCGTCCATCGCACACATGCTCGTGCCCAGAGGTGTCCCACCGCGCAGGCAAACACAGATTTGGGGATTTCAGGTGCAGCTGAAGGCTTGTGATTGAAATTTGTCCTTCCTCTATAAGACTAAAAAATATTCTTTACACGAGAGTAAAACTTTCAGCACATTTACATTTTTCCAGATTTTATTGAAAATCATGCAGGGTAATTGTATAGTCAGGGCAAATAAAATTAAAACATCACAGAATTGCTTTGTTTAGCAAAAATGTAAGAAACCGCCTTTTTCAGGCACAACAGCTCACAAGTTCTTCTACTTGACTTTTATTTTGCTTCCAGCCTTCAGTCCAGTCTACACTGAGGTAGCTGCATGGAGTGGAGTTCTTGCTTCTGTTTTTTGGGGGGTCTTCGTCTTGCAGTATAATGAACGCCTGGCTAATTAGATTGTGTCACTGAAAAATACTGGAGAAGATCTGTCGAGAGTGAAGTGAAGGCCGCCGGAATGACGTGGACCCAGCTGAAGAGAACGGCCCAGAACACAGTCCATTGGCGTGATGTTGTTGCGGCCCTATGCTCCACCAGGAGTCTACAGGAAAATTGAATTGACTGAAAAATACAATGTTAGACCTTTGGGTTAGCCGTTTGCTTTACACAAGTTTAGATACCATCAAGCTTCTATGTTTAACAGTTGGTGTCACAACAGAAGAAGGACCATTTTTAACCTCTTCAATAGTATTTATTAGTCTATTAACACACACACACACACACACACACACACACACACACACACACACACACACACACACACACAGTCTATTATTCCAGTCTCCATTAACACACTATTTGGTGCCCAGGCAACCATATTTTGTTTGTTTTTTAACACTTTTTTTTATTGACACAAAAATTGCAAAACTTGCAGCACAAAGTCTTTTGTTCACAGCTGAAAAAGAGTGAAACCAAGATTTGCTTGCTTTGAAAACTGCTGAGCTTGAAGCTGTCGTCCTGACAGCCACCTATCACGTGATCGACTGTCTCTTGAAACTTGTCTTCTAATTCTGTAGTGGTTTCGGATTGACTGGAAAGCCTTCAGTCGAAGTTTCCTCCAATTCCTTTTCGATTGTAGTCACCTGGCTTTCTTTGTATTTGATTCTAAAGGAAAATGCTTAACTTTCAGTGGTTCTAACGATCTGACCATATGCATTTCTCTGCAAAAATCAAGACTCATTTGAGCTTGCATCGTTTTTTAAATCTTCTGTCGTCCCATTTTGGTGAGCTCGTGTGAATTCTGTTTGTAGCTGATGCTTCAAGATTCAACGTGTTGTGCGTTAAGAGATGATCTTCTACACAGCTTGGTTGTAATTAGTGGTTATTTGAGTTACTGTTACTGTCAACTCCAACCAGTCTGACCTCTGACATCAACAAGGCGCTGAGAACTGACGCTTATTGGAATTTTCTCTTTTTCGGACCATTCTCTGCAACAGGGTCAGAGATGGCTGTGTGAGAAAGTAGATCCAGAAGATAAGCAGTTTCTGAAATACAGTTTGAACTTAAGCAGGTCATCTCGGCTATGTCTACATGCCTAAATGCTTAGTTTTGCCACCATGTGATTGGCTGATTAGATTTTTGCATTCACAAGGGGTTGAACAGTTGTATCTAAAAAGTGGCTGGTGAGTGTACTCATGCTACAGACAGAATCACTTAAAATGCTAGGATATAAGGATATAAGTTACAGTCTATTCTAACAGTGCTTTGACAGACAGTCTGAAGAAATCAATAACGTTCGGGACACATGTATTAGCTTCCAGATTGTAATTTTTGTCCACTGTTTATTAATATAACTCAGAAATCTGCATTGTTCTTTAGCTTTTGGTGATCTAAACTCTGTTTATAACCTCTTGAACCACTTCGGGTCATTCACTTCACTTTAACTGTTGAAATTTCAATAAAACTGGGGGTGTTTGGAAACTTTTGACCAGCCGTGCATGTCAGGTATGAGCATGTGTGTGCATGTGCGTACTTTTTGAGCAGATCACATGGTTGATAAAGCGTGCAATGGCTGGACGGGCGGATAGAATCGATCCAGACTTTTTGACCAAGTGAATCCTGAAGGATGTCCCAAAAAACTGAGGACTGGAAGAGGTTATACTGGGACACCTGTGACAGGTAATGGCAAATGTCTGAAAACTGCTCACAAGCCAGTGGGCAAGCTCACTTTTAGGTGTATTGTTTTAAGTAAAGGTGATATCCCATTTTGCCCATTATTATCGTTATTATTTCTATTTGTATGTTTTACTGACTTTCCATACTGTTTCTGAATTTAAAAAAAAAAGAATAAAGGAATAATAAAAATAATATAAGATAGTACAGAAATGAGAAAAACCTGTCATTTTATATAATCTGCATTTTTATGAATGAGATTGCCTCATAATATTAACTATTCATACATACTATAACTTGTGACCTTTAGAGTTTGTGCCAGTTTAATATCTTATTGACTTCATCATTAATTTCACTTATGCTCTTTACCATTATGTGCGCTACTTTTATGATACTTTTTTTGTTATTATCCACTTTAAAGCACACTTTGTAGACCTAAATCTTTACACCAGTGCCTGGAAATTCTTCCACAATAAAGCATTTTTACTCATAGCAAATGCGTGCAGCTGCTGTGATCATAAGACCGGTGACTAGTGTAGCAGTCAATTGGACAAACAGTTTGTTAATGGCCAGTGATCAGTAGCACAGTCTGATCTGCTGAAAGGTGAAAACTTGTTCGCTGTAAAATAATCTGACTCCATATTCTACCATCCACGGCTCAGGGCTGATGTCACGCAGCTGTATATGGGTCGGGTAGGTGGGTGGGGGGATTGAAGCTGAGAAACTGAGAATTTGTGAATGTGTATATGTGAGCCAGCTGGACCCTCCCTGATCCTTCTGGACTTAGATCTACCTTCAGAGAAATAGGAGCGCTAGGGTGAAAGCCAACACTTAGTCAGGATCAATCAGTACCTCATCTCTCTCTCTCTCTAACCCTCGTGACACACACTCACCTCGTGCTCAATGCATGAAATGTGAAAGACATAATAACTCATATCAGATTTGATTAAAACTTACTTAACCAGTGCTGTATGTGTAGGAATAAAAGCAATATGTATATATAACTATTTAAAGTCAGAAGTGATTTTTATTTGGTTCTAATTATTGTGATAATTTTTGATGATTTGCATAGAGGAGTAAGACATCTCACTGCATTCTGCAACATTAAATAAACGATATTCGATACTGTTCGATATTAGTCACGAATCTGCTTCTAAAGCACTTCTTTCCCCCTCAATTTAGAAATAGCTATGTTTTAAGATTAAAAGAAACGGTCTACTCAACTTGCTCTTCAGCACAGATAATATGAGACAAAAGTATATGTACGTTAAAAAAAACTTTACTTCTGTTCATTAAAAGCAAAATCGCAAAAACAAGATTTACCCACAGCGATCTATTCAGAGAAAATGTCCTGTTGCATGCTGGCCATTAAAAGTGGCATGATAAGGAATTGTGATGTATCAAATATATATGATCCAGGACAGAGAGGGCAACATCTGTGTAAAAGAAAGAAAATGTTAGCAAAAGGAGAAATATGAAATACGAGACAAGAACTTGTCTAAAAATAGAAACACAAGTCAAATAGAAAAAGGAAATTGAGATCTTCAACGATAAAACTCCAACCGTTGAGTTAAAAGCACAAGGGAAAGAAGACAAATATACCTGGAGTTAAAAGAAATAGAAGTAGAGCAGAAAGAAGCTGTGAAACAAAAAGAGATGAAGGAGCACAGGGTGCTGAAGAGAGATATGAATAACTACAGGAAGATGGAAACAAGTGGAGACAGTCGATGGTGGGAGAAAACCAAAAGAAATTTAACAGGTCTGTTGCGATTTAACAGGATGGAACAATGTGGAGGCTCAACTACACATATCAAGATCAGAGCTGAATAAAACTTTAAAGGAGCAGCAGGAAACCAAGCGCTGCTTTCTGATGAGAAGGCAGCAAGTGCAGGGCGAGGGATCAGCTGCCATACAGACAAAAAAAATGAAGCACAGGAAGACAGTGATTAATAAAACACCACTGCTCAGCACGCTGTACCGACATTTTATTATAGTCCTAGTGTTTTGCTTGTTTATGATTGCTGTAGTAGGCATGCGCACGGGGGTGGGGTGGGGGGTGGGGGTGGGGGGGGGGGGGGAGACGACAGGGTATCCCGACACAGAGGAATTTTGGTCTCAGTGACCTTTTCACACACATCCCCATCAGCAGGATACGTCAGGCCAGATGATGCCCCGCGTGATTGCCACAAGCACGGAGAGCCAACTGGGCTCATTCACTTAACACCCAGCAGTGGAGCAGATCAGACTGGACTCTAAGGGACACGGTGGATGAGGCTGGGCTAATTTAGGGAGGAGGGTGGGGTGACTGGGGGTGAAACCATTGTGCTGAGTGTCTCAGATGTCCGCCGTGTGCTTTATAATATTAAAGACACTTGGGCCGTGTGTGAAAGGGTGTGTGTAGTCATGTGTTTTGTAACTGTGTTGTTTATGTGCAGTGTATTTTTAGGTGACTGTATTTTCCACTCCTTGTGCAGCGCTCCAGAGCAGGGGAGAGGTGAGGAGGAGGGAGGGGAAGCAAGGGGGACTGTACAGTATATATATATATATATATATATATATATATATATATATATATATATATATATATATATATATATATATATATATATATATATATATATATATATATATAGAGAGAGAGAGAGAGAGAGAGAGAGAGAGAGAGAGAGAGAGAGAGAGAGAGAGAGATACATATAGATACATGTATAGATATAGATATATATCATCCTAAGCATACCTTGTAGATAATTTTGCCGCCTTCCCTTCTTTTATTGAGTCAAATATTACTGTGTGTTTTCATTTAAGCCCACAGTTGTGGCAAAAGCTATTTACATACTTTTGTATATAGGAATATATATGTGGATCCAAGTCTGTGGCAATTTGTTAATTATTCATGACAGCATTCAGGATATCAGTTTCTTTCTTTCGCTGTCTGTCCCAAAACCATCAAGCTTGCAGACTGCAACCGTGTTGGTTTTGTGGTCTGTGATTTCATAAGCTTTCCACATGACGAGCACGAGAGCTGCTGCACTGATGAATGAAGAAAGCAGTCGCATACAATGAGAGCAGGCTTCAGTCACATCCGCTGGACAAACACTGAACATGACACTCGCACATAAGTAATGAATAACTTCACTCGCTGCCGACTCCAGCTATAAATTAGAGATGATTAAACATCATCTATCTCGGCCGCTGTGCTTACCATTCATCTAAATGCTTTCCTAAAGGGCTGTTTTAAAACACTGTCCGGTAGGTTTCTCTTAAATTAAACCTGCTATTAGAGAGGAAGCCGGCTGTAAACACAACACTGACATATCAGGCTACCGTATAAGGCTGTTACAAAACGGTCACCAGTTTACACATTCAGCAGATATGGAGCAGTGTTTGTGTTTTTACCACACAGTGGCCTCCAGGCCTGAAAAATGACGTGAAAGGGCCAAAAACTGCACTTCCGCTAATGACCACTTAAAGGCTTGTTTCCCAAATTAAATTACACACCATCAGGCAGAAATAAACACACCAATGGTCTAGTGCTAATAATTATCTTGGTCTCTATAATTATGTACAGGTATAATTCTAACTTCCCCCTTCATAAAAACTGCACATGGTTACATTTTTTATTCATCCCCTTCTTAGATTAATGTTTGAAGTTAGGATTAAGATGGGTGCGCTGAATAAGCACAGTGAATTTTAGCCGCTAGTTTTTTGATAACTGCGGTCACTCAACTAAATATACTGACTGTGTCTGTATGGCTTGTGCTTACTGAAGCATTTCTAATTCTGCTGATTTTTTTTGCAAATAACATGGCTCCTTTAAATTAGTTAATATAGGTTAGTGCACCTTTAAGAGTAAATTCAAAGTCATTAATTCTTTACCAACCATAAACACAAATTTTCTGGCATGCAAACATCATTGTGTAGCCCAAGCCTATTCAAATGGTGGCCCGCGGGCCAAATGCGGCCCAGAAGCAACCTGCGAGTGGCCCTGCCTGTGGTCCTGGCAGAAACACAGAGAAAACCCAAAAAATTAATTCATTAAATAATTTTTAAAAAATTAAAAATTCCTACAGCGTAGTGTAGACTGTGAATGCAATACTCCTAGTAGCCTAGCAATATTTAACCCGCAATGCACCGTGATGTAAACATATTAAACAATCATCGTAATATATGATGCGACAACAGCATGTCTTTCTCACTCCAAAAGCGCAAAATTGACAATGAAAACTGTCGGTTTAACCCTGCCTGGACTGACAAATACTTATTCATTTAATTAGTTTAATAATCTTACAACCGGAGTTGTACGACCATGGTGAGGGTCCTGTACAGCCCAAGAGAGAGCTGCAGCATCTTCCCTTCGTGTTTGCTTCTTGGCGAAGAAGAAAAGGCCTTTCACAGATTCTGAAACAGTGAAATACTGCATGCTGGTCGTGGTGGATGCGGTGAAAAGTGAGTGTGACATCTGCTATTAAAAACGTACCCCTGTAGGACAGTTCAAATATTCGTAGAGTTGAAGCTCTGGCGTCAGACGAGTTTGAAATGCTGTTAGATGACCTGAAGAAAACTGATGTAATGTCTATAGCAGGAGATCACAGACAGAACTGATAATGCACAGTTATGCGTACATGTCCGTTTTTTGGATGGGAAATTGCTCGGCTTGCTACCGTTAGAGGGACACACAGCTGGCGAAATAATGTTTGAGAAGATTTAAGCTCTTTTTGAGGAAAATGGTCTGGATATGAAGCGTGTCTGTATACTTGTGACGGATGGGGCTCCATCCATGGCAGGAAAAGCCAGTGGTCAGCGAAATATTTATTTTAATTTGAAAGGGAATTATCAAAATGTTTTTTGTTATTATTATTATTATTATTTCAAATGTGCAAAAAATAGTTTAGTTATAGCTCCCTTTTTTTAAATGGACCTTTTGGTGTGCATTTGTGAGAGGTCACCACCAGATTTACAGGGGAAAAGGAATAAAAAAAATACTTGTTTTTCAATACAGTTGTGTGGGTTGGAAATTGATCATGATCTGCTGCTTACTGGCTTCATAAAAAAAAATATCTGGCCCAGATAAATTCCTCGGTTTGAAAATCTGGCCCAACTAACTTCGTAGTTGAATAGCCATGGTGTAGCCCCTTTATGCTTGAATCTCAGAATGAGTAATTTGCATTTTGTAGCTGTCACATTCATTCAGCTATGTACATCAGACAGGTTACTGCATGCTATCTGTGTATGCATGCAGCAGGTGAGGTGAACATTGGGCCATCCCAGGTTTTCAAAGAGCGGAAGTCCTTATGGAACAGAGACGTAGTGTGCATCACGTTCTCATACACGGCATACCCCCAGAGTCAAATATAAACCAACATATGACCAACACTGATGCTTTGTTTGTGGATGAATCTCATGATTGTATGGCCACCGTGCTCAGATGATTTTATATAACAGACTTTTACGAGTATTCCTTGCATTTCACTTTTGGCCTGTAGTCAGATTTGTCCACGTGGATGCGAGGAATGCTTGCTGAACTCATTTACAAACTGCAATGTTATTCATAATTCTCCAGCACAGACAACACTCAGCTAACCTCTCAATAAGTATCTCGCTGTGAGCCAGAAAGCAGCAGCTGCATTTTTGACACACTACCCTGACTTATATGAATGAGTTAAATGAGCTTGTCCCCTCTTACTGAGTGAAACTGTCATTATTATCCAACCTACACATCTCTAAATTGAGTAAATTACTGTATTTAGCAACAGTAAATAGTAGAAATTGATTTATTTGTTTTTACTTTTACATTTTTGTAATATAGCCTTAATTTCCCCAGTGTGAGATTAATAAAGTCTATGTCTATGTGTACAGTTGAGTTCAGCGTTTCACACTTTTATTAGCATAGAAAAGCTAAAGTTCTGCTAAACCAGTTGAACATTTGAAATAAAATCTTTGTTTAATGAAATATTTTCAGCATCACAGGGTTTTTAAGTGAAACTATAAGAGAATTTTAAAAGTGAAAATGTTTCTTTGGGGAAACCACGAACAATTCACACGCTGTGCTTCATATATTTATACTCACACTTGCTTTCAAATGCTTTCATACATGTCAGAAACTGAGCGTGGAACCCAGTACACCGAGTACACCAGGATAGTTGATAAATGCTCAAATGAAATGCCTCAAAGTTGTACATATTTGCAGCAGTTACTCTTAACAACTTCCTCATCCTCGTCCTTACACCTCACTGCTCTGGGCTCCCGCTCGGCCCCGCTGCTCGCCAGTTGCTCGCATGAATAAATGGATGAAAAGCAGGGCAGGTAAAACAAACCCACAGTTACAATCTGCTGGGGCAGAAAAAAATGCAGACTTGCAGATTCTTCTCACAGACTTTTGTCACGGTGAATGACTGATGACAGTAAGCACGATACACATGGCAGTTGAGGCATATGTGTGTGTTAGCCACGAGCTCAGGACTTGAGCCGTTTCTCTATATATTATTAAGAGGCTGAGAAATACACGAAAACACTGAAGCTCGTCTTGTTTAGCAGACAACTCGTTATTCTTTGATGAGAGTGTTTCATATTGATGACTGTGTTGTGAGTCGGTGATTTGAAGCCAAAGAGGAATAACTTTTATTCCACTTCTTGTTTCGGGAACTTAACAATGACCTTTCGCATGTGCTCACATATATGGTTTAACAGTTAGACTGGATTAGTCACAGATTTAAGAGGTTAAAGACAGATAAGCACAAGCTTTGAAGTCCTGGCTCCAAGTTATATTTGGATGTCACATCTAATATCATCACATGGACAGTGAAGCTCTATTATTCATGAGATCAATTCTGAGATTCAACCAGGCCTGATATATGGCAACCTGCCCCCCTCCACCCCTCCGGCTCTTCCCTCAATCCCTCCATTGTGCCTCGTCAATATGTTTCAGAAGATTATTTTTTCTCTTTTCTGCTGATTTCTGCTCATTATGAACGTGATAACTGAGGGTGTTCACCTCCAGAGAAGAGTGGAAACCAGCGCCTGGCTTGAGTGTGCAAGGAATGTGGAGGAGAATGAGGCGGCAGGGCACAGGGTAACAGTGCTGGGTGAATGGAAGACATCAGAAGCATTACCAGGGAAGAATAAACTTGCTGAATGCTACACACTTTGTAGATAAAGATCAAGTTCCTTTGTTTGAAAAGACAGGTTTGTTTTATAGATGCATAACTACAAACTTTTTCTTTTTTTCTTTGAATTTCATTACAAAGTAAGGGATTTCACAACTTTGGGAAAATATAAAGATACGTTATCTGTCTATCTTACAATGTTCTACATTTATATTACATTAAATAAATCAACAACTCTGTAAAAGTCAGAGTTACTCAGATATTAAAAGAACAATATTATAATTCCTTTCCACGAATACTCCCACGCTCAGCGTTCCACCTACACACAAATATTTGTATCTTTCCATGTGGAAAACACGTGTGCCAGGAGCCAGACTGACAGGAAATATGCCTGCATGCTACAATATGCCTCCAAAGCGTCAATGAATATTCCGACCTTTCAGTACAATAACCTCACACCATGTGAAAATATCATCTGGGAAGGCTTGCTGTATCAAATACTATAGAAAATGGCATTAATGCCACACTTGAGTTTTGGCGCTGATAATGGAAACAGCGATGGGATCACACTAGAGGCAACACTCACTGACATGTTGGCCTTTAAGGCCGTGACTACGCAGTAGTCATCAGTTGTACTCAGTGCTCAGTCTGCACCCATCTACATTTCTGACTCTTTGGTGTCGTACACAGTTCTTACTTCACTGATAAGAGCTGTCTAAAGATACGGAAACAGCTGTCAAAGTATTTGAAACCACCTTTGTAGTACAGTAAGTGTCACATTTTGTTGTGATAAGACAACATGAAGCAGGGTTCCTCAGCTGGTAATTAACATGTGCTTCATTTAATCAAGCATTTCACCTGAACTATCAGTGAGTCTCAGTTGTCACTATGCAATGTATGCATTTTACCTGATAATCAAAACAAGTATTGAGGTTAAATATTTAAGGATCAAATTTGTGGATTTCTTAGTTTTTTGCATATTAGTCACACTAACATGTTTCGGATCATCAAACAATTTTAAAATGACATAAGGATAAGGTGAGCAAATGGAAAAATGCCGTTTTGAAAACTTTCATTTAGTGAAGGAAAAAGGGAAATCCAGGCATAATTACTGCAGACCTGATCTCAAAAAGCAACGCATTTTGCCACCATCTAAAGTAACTCAAGAACAAATGAGAAGCAAAGTCCTTGACATCTATCGATCTGGAAAGTGCTACAAAGACATTTCTACGGCTTTTGGACTCCAGTGAACCATAGTGAGAGTCATAATCCACAAATGGAGAAAACGTGGAACAGTGGTGAAGCTTCCCAGGAGTGGCCGACCTACCAAAATTACTCCAAGAGTGCATGGATGACTCAACCAGAAGGTCACAAACGAACACAGAGCAACATCTAAAGAACTGCAGGCCTGACTTGTCTCAGTTAAGGTCAAAGTTTATGATTCAACAATAAGAAAGAAACTGAGCAAAAATGGCATCCACAGGAGAGAGTTCCAAAGCAAAAACCACTGCTAACCAAAAAGATCACACAGGCTCATATTTGCTAAAAAATATTCTGTGGATGGATGAGACAGAGGTTGAACTTTTTGGAAAGTCTGAGTCCCGTCACATCTAGTGCACATCTTTCACAGGATTTTATAAAAAGGGCATCAAACCAGTGGTGCAGTCAAGTTATCCACGAGGACAATGATCCAAAAACTCAAGCAAATCCACCTCTGAATGATTCAAAAAGCAAAATGAAATGGCGTAGTCAATGTTTGGACTTAATCCAGATTGAAATGTCGTGACTTTAAACAAACAGTTCTTAAACAAACCCCAAAGTTGCATTAGTTGCATCATCTTTAATTATCTGAAACATTTAAGTGCGATAAATGTGCAAAAAACTTTGAAATCTAATATGAAAGAAATTAAAAAGAAGGAGAGAGTTGTACACACATTTTTGCAGACTATTCCTGTGTAAACTGCCTTATTAATCAAGTGTTAACTGGGTTTTATATCAGTATCTTATACCCATGTTGCCCTTACCCTGAGAACTACAACCCAGAGGCCCTGGGAACTACAACATCAGCATGCCTGTGTGTCAGCGGCCTTGGCTGTGACGCCTCTGAAAGAGTGCGTATCTGGTGGTCTGAGCTTCCTATGCTTGGACGCACGGGCAGTGATGTCAGCGCACAGGCTGCAGCCGTGGTCAGTGAAGTCGGGCGGAGGTTTGGGACTGTGTGGAGCTGCAGCAGCTGGAACAGACTCCCGAGGGAGAGCTGAGAAAGTGGCCACAAACCTCCCCCCAAAGGACTCAGCCAGAACCGGAGAGAGGGGACGACCCTGAGTGCAGCATGTTATTAGTGGATGTATTGTGATGCTACTCTCTCTTTGTGCGCCGCGTTGTTCTACGTAGTCGCTAAAATCATCTTGTCTCTGTTTGACCGTGTGTGTGCAGCATTGCGCACAGGAAGCAGTGGTGACGCTGTCACACCGCCCACCATAGATATTACAATGGAAGGCACGAGAAACTCAGCAACCCTACACACCTTCTGCCCTCCAACACACACATGGAAAACTACCGTAGAGCTGTGCTGTGGTTGCACTGGCCAGCTGGTGGGTATATTCACTAACGTGGCTCAATAAAGACTGAGTCAGGACGCGTTCATCTTTGTATGTGTGTGTGTCTGTGCGTTTGTGTTTGAGGACAGTGAAGGGATGATGGCAAAGCAAAGTGGTGCACACACTCGGATGCGTCTCTCTTGACACATGTGAGGATAAACATTAATTTACTTGACTGACGTTAACACCCTGTTGAGTAAACAGACACCCTAACACACACAACTGCGACAACGTACGACAACCCCTGCACCTCAGGTCCATCTGAAGCCATCTGGTGAGCGAGAGGCCCAACAAACAGCACCAGCTCAGGGTTCTGAGCAGTCTTGCTACATCTCTCCCAAACATACAAAACATACCAGTATTGTAGTTTAACGGCCCCTAAATTGTCAACAATGCTCGTTGTCATGCTCCACGGAGAAAGAAACGGAAAGACACAGGTCAGATAAAAAATGTTAGCACACTGTCACCCTCAAGGCCAAAGACTGAAATCCACTGTTGCCAAACTTGTGGCTACATAAAACTGTTTGCTTGCCAAAATGTACATCCTGGTCAGAAATGAGGGCGGTACATTCTCTCCGTCCTGTGCCAGATAAAGTCCAAATGGGGAAGCAGTGACTCGGTACAAAGTCCTTCAACTCCTTTGACACAATATTAGAACACAGTAAAGATGAGGAGAAGAAAAGCCATAAATTATAAATCATAAGTCCACAGTAGTTGGTCGTAATAAACTGCATACAAAAACTCTAGTAACTGTAAAGAGATCTGCTGCAATGACACCTGGCTCCAGGTTCTTGTGCTTAGTTCCAAAGTCATGACATATTAAAACAGTGTTTTAGATTAAACATAACATTATTTTAGATAAAGTACAGGAAAGAGTAAAACATTTACCATCAAGGATGAAGAAGATTAAGTAATACTGCATGACCAACTCAATAATATCTTGAGCTGAAAAGTGAAGCCATTGCAGATGTGCCAAAAAATTGCAGTTTGTCTGGTGGCCACTTGAGACTTGCCCCAAAAGCACATGAAACCCCTTTAACTTCCATCATGAAATGCTCAATTTTACAGCATTAAAAAGCAGATTTACAGCCTGGTACAATAAATGTTTGGGCTTCTATGGATAGTTTCCCCTTTTCATGATAACTATGTAGGGGGCTGACACGTCTCACTGTCAGCAGATACAGTCATGTGAAAAGTTCCATAGGACTTTATACAGTCCTGTGATAAACTAAGTATACCCTTCAAGTTCATGCACAGTTAGGAGACAACTGAATAAGTATGCCCTATCAGGAAGTGTTGCCAGGATACAATTTTGTTTTCTGTCATATATTCACTGTTACAGAGTTGAATCTTCATATTTAATTTTGCCAAAGCAATCCCTGTGAGCCAAAAAAACAGTATTTAGACTTTCTTGTCAAGGAGAGGGGAAATCCTTTGTATTTTATCTTGGTACACAACACAGAAGAACCACCCACCACCGGCTGTTTAAATGTTTAGTTTGTGAGGGGCAGCTGATCAGAAGAAAACTGGCTCAAAGTAGCTGTGAAATGGTTTGTTTTGGACAGTGGATGAACTGATAGGCTGCACTAAGGTAAGGATAAGGATTACTTATGATTATTTAAGTAAATTACACAAATGAAAAAAAATGGAGGGTAAAATGAGCATAACAGGTTCCTTTAATCAAAACAGGATTGATGTGGTGTATACTTTCTGTTCCTGTTTACCAATTGAAATGTTGTTGTGGTTATTGCTGCACTAATCAGTCATGATTTCATCTCCACACTTTATATACTAGTTTCAACTGCACACAACAAACTGAACCAGCGTCTCAATAAAAACAGTGATTTGCAGTGAGCCGCAGGCAGGGGGATTACAAAAGCCTATTGAGGCAAAAAAATACTCTGAGGGGAATTTATGTTAAAAACTCTCACATGAATGGCCCAGTGGGATTTTGTAATAGTGTGAAGCAAGCATAAGCATTTAGTATCTTCCCCACCTCCCAGGCAAAAGCTGATCAAAACACTGAGTTTTGGACGTCATGATTACATGAGAGAATGTGTGTCAGCACACTGTGTGCAGCTCTTGCGTGTGTTCCAAAAACTCTAAGAATTTTGTTTTCACTCCTCATAAATTCCTGAAGAAATGTGATCGGATGCGTAAATCAGTTAGTGAGGGCTTGTGATGTGTACACTGACAGACACAGTGAAACAGTGCAGAGTGGGCAGTGGTAGTATTATGCATCAGAAACCCAGGAGGCAAAGGAGTGTGTGCCTAAACCCCAGTCGCATTATTTGTCCTTCTTCTCATCTACGGCAAACTCATCACACAAACTACGATCATTGTGCTTTCTAGATTTGTACTTCTCTTAAATTTAAATGTCTAATTTATAATCAAACAATTAAGTTAACTGATCATCAATGCATGTGACCACCTCTGCAAATGGAGAGGTTTTGGCAGTTTGCAGGTTTGGAGCATTCAGGTATGTTAACACAATGCCACTTCATGAAAGGTTCATGACAGATAAAAGGGGAGATGTTTGTCCGTTGCAACCACGGGACCTGATCGTCTTGCAGTCACTGAGTCGACCATGAATTCCTCTGTATCACAAAGTATTGTTGAGTCACATGTGACGCCATGTGTCATGCAACAGAACAATGATCCCAAGCACACCAGCAAATGAGAAAAAAAAGAATCAAGATGTTGCAGTGGCCCGGTCAGTCTAATGGCTATCATCCAATCAACTTTATTCAAATGCTCCAGCTCAGCCAATTAAATGTTATTAAATGTTATGCAAATATCCCGAGAGTTCATCATCCAGATGCAAGAGATGTTGATCATTGAGGTGAATAATCAACCTGGTGTGTACAAACAAAGTCACCACTGCCAATCAAAACTAGCTAGCTTACTTCGTAATGATTGGTTACTGTTGCTACGGCAACTGCGCAAGTAAAGATATCTCCCAAACGTTAGGAAAGCTCACCGTCAGACTCTGAAGCATCACATCTGTTGCTTCCTTGTGAATCCTGCTAGGAGTATCAGAGCGCCTCAAACAAAGGATTTCCAACTACATTTATACTCTTAAAACCAGCAGTTACTCTGGTCTTAATGGGGTCTTTGACGCCTCATGTTCTTGGACCTAAATATTTTTGTAATGTGCTGTGGCTTCAGTGTATTTGTCTATTTTATTACTTTCTTGTGTCCACACTACACTGCATTAGACAAGTGTTTTTAAGAGTCTGTCATTGGGCTTTCTAATTCCTGACTGATGCCCTTAAAGGCAGAAATGCTGTACTCACCTCTGCAGAAAATGGGGCATGTACTTGTAGTGTTGCGGGCCTGTGAGTAGTGAAGCTGTAATTGCTCTGTTGGTATTTTTGTACCTCTACTAGATGACTTTTTTTTATGTTTCTTTACATTTCTTATTTCCACTGCTGTTTTCCATGAGTACCGGTGGGTTCGGTTTGAGGGATACCAGCAGAGCTCCAGTTGTTTCCTTTTTTCTAAACTTGAAATTTTGTTGAAAAGTATCAGCGGTATAGCTGAAAACCTGATGTGATCAAAACTAAGCAATAAAAAAGTTTGCCTGGAAAACAGCTGGATCACTGCAGTTGCCACTCTGCCACTGAGAATGACAAAGATCCTCAGTGAAGAACAGGTTTCACATCTCTCTGTAAATTTGAAGTGCAACTTATCAGAAATACATATTTCAGTCCAACTTTAACACCATCTTAGCATCACTGGATGATGACAAAAAGGTTTTTTGCATTGATTTCATTTTTAAATGAGGTGTTTTACAATGATATGCAGACACAGATGCACATTCTGCTACCTTTTACAAAGGCTTTTTCTTCCATCCGTGGCCAGGAAGCTCAAAAATACTCGACGGGGGGGGGGGGGGGGGGGGGACTTCCTTTAATGAGTGTAGATTTTCAGGTCTGACACTTCTTTTGTCCAATTTCTTTAGATTTCTTTTAAGGACATACAGCATGCCATGTCGACATATGCCAAGCTTTCAACTAGTGCTCTCTGGGAATAACCTCGAAATACAATGTTATGCCTGTCAAATTGTTATTATAAAACTGGTCCTTTGATAGGTTTTTGTTATGTATAGATACAACACTGAATGATTCATACGTACCTGCTGGGAAAAGAAAGAAAGAAAAAGAAACAGGTATAAGGAGTGGCTTAAAATGAAAAAGCAACCAATGTAAAAAGGAAAACTCTGGACTTTCAGAAATCCTGGAGAACTGTTGCTCAAGACCACTTTTGACAAGAAATTACAAGAAAGTCCAGCTACTCTGAAGCAAAATCTGAAGAAATGACCTTTGTGCAATACTCCGTGATAACATGTTCATGGGGACCAACCATACTTTTTCTTTAGTGACATTTTTCTTTTGATAAGCTGCTTTCATAACATACAATATTGCAAGTGTTTTTGGCTAGGTGTGTAATCCCTGATCACATTTAAATCCCTCCACTTATCTCACCAGTTTTTCCTGTCCTCTGTTCCCTTTAAAAGTAAAGTCAAGCCATGACAGAAAAACGGGTTAAATCCCTCTTCTCTTCTTTCATCTTAACAGCAGACAGATCTCTGAAAGAGGAGGTCTCCCCTCCTCTTTCAGAAAAAGAGCGAATGCAGTCAGAGCACAGAGGAGGGAATGTCCTGAAAGTGCCAGTGTGAAGGGTGGAGGGTGGTTGGAGCGTGATGAGGCTGAGTTTACACAGGAACATGCTAGAGGATAAGGCGTGTTCCCTTTGGCAGCACAGTGCAATCCACCGGTGCCATCTGATGCCTGCACTTGTGACGGTGCAACAGTGTGCAGCAGACACTGAGAAAAGATCCGGCAGCTATAAATAGGCTGTGTGCTAAAGAGGCTCGTTGTAAATATAGTGCCCTGGTGTGGTTTCACTTTACACCCCTCCGCCGCCCCACACCCTCTTGGTCTCAGCCCCAGCTTCTACTGGACTTCTCTTAACAGTTTCATTATGCCAGAGTGCGTCATCAGCGCTGGAAAAAAAGTCTTGAAAACACAGGAAGAAAGGGAGGAAGAAAGAAAAGAAAGACAGGAGCTGGCAGTGATGTTGTTGTGGGACAGATTACGCTCTGTGTGCATGTGTGTGTGTGTGATGTAATGTAACTGAGGCCAAGCTTCCCCAAGTCCTCTGGTGTCTGCAGGTTTGGGAAGCTTCTCAAAAGTACAATAGAACAAGTGTTAAGAGGAATTTGATCCTCTTCTTTAGTCTCTTCTTTTTTCCTCTCTCCTCTCCTCCCTTCTATTCTTCTTGCCCCAGTGATTCTCTTCATCCTTTTGATTCCCCCTACACCTTTCTTTTTTCCATTCCCTCCCTCTCTCCTCCAGCCTCCTCCGTTGTCAACCACACACTCTCCCTCATCTCCTTTTCCTGTCTTTTACTTTAATCTATAATTTCATCTCTGCTGTCCTCATTTTCAGTTTGTTCTCTTCTACAAACCTGTTGAGAGAGCACTTTGCTGGGTGTGGTGTGGTTTGTGTGTAGGCAAACTCTACTCACTGTATCCACTGTTTGTGTTTGTGTGTGTGCATGTGTGCGTGTAGGTGACTTGCTCCTATCGCATATAAAATCCTTCCTATGACATCACACAGTGACGTCTCTTGACATTCAAATGTCCGCTAAGCCAGCCTGTAAGCAAACAGTGTTGGTGTGTGTGTGCAGTTAAGTCCTTGCACATCTGGCAAGGATTTTCATGAGTTTTTTCCTCTTTGTTCCTTTTTCAGCCTGAACAAGTGACTTCTTTACAAGAGAAAAGTCAGAAACACTCTGTCTCTCAAGCGCATACACACAAATGCACACATACACACTATGTGACGCAACAGCCACTGGTCATTTTCCCAAGGTCCTGTTCTCAGAGCGGACTGACTGGAGGCCTTTGTCTGAGCTCACTTTAAAAATAAAACTGGAGCAGGATTACCACGCATACACACATACACAGAGAGACTCACACACACCAACCCTCACTCACTCTTTGTGCTTGAACTAAGCCTGACCCGAGGTGGAAAAGGAGCCACTGCCAGCTCATGATGCTGTTTAAGTGAAGTTTGTGTGTGTGCTGCCATACTGTATTCATATGCACATTATTCCACTCAGCCTCCTCCTGACAGTGTAATTACGGGCTTGTCCATGTGCACATGAGCACAAACACACACATGCGGCCTCAAACATGATCACACCACCTGTCATTTTGCTGCTGTGCTCAGAAATATGATCTCTAACAAATTATAGGAGCCAGATTAAAACGGCTGAGGAGGCTTGCCGGTTTCTGGTCTGATGTTATTTATTGATCTGAAGTAACATCATGAATTTCCTGTCACTTTACATGCTTGTATGCCAGCACTGTCAGCTGAATCACAACATCATCCTGGGATGACCTGATACGTGAGTGCTGAGGGTGCATACCCTGTGTCCACAGATACCTTCAAGCAGCGAGTGCCCAGTTCTATAACTGGTTAACACACAACCTGACTGCATGTGACCGCTTGCTCCCATTCCCCACTTTCTGGTCTCTCTCAGCTAAACAAATCTATTAAATGCTAACATGCAAAACAAGTAATGATTACAGTCAGGGAAAAAGAAACTCATTTCAAATGTTTTATGGTTTAGGATATATTTAAACAAAGTCAGCCGTCCCAAGACATTAAATATCTATCACACTCTGTTATTCCAGTGTAGAATCCATCAGAAAACCAAGTGCAAGCTTAATGCTTCCGTGGGGATTAAGAGGATAAGAGCAGCCACTTGCTGCTAATCGAATGCACTCGATTAACTGAACATCAGTCAGTGTGAGCACCTCTGTAAAAGCAAATTATTCAGGTATCTGTTAACACAATGCAAGGAGAAAAGACATAAGCAATGATATAAGAGAAGCAACTGCGAGGAAAATTATTCATAAGTGGAAAACATTCAAGACAGCTGCCAATCTTCCTAGAACTGGCTGTCCCAGCAAATTCACTCCAAGGTCAGACTGTGCAACACTCAGAGAAACTGCAGAAAACCCAAGAGCTACATCTCTACATACAGGCCTCAGTTAGCATGTTAAATGTAAAAGTTAGTGGGAGTAGAAAGACCGAACAAGTATAGAAGGAGAAAGCTTTTTCTCTCTAAAAGAAACATCAGAGCACGGCTTGGCTGTCCTTAGCTTACTTAAAAAAACTTGAGGCTATCATGAAGAAAGGTAAGATACTCACTAATGAGGCCAGGAATTTGCTGTTTCCCTGCCTTCAGTTGTTAAAAGTAATATATTTTTTTTTAATTCCACAACAAAAGATGCTTTAGAATTTTTTTAATTTGTGATTTTAGAGATAAATACCACAGGTGTGTCCTGTGTCGTTATCCGCAAATTATCTTTAAAGTACCAGCACTTACACTTCCATCTTTGATGCACTCACTGGGATTTAAACCCTTCACTGTAGCTTGTTCTGCAAATTGAGAAAGACTGTACTAATAACTCAAGACACACTTCATTAATTTGCTTTGTCTGCTAACTCAGAAATCCCTTTACTTCTCCATTAACTTCACTTCTGCAAACACCGCAGCCACAGCTGAATCCTTGCCATCTGAAGATCTTCAAGAGTGTACCGGAAGCTTTGCCACAACAAAAGATAAGAGATAGGAACAGTCCATAGATCATTTGAATTTTGTCTGCAATTTTTCGTTTTGGTATCTTTTATTTACTCATATCATACTCATATCATATATCTTTTATGTAAGTGATCATTCTTTCTTTAGATTATTGTTCATATTCATCTCTTTCTTTAACTCTTAAATTCTGATTCTCCGCTAACTGAAATAACAGAAAAAATATTAGTGAACAAAACGCTTCACAAGCATTTTCACTTCTTTCTAGTTCCTCTTTCTAGTGTCCCTTACCCTATTTACTTCTGCCCTGGATTCACATTTTATGTGCTCCCTGGCAGGTAGGCTGTTCAGCCAAATCACAAGGCAAACCCTCCTCAGGACACTTTTCTAGGAGGCAGAGAACATCGAGGACATTCGAGGGAGACACCTGCTGAATCAGGCGCTTCTACGCCACAGAGTGTGATGGAAAATGATCCACTAATATCAGCAGCACAGCTATTAGTGTCCTGTGCAAACTTACTACCTCCTATTAATACTGTAACCCGGCACACACATGCTGCTCTATAAATGCACCCTCACGCAGAGGCTGTCACACATACCTGATCTGGTTTCAGAAGCACAAACCTTCCCAGCAACACATTATACAAGCAAGCACACTGACCCACACATGCAGGCACACACACACACAAACACACTAGCTGGCCATGCCTCTCAGTAGTGTCCCGTTCAGCAGACACTTGAAAGGACACCCTAGAGAGGAGTCCTTTTCACAGTAATAGTGCTGGGCAGCACTTAGCGCGAACCCAGTGGCTCTCTCCCACTGTAGTGAAGGGGATGAGGGTTCTCAATTCCACAGCAGCCCACTCTTCTCTTCCCACTGAGTGGGAGAAGAAGAGTCTTTCATGGGCACAGTACTCCACCGGCTGTACACTCCAAAGCACTCACTCACCTGTCGTCCACTATGGAGTGCGAGATCTCAAATTTGAGTGAACAAGCAAGTGGGAATTGCTGATGAGTGTAAAATATTTCTGATTATATTCAGATGGTTCACACTCAAAATGCTGGAAACTCAGCTGCCACAGCAGAATGAAAACATTAAAAAAGGCTCTCCACGCACAGATGAGTGATAAAGTAAAGTAAATATACAAAATAAGGTTTAAGTGCATGGATAACATCAGTGTTTCTTGGAATAAACGCTACAAGTTTGCAAAACACTTCTTAAGGCATGAACAATCCCTTCAAGAAGATATTTTTTTGTCTGGTGTTTTGGGACTTGAGCGCTATCTCAAGTCCCATCCATACCCAAATCAGTTCGCTCATCGTCCATCCTTTTGTAGCCGATATTAATGCGCACCCTGATGTTTATTTTTCGACAAAAACTGCTGCAATACTGTGCAACGAACTTTCAAATTGTTTCTTCAAAGATGGGGACCACATCTACAACCATTCGTGGTAACAGGCAGGTCAAGGCATCATTTGCGACCTACCCAAGGGAGCAAGAAAACAGAGTTAAGATTTGTGCAAATGTTTAATGTGTTAAAAATGTTTTTTGTATTCACCAATTCTTAATGCAGCCGTTCACACCAACCGCATAATTTCGCCGGATAAATTTGCGGCATTTATTTTTCTTAAATCAGACTCGATTTTTCGAATCCAAATACACAGATCTGTCAAGAAGTGCACTCATACCTCAAAATTGCTCTGGTTCTGAATACACAATGTTATAGAAATAGAAAATAATTCTATTTCACCTCAGAGACACAGTTAAATGTTGCTGCAGGTCAATTGGCTCATTGAAATGACTCATCTGCTTCCTCAGACGTGGTCCCAACTCTGCCAACACAAGCTCAAACTGCCACACTGACATCCTGAAGTAAGTATCAAGCCGGTTGTCTAAGCAGCTTGGAAAGAAAAGTGTCTGGACTTCTTTAAGTTGCTTGAAGACGTTTCACCTCTCATCTGAGAAGCTTCTTCATCCCTCTTGGGGGGACACTGCCACAGAGCTTAAATCTGGGACTCTCCACCATTTGACCCTAGAACTGAAGAAGCTTCTCGGATGAGAGGTGAAACATCTTCAAGCAACTTAAAGAATTATATAATACTTATATTCAGGTTTCAGAGAACCTCATAGATTTGAAAGAGGAATTCAAACATTCCTGCACAAATAGTGACGTAGTTGCTGCAGGAAAGCAATTCAGCTGAAACCTTACTGTTATGTGGGAATACAACCAACATACAGCTCAGCCACTTGTGCCGCATCCCAAAGAAACACAGATAGGTAAGTACTGCCCAGCAAGTGAAATTTTATATACTAGGAATTTTAAGCTTGCATGCAATGTGATGTTGACGCTGCAACAGGCTGGTGACCTGTCCAGGGTGCACCCCACTCACCGTGTGACAGCTGCGATAGGCTCCTCCGCTGGGGTTGTCCCAGCTGTACTGTTTAAAGTTTTGGGGGTCAGAAATCAGATCTTTGTGGCTCAATTCACAGAGAACAGTGAATACTGAAAGAGCAGCACAGGTCAGCCGATCCCCGCCTGGACACAAAGAAAAATCCACCAAAGCTCACAAAACAAATATTTTTGACTTGTTGCCCTTAGTAATTTGTTTCTCCACACTGCACTGCTGTACCCAATTTTAGGGGTCCCCAACTTGCCAAACACTACTTTAACCCCTGCAGGCATTTACATTAAAAGTTCTCCAGAACGCAACACCCCACCAATGGTCAACACTCCAGACTGGAGTTAGTGGATGTGAAACCCTTAGGCTAACAGCTACCAGCTCCCTGTGAATTAAAGTGCCCATATCCCTAAGTTTCAGGCTTTATAACATTTTAAAAGATTCATTAGAATTGTAAAAGCTCCAGAAGGAACAAGAGTTTGAAATTAGCAGTAGCCAAAAACTCAAATAGATTAAAAACAAAAACATTTGTTTCCTGTAGATTTGTTATGAAGGGAAAATTAGCTAAAGACACCAAACCTGTTTTTGTAGCAGCCTGTAATCATAGTTTCATACTGACCTTAAGGAGGTTTTTATAGGGATTGAGCTGCTTTTGGGGACAGCCTCAAATGCGCATTTTGCTTTTTTAATTTCCCATTTGTCAAGTTTTTGCACAGAAATGCCTTTGGGACGAACAGCGACCACAGTAATCGAGGCAGAATATTGCTGCTTATAATAATACAGTGAGATGGTTAATCAAATATGGCTGTCCACATACTTTTGTAAATACGCCGTGCCTTCAACCCCTATCAGAGTAAATCCTGTTGTCTCTTCACCAGCTTACTCCGTGTTGTCTAAACACAGTAGAGTGTCGACCCTCACTTTACCCTCACAGTGGAAAAAGTACTCTGACAGCCTGTGGATCTGAAATGAACAGGCAGTGTGAGGGTGAGAGGAGCTGTGGTGAACGCCCACCTGTCATCTGTAAAGCACTTATTTGAGGTAGATGAGATAAAGTCTTTTATTAGCTTATTTTTCCCCCTCTCCGTCTTTCTCTCTCTCTCAATCCTGCCAAACACACTGTGGATATTCTGTGGTATTCCCGTGAGAGTTTGCCAGCTAAGCATCACCAGTGGACTTCATCACTCATGATTTGGCACAGCCAGGATCACAGAATTCCCTGTTGCTCAGTCACAACGTAATTTCAGCTCATCCGAGTGGATATTTGGGATATCTGAGAACGTCGGGCTGTGTGTACACGAGTGTGCTCCTTGGCCAAAGATCTAGACAGGATGAGCCGAATACTAAGCTTTTAGGAATTAGGAAGACCGTTTCTGGGATGCCTAGGATTCCTTCCGGAAACTTTGCTGTCTGAAATAGAAGGTGAATTTGGGTCCAATGTGTGTGTGTATGCATTTGTAGCCAAGTGAGCGAAATTTACAGCAACAAACTCCCCCTTTCTCTCTTCCTTTTGAGGCCAGAGCCGGCTGTAACCACTCACGAGACTAGAATTATGGGACAGTTATTTGGAAAAGCCTATTATGGTATGAGGACACATCCACTCCTACACACACAAACACACTCAGAGACAGAGACGGTTACAACATCGCAGGTGATAGGAATCAGGCTGTTCCAGTGTTATCAGACCAGAATGTGATGATGCTGTGGATTCCTAAGATACCTAAGTGGTCAGGTTTATTCCCCACTATAGACGGATGTTGCAGACAATTACCTAAGAGCAGCCCAGAGTGCAATAAAACCAAATCTATGCTTCACTAGTTTCCTCTGCATGAAGTCATACAAGGGAAAAAAGAAACAGGTTCACAGATGAAAGGAATTCAGAGGAAAAATGAAGAGAGGCAGAGGATAAACCCGAATCTATCAGGGTAGTGACACACAAACCAGCTCACAGGCTTTCTTTGTCCCCATTACTACCACAGCTATTAGTTCAGAACCCATTTACGGGGTTGACATTACGAGTGTTTATTTAGTTATTTCAGGGCAAACTACCAAACGATGCCTTAAAGCATGACTCCAGCTGATTGGAACTTCTTATTGTCATCTTATTTTTGTAGCTGTGGTCATCCTAATGAACAAAACAAATAGTATTTTACATTCAGTGTTTTCTGAACATGATATCGTTTTAAAAAATTAAAGTTTGCTGGAACTTTGATTTTTGAGATAATACAACATTTTACCACAATTTTGCATAAACTAAATGCTTATGCAAAATTATAAATGTAACCACATCACCGAAAAAATCTTGAGTTGGCCGGTGGTGGAGAGCTGAGTTAGCAGCTAAGGTAAGCTATCTAATTAGTCTAATGTAATTAAACAAATTAACATAGGAGCAATGTTAGTTAACTAAAAACCAACCAGGCAGATTATTTGTCAGATAATTATATTTAACTTCCTAGGAACTCCACATATGTGGGCATCACATTTTGGGACGTCTAGACCAAAATACTTAATTTTTCTCTACAAGGGCCTGATATACACTTATGAGGACATTATACTGCCGCTGTACTATCAAAATTTGAAACAAATGTCCTCATATGTGGATCTCATTTTTCTCAAAAACAAAAATTAGGTAAAAAAAAAATCTGGTAATTCTTTGTTTTTACATTCTTTAGGTCCCAATCAACCCAAATAGCAAAGAAAAAGTAAAAATGCATGCCATGAAAGATCCCATTAAATGATTCAAAATAGCTGAAGGGAAGCCTTGACAGCTAACATCATCCACATTCACAGCAGCTAAGCTCCTGATAATGTTTAACATGAAGCCTTAATGGTATAAAAATGGGTGATATTAGAAATTAGATACATTTTCACAATCATTTTGTTCTGACCTGTAAATGTGTTTGTTTATACTCACCTGCTACTTCATTGTGTGCACCTTGCTAGCACTGGGTATGATTCCAGTTTAGTAAATGGCCTGTATTTGTATAGCGCTTTACTTAGTCCCTATGGACCCCAAAGCGCTTTACACTACATACAGTCATCCACCCATTCACACACACATTCACACACTGGTGATGGAAGCTACATTGTAGCCACAGCTGCTCTGGGGCGCACTGACAGAGGCGAGGCTGCCGGACACTGGGTCCGGCAGCCTCGCCTCTGTCAGTGCCACCGGGCCCTCCAGAACTATTCTTCACAAAATTATCAGAGGGATTCTTGACGCAGATTCAACAAGGTGCTGGAAACACTCCTCAGAGATTTTGCCCCATAATGACATGATAGCGTCACATATTTGCTGCAGATTTCTCAGCTACACATCCATGAAGTGAATCTCCTGATCAACGAGATCCCGAAGGTGTTCTGTTGGATTGAGATCTGGTGAACGGGGAAGCCATTTGAGGACAGTGTCATGTTTACGAAACCTACCGAAGATGGTAAGGGAAAGTGTGCCACGAAACCACCAGCAGCAGCCTTAACCACTGATAGGATGGATCTATACTTTTTTATTTTTTCCATCATGTTGTGACCCTACCATCTAATGTCACAGCATAAATTGAAAATCACCAGGCCAAGCAATGTTTTTCCAATCTTCTGTCTTCCAGTTTTTGTGAGCTTGTATAAACTGTATCCTAGTTTCTTGTTTTTAGCTCCTGGTGTGGTCTTCTGCTGCAGTATCCCGTCTATTTTGTGTTCAGAGATGCTCTTCTTCATATTATGGCTGTAACAAGTGGTCATTTGAGTTACTGTTGACAGCTGGAATCATTCTCCTCTGACCACTGACGTCACCCAGAGAACTGCTGCTCACTGGATATTTTCACCTTTTCAGACCTTCAGACCACAGAGGCACAGCTTGTGGGACAATAATGAGGTTTAGATGCGCCGTTATGTTCACCAGGACACACTCCATCACTTGTGCGCACATACCAAACACACCACAGTTATTTTACATGTTTGTTTGTTTTTACGTGTCCATTTGTCAAATTCCGACAAAAGGGCAAAATTAAAATATGCCTCATATTCACAGACCGTCACGTCCTTGACTCTGTCATTTTTAACGTCAAAGTATTTTTTTTCCTGTTCTTTTTTTTCTTTTTAATATTAAAAAACCCCCACAAACATACATTTTCAGATCCAGAATGAACTGGAAAGAATTCCCCAGTCAGCAGTTCCCACAGCTCACCTACAGCAGCCAATGAGGAACAATAGGCACATTTAGATATGAATAGCTGGCAGCCTACTGAAAGCATTTGAACAGGATGAAGAGATGGCCACAATTGTATTAGATTTACAGTCACAATGAGAACCTTCAGTCATTTCTGCTCTTTCTCCACTGCCGACTATCTAATATCTGTGATAATACCACCTCAAATTGTCTCTCGACTGCATTGGGAGCCTACAAAATTCATGGCTTCCTCCTTGAGATTTGAACAAGTGTACAGTGAAGTAAACAAACTAACCGACAGAACTGCACCAATATTGAGGTCATATCCTTTTTCCTTAATAAATGGGCAGTGGCTTGTGATGAATGCTTGGATCTCAAAATGACCTAGTGATCATCTACTGTGTGTATTTGTGTGTGTGATATCTGTCACTTGGAGGCTCCAAGCACTATTATAACGAGCATACGGTTGGCGTCACATGCATAGCTCATATTAACCCTTCAGCTCTTTTCTGGATCTTCTGTATGGACGTATAAGACTGTGTGTTTCTGCCTGTTTTTTGTTTTTTTGTAATGTGTATTTACAGCCATGTCCGTGTATGCATGTGAGGGTGCTCATCCATGTTAAAGCAACAGTAAGTGTTTTACTCATGTTTTAATGTCTGATTATGTGCAGTGACTCAAGGAAAGAATGAGGCAAAGTCTCTGGCTCAGAGCTACGACTTGAGCGCCATCTCGTTTATCCTCATCTAGCCTCATCATCCGTCTTTATCAAGCCCGCACCCTCCGGTCGCTGTCCTAAACTTTCTGCAGTCAGTGCCCTGAGACAACTCAACCAAGCACCCAGAAAACTCCCTCAAACTCCCACAGCCGCTCAATAAGGACCATTCATAGCCCACACTATAGGAAGGAACAGAACAGAACATTGTGCTGACACACATTTACGCCAATGTAAGGGTGAGCCAGAGGTGAGCAAGAAACCCCCAAGAAGTCCAAATCTAATTTCACACAGAAACACACTAACGGGGCGAGGGAAAGAAAAATGACACAGTGAGAAGCTTCAAATGTAGCTTTCACCTCTGAAGAACTGCAGCCAAACATCCCGACAATCCCACACTCCTCCTCCTCGCTCGATCCCCTTTCTCCTGCGAGAACAAGATCCATGAGTGGCTCCAGCAGATATCTAACCTGGCAAGCATATGTACGCCTGTGTGTCACTGTGTGTGTGTGTGTGTGTGTGTGTGCGCGCGCATGTTCCTCGGGCCGTCCCACGGGGGATACGTGCATCTCGTCTGTGAGTCACAGGCAGAGTCTGTGTCTGTGTGCGAGTCCGTCAGAAGACATCAGCATCAACATCCTTAGTTCACCTCAGGCAGACACACACACACACACACACACACACACACACACACGCATTGTACATCGTCAAACCTCCCCAGGGCTATGTGCTATCCCCCCCCACCCCACATCCCCTCCAGCTGAAACCTCAGTCTCTCCGTTTGCTGTCGATGTCAAACTGGCCGTTCGCTCACACTGGACAAAGGCGTAGCATATGCCTGCCTGCCTGGAAAACACTGGATGAGATACTCAACACAAACAGACATACATTTTTCACCACAGGATGACTGCCTTTTTCTTTTTTTAGCTTTATCCCTAAATAAGTGCAATTATTACATTTCTTAGTTATTTATTTTGTTTATCTTCCCCCAAAAGTTGTTTTGTTGCTGCAAGAAAATGAAAGAAACTCTTAAACATAACCCAAAATGTGCCTTAAAAATGTCTTACTTTCAAATTGTTGTATAGGTTTGTCTTAGATTAGATTTGTTTCTTTTTAAGGATGTGTAACACAATAGCACTCGTATACATTTTTTTTCATTTGCTCAACTTTAAATGTAACGATTCCCCATTTTAAAAAGAGAGACAACATAGATATAAAAGAAAAAGAAGGAACGAGATAAGCGGGTCAACACTGAGACCAAAACCAAAGAAATAGACAGAAAGAAGCGCAGAGAGACAAACAGGCAGACAGGTAGGATTTGGAAAGCGCTGAAACAGACACAGACAGACAAACGAAAAACAGAAAAATGGACCGAGAGACAGACGCAGACTGAGAGGCTGACAGTGGAGTGGACGGCCGGGCTTCACTCTGCACGAGTGCTCCAGGGAGGCTCTCGGCGCTGAGAGTCATTATCGTTCTATGACACAGATGAATAGTGCATTAGCATAAGGGAGGGCCTGACATGACACATGACAGACACAACTCCCTTTCGCTCCGTCACCTTTTCATTTCCTCCCACCGAAAGGAAGAGTTTTCTTTTTTTGGCTCGTTTACATATAATATAAATATGAGTGCATGATTTTAACTACCACAGCAAAGGTTCACTGCGTTAAAATGCCATTCCACCTAATAATACCGCATGAGACAGTTGCTGATAAAATGTGTGTGTGTGTGTGTTTGCCCTGACAAATAAAAGAGAATATAACAACTCTGCAGTGCCTCACTACACAGCGAGTGTTTGGTAAGAGCCTCTGAATAGACTCGTGGCCTTGTTTGGAGTGTGCCTCATTCTGGTGTGTTGTTTAATGAAGAGCCTCTCAGAAAATATACATACACACACACACACACACGCGCACACACACACACACACACACACACACTACAAATGGTATCAATGGTTTTGCAGCACATGGAAAAATGAGTGCATGTTTGGTAGGTGAGAGCAGCATCCCAAGGTCTTCCATCCGTTCATTGTTCTCCGTTCTTGTTAATAATTTCCAGTGTTTATATGTCCGTGACTATTCCTGGCATGTAATCAGGAGTTTTGTGGAGACAGGCCTGTGCGTAGGGGAAAGTCTCTTACTCTGGCTAAGCTTTTCAGCTCCCTCTCTGTAACTCTGCTGACTGAGTGGAAGTTGCTTCTTGGCTTCTTCCTCATCTTTGTTGACTCACCGGGTAGGCAGCGTGTATGTCCACAAAAATAGCAGGGGGATCCTTTATGCGTATGAGGTGTCCTCCTAATGTGATGGCACAGAGCCATTTAAGCACCTTACCGTTGGTAAACACAGGGATTGCCTGGCCTATCCATCCGGTAATAAGTGTCCAAGAGCCCAGGCTGCCACTAACTACTGTCCTAATTGGATTAGTGAGTGTGACTCTGTGTGTGTGTGTGTGTGTGTGTGTGTGTGTGAGTGTGTGTGTGAGAGAGAGAGAGAGAGAGAGAGGGTTTCCCCAGCTTACCGTGTCCCAGGTGTGTATAGTAAAGCTGATGGAGTTAGACGCGCGTGTGACGTCATTCTCTAAGAGAGCCATCCGGTCACCACTGTGACCCAGTGGCAGGTTTTGTTCCTTATCACCTGGAAACGTCAGGCAGGAGATTCCATCAGCAACACGTGACGTCATTGAGCGAGAGGTGGAAGCACAGGGGAGGAAAAGACGGGCATTACCTGACAATATCCAACTGAGCAGGGCTCGTAATAAGTCTTTACTCTATACTGCTTAATCAGTGCAATCAGGACAGCCACAAGAAACAACTGTTAATGCACCCGATAACAGCATCTAATTTGGGAATGTAAAAATTTTTAGACAAAGTGTAAGAATTTTAAATTTGAACAATTTTAGAACCAGTGACCTAAGCGCTCTGTTCAAAGTCATGTTTGGTCAACTGGTGCCTCCCAGTTGCCACAGTTTTCACAGGTCTCTATGCAGTTCTGTGAACATGAGCACATCAGATGATTCAGCAGCTTGTAGAACCGCTTTTAGCTGTTAAATACTTGAACTAATCATTTTCTAAATGATTTTATTCAGCTCTCATATTGTGGTGAACAAATTTTGCCCCACTCTTCTTTACAGTGTTGCTTTCTGGACAGCTTTCTAACATCCCACCGCAGCGTTTCAATCAGGTTGAGGCCATTGCACCTTGATTCTTTTTGTTTTCCAGCCATTCTGTTGTAGATTTGCAGCTGTGCTTGCAATCATTGTCCTGTTGCATGGCCCAGTTTGGCTTCAGCTCGCAGACAACTTCAACTTTGACTCTAAAATACTTTGGTATACAGAGGAGCTCATGTTTAATGGCTGCAAGGTGACTAGGTCCTGTGGCTGCAAGACAAGTTAAAATCATCACACCTTCACTGCTGTGTTTGAAAGCTGGTATGAGGTGATTGTGCTGGTGTTTCCGTTATTGCCAAACGTCTCAACTTTGGTCTCATCTGAGCCAGAAGTCTTGTGCTGTCATGTTGTTTTGAGAGAGAAGAGGCTTTCTCCCAGCAACCCTTCCAAACAAGCCAAACTTGTTCAGTCTTCTAAGTGTACTTTCATGAACTTTAACATTTAACAAGCTAACTGAGGCCTGCAAATCTACTTACCCTCCTAATTCCTATGGAAGCAATAAGGGCGTGCATTGCATGTGTAGTTTTTCACCTGACTGCAGACTTCTATGGAAAATTTCACTTTCAGATATCTGTGTATATGACCAAAAATGTCTATATTGGGTTTTTTTGTTTTTTTTTAAATTATGTATTTATTTGATTTGATTTTTGGTTGTTACAGATGGGACAGACATGACTGGGGTATAGGACAGGGAGAAAGATCGAAAGAAAGAGAGGGAGAGAAAAAAATAAAGGGGAGAAGAGATGGTGAGTAAGGGGGGAAGAAAAAAAAGATAAACAAACAAAACACCTTGATCACCTGTATGGAGATAAGAAAAACAGAAGAGAAAACAAACAAAAAAGAGCAACATAACAAATACAACACCATCTCAATAAACTAGCTAACAGTAGATAACGGTAGATACTAAATATTACATGTTATTGTGCAGCAAACAAGATCGACAGCGCACAATGTGTATTCTAAAGGTTTCTCCATGTAACGATCTGCTAGGGAGTGTGGGGAGCCATAGCCCCGTCCCTCAGCGCATGAAGCAGGTATGGAGGAGATCCAGGCCCCAGACATCCAGAAGCCCCAGAGTACGAGGACCCACGGAGGACCACCACAGAGGCAACGGTGCCACCCTCCTGGGAAGAGCTGAGGAGAGCCCCAAACGAGAGGTCACCCAGCAGCCACGGAGCAGAGGCCAGAGGGGGTTGCAGTGACGTGCCCGCGGGCTTAGCCGGCAGCCAGCTTTGCCAGAGAGGACCGAACCTCAGGCCCAGAGGCCAGAGGGCACCCCACCCCTCAGAAGGGGCCCAGCCGGGCCACAGGCGTCAGGCACAGCTTCCTTCACTTTCTCATTTATGCCGTATATGAAACGTTTATTTGGATCTGTGATGTTTAAACAACAACACAAAATAGTCTGTCTATCCTACTAGCAATTATTACAATGTAATGTTTAGAAAAGAAGCTATCAGTAACTGCAAGCCTACCTACCACTGGATGAGATCATGCACTGAGTGGGAAACACTCCAAAACCGCATCCTGGTATAAAATACAAAGCAGTTCATCTGCATCTGCAAGATCTCAAAATTGTGCATACTTAAGTCAAAACACAATATGATTTGACTATTGTCAGTTTTTACAGTTTTACAGTTTACACAGATTGAACTCAAAAAGTCCCCTTTCTGTCACCTGACCAGTGAAACAAAGTCTAAACCTAGTTTGTTATTTTGCATGTGTGGGCGAGTGAGCGGGGGTAGGGATGCTGAATGTGCCAATCCATAAGCCCCATCGACAGAAAAACTACCGTTCCTCAACCGGAAAGAGCACTGGAGGAGAAACACTCCAACTGGATGTCCTTAGAGCAGTTCAAACACAATATTCAGACTCTTACAAACACAAAAATCAGGCTGGCAAAGTTGTCGATAGTGTATTTTGGCAAATAAAATGAAAATGAATGGACTGAGTGGGACACAGACTGGAGAACTAGCTTGGGAACAGCTTGTTATTTTTATTCATATTAAGCTATTTATACCCAACAAAGCATTTAAACACTTGTTTCATGTATTTAGCAGGTATGAGAGTACATATTGTGCTTAAAAAAGTCAACACATCAGCAGCCAGTTATGAAAGTTAACAGGCAAGAGATACAAGAGTGAGTCTTGCTACAAAAATGTTCCTATTAATTATCTGCATGGTTGCTACACTACACTACACTACTTGCCTTTGTGTGTTTGTAACAAAAATAGTGATTTACACCAGGTTGGGTCAAATTTGAGTCCGTGACTTCATATGATCGCATCGTGTGGATATATTATATTATAAGAGATAGATACCAGATTCAGACGTGGCATTTATTTAAACAGAAATTGCACAATTGCCTAGCTTTTCTAGGCATTTTAAAAATGTTACGGTGGAAATATGGAATGAAATATTTTTTATTGCTGTACAGCAGTTGTTTCCTATTGCAAATGAACAGCAAAGCTAAATGAATGCAACCCTTATCCTGAAATCCAAGCAATATAAGCAAACCAAGCAATAATTGCCGTACAAGCAATCAAGATGTGACTGAAGTGCAGATTTCCAGCTTTGATTGAAGGGGCAGTAAGGCTGAAGAGATATTGTGTTAAACTGAAGGAATTACGGACAGTTCCCCCATTTTTAGATGCTTAAAAGAAAAGAGATAATTGACTGTCAAGAACCCTTTTCCTCATATTTTGTGACAAATTGAGCAGGACAAAACATCTGGAGCTGATTCGGTTCAACCACATCTTGATTGTTTGCTTTAAAATCAATCATGACAGTGTAAAGGGGCAAAATTACAAAAATTTTATCACAATCCAAATGCTTATGAAGCTTATAACTATTAAAACAACCCAACTTTGTGATCCTGCCTCCTGGGCACTTTAGGTGACTGGTATTTCTGATATGTAAGACTCATTATGCCAGTGAGTGTATGCCTGCTGTCAGTCAGTCAACACTATTATACCAGGTGGTTAGCAAATGGTTGGCTAGCTGGTGAAATGGTTAAATCTTCAGTTGAAAATTACCAACAATCATCCCACAGATGTAATATTATCTACAGCTACTCTTAGTACCATTGATGTTAAGTTAGACTCTTTTTCTCTAATTGATCTTTCTGAGTTAACTTCAATAATTACTTCCTCCAAACCATCAACGTGTCTTTTAGACCCCATTCCTACAAAACTGCACAAAGAAGTCCTGCCATTAATTAATTCTTCGATCTTAAATATGATCAACCTATCTCTAATAATCGGCTATGTACCACAGGCCTTCAAGCTAGCTGTAGTTAAACCTTTACTCAAAAAGCCATCTCTAGACCCAGCAGTCTTAGCTAATTATAGGCCAATCTCCAACCTTCCTTTCATATCAAAAATCCTTGAAAGAGTAGTTGTCAAACAGCTAACAGATCATCTGCAGAGGAATGGTTTATTTGAAGAGTTTCAGTCAGGTTTCAGAGCTCATCACAGCACAGAAACAGCTTTAGTGAAGGTTACAAATGATCTTCTTATGGCCTCTGACAGTGGACTCATCTCTGTGCTTGTCCTGCTAGACCTTAGTGCAGCATTCGATACTGTCGACCATAATATCCTATTAGAGCGATTAGAACATGCTGTAGGTATTACAGGTACTGTAGTGGACCACCAGAGAGGCAACGGTGGTTTGTGGTTTGTATCATATCTATCTAATAGACTCCAATTTGTGCATGTAAATGGAGAGTCCTCTTCACACACTGAGGTTAATTATGGAGTTCCACAGGGTTCCATGCTAGGACCAATTCTGTTTACAATATGCATGCTTCCCTTAGGCAGCATCATTAGAAGACATAGCATACATTTTCACTGCTATGCAGATGACACCCAGCTCTATCTGTCCATGAAGCCAGATAACACACACCAATTAGTTAAACTGCAGGAATGTCTTAAAGACATAAAGACCTGGATGGCCGCTAACTTTCTGCTTCTTAATTCAGATAAAACTGAGGTTATTGTACTCGGCCCTGAAAATCTTAGAAATATGGTATCTAAGCAGATTCTTACTCTGGATGGCATTACCTTGGCCTCCAGTAACGCTGTGAGGAACCTTGGAGTCATTTTTGACCAGGATATGTCCTTCAATGCACATATTAAACAAATATGTAAGACTGCTTTCTTCCATTTGCGCAACATCTCTAAAATTAGAAATATCCTGTCTCAGAGTGACGCTGAAAAACTAGTTCATGCATTTATTACTTCCAGGCTGGACTACTGTAATTCATTATTATCAAGATGTCCAAAAAACTCACTGAAAAGCCTTCAGCTAATCCAAAATGCTGCAGCAAGAGTACTGACAGGGACTAGAAAGAGAGAGCATATTTCTCCTGTTTTGGCTTCCCTTCATTGGCTTCCTGTTAAATCCAGAATTGAATTCAAAATCCTGCTCCTCACATACAAGGTCTTAAATAATCAGGCCCCATCTTATCTTAATGACCTTGTAGTACCATATCACCCTATTAGAGCACTTCGCTCTTGCTCTGCAGGCCTACTTGTTGTTCCTAGAGTATTTAAAAGTAGAATGGGAGGGAGAGCCTTCAGTTTTCAGGCCCCTCTTCTGTGGAACCAGCTTCCAGTTTGGATTCGGGAGACAGACACTATCTCTACTTTTAAGATTAGGCTTAAAACTTTCCTTTTTGCCAAAGCATATAGTTAGGGCTGGACCAGGTGACCCTGAATCCTCCCTTAGTTATGCTGCAATAGACATAGGCTGCCGGGGGATTCCCATGATGCACTGAGTTTTTCCTTTCCAGTCACCTTTCTTACTCACTATGTATTAACAGACCTCTCTGCATTGAATAAATATCTGTTATTAACCTCTGTCTCTCTTCCACAGCATGTCTTTTATCCTGTCTTCCTTCTCTCACCCCAACCGGTCGCAGCAGATGGCCGCCCCTCCCTGAGCCTGGTTCTGCCGGAGGTTTCTTCCTGTTAAAAGGGAGTTTTTCCTTCCCACTGTTGCCAAAGTGCTTGCTCATAGGGGGTCATATGATTGTTGGGTTTTTCTCTGTATCTATGAAGCACCTTGAGGCGACTTATGTTGTGATTTGGCGCTATATAAATAAAATTGAATTGAATTGAATTGAATTGAATTGATGGTGTCAAGTGACAGAGAGGGGTAAACTGTAATAAACGCTAAATTGAGCTTCTTTTTATTGAGAACAGCAGTAGATGACTACAATGTGTGGTCTGCTTCTGGTGAACACCAAGACGGGAGCCAAGCTAAAGCACTTGTAAACAATGCAAAACCACCATATAAGTGCAATTTCTAATTGGCTAGAAGAACAATGCGTGATGAACTACTTGAGATTTAAAAATCTGAATATTTTTATATACATAAAAGAAATACAGGAGACTCCAAATACTGTTTCTCTTTCACTTTGATATAAAAGAAGACGTGAGAAAATGAAAATAAGATCAAAGGACACTCAAGGCAATTTATAAAAATCAAACCTATGTACAACAGTGGCAGTACTGCAAATACAGTAACAGAGATGTACGTGGACAGAGCAGCTTGTGAGACGTAAATGGACATCAGTGCAAATGGCCAACAGCAGCAAGTGTGACAGTAGTGCAGATGGTTGCAGTAAAGTGCCAAAGACAGTAAGCATCACTAAAAGAATCAAATGCATTGATATCACGTGTAAGTGAGTGTCAGGGATAGAGGGCAGAGTAGGGAGGTAGTGAAGTTTATCCTCCTGACATCCTGCTTTAACATGTTTATGATAAAAATGAGGCAGGGCTGGAAGAACCGTATCCCCACACGTTTCGATGGATGGACACCCTGAATGCTCCACCCCTAAGTGCATGGCACTGCTCCAGCTGCGCCATCATCAACATCTTAATATTCTACATGGATACACTGGACCAAAATCCTCAGTCCACCTTCTCTGCACATGTCCAAGACATATTAGCCTTGTCATTTCTAATTTTCCCCATTCTGGTCACTCCCAGTGAAAGCCGTAACATTTTTAACTCTGCCACCTTCAGCTCGGCCTCCTGACTTTTTGCCACCATCAACAAACCATACATCGCAGCAGGTGACTCATGCTGCTATCCTGTCACAAATCATCATCAACATTTTAATAGCTTACAGTGTTTGTTGTTGTATATTGGGGGAACTGTGCAACTGGCACGACAATAATTAATAGGAGCTCTTTTGGGGGGGGGGGGGGGGGGGGGGGGAGAAATCTCAGAAACAAGCATAAAATAATTCACATGTACATGCTTGTGTAGTTTCAGTGAACCTACCATTTGAAATGTCATCCCACAGCATAATTAGTTATATTGTCTAACAAGAGTGTTGACACAGCAATACAGTAATCTGTCTCTAATCTGTCAGGTCACACACAGAAAGAGTGTTTGCTCACAACAGAACATACTGTGATTAAATGAGTCACAGAACAGCGTGCAGAAGAGGGCAGCGGTTAGAATACTGAGAGATTTACACACGTCTGTGCTCATGAGAGTGTTTATGATTTTTAGAGATTTATGTGGCTTGTTACCACTGATCCTTTGCGGAATGCTAATTAAACAATCATCTTTCATCAGCACAGCCCACGAAAAGGCACAGTGCAGCGACGTATTCAAACCTGTGGGAAAGCCTTTCTTGGCATTGCATTTCAGCAAAGTCACTTTAAAAGCGGAGCAATTCGAGGTCAGTGTGACACTTGCAGCCTCTCACACCGCTGCAAGCCCGGCTTATTCACACATCAAAAACCTTCTCCCACCTAGACCACACACACAAGCACAGCACTCACACATACATGTGTGAATTTAGAGTACATGGGTAATGAGAGACAGGACAGCACTTGGCTTTATTAGTTAACAATATGACTGCAAATACTCATAGGTCAGTGTTAACGGGTTTAACAAACAGAGGTTCCCCATGTAGTGGGGATGTCTGTACTCTACACTGAACTCTGAGAAAGTAAAAACAGATGAGGTTTGTCTTCCCAACTGTAAATTTAAAGTGTCAATTTTCATTGCTTTGCTTTAAAATTGTAAAAAAAATAATAATAATAACAAATAAAAATCCAGTCCAGTGTTTCTATACTTCACAGGCTGACCCTTCTTGAGTTATTTGAACTGTTTGAATTTATTTTGGATTTTCTCTAATCCACACAGGGTCAAAAGTACACATATAGGCCCAAATATATACATACACTTCCTTAAATCTCAGGACTTGTGCACCCATTTCTTGTTTTGAGACATATGCTGGGATAATGCACCCATTATCCCAGGAAAATATGAAGAAGCAAGAAATAAAGGGTGACTTAAATGACTACATTTAGGTCAATCTACATTTTCATTAAAAAAAAAACAAAAAAAAAACGGATTTGTCACAGAGACGTCTAATTGACAAGTAAGGATAGCAAAGGGGAAAAGCAATGAATCAACAGCATCTTAATCTTTGTATATGTTATTTATTTTTGCAAAAAATGTTCTTGACAGAAGGGCTACAGTCACACTTTTAAATATAAATTTGTTCTTTTTAGCGTGGGCTGCACTGACATCATTTGGAAAAAAATTACTCTCTCTGTCTCTCTGTTGGAAACAGGATGTTTTTATCAATTATCACTGAAAAGAAGCCTACAAAGACCCCTCAACACTCTGGCCCACGTGCATATACGCATGCACAAACTGTACTCCTACAAAAAAAGCACACATTCACTGCTACCTCAAATCCGTTGCCATTGAGAGGGGAACCTTAGCCAATCAGAGAAAGGAAGGCAACAGAACAGGAAGTGTGGTCACAGTTTGTGTTCATCATCGGCACAGAAATAGCTCTCAGAGAGTAAACAACGCATCCCATTCATAAAAAAAAGCCGGCAAACGCCTACTCCCCTGCAGCGCAACAAGAGGGGAAAGAAGAGATAAAGACAGGGAGAGAAACAGACAAGTGGCAGAAAGAGACAGATACAGTACAGAGACAGACACAAAGAGATGGAAATATACGGCACAGACAAAAAGAAAATGACAAAAGAGCAGCGTGAGATGGGAGGCCGCGGCTCGAGTAAGAAAGAAAGCCTGACTGTGACATCACATCCTCGTCACTGCTGGTTCCACTTCCTTGGTTTGGAAAACACCAGAAACCTACGTCACGTGGTGAGACACTGCTTTCCAGCTCTCACTTTTTCACTTGCAATGTGACACACGCACAAATACACACATGCACCAATACAATATGCGCTATAAGTTACAAACATCCACCGTAAACCCTCGTAACATGAGCGCCCAGCGCATCCATGAGCCTCAACTGGAGTCGCCAGCTGTTTCCCAGCCCACACGTTGTGCCATTAGACCATCCGCTTTCCACTTACACACATAAAACACACCCGCAACATGCTTACCACGTAATACCAGATAAGGAAATTGTTTGGTTACTTGTGTGTGTATGTGTGTGTGACGTGTCAGACAGAGGAAGTGAAGATCTATTTTTAGAAGAGCGGAAGTGTCCACTTCTCTTTCCAGGATTAGCACATAGACATATAGAGGCATGCACAAAGACACACACGCACAGAGAGACACACACGTACGCACAAAGACAAATGAGAAAAACCAGTGAAAGTGCACACTTCCTTGCCACAAACACCCACACTGTGCATGCTGGTGAGTCTGATGAAATGTGTGAGTTTTAATTTAAAATTACGCAATCGCCTCTTGCAGGTAAAGTTCTTCCAACGTGGAGACATGCAACCGAAAAAACAAAGCTACGCTCTACTCTACAACAAAGGTGTGAAGACAGAACATAGTAGAAAGTCCACAGCTCACACGCAACAGCCAAATGTAAAATGACTTCTATTTCAACTACACCATATACACGACTGCACCCACAGACTGGTTTAACTGCCATCACTTGCTGATCAAACAGCACCTTTCAAGTTTCTGTGATATCCCACAGGATACTCAGGTGATAATAAAGCTGTGTCATTGTAGTACTGATGTCATATGACTGTCATGGCACTAAGAAAAGAGGTGGGTGTTTTCACTTCCATTTACATCACATGGTAACAGGATGAAACTAGCAAGTGAGACATGAGTGGGTGATATTGTCGTTACCTTGATCACTGGACCACAAACCTATCTGCTGTATGACCAGAGACAAAAAAGGGGAAAAATGGTCCTAGATTGACTGTACGACTCCAGAAACAACCCGTGCTCGCGGGGAAATTAGGCTCGTTCTCATGCAGCATCACTAATGAAACATACTGTAGGCGTCACCCAGTCTGTTTTCATTTTTCACAGAAAATTGTGAAATATTAACAGAGCCCTTCTGCCAGTTAAAGGACCACACTGTGCCTTAGTAGCTTGCGAGGAATACCACTGATTTTGTAGATCAATTTCCTGGAGACATTTCATTTATTTTTAAGTAGGAGGGAAAACTACGCTCTCACACTTTCTGTAAAACTAGATGCTATAAATGATCTTTTGTCTTTTCAAAGGAAAGTGTGTGGCAGCAAAAGAATAGAATTTATGAAAGGAACATGGGTCAAAATAAATGCAATCAGAGGAGTCAAGAAACAATACGGAAATATCTACATCACGTAACTGTGATACTGTAGTTATTTGTACTAAAATGGCTGTTGTTTGGCATCCGAGACTGGAGTTCCCCGACAAGTCCTTGAACGCATAAACAAACAAGGAGTTTTCCCAAATTCTTCCATTTCGTAGCTGCATCGCTACATGATGAAGCAACGCTGACTCAAGGATTAAGGTGACTGAATGTTTTCTTCGGTAGGCCGGCTGTCTCACTGAATGCAATGTTACTACAGCGTGATTTATGTAGCGTAATTGAATACATGGAAACTGCCTGAATGTCTGCAGACAAGCTGGAAATCAATCCAAAAGGGGGTTTCCATCGATTTATCTTGCCAAAGTCACACAACATGGGGAGAACCATTCGGCCTGTGAAAACAGCTTTGAAATATCTTCATTGGCTCTCGGGGAGTTTTGACAAGTCTGATAAATTACCACATGAGTGTCTCAGCTTGAGCTTTACAAACCAAGAGTTGCAAAGGCTGCGACTGCTAAGTACGGGTACAAGTACCATGTAGGAGTTACCTCTGCAGTAGCCAGAAGGTAACAACAACAATTAGCTCATGTAATGAAACAAAGAGTACAATTGTTTTAAACTGAGAGGACCTAAACTTGTCTGAGCAGTACAGGTAACAGATAAATTAACAGAGAGGCAACAGGAAAAAACATAAAAAGCAATTATTGCTAAAATACATAAATAACGAATAAAAATGAATAGCTGTTTGCTAAAAGTAAATTAGACAGTTGGAAGGAGGTTGACCCATTTTTATTATGGAAAAACGTGTATTCCACAAGCAATTGGAGAGTGGTTGCTGGAAACTGCTGGCAGCCACGAAGAGGTACTGTGTGCTGCACAGAAAGCCTCCTTGTGATTGCATTGGTCAGATTTAGCAGTTTGCATGTAGAATACAGACTTGAGTCCAAACAGTCGCTAAGAGATAGTGAAATGTGAAAAAGTGCAGCCCAAACCAAAAACGGAGAACACCTTCAAAGTAAAGGTTGTGCCTTACTGTTGCAATCAACACGTTTTAAATAGTCAGTCTCCAGGCCTGTGTCACCGAGGCGTAAACGAACCGGATGACCAAATAAACAGTCAACTAAAATTCTCAATAAAATGTTTAGGTGTGGTATATTTCAGCATAGTTGAAATAGATTGAGTTGAATGTATTTGATGGTTTCAGATTATCTGAATGGACAGGTGGACCCAAAGTGGTCAGGGATAAAATTAAGACCACCTGCCTAATATTGTGTTGGTCCCTCGTTTGCTACCTTCAGTAAAAGCTTCAGTAGCTCATCTGCCTTTGCTCCCCACATGTATCAGTGAGCCTTGGCTGCTCATGACAGTGTCCTGGTTCACCTTTGATACATACTGATCGCTGCAGACCGGGAACACCCCACAAGAGCTGCCGTTTTCGGAGATCCTCTGACCCCGTTGTCATAATCTGGCCCTCGTCAAACTCACTCTTACACTTGCCACCAAGCACATAGCAGAAGAATGACACAAATTGTGTAACGTAAAAGCACACTGGAAACGTCTAATTCTTGCAAAGAATTTGTCCTCTAAAACCACACTGTGGAAAAAAAGGAAGTTGGCATCAAGCAATGATGAGCTGCTCCTGATGTTTCTAAACAAGAAAAGGAAGATACAGATTCTGGATCCATGATGAAGAGATAATCAGTGTTATTCACTTCATCTGTCAGTGGTCATAATGTTATGCCTGATCGGCGTATGTACTGAGAGTTTTAAACAATGTGGTCAGCGTAACAAAGCGTAGCTTGTTTTTGTGAGCTTTGACAGTTTTATTTCTTCTCTTGACTGTCTCTAATGTTTCATGGAAGTGAAACAACCTCACTGTAGTTTCCCTTTAATGGTGCAAAACATAAATAACCTCAGAATATAGACACCACGGTGTAGCCGAGGTAAAGAGGAAGCAAAGTCGGAGAGTTTTCTAATGTCTTGGGCACAAGAGACAAAAGGAGCGAGAGAGACAGACGATGTTTTCTGCACTGAAATGCTTTTTTTCAGATATCTAAAGTTCTTCTAACACACTCATATGCACACACGAACACTTAGCATGAGTACAAGGGCCAATCCCCTAGCCCCCCCAGAGGTGTACCTCTGGGCTGGTTAATGGACGCACTCACTCATCCTGATACTTTCCTCCCCCCTTAAGCTCATCTTCTACTGCTCCTACTTCTCCCACTCCCCTTTTTTTCCCCACTCCAGTAACATTTTCCACCCCACTGGAAATGAGAATGGGTGGGTGGCTGGGTGAATGGCAAGGCTCCTCACCAGAGCCGTTACAGTCTACACAGAAAAATGGGTCAGGGGGTGGGTGGGTCCTATATTTCAACCTTCCAGGAGTCCATGTGCTATGGATACGTGAATGAGGTGAGCTTAAGATAACAACCCCAAGGGTGGCATCATCTCCAGGCACAAGCTCCTAGTACTGCTCTGATGTTCTGATCCATTATATTCATGTCCAAAAATACTTTTTTTTTCTTTGTGCAGCTTTCCTCTTCAAAAAGAACCGACTATGTGACGAAAAAAATAAGCACGCTTCAAGCCCTCTCATCTCTTGCATCAGTTGGAGCAGGATAAACAGTGCACCAATTTTATCTCACAAACAAGTAACTCTATTCTGACACTGTTTTAAATCTGTGATATACGTCGTTGTGCATGTGGGCGTCTTTGTTGTGTACGTGTGTCAGTGCGCGTGCGTGTGTGTGTGCAAACGTGCGCATGAGCGTATGTGTGAATGGTGTTGATGCGTAGGAGACAGTTACGTGTTTTGGCTTATAACATGGCTGTTGATGGCTTGAGTTGTCATGACGATTTTTAGTAGGACTTCACCATGGTGACCATGACTGGACACACACACACATACAAGTGCAAACACAAATACAATTTTAATCCAGAGCAGCGGAATATTTCCTAAATAAGTCAATGACACACTTTTGTCTTCTCTTCTTTTTTTTTTTAGCTTTACACAAATGCAGCTCTTAAGGCTTACTGTTAAATTAGCTCCCGCTGCCACACTAAACAATTTTAAGATACACATTTAGAAATGAATAATGGATACCTGACCCTGCACCACAGTTGGACAGGTCCAAAATAATCAAGTCCTCTTGTTTTACCTCAGATCTCAGGGTAATGTGTCAATACATTTAGTCCCTGAGTGGATCCAAGATGACTCGCTTTGATTACATGGTGCATTATAATTGTTCTTTCCAGGTTTACAGGTGGTGATGATGTGACGAATCCTACTTCCAGGCCTCAAGTATTCTGCGTTTAATATGGCTTTTGTGTTGTTAACATGTTTAATGTTTTGTATTTTCTTCTATTTAATCTCAAAAAGCTCCTAAAACAGTCAGTGATCACTGTTGACCTCCCTCGGCTTTTATTACCACTAATCATTTATTTAAGCTCAGTTTTTAAAACCTTAGGATGTAACTACAGCCCAGCCCATGCAGCAGTATATGAATGACTAACCTCGTATTATGGATGGATTATCTCAGTTGTTCTCCTGGCTGAAGTTTGGTCCTTTTACAGCATCCTGCCATGCGATTACATTTGTTCCTGACCACCGAGAACACTCACGGTAACTTTTATCGAGTGGAAAAAAAGTTAGCTTGTTTATATTATGCTAACATAGCTGTGTCGCTAGCGGTCACGTAGCACATCATTATATACCAGCTAGCCAAACTTCAGTTTACTACAGTTAAACTACAGTTTTTCAACCCTCAGTAATGCCATAGTGATCGTTTGATATATGGACCTGCAGCGGAGTTTAGGCCCAGACACGGCTAGTGACGTCAGACTTAACGACCAGATTGAGAAACTGTGAAAAGGTGGTAAAAATTAAATGGATATTTTTTTTTAAAAAACTGCTTTAATGTTTTTACTATTCACCAGAGTGCCACTCACTGGAGTATGATTTTGTATGGGTGCACCACAAGTTAGCTAGGCTCCAATTATCGTCATATGTACTTAAACTGTCCCTTTTATATTGTTATTCTTAAGGGTCTTTTAATGTCTCATTGCTGTCACTCCCTTTTTTTTTAAATGCATGCTGGGTTTTAGTAGATTGGTCCATTATACTATTACCCAGCATAATAATGAATTGGAATGTCACCAGAATTAATACCTATGGTACATTTCAATATCAAAATTATTAAAATGGAACAGTTCTTATGTTATTTATTTATTTTTATTTATTTTCTATTTGACCAAATGGAGTCAGAAAATTTGATACTCGAGTACTAATCAGTACTAAAAATTAGATACTCATTTGTAACAGTATTGATACAAACAGTTCCATCTTCGCCTCTACCTGACAAACAACTTCACACAGCCCATCTCCACACTAGCAGCTGAACACATGAACAGTAGCGCAACAAACTTAGCAACGTAGCATCTTGACACCTGGGTCTTTATGAAGAATTTCTTAAGGTCAGTAAAGCTCCTGTTTCAACAACACTGAAGCATTCTACAGCTATCATAAATATTAACCTAACAGATGCACACAATAACTTCACTTGTTTAACTATTAGCAATTACCCACATTAGCAGTTTGTCAAGTTATCATTAGTGTAGCAGCTGGCTGCTATGGCTAATAATAAAACTATAATACTACAGCATTATAGACAGCAAACATTTATCAGTCCTGCCTGTCTGTAACATTAATAGATAGTGTTAATTTAACAGTTTAACACAATTTAAAAAGTGATTTCTCTTCAGGTTTCTGATTGAAGCACATTAGTTTACCAGTAGGGGTGGGTTTTGATAATCGATTTATCGATTAAAATCGATAACATGATATCATTCATTAAAATCCTGAATCGATTTTTTAATATAAATTTATTTTATTTAACAGCTAAAACAGTAAATGAGAGCAGGTACACAGATTCTGCACAAAGACGTAAACACAAAGCACGGACCCGCCGTCGGATCAGAATCAGTTTCTCACCCGACGGCACAGCTGAAAGCCGACAGCTCACTGATTCTGATGTTTTGCCCTTTTTGCGGTAGATTCTGAAGCTGTAGGTTTTATCTCTCTCCAAACAACATTGACTGAACCAGCAGCAACAGAAGATCCAAACTACGCTTCACATTTCGCTTCACATAAACATCGTCATGAGTTCCCTCTTAGGTTTGCTGTTTTGCTTCCACACGATAAAATCACACTTCATGCACAGCTCTCTCTCTCTCTCAGTATACTTCAAGAACAGTTTCCCGTCTAATAATCTGTTTTCTTCAGTATTCGCTTGCTTGTTACGCACAAGTCTACCGTTGTTTACAGTGCTGTCGGCCGCTGTTTTTTTCCTTTTACTTACTTCCGAAAAGAAAACCTAATTTCTGCTGTTCAATAGGCTACTGAACAAAATCTAATAAAACCTCTGTAACTTTGCTCTGCTTCACTTCAGCAGCATCAGGTAATGTTCATATGTTGATTAATGGTTTTCTTTCGTTTTTGATCAACTGCAGAATATTTTTATAAAATCCCAGGCCAGGAAAAGCACCTTCACGTTTTTCTGTGTTTTATCCTCAGCTACTTTGACACAAAGACATCTGCTGTGATGCTTACACCTTTGATAAAGTCTCGCAAGTGTCAGCTTTCCTTTTATAGATATAAAAATATGGAAATGTACTGATGCATGATCTGAATTATAATATTTCTGACTGTCTGAGGCAAAATTTCCTCGAATCGAATCGATTCAGGACCTTGTGAATCGGAATCGAATCGATTCTAGAAATCAGTGACGATACCCAGCCCTATTTACCAGCAATTAGTCCAAAATAGTGACAGCCTATCCTACCAACTCAACTTTTAGCAGCAACAGAATGGCTAATAAATGGTTCTGTAATTGAATACAGTTGCTTGAATACAGGATCTTTATTTTTATTAAGTTGTAAAGTTCAGAAGTAAATTCAAATTTACAGTGGTGTGTTTATGTGTTTCCAAAGCTAACTATATGCTGATACATTTAAATTTGGTGTTTACATATTTTGGTATTTACATGTTTACATGTTAAGAATATTTACATGGGTACCTTTCAAAGTAATAAAGTAATCAAAGTAATAATAGCAGTAATAAACAGTTGAATTTACTGCAGAGGTTTTCCCTCATTTTTCTAAGCGGAGGACTTTCTGGACTTATCTGACTAGTAGATAGATAGTCACGGGGGTTCGAACAAGGAAGTGTTGGGTTGAAGTGTTTCAAGACTCAATGTGCTGCTAAGAAAGATATCTATCTCCATCTTGCTGTTCTCTGATCTGAGAGAAAATTAGTACCATATAATAAACCCTGATACAGTTATGTGTCTCTTGTCTGTTGCCCCTCAAGGCCATGTGTCTAAAAATGAACTATTATAGAAAAGTTCATCTAAATGACCTCTGTCAGCATTAAGTGATGTAATAGCCAAGGGATTGAAGTATCTGTTTGTTCTACACTGGGGTACAAGGTAACGGAGACCTGGGAGCAATTTTCTGAACTCAGAAAACAAAACATGGTCAGGATGGTTAATAATGTTTTTTGCCGCCTTTATCACCTGTTTTCCCAGAACAAACACAAATCTCTCTGCCTGACCCCCAAGACTTTGGAGCCGGTGTAATATATAAAACACGACACCAGGAAGGCTGTCTTTTGACATCAAAGCTATAATGAACGATGAAGATGATGAAATGTAGTTCTGCAGTATCATTTTTAATCCCATGTGGTAGAGTCTTAACTCTAAAAGAAAGGGTTGCTTTTCATACCATTTGATTTTGTTTTAGCCATCTGACCAAGCAACCAAATCTCTGCAACTGCTGCTGTGATGACCTGACAAAATAAAAGGCAGCAAAACTATCAACATTAGCTTAAAGGTGTTGAAAACTTAACAAAACTTAACTTTCACTTTTTATGCTCTGATTATCTAGTGAAGCTACAGATGGCACAGAATAAAAGTTAAAAACATCCTCCTTTTATTTTCTTCCACAAAACCTAAAAAAAAAACATGGTTTCAACGGAGCATGAATATGCACATGAATGGTTGTTAAACTCTTTGTGTTAGCCCTGTGATGGTGTGGTGACCTCTCTCGGTTGTACCCTGCCTTTCTTCCAATGCCAGCCGAGATGGGTTCCAGTAAGGGGTGACCTTAAAGCACTGGTGGCCAGTTGATGGATGAAAGCCTACATGAGTTCGGGGTCACTAACTTCTTTGTCACTCACCACCATGACACACTCTGTGGTAACAAATATACGCAAGACTTCTGCTGTCGGGTAAGACGGCACACATCAGTTAACGTTGCGTCCATGACCATGACTCTGCGGCACAGAGCGCAACAGGCTCCTGCATATTATCTCCCACATATGAAAGACGCAAGCAGACGTCAACCAATCACACACAACAAAGCTCTGACATCAGGGCTGACATGACAGCTAAGCAGGAACAGCTGTGTAGTCCTTACAGGCCACACCACAGCAGAGTGACGCAACAGTGCGCAGTGTGTAAGCGTGCGTGTGCGCGCTTCTGCCAGTGGGACTGCATGCATGTGTGTGTTCCTAGGAGAGTCTAGGTCAGAGTTGCGTCTGTATAGGACAGGCAGCACTGGTGTGGTCGGCGTGGGAGAGATGAATCACATGGTATAACTGAAGCTACATTCCAGTGAAGGGGGAAAAAGAGGAAGAGAGAAGAAAATTCAGAGAAAGTGAGAGGAAAGAACTCAAAAGTCAGGTAGAGAAGGGGAAAGGCTGACCTGACAGAGGTAGTTATTTTAGTGATGTGGTAACACATCCTCATAAAAATCAACTGTTGGACGTAGGAGCAAAGATCACACAAACTGCGCAGAGATAGTGGACATGTGTTTCCATGCTTCTCTGTACTACGTGTTCATGCTGCGTACGGATAGTTGTGTCTGAATGGGTCTGCTCCACTGGGGAAAAGAGGGAATCCTGCCCAGACATTCCATGGCACAGATTCCCAAAGGGTTTCCACTACAAATAAGACTCTCTCACACACACACACACACACACACACACACACACACACACACACACACACACACACACACACACTTCCTCACAGGATGAATTCCTGTCAGATGTTTGATGGGAAACAAAGAATTTAACTATAACACAATGACTGAAGGGAGGCACAGACACTCTGATAGCTATTGGTGTATTAGTGTCATAAAGAGAAGCAGATAACCAGTAAAATAGGCAGACTGTTACAGAGAACACATGTTACCGCAGGCTGCACCCAGCATGCAAATCCCTAACAGGACAGAGCTCCAGATGGGGTTTCCCATAATGCAAAGTAAGGGCAGTCCCTCCAATACAAAAGAAAAGTAAATATATTTCTGTACACTACACTGAAAAAAATACATAATTTATACATACACACCTATGCTGTAAGTGTCATGCTTCACAAAACAGAAGAATAAAAGTAGTCCAACACTTAAATATCTGTGGGGCAAGTACATATGATTTGTCACAAGATCCAAAGCACGCATTGTACTTTGCATTGTAGAAAGTCACTGAGGTGTGAACACAAATTCCAAGTATAAAAGAAAAAAAACATGAAGGAAAGAACCCAACTGTCCCTTGAAACTGTGCATAAAGACTGACGCTAGTGGTCTGTGAAATTATACTTAGATACAACAGTGTTTCCACTCAGTATGCTCATATGCCCAGCAGGGATCATCTTTGCAGAAGTCACCTTGAGAGGATTGCATGTCAGCAAAAAAAAAAAAAAAAGAAACAGGTTCCATGTTCGGTTCACTCAAAGCCACAAATTTCAACCCATTGGAGATACCAGACAGAAAGTCAGTGCATCATCCACCTTCTATTAAAAGGGTTTTTTTTCCTTCCCACTGTCACCAAGTGCTTACTCATAGGGGGTCATCTGATTGTTGGGGTTTTTTGCTCTATTACTGTAGAGCAAGGGATGTCAAAATCATTTTACATTGTCAGTCACTTTGCCCTTAAGTGGGCCGGACAGTGAAGCTATATGATAAATGTGTAAAATGACAGAATCAGTGCTGCTCGTCAAAAGTATAAAGTTTTTGTTCATTCATAGAAAATGTTGTTTTTTCTTTTTATTGTGGACTGTAAAAAGCAGACATTTCTATACTAGATCATCGAAAAATAGGACTTTTCTGTGATTTAATTGTTTATCTATTACTTAATTACTTTGGTGTAGTATCAAAGGCAATGGGGGGTCTGTTTATGAATAGAAAAAAACTGTTAAACTTATGAAAATACAGTTAAAAGTTCAAAATCTAGGCACTCCTTCACATTTTCCACAGCTATATAGTGGGCCGGAGTAGAATCTTTGCCAGGGCCAAAATTGCCCTGGCAAAGATTTGGCCTTATGTTTGACAGCTCTGCTGTAGGGTCTTTACCTAACAATATACAGCACCTTGAGATGACTGTTGTGATTTTGTGCTGTATGAATTAAATTGAATTGAACTAACTTTTTGACGGAGAACCGTGAAGATCAAATACAGTGTCAGTCTGTCAGGTAGATGAGGATATTTTACAGGATAAACTTGACCTGCTGGGATGACAGAGAAAAAGGAAAATACTGCAACATGACACAAAAGAAAGTTTTCATGTGAACTCTGGAGAGTTTGGTCAATGTCCAAAATTGTCTTTTCTTACATATTCAGATGCGTTTTTGTTGCTGGAGTGCTCCAGTTTTTTTTGCTTGAGTGTCGCCTGTGCTAGTCTCACAGTGGTGCAATCTGACATCACATGGACTTTGTACTACGGAGATGGGAGGACTGTGTACAGCATTTGCATTCTTACATGCATCTCCGCTGGGTGATGTCAAGAAAAGGTCACTGGTTCAGTGCATGTGTGGAAACAGATTAAACAGTTTAACAGTGGCCTGGGAGGAAATGAATCTATCAGAAACCATTTTTCTCAGGCTGGACCAAAGAAATGGGCATATTAACTGCAAAAAACACAAAAAAAACACAACAAAGCAAAAAGGAAAATAAATAAAATGAACTTTGACAGTCAACTGACATAAGCCAGTTGCATCGAGTTAAATCTTAAAGCTAACAAAGACGGTTTGGTTTACATAAGACCGAAGCAGGCACAACTTTTCCTCTCTCGTTTTCCCCGTCTTTCTGTCAGTGCCACCGTTCAACAGTTCTTCCTCTCCACCCAACCATCAGAGCTCCCACACCCCAACTACTCATCCATTCATCCAACCGCTTCTCCGCTGCAGTCTCCACTGTGTGGAGTGGGGCAGTGGAGCATTTCCACAGCTGTGGCCAGCAGAGCTTCCAAGGCATCTCACACACATACAGATTTCCAGATGCACACACTGAACCATAAAGCGCCAAGAATTAGGTAAGTCCTAAGCGTACCTTATATAAAGACCAGATATATTCATGAGGAAAAAGAAAATTTTGAGTATGGAAAAGCCATCCTTCACAATCACACACACACACAGACACACACACACACACACACACACAGAAACAGACACAATAAAGGCTACTGGTCATGATCATTGTTGAGGTAATGGTGCTGCTTACGCCACTGTGGTTGCCTCATGTGCTCTGTTTCTATTCCTGTCTGCTTTGAATATGATGATTCTTCCTGTGTTTTCTGAGTGTGTGTTCGTGTGTGTGTGAGAGAAAGCTCCTACCTACATTTCTTGTCTGTCCATTAATGATAAGTGGCCAATTATAGCAGCTGTCTTTCAGGAGCACATCAAAAAATAACACGCACAGAGTGATAGATATAGACCTCTGCTTTGCATGCGGCAGTCATTTCAAATGTTGAGCTGATGTAAAACTCTGTCATTTGCATGTGAGTGCCGCTAACTTCAGGCGCTTCGGAACTATTTATATTAACAAGAAGACAAATATGCAACTAGGGAATGCACAAATTAAAGCGATATGCAGTGCTCTGCAAATTTTTTACATGCATTTGCACATGCAATAGATGTTCAAGGTGCTGCGAAGAAAAGTCAGCATCATCACTTGAAAACAGCATGTCTAATTTATCACTTTTGGTTACTTAGTAGCACCAATTAATGTGATGCACGTTGAATTATGTGATTTAAAAACAGTGCCATGACTTGGACTCTTCATGTCACTGTGGAAAGCTCGCTATGGCCCTGACTGTGCATGTGGGTTCATAGCCGCGCAGCAGAAAGAATTTAGGAGCTGTCAAATGCCTCTCTGGTGGTATTGCAGACTGGATAATAATCTAAACATCGAAGCTCAGCTCTCCCTCCCCCACCCACTCTAGTTGGTGTGGAAAGCAGCCACGGAGCACTGTAATGTAGCCGTGTTTCCACTGTGGAAGCTTGTTCCTGGATAGAGGCTGCAGTGGAAGTTCCTCCTCATGGACTGAAGGAACACAAGGAGGGAAACAGAGAGCAAGGGAAGGAGTGAGCGATGAGTTTAAAGAAAGGGCAACAGAGAGAAGGGAGACTTTAGAAGAGAGCAAGACAAGGACAAAGAGTAGGCGGAGAGGAGAGTGGAACAGAGACCGTTGATGGGGCGAGGATTACTGACAATGGCTAAGTTGGTTAGTCTACTCTAGGTCATGACCTGCCATTGACCCGAGTCTGGTCTGGCAACTGTCTGAAAGATCAAAAGAGCAGTCTCTCTGCTTCAGCACACAGAAGAAAGCTGAAGCAGAGAAGCTAAAGGTACTCTGGAGTGTCTGACCACTGGAACACTTACTTGGTTAGCAGGTTCCCATACACATTGATTTCAGATAGCAAAAGAAGTTATCAGACACATTAGCAAAAAGTAGGAGTCGTAGCGTTCTGTAGCGGGAAAAAAGGATTTGTAAAAACGCCAACATGCTCAAAAACATTTCCTTATCTTGGCATCACCCTTTCTTTAAACGCACCAGTTACGCCTTCTGTTTCTTCATTTCCACCTTGTGTTACCACAAGTCTCACGAATACACAGAGTGTACTCTGTGGAGGAGTTTATTAATAAACAATGAGAAAAAAAAAAGATCAAGAGATAATCAGTGATACTACCTGAAAATACTGACAGAGTGCATAGCTACATGATTTGTCTACATTATCTAGTTAACGCAAAGGTCAGTAGGCCTGTACTTTAGTCATATTGTGGAGGATTAAATAAAAACTTCGAGAAAGTTTTTTGTTTTGTTTTTTTGAGTGCTCCTTCAACATGTAGCATTTATTGAGTTCTACAGTTGGCCAGTTTGGGTTAAAACACACACTGTCCGAACTATCAGAATCGTTTATTCACTGAAATCAAAAAATCAAGAAAGAAAATTTTTTTAACTAAGCTATGGTACGAGTGTTTAACTTTATAATTACAGCAGTGACCAATGACAGGTTATTGAACTCTAATTGAGCCAATGAGTAGTTTCTTATTACTTAAAACAGCAGAGGCAGAAGACATATCCCGTGGTCGTGAAAAAGATGTTAATCTGTTTCAAAAGGGTCACATTGTTGGCCCGTGTCAAGCAAAGAAAACGAAAAAATTGCCGAATCTACTAACTGCATCTCCCTGGGTCCACTGCATTATTAAAGCCTGGACAGTGAAACTGTGTAGCCTTAATAACTTATCAGAGTTGCTAATCTCATAAAGATTTGACTTTGGAGAAATGGAAAAGGGTCATGTGATCTGATGACTGCATATTTACCCTCTTCCAGAGTAGCGAGTACATCAGGATGAGGGGAGAGCGGGTGAACTGATGCACACGTCATTGCCAAGTGCCTAGTTCATAAGGCTGTGGGGGCAGTGTTATGATCTGGAGTTGCTTCAGTCGGTCAGGTTAAGTTAAGCAGCAATGTAGTTGACCTGACTGACCAGGTTTTTCCATCAGTGGATTTTTTTCTTTCCTAATGCTAAGGACATATTCAAATCAGATAATGGCAGTGCTCATCGGGCTCAAACTGAAAGAGTGGTTCAGGGAGTGTAGGATATCCTTTTCAAACTTGGATTAGACACCACCGAGTCCTAATTTAACCCCACTGAGAATATTTGGGATGTGCTGGTACCTTAAGGAAAAACTAATCCAACTCTGGATGGAAATAATAAGCTTATCCAAACAATGCCAGAGTGAATGCATGGCATTATCAAAGCTGGAGCTGGTCCAACAAATATTAATGTGACTCTTTTTTCTCCTTGATGCCAGGTAGTGTAAAATCCTCCAGGTAAAAGCTCATATAGATCAAAATTCTCCTTTTCAAGGGTGACGCAAATTTTTGTAGCTTTTTATTCTAAAAAAGTTGTTTTTTGTTTTTTATCTTTGTTATTTGAAGCCACAGCCACAAGTTCAGTGAGGATTTCAGAGCGGCAGATGATCCAGCTAGGCCGAGGCTAGAATGAAGTTATTTATCTCACAGGCACACAACTTTCCAAACATTACACAACTTACTGACCAAACATTTAGACAACAGAGTGCTCTCTCTGCATTAGAGTTAGTTAGGTGAATCACATCCGGTGAGTAAGCAGATTATTCAACACTGAGGGAGGGGAGGAGTGCTATCTCCATCATCTCAGTGACAGAACTAAAGCTGCTCTAATTTTCACTCCTACTATCACCAAAGGATCAATAGCATACAGTCATAATCAGAGATAATTCACACAGACACACCGGTAACTGCGAGGAACAGCTCACTGCAGCATTATTAGCCTTTAAGGAAACAACATCCTTGTTCAGCGTTAAGAAAACTCAGCACTACATGTGCGCATGTCTTTAACAAATATGCAAAATATGCTTTTAAAGGAGCAACAGTTATTTAACCTGTGAAAACAGTTTCAAGTCGTTCCTGAAGCTGTCAAAAGTTTGAAAGAAAAAGAGCACAGAAGATGCGCACAGGTCAGCCTACTGGGTTTAATTATAAGAAAATGAAAGATTTGAGCTTGACCCAAACTAAAAACCGAGAATGTTTTGGCCTCAGCTGCTTCAATGTGTTTCTTTTTTCCTGGCTTTTATTGCGACATACTAATAATTAAACGGTGAGCGCTTTGAACAAAAGTTTGAGTTTGCGTAAAACTTTTAGTATTTTAAACGAATGTGTTCCAAAATGTTTTTTTCTTTTTGGCTCCATCTCACCTTATTCCCATCAGCATCCTCCTCTGTCACACCAACCCTCTGCATGTCCTCCTCCACTACATCCATGAACTTCCTCTGAGGTCTTCCTCTTTTCCTCCTGCCTGGCAGCTCCATCTTAAACACCCTTTGTCCAGAATATCCACTATCCCTCCTATGCACACGTCCAAACCAAACACTTCAACTGACACTTTTCTCCACCCACTCCACCCTAGCTGCACTCTCTTTCACTCTCTTCTTCACCTCTCTGTTGCTTTGGATGGTTGACCTCCAGATAAGACTTGTTCCATGACATGGCTGGATTAAAAAACAAATGTTAACATTTTAGTCTATCAGCTCTATGCAAATAAGTAGAACTAATGCAGCTTTCTTGTCCAGATTCCCAGTTTTTGTTTCAGACTTGGCAGGACACTGATGCTCAAAAACCTCCAGTTTGGTCGTAGCTCTATTATGTGGTCATCTGTGTGTGTCTGTGGGAGGGCGCTTAGAGTGCAAGTGGAAAAATTAGAGACTTCAAATGATGCAAACGGTGTTCTTTTAACACAGGCAAGTGGGTGTACTTACAATAAAACAGATTTTTGACTTCCAATATTCCCGAAAATTATCCACACTCCTGGAACTCCTTCTGAGCATCTTGCATCAGCATAAAATTATGTAAGCATTTGTTCGAGTATCATACTCCCACACAGCATGTCAGCACTTCCAGCACTTCCAGCACTTCCAGCATGCCACTCCCCACTTCATGGGGAGTGGCATGCGTAAAGACGCTTCAGGTATGCAGCTGGCTTAATATCAAAAGGGATGTCCTCATGCTCCTTTTCCACTACAAGAATACCTCGGTGTGGAAATTTCTGGGAGTGCCTCTTTCGGTGCATGGAGGGCTTCTGGGAAGATCACAATGGCACCTGTGGGGGCGTAGCTGTTTTTACAGGATGATGCCCCCGCAGTGGCTATTATTTATCATAATGGATATGTTATATTCTCAGGTAGTTGTTAAACACCATGTTTCAATCGTGAGAAAGAGGTGAAATTTAAATGTCAAAATTGGCAAACAGTGAATCATAAAACGTAATGTTTTTAAAAGGTCAAAGTTAGGAAGAAGGCAAAAAGAAAATCAAATTATCTCATGCAGATTTTATCCAGACTGGAGACCACTTATGGTTTCAGCAAAACCAACAACTAAAAGTGAAAAAGGCAACAAAGATAAAAGAGAAGAAATAAAATTCCTGTGAGATTTTTCTGTTAACGGCGACAACGCGGGTAAAAAGTTCTAACGGTCTAGCCTGCTGTGTATGATTTATGTTATTGTATATGTGCATTTCTGTATGTCCACAATTAGCAGAAGAATAATCTGAAAATTTCCAGCTGTTAGCCCTCAAGCTCCTATTACTACAAAGCAACTGGAAAAAGCAAGTGTTCTGACCTTTATTTCATTTTTTTAATGCAATATCTACACATTTTTCTCTTTAACCTCCTAGGACCAGGCGTCCACATATGTGGACATCACATTTTGGGTTATTTAGACCAAAATACTCAATTTTGCTCTTCAACGGCCTGATATCCATTTACGAGGACATTATAGTGCTACTGTTCTATCAAAATTTTAAACGAATATCCTCATATGTGGCTCTGATTTTTCATAAAAACAAAAATAAGGTAAAAAAAAAATCTGTTTTTTCTTTGTTTATACATTTATCGGGCCCCAATATGCCCAAATATCAAAGAGAAGTTAAAAATGCATGCAGTGGAAGAGTTCGGGTCTTAGGAGGTTAAGGTAACCAGAAATTTTAAATATTACTCTTAAAACCTTTACAGTTGAACACTGCACAAAATATGACTTGAATAAGAAGTGAAACTACAGTTTTGTTTCTGGCTTTGAGTTATGATAGTGTCTTTCACAATGTTAGATAATAACACATACCTATAAAGTCATGCTGTAGAATAGCTGCAAAGCAGATCATCACTTTATTACTTTTTTATTATTATCTTTTGGGGATCTTTCTGGCGTTCTGAGGACATATTGCGATTAATTACTGAAACTCAAAAAAAAGTTAACTTTTCTCGAAGTGATTCTTTCTGGTTTCTTCTTTTTCCACCCACTGCAGCTTCATTTAGTGAAAGTGACATTTCACCTTTAACTTCACAGGATTCGACATACGTCAACTAGAAAGCATACAAAAAATCCCTAGAGATTACCAAAAAAGATTAAAATACTGTTTTGAACTTACAAGTTTCATTTTAAATTATTTACTTAGCAGCAAAAAAAAAGAAACAAAAAGTGATAAATGTAGAATATCCGCAGATCAAAGTAAGTTAGTTCTGCAAACGTACCTCAGTTGACTGTTTATTAAGGCCAATGTCTTAAAGGGTAAAACTATGACACTGCACTGAAAATGAAGTTAAGCTTGTCCTCCCACACGCAATAAAATATCAAAGGTTAGTGGCATTTTAACAAATAAATACACATCCTGAGTCAACTTGCAAAGTAAATGATAAACTCCGGTAATACATGTACAAGCAGGCACTCAATTCACACTTGTCTGACAGCCAAAGGCTGATCAGACATGATCAGACAAGTTCGTCCCAAAAAGTTGACATTTGCCGTTCCTTCTCTCGAGGCTAAACCACACATACCTGATATTTTCAGCGCCGAGACTTATCATGCTTCATTACCAATTGATGCTCCTCACTCCTCCTCAGTTCATTCATACAGTCTGGGGAGGAGTGGAAGGAAGCCCGGCTGTTTTCAGCTCCACATTATTAAAGAATTCAAAATATCTTGATGAAAGTATTTAAAATGCTGCTTTGGTAACACCAGAGTTGCTAACTTTAGTGGCACCCATATACTCATAACATCATGCGATTGCACACTTTCAGACTTGGAAAATCCATTACAAAAACAGTCTGATGTGTCGCCCACTAAGCGACAAGCCCTCGCTGAAAGCGGGGGTAAGAGCAGACAATGCAGTCAAAGTATTCAAGTCACGGAAACATCAAAATTTCTAAACCCAAGGTGATTTTTCAGTGAAATTTCTAGTTTTATAAACAAAAATCACAGACTGTAAATACAAGCAAAAAAAGCTTTTCAGAAATAGTAGTAGGGGTACTGGATGTAAATCTGTTAGCATTTAACTCAGCTGATAAATTTAACGTTAGCTCTTTCAGCCTCAGGCCCCAGGTACCCGCCATCACCTTCAATATCACGTAACTTACCAAGCTCATGACTCACTTGATCATACATGACTGACTGTTAGTGGAGTTAGTAATAATTGCAGTTTTCCTTCCATTACATGAAATACGTCGACTGTGGGGGGAAAAAAAAGATTACAGAATTCGCCGAAGCGTGCATGTTACAACACCGCACAGCACAGAGTCATGCAAATTTTGACATACTATTGAATGACTTGTCGGCGATACTACTATCATACAACCATCCTACATTCAAAATCACTCCAGCCAGCTTTCCTCCTCATCATGATGCTCAGTTTGAACTTCAGTAGGTGGTCTAGACCAGCGGTCCCCAACCTTTTTTGTGCCACGGACAGATTTACGCCCGACAATATTTTCACGGACCGGCCTTTAAGGTGATAAATACAACAAAATAAAACTATTACCGGTACCGAAAAAAGGAGATTTATTCATAACACACGTGAAAAGACCCAGGAAAACCGAGTTAACGATAAAAACGATAACAAAATAACACTGAAAACCGATAAAAACCCTGAAAACTATACATTTCACACCTGAGCCTCAACTCTCGCGGCCCGGTACCAAACGACTCACGGAAGTGAGGCCCGGTGGTTGGGGACCGCTGGTCTAGACCACGTCTACATGCCCAACGCAATAAGCAGCTGCCTGTGAACGCCTGTTTAGATATTTGCATTAACAGCCAGTAGAACACCTGTACCTAATGAAGTGGCCAGTGACTTTATATACTATTCTAAAGAGTTACAGGAGTAGCAGCAATGAAAATAGTATATGTAGCAAATAACTATATCTCTGTGCTTTTCTTTCAGGCAGCAGACAGATCAAAAGCTTAAAGAGTTAAGAGGGATATCTTTATCCCTTGTAGGTGAACCGTCCACTATCACTTGACTTGGGACTAGAAACACATCAGATACTTAATGGAAGTATCAAAAGTGTCAGCAGGGGGGAATAGCCCAAACAAGGAAACTTTCCACCTCTGCCCACGACTGTGACTCATGCAGAAATGCAACCACTTGTTTATCTCTGTTCTGTGCGAGTGTGTTTGCAAGCGGGACTGTGTTTGCGCGTGTGCATGCCCATGTGGTCACTGTCTGACCCAGAATAACATTACTCTGAGCTATACGGCAAGGTGTCAATCACAGATTAACAACAAGCACTAAAGTTTTAAAAAAAAAATCGCAGTATGCACACATGCGTGCACGCAGACACATTCGGCTCGTGTGCTGAATATTTGAAGGGCAACGAAGACACTGACTCAGCTACCAAAATGTCAGCACTCCTTTATGTGAAGCCAGGCTGAACTACAACTACAATTTGTCAAGCACATACCTAAGCTTAAGCTGTGGGAGTGGAATGAGCGGAGGTGAAACTAAAGGAGGTGTGCAGGGCATCCAGCCAAAGGGCACAAGTGTCTCCCCAAAACAAGGCCCAGATGTGACTGTGTGTGGCCTAAAGGTCAACAGTTTCTCACACCGTCCATGAATACAAGCGACTGCAGGCTTGCACAACTTTAAAAATTGCATTCACTGCATGATTCACAATCCTACTTCTTGTTAAATTCAACTCCATGCCAACATTTGTTTCTCCCTCTATCACTTGCAACACCACCTGTTATCTAAGTGGAGATTCTGCCTGATAGTATTTCTGATATCGCAATTTGAACACTCAGAGAGGGGAAATCCTGCAGCGCCTCAAGGCAAATGACAAAACCACATCACACACTGACGGACAGACTTAGAGTGCGTGTATTAAATTCACGTCCCTGTTTGTTACATCTCCTAGAAAATGGCCTTTAAACAACTGCCTACACGAAGGTGACTCATACACCCACTGCTCACATATTTCCACACTGTCTTATAAATGACATCCTCACACACTTAAATTCACCACTGGTAGTCAAGTTGTAAACTTAAGAGCAACAGCGCTGACACAGATTGTTGTTTCCTTAGAGGTCAGCAGCTCGGCTTCAGAGTGGTAGGTGTACAGGTTTTAATCCAAGGGATATGTTTGGGGGTTTTCTTTATTTTTGTTTGTTTTTCCAATGCCAGGTGCCAACTTGTTTGGGTTTTTTTAATTTCTTCACACCAAGATTGTCTGATGTTAAACAAAAATTCCACTAAATTCAATGTCTTCCTTTTTTGCAGTGTGGTTACCAGGTGCAAAAAATTTTTTTATTGTTTAGGGACTATCAGCTTTTATGTCGCACATATGATGTGCATCTAAAGCTAATATTTAAAGCTGCCATATTACACCCTTTTCTAGCATGTGGATCTGAGTCACACATAAGTCTCCCAGGGTGCTTCTTGTTAAGTTTCAGCTAAAAATAACTCACTGATCATTCCTTCTACCCGGACTGTATACCCCTGGTTCCTAGTTCTGCTTCAAATGCTTTGTTTCAGTGTCTCGTAGCTTTAGAGGTATCAGGAAAATGTGTTTTTATAATGTTGTAAGATTTTTCTTCAGTATAAGATGTGAAACTACAACCAGTATTAAAGATCACAACCAATTTTTGCAAGACAGTTGAATTTTCTCCATGTGCAACATAGAAAATAGCCAACCAATCCACATTGAGCTAAAGTCCCTCCCATTCATAGCCCCGCCCCCTCACCACTAAACGCTCCAAACCTCGATGCAAGTGAAGCGAGAATACCTATATGACTGTTAACAAAAAACAACCATTATCCTCCATGATTAATCCAGAACCTGACCAAGACATTTCAGAATGAGCAAAGCTATTGTGAGTGAAGAAAAAAATAAATAAAATAAAAGGCTGCAAAGCAGCTGCTAGTTTGGAAATCAAGAGCGCTGTTGCCATTTATCTGGGGGCGGTGCCTAGCCTAGCAAATCAAAATATCTCTTACAGACACACTCTTCCTCTTCTATGAAGAAATAGTAGGGTCATGTAGCTATATTTGGAAACTGTGAAAAATTTTGCATGTGACATTCCCTTTAAGGTGATTTAAGGTGATACTTTTCCCCTTCTGTAGTTCAACACAGATCAAACACTCCAGTAACATCAGACTTCAACGAGAATGTCAAACATCTGAGAAGAGGACAATAAGATGACAACATGTCAAGAGGAGGGGGATTTTCAGTTCATGGCGTATCTTTTGTAGATCTACTCTGTGAGTAATAACATGATTAAAAAATAAAAGTTCACTTTTGTGTTTATGCTATATAGTAATATATAGAAGCTGCGCAGCATTAAACCTGGTTTATGCTTGCCACCGTTAAACGGCTGTTCAACAAAAAAAAAACAAAAAAAAACTGTGAAAGTGGCATCACAGCTCCTGGTACAAGCCGCACTTTGGTGTCCTTTTGACTTGTCGTGCACATCTTGATTTTTGTAATGTGGCGTACACTCTCTGAGCCGCCACGTGTTGGTTTTTAAACGCCATTTTAGTGATACGATATCAGAACTGGAGTTCAGAGGTTATACTGACAATGCAGAAAGAGAAACTTGAAAATATGACACTTTCTGCAGAAAACTTGAGGCTGCCTCAAGAACCAGTCACATGACTGCTAACCAGGTGATTTGACTTTGTTTGCAATTTTTAATGCTTGTCAATGAAGGCTTAAGGAAATAATGCCCTCGTTATACAAGCTAGAGACTGGCAACTACCAGTTCCTAGGGATAATCTGTATTCCCTGACCAGTTGGATGAAACATCCTTGTGATTGCTTAAGTCGCCAACATTCACCTGTAATATGGAATGGCATGGAACATCCCGACTGCAATCACTTGCAGCTACTCTTTGAGCTGCAGGGAGACTGTGAAAAGTGTGACACAAATCGGAAACAGAGACCGAGCATGAAGACAAGACGCAGACAAGTCGGCATCTTCCATCAAAACTACAAGTGACTGTGGCGATCTGCTTGAAAGCAAAGCAAAATCATGGAGGTTTTTGGTGATTTCACCCAGAGACAGCCAGCACCCACTCACTTACTACAGTGAGTGAGGAAATACTCATTTTTCCCTCACTGTGCACATGACATCACACAAGAAACTTCTATAGACATTGACAGCAGTGGCGCTTCGTGAAATTATTCCGAGGCAAAAAAATCCATCCCAAACAATTACAAGAATACAATGTAAATAAGAACAGTTTGCTTATACAGCATGTGTGGTTGGCTGAACGAGCCCACCGAATCCATGTTGTGGTCAAACTTCATTAGATGAAGCGTAAGTTCTTGTAAGATTTAAGTTCTAAAAGTTCTCAAATTAATTTCGTAAATTCTGAAATTATACATTGAATTGTCGTGATGCACACCCAAATCATCCAGGTAAGGAAATCCCAAAAAGTTGATTTTGTTCATGTGGGCGTAGCGTTTTCAGTGGGAGAAACATTTCGTCACTCATCCAAGTGACTTCTTCAGTCTCAACTGACTGCAGGTTTTCCCGACCTTATAAACACTATATTTGCACAATAACTCAAACTAGCACCACTAACGAACAATGGACTGTGGGGGCAGTTTCTTTAAAAGATTTAAAAAGTTGATGTATATCATAAACCAACGCATACAGATCAATATTTAAGGTTTGACTCTCATCATCCACTGGAGCACAAGCTGGGTGTCATTAGGACACTACAACACAGAGCAAACACCATCCCCACAGATAGAGACCAGGGCATGACTGTGGCGTGCAATACAACCAGTGCAATAATTATAAACCAGCCGTGGCTATAACATCTCCTACATGGGATTGTTTTTTTGTTGTTCAGTGCCAGATAAATCAGAATCTAAAGAATCGGTGTGACCGATATAACTGATAAGCTTATCATTTAAAAATGCAAACTGCTGCAGTGTCTCATTAAACAAATGCAAAAGCAACCATTTCCATTTTATCTGAGTTCTGGCTCTGCGTGCCTTTTGCAACCAACAAATGATATGCCCCAAGACAAAAGAGCAGACCTGCTAATCATGACAATATCTGCCCTGTTTCGCAGGATAGACAGACTTTGAGGGTGTAGAGACAGTTTTCACAGTTCACAATAACAGTTATTATAAGAGAGACGAACCTGTTTCGCTGATCACCAAAAGCAACTAGAAACCTGATAAGTTGGTAGATTAGAGAGTTTCTTTCTCACTTCTTTTTTATTTCTCCTGGCACGCTGCAATGGAGTTAAACATATTCTAATTTCTGTTAATTTTTTGTGTATTTTTCTATATCTGTGGCTTAAGGCCAAATACAGAACTCATCAGCAAAAAGAGCAACCATTTAAGGTTGAAACGTGATACGCTGTCATGTGTTGTAGCATGCTGAATCCTGCCTGACGCACACCTGCTGCTCGAAACCGTACATCTGTGTGTTTACGTGAAGATTGTGTGTATGGTTCCTTTCAAATGGTGCTTAAAGAAGCTTGTGTATAAGTGCTTCAGGAAAGATTCCTGAACTGAGATCAAGAGATGATCCAGTCACACGACACAAGAAGTCTACACCCACTGAGATCCTACCACTGTCAGAACAAGCCTTGACCTCAGAAGAAAATATGGACTTGACAATGAGAACAGATAGGCTTAAATGAACCTTTGCACACAATCCCCTCAAATTGAAATTTTAGAGTAAGGAACAATGTGCAGATGAATATTGGAGGATTTGTAAAAGTGACACTTTTGCATAAATACGCTTAAATACATATAAACACTGTTAAAGCACACAGATAAAGAGGCCCAGAAGCTAAGAAACAAACACAAGGCAGTGTTGTATTCACACTGATACCCCAGAATCCTTTAGTGATATACAGTACACCTCCTGTTTTGGGTTAATGGTAACACTTTTCTACACTCCTCTCTCCTGTCTTTGGGCACTGGTGTGATAAGGCAGTGATGGGTTGTATTTCTTGGGCGCTCCTGGGGGGAATCCCCTGGTATAGCAGTGTGTATGTGTGTTTGTGTGCGTCCCCACAGAAAGGGAAGAATGCAACCATTGAGCGCCTGCCATTGCGCCAGCAAGCATCTCCCCCGCACCCTCACCCCCTCCCGTCCTCGCTTGCACTCTGACGTACAGTTGGAGCAGATTTGGTGACATGAAGATAAAAGCTTTCCACTGTTTCGCTCTTTCCTCTTTCTCCAGTGTCACCAGAACGCTGAGTGCCGGTGCCTTGGCCGCGGACATAGAGAGCTCATTCAAAGTGCCACAATCACTTTTTGCTTCTGTTTTGTGATAAGACAGAGTTCAGCGTGTCTTGTTGCAATATGCCCACCAGCAGCTCGGTACATGTGGAGTAAAGACGCTAGACCGCCGTATTATGCAACGGCAGTGACAAGCTGTAGTTTTTTATACAAATGAACTAACTTCCTGTGTGAGTAATCACACTATGTAGACAAGTTCTGAAGAAAAGCAGCAGTAACTGAATCTGTCAGTAATATTTTCCTTGTGGACATGAGTAAGTGACGACAGAGCAAAGGGAACTGATCAGATAAATAAGATCTTGTAGTATTTCACTTACTGCTAAGATGCGCTGGTACTGCATTAACATAATGGCCCATGACAGTATAATTTCCCAAATTAAATGGAATTTTAATGTACTTTATCGGAATCTGAAGTGAATAATATTTATCTACATAATATTTAATAATGGGGTAACAGTTAACGTTTTTACAGGAAAAAAGAATCAAGTAATTTTAAGTGCCGTGTACGGAATTTTAAGTAGTGTGTAGCTTAAGGTTTTTTACATGAAATGACACAAATAATGATGTTGTTGTGATCCTGGATCTGCCACACTGCATTTTGAGTTGTGCATTCTGGTTTTGTTTATTATTATGTTTTCTGACTAGCTCGTTCTAGTCATTTTGATGTTTCTAGCTTTCAATTCGTTTTATTTTCCATGATCTTATTCTCTGGTTTGCTTAGTTGTAGTTTCCAGTTGTTTCTGTTTGCAGTGATTGCTTATATTTGATTCCAGGAGTTTCAGTTTATCTTTTCTCCCCTTGTTTTCCCTATTGTTAAGGCTCTGTGTTTGGTGTTCTCATGTTTTGATCATTTCATGTTTTACTTTGCTAGTTAGCCGTCTCCTGTGTTTGGTATTTAGTTTTACTTCCCCTGTCTTGTTTTCATTTGATTCGTTTTGCCTGTTACTAATTTTGTCCCAGCTGTTGTTTTCCCCAGATTAGTTCCCAGTATATTCAAAGCCTTAGTTTGCACATGTTTGTTGTTGTTTTTTCCTCTATGTCTGCCTCTAAGTATAATAAGTATTCCCCCATCTGGATTTATTGACATTGTTTTGTTTTTGCGTGTCATGCTTTTTTTTTTTTTTACACTATCAAATTTGCTCTTGTATTCTGTTGTGTTCTTTTTTCCCATACTTTTTTTTAAATTGTAGAATTTCTAAGCACAGTCATTTTAACCCTATGGTAGGGCTGCACGATTTTGCATAAAATGAGAATCACGATTTTTTGGCTTAGAATTGAGATCACGATTCTCTCACGATTTTCTTTTCCAGTATAAATATTTATTGCACTTATTAACTGCACATCAACTTCGTAACAGTTGAGACTGAACATAAAAACAATAAATAAACATAAAAACAACAAATGTCTCACGTTTTGTTGTTGCTGCAAAATGTTGTACTGCTTGAAATTCCGTCTCCACCGTTACTCGACACTGTGTGTATAGAGCAGGTAGTGCAACAATAGAAAAATAGTTGCGGGACGGCACTGTGTAGCGTTTGTCTAGGATGTTGATCATTTTCCTAAATCCCTCGTTTTGCTCAGTGTTGATGGGAGCCATATCTTTGGTCAGGTGATAAGTGATAGCCTCCGTAATTTCTTTGTGCCTGCGGGAGTTCGACGGGGGAGGCGCTGTATAAGGTTCCCGTTATTGATGTTTGGGTGGTTGACCGGGACGGATTTTCTCCTGTCACTTTCTCTTCATCCCTGACGTGCTCTCCTTTGTTTTTTCCCTGTTAATTCACAGGGCACAGCTTCTGTATCACGTGGTATAAGGCTCCGCCCTTGTCATTTGTTGAGCAGGAAGAGTGAGCGCTTGTTTTCATGCAGATTACGTCCCGGATCAAAATGCGGTACAATCGTCGTCGTCTTTTTGTTTGTTTTTTTATCGTTGTCATTTGGAAATGAGATCGCACATAAGTATGAATCGAGATCGCGATTTTCTAACGATTAATCGTGCAGCCCTACCCTATGGCTAATTAAAAGTAGCGAACCACTTTAAACGCACATCCCAAAAGAGATAGATAGAATGGCACCCTCACATACAGGATGATTACAATGTTGCTGGATATCTGATCAAATTTGCTCATTAGGCCTCATTGACACAGGCCTAGAGGCGGGTGGGTGTTCCCTCAAAAGCTTCCGGTCGATGAAAACTGCGCATTCTCCCCGACTGGTTGGCGAGTGATTGCTGGCAGTTCTGATGTAAAATACCGTGTTGCACTGAAAATCTCAATGTGATTTAATTTGGATGATAGCAAATCAACAATAATTTGCATGGAAGATACTGATATGTCTGCGAACACTTGCCAAATACTCGCTGAGCTCAAGAAAATCATGATGTTTAATAAATTTTACATCGAGTTATAAAGGTCATACAGTTATGAGAGACTTTGAACATGTTTTTAAAAATTGTTTAAAGACAGAAAACAATAGAAATTATGTTTAAAAATGGGTTAAAAGCTAAAGTCATTCAGCGATTCATTGTTTATTTCATTCTTTGTTAAAGTGGTATTATGAGCGATCTGCACAGTGGTCTGAATCTGGTAGCGTGAGATTAATTGCTTTTATCTTCTCCTCCCACTTATCTCTTAGAAATCTATACATTTCTATCATCTAGACAGAGCCCTGACTAGCGAATGAGGGAAATTCTGCGTTTTCCACATTTCATGAAGCCATATGCAAATTGCCCTAAATAGTATATGTTTAAATTATTTGATTCAACTAAGAGTCCTCAATGAGGAAACACTGCTTTGTCCCTCTGGTGAACATTTCTCCCCTTTTTAGTGGCTTAGCATTACATGTGTGATTCAAAGCAGAAGTGGAGATTGTTATGCTTTTGTTTCAGAAGGCAGAGCTTTTTCTTGGAAAGAAACCTCCATTTCTGGATTGCACTACTGCTCTGCTAATAGTTGGCAAGATCATGCAAACTAGTGGTGACCACAGCAATCTGCTAGCATCAAACATTTATTGTAGATTTTGTTATGTTCAATTTGGGGTTTGCACTGACACAAAAACCAAAGAAAAAAAATCAACTATGAGTTTGCTCCATTGTTATAAGATCACATGGCTCTACACCCTGTGACATGTGTTCATTTTTTTTTCTTGTATGTAATAAAGAGAGAACAGTCCTTATCATGTTTTATATGTAATATAAAAGGGCATTTGATTACCAATTATGTTCCCAAAAACATAATTACATTCAGATTCTGATAAAATACAATGAATTTCAATTTAATTGTAGGGAAATTACACCCTTAGTTGTGGGCTGTGTTATAAAGATTGTGGCAGAAGATTTTTGCTATTTATGAAAATTGATCACTTCGTTTACTTTTTAGCTGGAGCTCAGTCTGGATTCATTTTTGCTTCCCAAAAACTGCAAATTTCCAAGAAAATACTTGCTTTTGCTTTTTTTTGTCTGAAGAAAAAAAAACAACAGAATAATCAACTACAGCATGAGATGCAGTGAGAGAACGCCAGGACATGTGAAAGCGGGCAAGAAGAGGTCCATTTAAAAAAAAAAAAAGACTTGAGGTATAGTAGTATTGGTAACTGCACATCCTTTTTTCTGTTCCACCTGTCTTTTCAGCCACAGCCAAGTGTTAAATTAGGACTTTCTATTTCTGGTGTAACCATAGAATGGGGCAGCAAAGAGGTCACAAAGGTGCCAAAGGAAAAAATATATATATCTTTAGGGATGTAGGATGTTTCCTTTTTTGTATGGTTTACTCACTTCACTATCTAGCTGGCTGATGAGGGATCTTGTGTTTCAGGTGAAACACAACTACAGGCTTGAGTTCACTTCAGTTCAAACAGTCACATTGTGCGGATTTAGCAACAGAACGTAAACCCTAATACGTAAACAATTCAATTTTAGGTTTGTAACTTTGGCTCTGGTTACAGTTAAGCCTGGTGTTAAACGCGTATTAGCTGTTTTGAGTACAGTGAGTCTTTGGGGAATGAATGCAAATCAATGCAACGTCCTCCTAAGTGACAAAATAAGTGGCTGTGCGAGTGTGACTGAGTGTGAGTGAGTCACCTGATGCCCGACGCTGGCGGACGCAGTTGATTACCCACACATCCAATTCTATTAAAAGGACACGGTCATAATCTCTAATCTCTTCCAAGTCTGGCGGAATAAGAGAGCAGGTTAATCTGGATTACACGTCAGGACCGTGAGCTCACAGCCCAGGCAGCTGATGTGCCAACGAGCCAGGAACAGGAGAAAAATAATGAACACTAACATAAAGATAGCTATAAAATGAGTTTACGCTATATGATTCATACCTGAAGATAAAGACAGTAGAAATGACCAGTAAATTAATTTGCATATGGCGGCACTAGTGCAAAACTTCATCCCCCACCCCCCGAAAGTAGAGGGAATTTATTAGAGGGAATCCCAGCTGAGAAAAGACAAAGAACAACACAAGACATGCAGAAGAAGAACAACTTGTGATCTATGCCATATGGATATGTATGTAGGATATCATCTAGTAATAAGCTTATGATTTACAGAAGATTTGAATACGAGGAACACACAAAAAACATGTGCATTCTTCAAGGTGCATTAAGACACCTGCACTGTCCAGGCACTCATCTGAACCAGAGCAAACCTCCCACCCACCCGCCCGCCCAATTAAATGGAAGAACATAAGTTTAAACAAGCATGAATTGAGTGGAAATGTGAATTAAGAGGGGAAGTTTACGCATAAATCACAACTCTAATGAGCCTCTGGATGGCTGTGGTCTGGTGGCATGTGATCTGTATACCCTGCAGCTGTGATCGTGGCACAAAGGGACTGCCAAAGACTTTCAAAAGTAAAAGTATTAATCACCAGTCACAGTTGAGCAGGCTACAAGCAAAAACTTGGCAACTGGCAGGAATGTCGGATGTCCTGCACATTTCACTGCATAACCTACATACCTTCGAGAGGAATTGGAAGGGAGGGAGGGAGTTTGGGACCGACGATTTGGTGGACAAGCAAGGCTTTTCTTTACATGCACACATGGTTTCCAAGCAAGTGTTTTGCGCGCCCCCCGCAATTTCATGACTTTTATGAAAAACATCCTCTAGTTGACAACTTTTCATCCTCACCACTCAAAAGTGGTTAAAGCTCCCCTGCAGCAGCAGCAGCAGCAGCGGTTTTGCCTCAGCTGATACGCCTCGTGTGAGGAGAAGCAGCAGCAGCAGCGGTTTTGCCTCAGCTGATACGCCTCGTGTGAGGAGAAGCAGCAGCAGCAGCAGCAGCAGCGGTGCTGTGCGAAGCTGCAAAGCCATCACATATACAAACCTGTTGACTGTGTCTGTCTGACGACCTGACGGCTATTTATCTTCACATCTACGGTCTTTTCCACCCTGTTTCCCCCGCAGTGAGTGAGAGTGACAGAGAGAGAGCCTGTGCTGTACTGGAACTTTCTCTCTGGGTATGCCTGCTCTACTCTATCAGCTGACTGAAAAACTATCCGGCTAAAATAACAGGTTAACACTGAGTGTGCTGTTTTTGGGGAGCCGAAACTCATTTTCAAACTGCATCCCGAGGCTTCTTTAGCCGAATAAAAACGGGGTCACACTTTACGGCTAAAAATACCTGTCTATAGCTATATTTGGCTTGGCTGGATCACAATCACAACGCTAAAATAGTCGGGCCCGCCCGACAATGAATAGGATGTCGGCTATCTCACTGTCTCCGTCGGCCAAGAGCTAAAATTAGCAACAAGGCTTGCGTCAATCACGAGCCTCAGTGCGTCAAGGCATTCCCCGCCCCCAGGGGCTGATCATTGGTCGGAATTAGCACGTTGACTGAAAAAATGCGCGCCTTGTGATTGGCGGTTGAGAATTATTATTCCCGGCGTCTCCGGAGGCGTTTTTTAATTTTGAGGTTTGAGAGCGCGCAGAAGCGAAACTGATAGCTGCTTCTCACATCCCGTTCAGTGTCTGCTGCCTTCGCTGGCTGCTGACAGTATTTCCCTACTCAAGACCACATTAGCCTCTCCACAGTTTTAAATGTGAGTTTCAAAATTAGAGAGAGAGGGATTTAAATCCACTCCAATGCCATCCTGGCTGAGCTTTTTATGTTTTATTGCTATACAGACATTAATAAATTATATATTTGACTTCCAGTTTCACAAATCAGGTCATTTCACCAGTCTTCAAAACTGTAATCAACAAATTTTTGCGCATATATTTATTTTAAAACATTTTTTTTTTAAAAACAGCCTTAGCTCATCCAGCTCAACCCACTTAAAATATCCATGTATCAGGGCTTTTCTTGATGTTGTTATCTTTTACCAAAATAAGGCTGTGGGATATTACCTTTTTGTGGGATATTACCCGTTTTTAAAACATATTTATCTGCATTTCTCTTGGAAAAATAACCCAGTTATAGTCTGAGCTTTAGGTGGTGATTTTTCATTTAATGCCTTTGCCTGAAAATTGTTTTCAGACTATGGGCATGAAGCCTGGTGAGACATGCAGACACTAAAGAAATACAGAGTGAACCAAAGTCAAAATAATATGATTTTATTTGCAGCCAGAATAAACACAATTTTGCTAAAGGCTCTCCCTTTTGTGTTAATCGTTAATTCAAAAAACATAAAAGTATGGTTGTGTGGGTTGGCTCCTTCCCTGTTTCTGAGGGGTGTAAAAAGGGGTGTAAAAAGCCAGGAAAAGTTTGAAAACCACTACCTTAAACAAATGCTTGGAAATGAACCTTAGAGAAGCTGATTTATACTAACGGTGATGCTTGATGGTCAGTGCCCTGACCAGAAAACATATCACACATAGTATTATGGTCTTTTTCTGTGAGTTGTGTTTGCAATTGGGTTCTTGGAGATCTGGATTACAAATGATCACTCCTGTAAAGCACTTTGGGTCAACTGTTGTTTTGGTTTGTTGTTTTAAAATCTGCTCTGTACAACAAATAAATAAGCAAATGACTTTACCTAAGATAAAAAAAAAAAAAAAAAGTCCTTTCTGAGGCCCTTCATTTACAGGTTCATCTGCAATTTCAGGTAAAAATCTGTTCGGAGCACGTTAAAAAGGCACCAAAATTATGCAAGTGTGCTTTTATGGTGGTTTATAATGATATTATAATCTTCATACAATCCCTTCTGGAAACACACCTTAAAAGAGCTCCATTACACGGAGAAATGCTGCTTTTGACATGTTTGATTAAAGTTTACTTGTGGATAGATGTGTACAATGGGTTAAAACATGCTTCTGAAAAGTAATGGAGCACAAGTATCACCAGGTAGTTGATTGGAAATATTTAGATACATCCCAGCATGTGTTCTGTATGGGAAAACATGCTCATGACTAATATTATTGTTACCTTTATTAATATGCTGTGTTTGCAGAAAGAGAAATAGGATATTTTGATGATGAACCTAAATTTAAAATCTATTTTATTAATATTTGTTTGCATTTTTTAAGGTTTTGTGTTTACTTTATACTTTGTTGATTAAGTAATCTAGAAGAACAGCCTCTTTACAGTTCCTGCTAGTGGTGCAGGCTCGCCCGCCGGATCCCCCTCGGCTTCCTCTCCTGCAACCATCAAACCAACCGCCTCGCTCTCTGGCTCTCTCAGATTCTCTCTCCACCCCTCTCGCTCTCTCTTTCCTTGGCACGGCACACGGGGCTTATGTGTCTTGTACTGTACGGAGAGAGAGAGAGAGAGGGAGCTCTACACTGGGTGACGTCACCTCTCCCATGGCGTCACATTGACGTAGCGCATACCAAGAGCTCTGTGTGGAGGCAGAGCCCACATAAATGCACTATTTGACTTTCTCCCCTCAGACGGCGCACATAAACAAACGCGCGTTACAAGAGCACACTTTGCAAAGCACCCATCAGCACTGACACACTCAGCAGCACGGGGACGGACGCAGACTCGCTCCTTAGAGCCACTCGGGAGTTTGATGATTTCTTTTTTATTTCATTTTCTACTTTTTATACTTTAGAAAAAGTAAGTGGAAGGAACGGAACTTTTTTTCCTTTTCTTTTTCTAATGCCGACGAATCCAGCGCCTCTCCGAGATCACTAAGAGTGTTTTTATTATTATTTTTCTTTCCTGTCATTATTTTTATCTCTTTGCGGTTGTTCTGGATGGAAAACGGATACTTCACGCGAAGTTATTAGCCCACTACATGTAAAGACGGAACCGCTACAGCAAACAAGTAAGTAAACTGAATGAATGAATGAATCTGTAAAGCTCTGCCTCACATCTTGGCGGAAACACGCCGAAAGAAGATAACCCTCAGCTTTACGTATTTAATTTTTCGCCACCTATATCAAAAGCCATGATGGATTTACTACTCTAACATCATCTGTGCGCGTGCTGCCCAACTTTGTGTGCCTAACCTGTTGCTGCTCACGTCAGCCACCGGCACACGCGTGTTGCCGGTCATGTTTGTTGGTCTGTGCCTATGTGTGGGTTCTCCTACGGCGAATGAGGCTGAACTCTGAATTTAATTTGCGCTGGAGAAGGTATCGTATCCTTTCCGGTTGTCATGGAAATGAGATGCCTCTCACTCTCACAATGAATAGTGGAGTCGGACGCACAAATGGTCTGAGTGAAGAGCGGTGTAACCTACATTCAGGCAGGAGCTCGGAGAGGAGACTTAATGCTCTTTCATTTCAAGCCATGGTGTGTTTGGGTTTTGTGTGTGTGTGTGGGGGGGTGTCTTATCGGAGTTTTTTTTTTTCTTTTTTTAATTTTTAATTTTTTGAGGGGGTGGTGTCTTTTTATAAAATGTATTTATATACATAGATGTGTGTAAGTGCGTGTTTGTGAGGTTGTGGGTGTGTTTGAGTTTAGATATCGCTCGGCTGTCGGTGCCGGACTGCGCTATGATTTAACCTTCAGTAACATGGAGTGAGCGTACAGTTACCATTAACCCGTATATAATAAAACTGGCCCAAGATACACTGGTACTCAAATTGCCTCCGAATTTCATGAGCCATGTATCGCAGGAAAAACACCCTCAACCATAAAGCCACAACAACATTTCTGAAGCCCACCGTGAAGCATGCTCCAGCAGCTATCGTGCCTCTTGGCCAGTCACATAGTTTATAATAATAAGCTGACAACACCGGGTTGAGGTACTTAAGTAAGTTGCTGGTTTTACCTTCTTTCCCCCCCTCAGTTCCCTCACACACACTCAGGTTTACGCATACACGCACGAACGCGCGCACGCAGGCTCCGGTGACAGGCTCCCACTCAGGGCTGATTTACAGTAGGCTAGGCTACTCGCATATTTCTCTGCTCTCTCCTTTATGTCCTTTCTTTTCTCTGTTTCTGTTTGCTGGAAGCCTCGCGCTGTCCGGGGTTATTGGTGCGAGGGGGCTACCGGGGGCTACCGGCGCTCCGGGGCGCGTGCTTTACAGCTCTTTTGTCGTTCTCTTGGTTACCGGTGCGCGCAGGGCCAGAGCCCCACCGGCCGGCTCGGTCTGAGAATAAAGTAGGGGGAGACCGCGGGTTCATTAAAAAAAAAGTTAGAAAAAGGCAGAATGTCTCACTTTGTACAAAAATAAGTTTGTTTGAAGTAAAAACACTTCATCTTCATCTCTTTAACTCCCCTCGGAGGCTCTGATTAGAGCGTATTTACGCAGTTACGGGTTTAGCTTCACAACTTTATGTAAGAATGAGATGACTTCAGCTTATTTCAAATTGACTCCCATTTGTGCTGTTACTGTAACAAAATCATTTTTCAGGCCTAAAGATGTCTCTTTTTTTCTCTCAGTGCTCAAATGGCTCCATACACAATTGAATAATGGCTTAACTGTTCCAAATCAGCCCTAATCAAATAAATGTTATACCGCTTGACTTGTCTGTTTACTCTGGTTTGTGCTTTTTTGTTTATTCCAACCTATTTGGGGGCTGTTGGGAGGGATTACATCTATATAAGAGCCATATTCCGACAAAAGAACCACCGACAGGGGGTTCGTGGGTGTCCAGTAAATCCTTTGAGAAGTGGTTTAAAGTTTGGTGAAAAGTGGCTACTGACATGAAGCTGCAGGTGCTCCTAGTCTTGATCCGTATGAGGGTTGTGGGTTGTCACCAAGCTGTTTTGCGATACACACAGGGAGACTGCGTGGTCTTCTCAACTTGACCGTCTCATAGAGGGGGTCTATGTGTGGCGGAGAGAGAGCCACAGTGAGAGAGAGATAGAGTATATAGGAGTGTGTTACAGAAAGGGGGCGCTCTGGGCCTTGAAATCCTCCGGCCACGGTGCACCCTGCTGCAGTGAGAGGGAGTCGGAGGCGCACGGCGCACGGGAGCCCGCTGGTCTGGTTTCAGGTCCGACTCACAGTTTTCTAGATTTCTCTCTCCCCTCTGGATGAACCCTGAGCAGGCGAATGCGGCGGTGATCAGAGGCAAGAAAAGCGATGGCCCGGAGGCACTGGCGCAAGCTGCTTTTATAAAAGTTGTCACTTTTGTAGGTCTGTATTATGATTTTTTTTTTCATTATTATTATTTTGTTTCAGAAGTCGTGCATAGTTTGTTGACTGGTGGAATTTCTGTTTTACGGTGCAAAATATCTATTAGGCAGTAATTATAATAATAATAATAACGGCGAAGACGTTAGTGCTAAAATGAAACCTGTCGCCCACGTAGGCAAAGTTTTGAAATGAACCCAAAGTCCTCAGTTGTGGTTCTCTTTGTAGGATGCACTCAGTGACATATTTATTGTCAGAATTGCCCTATGTTGGATGTAAAAGTCTAAATCTTATCCCTAATTTGCCTTCCAGCGTGTGCACTGGTAGTTATTTGAATTTGCGCCGTCTCAGCGCAGTGCTTTACATCCCCTGTTATCTCTTTCTACTGCTTTTAAACCCGATAAACTGACTGATTCTCTCAGATGAGATTTTTGTGCCAATAACGATTTGCTTTTGAGATGAAACGAAAGCTTTGCTGGTTGTCTTTAAATTGTACAAAAATGTTTCTCTGTCCGATTTTTTTCTAAAAGTGTGAGGAAATTTTGAACACCGAATTTGAATTTGCTGAAGTTTGTGGAAGCAATTTAAACAAAGGTCTCCATTCTTGAGGGAGAAAAAAAAAGAAATAAATTTTCGCTTCTCTTTGAGTAATCTTTTTTTTTTTTTAAGTCTTTACGAGCGTTTGAGGCACTTACCTGATTATTCAGCCTGCCACTGGCTTTAACACAGCCATGTCTCACCCAGGCACAGGTTCGGAAGAGCGCGCCCAGCCGAGCTCGGAGCCCCGGCGGTCGGACACTTCCTTAGCGACGCCCGCCGAGCCCTCCCCGCTCCAGGAGCCCTGCCCCGGCCGCAGCCACGCCACCCCTAAATCCCGGACACCCAGCACCATTCAGCGCGAGGCTCTTTCACCAGGTACAGAAACAAGCGCTCAGTCTGTCTTCACTTTCATCTTACCCTTTTTTCTTTCTTTCTTTTTTAATCTCTTTCTCATCTGATGCTTTTGTAACGAGTGCAGCGGCTCTGACACTTTCATTTCGTGTTGCTGTTGTGGAGTGCTTGGTGATATGAGTCGGGTGATTGTTTTATTGTGGGGGGAAAAGAAAAAAACGACATTCCTAAAAATTGAAAAAAAAAAATTTAAATACATATATATAATTTTTATTTAGTAGTTTAAAACACAGGGGTTAGATCTGAATATCAGCTGGTAGGCAGTCGTTTTATTTATGTGTATATTTATGCTCTTTTACTCCTGTTAAAGGTCAAAATATGAGTTGAAGTTTCCTCAATGTTCTGGTGATCTTTTGTTTGTGCTGCAGTCGTGAGCCCATGTGTATGTGTGTGGGTTGATTTTGTCTGGCAAGTGAGCTGACATTTCAGTCATTAAGATAAGACAATTCTGAGGCCAGGCACACCTATATCCAAAACCTGGAGGCGAAATGTGAATCATATATATATTTATATATAATACAATCACACACACACAATTTTGTCCATTGTAATTCAATATAGAAACTACACTGTATACCCTGAAGTAACTGGTTGTGTAAGTGTGTCTCTGTGCTTTGTGTTTTGTTTTTTTGTTATTTTTGTGTGCACAGTGTAAAGGGAAAAAAGTAAAAATCACTCTACGCTGTGGGACGCTGACTCCCCGAAAATGTTTTATAGTTTATTGATATAAAGAAAATCTGTGTTTTTGTAATTTATGTCTGCACCTTCATGTTTTCATTTGTTAGATCTATGGCATTCTGACAATGAACAAGCGCACTCAGTTATTGGAACAGCTGCAGTTTGTCCAGTTGAAATGCACACCTCGAGGTTAGAGACTGTTTCCCTTTGCCTCACTATGCTGCACCACCTATGTCTGACTCTGCTTGGGTTGTCTGTCCTCTTGCTTGCACACACACACACACACACACAAACAGACACATATGCACACAACTGCTTCAATGCAAGTGTCATAAAGGCGACCCGATGGTGGTATTGGACTTTTGAGAATCCCCTACACTGACTTGCTTTGGTGACATTAACAACTAAGAAGCTCCGGTGATGGATCTCTATTTGCACTTGTGGTGAGTGTGTAAAAGAGGATGCAAGTTTGTAAGCATGGGTGTGTGAGTGAAGGTTAGACACGCCAACAAAAGTCAAGTAACGAAGACGGTGAGACACTCGCAGAGACAAGTGGTTTTACAGGTTTTCAGGATAAGGGTGTATGCTTTTGGTAGAATGAACATATACAAGTCCATGTTGACATCGTGAACATTATAAGCAGATGAACACACGTGGTGGTGGTGGTGGTGTGTGTGTACCAGAAGGAATTTCTTTACTCACCCGACAGACAAACATCACACTACTTTGTAGCCTTCCTACCCTTTTCTCTCTCATTCTTTCATCTCTTCACAGAAAAACCAGAAATTTACCATATTTAAATATAAACATGTGCATGTGCCACGTGCAGTAAGTCTTGCACACATTTCTACACTGATGGCCCCTAATCTGAGGCTTGACCTACTGACACAACACAGAGAGCCGCAACCTTTACCACTGTACTCTCCTTTTTTCAGTTTGTTTTTTCTTTCTCTGGTTCTCTTCCTCCTCTGATGCATAATCAGTTTTTTAAAAAAAGGTCTTTAGGTATAGCCCAGAAAGGCCCCGTGACGCCCTTAATGCTGCATGTGTGTTTTTCCACGTGGGTTGAAGAGCTGGTCACTCGCAGAAGAAGAAAAAAAATCTTGATGACGTCAAGCACACGTATGCCTACAGCTTGACTCATATCCTCAATTAAAATAAAAAGAAGGAAAGAAATGTAGCGGCTTAATGAGCCTGCTGATACACTATGCTTGCATATTTAATGGTTAATATAAAAATTAATAAGAATTATTTCAAAGAAAAAATATTTATAGCAAAGAATTTAAAAAAAATTATTTATCTCTATATATATATATATATATATATATATATATATATATATATATATATATATATATATATATATATATATATATATAAAATCAGGACTATTTTCCTTTTTTTTCTTGCTTTATAAATAGATAAAAGTTCAGGTGAGACCGCTTTGGCGGAGGTATTTGTGAACGCTTTAACAACTGCAGGACCGATATATCCCGTATTTGACTAGACAAACATGACGTACAGGAAAGGGGGCGATTACGGCAGAGCTCGCGCATGCTGGGCGTCAATGGGAGCAGCGCAGTGTTGACAGTTCCCTGCTCGGGAGAGACGAGCAAACACCACAAAACCCTGCCTGCGCTGACACTCATGACTGATTATTATTATGCACACACACACACACACACGTGCAGACGCACGCAAACGCAGGCGTTGTATATTACGTAAGAGTTTTGATAAGACCATATAGTCCACACACAAACACACACACAGAGAAACGATGAGCTGGTGGCCTGTTGCTGTAGCAGAATTAAATCAAGGGGGGAAAGTGAAGACATGTCGACTGGCGTCTGCAGCAGTTAGAGGAAACATCTGTGTCTGCGTGTCCGTCTTTATCTCAGTGTGCGTGTGCATGAGAGGGTGTGCGTGCACGCGTGTGTGTGAAGGGTCTGTGCAGCAAGCATCCAGCACCACCATGGGGTTCCATTATTATTTAATGTTATCTCATCTGCTTTTCCATCTGACTAACCAGAATACACACACATACAGATTCTTGTATTTGAGCTTCAGGATCATCAACTGCAGCTTCTCTAACTTGACTAACTAGGAAAATCAGCAATGTTCGAAGTTTTGTGTGTGTGTGTTTCAGTATTCAGGGTTTTTTTTCCCTTTTTTTGCTGTACTTACTCAGTGCAAGTGCAAGAAGTGTTAACAGCAGAAATGGGTGTAAATTGCATCAAATGGAAAGATTTGGTTAAAGCTTTTCACAGCCTCTTCATTGAAAGAAAAACTTTTATAACACTCTGCAAACTGCCTGTTCCAATAGAGCTGTGCAGATTGTTTTTGTTTCTTTCTTTTTTTTATTTTTTAATGGTTGACCCTGTTTAGTGTTACCACTGTGTGCATGTGCATCCAATAGAGTCTGCCTGTATCCTGCAGATTTACTGAACATGAAGCCCTGCTTCTCTGATTAAATCACTGTTTGTAAAATGTCATAAATTCTTCTTCTCTGCCCAGTGATTGTTGCTATATAGCTGTGCCCTACTAACGTGGGAATGTGAAGCTTTTGGGATACATGTGGTCTGATGTGCCACGCAGCTCTAACCTGTGTGTGTGGTCTGTTTCCTCCGACAGATATGCCCTGTGTGCAGGCTCAGTACGGGCCGGCCCCTCCAGGCTCAGCCTACTCTGGCCAGTCCTTCAGCTACCAGACTGAAAGCTACAGCTCTGACCTCATGACCCCCGACTACACCAAGCTGGACCTGGGTGGGGGTGAGATCTCTGCAGCTGCCACCACCTCTCTCCCAAGCTTCAATGTCTTTGTGGACGGAAGCTACGAGCCTAAGTCCTCGTGCCTCTACCAGATGCCCACGCACAGGCCCACCATCAAAAAGGAGGAGGAGAGCTACCCAACTGCCCCACCCCTGGAGGCCATGTCCTCCTCCACCATGTACTTTAAACAGTCTCCCCCTTCCACTCCGACCACCCCGTCTCTGCCACCCCAGCCGGGCACCTCCTTCCTGTGGGGGGAGGAGCACCCCCTGGCTCCTTCTCACCCTCACTCTCTACCTTCCAGCCTGGAGACCGGCCCCCTCAAGTCCCCCCGTTTTCCGCACTTCTACCAGCATTCACCGCCCCACAGTGGAGGCAGCGTCGGCGGTTATGATAGCCTGGGAGGAGGGCTGGTTCGCACCTCTTCTTCCTCCTCTTCCTCCTCCTCATCAGTTTCCCATCCTCACGTCCCACCCCTGGAGCAGCCTCTGTACCAGCTGCACCGCGGAGCAGGGAGCAGCAGCCTCGCCTTTCGCTCCCTGGCACTTGGACCTTGTGGCCCTCTACTAGCAGACAGCTTGCCCTCTCCACCCCCGCGTGGCCCACAGGGAGAGGGAACCTGCGCGGTGTGTGGAGACAATGCGGCTTGCCAGCACTACGGCGTACGCACATGTGAGGGCTGCAAAGGCTTCTTCAAGGTAAAAAAAAACAACAACCCACAGCTATTATTAAAGTCTTCCTCTAGTTTCAACCGTTCTGGTCTTTGGTTTTCTTTTGTTTTCTTGTACTTCTGAGTCTTGTGGTTTCTAATAAGACATCACGCACCTGTCCCTCATTTGTACCCCTCTGCATCTTTTGAAGTATTCCTTCTTGTTTCTAACCTCTCACATTCATAACAGACTTTCCATCTTTAAAATCTCAGCCAGAATCTGTAAACTGGCTGCAAGCTGACTGACGTATTTAAGTCGGAGCAGTTTGCTAGCATTTGCCTTGCTCCCACTCTACACCCTTCTCTGTACTCTCTAAATCGTCTTTAGAGTCATTGCGAAAGCACAACACACCCACAGGGGTCGTTTCTCCCAGCAACCAAGTGGGCAAAGTGTGCATAAGCACTGGCTCTGTGTAAATGTGTGCGTGTGTGTTTGTGATTGCTTGCATGAGAACACAGGATGATAAAAACATATATTCTCTCCAAAATAACAGCTGTGTTCAGGAGCTCAGATACTCAGAAATAACGCGGTGTGCGAGCACGTAATGGTGAAGGAATCCTTCTTGAAATCAGTTTTCTGACGGCGTGTTTTTAGTCAATTGGCGGCCACGAATTTGACCACAATTCTCTTGCATAATGCTCAACCCGATATGAATCTGTTTGAAATTTGGTCCCTCAAGTGATTCAGCCTAACACTTCTGAACCTGTTGTCTCACATCCCATGTTGCCGCACGTGCTAACGCGCTGACAACACAGTTTAACACAATCCAAGAGCCGGTTTTTAGTCAGACTCATTTTCCATTTTCCTCATGCTGCAAGTCATAAAATACAACAGACGTGACAAGCGAGATATTATATTGCTGTGCATGTGCGTGTGCGTGTATACATATATATTTGAGGCTTAGTGGCACATCACTTGGAATTACAGTGAACTCGCACTCGGTGACAGTGGAGTAATTCATTTGCACAGTTTTTGAATTAAAACATTTTCCGGCACACTTGTTAAGCATTCTATTGGCTGCACGAGATGAGAGTTAAAATTAAGAGACAGCAAGAAGGAGGGTGCACACACCGAGGTAATTGAATAATGCCTCTGGTAGGTGGAAATGAATTATCCTTCCTTTCAATTAGTTTCACAATTTGTTTTTATTTAGTAATTAATGAAAGCAGCGTCTGGTGGCAGCAGGCTGCGGGCTGTCTGCTCGCTGCAGTGTTCCCTCCGCAGCCACAAAGCCTGTCAAACCTCGCTATGTTTCCTTTACACTCCCTCTCACACACACACACACACATACACACACATATGCAGATGCAGCGAGCCATCCCCGCCTCACGCAACATATGCAGGCAACCACACATATAGAAAAACATACTGTAACATGTGTTTTTTTCACACTGTTACCCCGTGAATCCAGGATGCAGCGGCAGCAGCAGAAACTAAATCATGTGTCTCACACACACCTGCTCCTTGTTCACATATTCTCAGGCAAATCACCTCCATTATCCTGATGGTTTTATTGTGCCCGAAAAATATTTTCCTGATTATATTTAATTATCCATGAATAGTTATTAGGCATTAAACCGTTGTAGAGGCTTGCTGTAAATTATTATTTCATTAGTGCAATTTGAAGCACATTTTCCCCGTGAATTAATTTTAGCTCTTAAACAAGTCAGGGTTGTTGTTGTTTTTTTTTTTTTGGGCATGTTTATTATTTTGAATAATGTGTTCCATTCACGGGTTTCCATTAATTTAGTGAACCTATTCAGTATTTCAATTTTTAAAATAAAATAAAAAACTATTCCAACTGTTAGTATAATACATTATGTTATCAAAAAAAAGAACATTAAAGTCCCCTGTTTCCATGCACCCACTGTACTAACCAACCGGTGAGCTGTTTTAGACCTGCTACACACTGTTTTAGTTTTCCAGGGCTTGCTTGGTATGTTAGTCCTAGAAATTATGGTAAGCATCCGTGTGCTGGTGAAGATAATTGGAAAAACAAGCTCGGAAACGTGTAAGCTGATCATATAAACCCAGTGTGTAGGATTTTAGAGTTATAAAAACAGTAAAGTCAGCTCACGGATACAGATGTCTACATGTGTTTTTGCACTTTTTTGACGGCAGAAACTGAGAATCAGCGGTCGGAAGCAACCAGAGGGGGGTTGGGATTTAAGATGGGTTGGAGAGGGCAAAGTCCCTCAAGGCTTTTAATTTAAGCCGAGGCTATTAGTACATGTTACATGTCAAGAATCTGTCTCTGCACGCCTCTGTCTGGCCCCTACAACAGCCATAGTATCTGCACTCCTGTCAGAATACTTTCAATTGTGAATGTGCTTTCAGTGCACACCACTCATTCCTCAATTCTGACTCAACATCTAACTGAAACTTTTTCACTTTAATCCAGTTCCTGCCCACAGAAACAATATGGCCTGGTGCGAAGTACATTTAAACTTGTTATTTTAATGAAATTTGGGGTAAACACGAGGAAAAATGACAGGGAAGATTAAATTAATTGAACTAGAACAAAGTGTACTACACACACACACATACACACACACACACATATATATGTATGTATATTTACACATCACATCAGAGACTAGTTATAGCTTTGAAGCTTTGATAGTGACTCCAGTCATCGTTTTTGCTGATTATTAGAAAGCAAAGTCACAAGAGCCCCAACCAACACACACACACAAACGCAGACACACAGATGATAACAGACAGACAGAGAAGAGAAAGGGCCAGCGCTCGCTCATGAGAGCTTAATTTATCGCGCCCTTAATTGATGATTGCAAACTCAGGCTTTTCTTGGAAACAGACATCTAAATTAAGCCTGAGGTCACTGAAGAATTTCCTCCTTGAACAAACAGCAGGGTTAACTTAGCTTATAGACTACTCCACTTTCACCTTTATGCGCACCGCCCAGCACACCGCCAGGGAAACCGGAGATTTTAAAGTTTCAGAGAGGAAAACACAAAAAAGGGTCACAGTTATCTTTAGAACACGCTCCGGGCGTGTTCGCGTGGGCTTTACTGTTGGTTAGTATCGGGAAAAATCGCGTAAATGACTCCGAACCTCTTTAAAAGTGTAAATAAAAGTTTGCGCACGGAAGACTTGTGCGTCATTCAGCCTTCCTCATGTTTAATTCGGACACCATCTAACTGGATGCATCCCCCACCCCCTTTCTCGACCACATTAATGACCATAACTTACTTATCCTCGCGCGCACGGGTCGCCGACCATTGAAGGGATGAAAGGAGACATTCACAGCGATCTGCGGTGCCATGGCAACGACTCTCATCCGGCACTGGCGCCCATTACGCGTCGGTTCCGCACTCGCGCCGAAGCATATGGAATAATTGGTGTGTTATTGGTCTCCTGGGGGGGACGGGCATGTGCGGCGCGAGGGGTTCCTAATTGGATTTATTTGTTTTGATGTGTTTTAGAAGCGTTAAAGAAGCCGTGGCACTTCCGTTATGTGTAAATTACAGTTCAGTTATAAGCGCTGCCTGAGTGGAGTGCTGGAGTCACAGCGGGTAAACGCGGTGGTAAAGTGAGTATTTGTCAAATCACTTTTTTTATTGTCACATCAATAAAAAAAGTGATTTGACAAATACTCAAATACTTCACTAAAGTGAGTATTTGTGGGGGTTTTACGGTGTTGTCATCGCAGGTTCACCCCCGAGTTTAATCTCCTGTCAGACACGGGCAGCGTGGAGCCTTCGGGCCTCATTGGAACTGATAATGTAGGTCTGCGGTCTGTTCGTGCTGCGAGTGAAGAACTTCGTGCTTTTACTGGGACGGTCCGTTCAAAGTATTGCCTTCAATACGCGGTCACGAGCGCGCAGGATTGGCCCCATAGATGCGCGCGCACTACAATCTCACTTATTGTCCTCCCTGTATTCGCTGAGCCCCCTCTCCACTCCCTCCCACGTGGCCCGTTTCTGATTTCATTTTAATAAGGTCAGTAATAATCGCGCGAGCCAGCGGAGGAGAAAACAGCTCCCGCGGGGCCCATTGAGAGAGGCGCGATGCGCGAGGCCCCGAAGGTGCCACGAGCTGACCCGCGAGCTTCACAAACAATCTGATCAGGCAGCTTTCGCGGCCGCTCGTCCCCCACCCCTCTCCACCTCACCCACCCAACTCTACCCCGTCTCAAGGGACCCGCCTCCGCACGCCACGCGCTGGATCTCTATTGTCAGCTGCGGCGCTAATAAAATTGTCCCTCCTGCAGGCGAGGCTTGTTGGGAAATTAATTTTATCTAATTATACTGATGTCACCGCCGCCTTTCAGCGCGTAATTAAAATCTGACCTGCGAGCTTCGCTTTCATTCTTTGACGGGCAAGGAAAGAGAGAGAGAGAGAGAGAGAGAAATTGAATTAAACAAATCAAATATTAGGTGTTGATTGTGTTTGGAGGCTGATTATCGGCATGCCTGTTTCTTCTTTCTCCAGCGCACCGTGCAGAAAAACGCCAAGTATGTCTGTCTGGCCAGTAAGAACTGTCCTGTGGACAAGAGGAGACGCAACCGCTGCCAGTACTGCCGCTTTCAGAAGTGTCTGAGCGTGGGGATGGTGAAGGAAGGTAGGAGATCACACACCTGAATCACACACACACAAACAAGCACATATGCACACAACTGCTTCAATGCAAGTGTCATAAAGGTGACCCGATGGTGGCATTGGACTCTTGAGAGTTAATCCTAATAATGCAACACTAATCAGACCTGCAGTCAGTGATCATAGCCCCTGTCTCTGCAGTCAGTGGTTAATAGGCCGGTAATGGCCCAGCCTGTGGTAGCATCACACAACTGTCTATGCAGAAACGCCTGTCTGTGGTTGGAAGAAAGTATGATACACATCATACCAATTAGTCCCTGCCACCTTTAAAGCCCCTGAGTTCAGTGTTGTTTAGCAGAGCCTCAAAGCTGACCATCTTATGCAAAGATTCTCCCATTATGTCATTGTGTTCACCACATCTGATGCGTTGACTGTTGCTGCATAGTGCACACACACAGACAGACACGTTTCGATGATGTGTAGAATCAGCGTGACACTCAAACTGCCCCCATTCCCATGAGGTTTGTCACCTGTCTCACACCCTGTAATACCCCCACCCACATATCCACATGCATAAACGCAAACAAACCCACACAAAATGCATACTGGATGTCTCTGTGTTGCATTAACACACGTCCGTCTGCAGCCTGCAGAACAGCTCCACTGCCATCTGCTGGCTCGTGGCCTCCTGTGTGTGGAGATCGTGGCAATGTTGGGAGCACTCCTGCAGAGACCTCTCCCAACCTTTTAGTCGTTATTTCGCTGTGATGAAAAGCTGATATCAAGCCGGTCCGCTGGAGGGTAGAACTTGACTGTGCATGCAGAGTTTATATTTCCACGTCCAACTCAAAAACCTCTTGCCTTCTGTGTTTCTCTGTTTTAGTGGTGCGTACTGACAGCTTGAAGGGGCGCAGAGGTCGTCTGCCTTCCAAACCAAAGAGCCCCCTGCAGACGGAGGCATCTCCTCCTTCTCCACCCCTCAGCCTCCTCTCTGCTCTGCTCAGGGCTTATTCTCACTGCACACCTCGTGACCTTGACTACAGCCAGGTAACCCATGCCCTTAACAATTCATTTCAACTGGAGAAATGCATTAGTTTATTTTCGAATACAGATAGTTTACAAGTTATTTCAGTAATTTCTCTTCTTTTCTTGATCTGCAGTTCAGCGCTGCCGACCCGCCATCCTCCTCCTCGGACGTCGAACACATCCACCTCTTCTACAGGCTACTCACCATCTCGATGGAAACCACAAGGTGCTGGGCGGAGAGGCTGCCCGGCTTCTCCGAGCTTCAGCGTGACGATCAGAACCTGCTCATAGACTCCGCCTTCCTGGAGCTGTTTGTGCTGCGATTGGCTCACAGGTAAGTAGGCAGAAATGGAGCCTCTTTTAACACCTGTTTTAAACTTGGATGTCCACTCCTATGCACACCTCTCAAGCTTTTGAACCACACCGACTTACACTTGTACGGGCAACTTTGTTTTGCTTAGCGTCTCAGAAACAAGAGGCACTTAAACCCTTTCCGATTAAAGTACAGTGCATAACTGTGCTGGCAAAGCTGTGTGCTGCTGTGTTGGTGTATCTCCAGAGTGGGAGGAGTGGAGCTGAGTAATCGCCATATGAACCAAATTATGAATGGAGTCTGTAGCTATGACAGCAGCTACACCCACAGAGTTCCGCTCTGCTCGTCTGATATCTGACGCACAGAGAGATCTGTGTGTGTGTTCTGCGGGCTAAAACTGTGCTAACATTGTGAACTGTGAATTGACAAGATCAATTTCCATCTCAAAGTTAGTCAGCTGAGTAACTGAAAAGAGCCGCTGTTATGGAAGGAAATACATATTCAGTTCAGCTGACCAACATAAAAACACAATGGGCTTCATTTACCTCATGCGCCCCCTGATGTATGTATGTGTGTGTGTGTGTTTGAGCAAGAGAGCACGTGTGTGTCTCACTGATGGATACCTGTGGTGCCATTGTGACTGCCCCGGCCCATCTTTGCCTCAGAATTACCCTGGGTTACCAGTTTGCTCTTGCAAGGCATGCGGCTGGTTAAATTTATGGGTAGAAGATGGTGGCGGTGGTGGGGGGCTACAAGCTCATCTCTTTGTCTGCGCTGTCGTCTAGGGCAGAAGACCAACACAGTGAGACACGCACACTTACTCACACTCGCTGATGATGTAGAATCCCAACTTTCTGTCCTCCTCCCAGCGTAGGTCCAGGTGCAGGGTGGGTAGAGGATGGGCGGTGCCATCACAGTCCCAGCAGGAGGGGTGATCAGGCTGGGACTCTGACTCACTCTAAACGGTGGACTCATAGGGGCCTCTTTCAAACACACGTACACACACAGACACACACTGCTCATCTTCCAATCGGCCAAACTCCCACGGCAGAGAGGAAAATGCACACAAACACAGCGCTGTCTTATTTTCTCTGTCTTCCGTGGGAGCGATGGATGCAGCGCATCTCCTCGCTGACCCCGTGCTGAACCTAGATGCCCCGCAGACCCTCGCTCAAGCGTGCGTCTGTGTGCTTGTGAGTGTGTGCTCAGAGTGCATAGAGTAAATTTGCTTCGTTCTTCTGGGCCGGCATTGCTGTAAGCACCCCGTTACCTAACAGTTTCTGTGGTTATTGGTCGATTACCGTGGTGACAGCGTAGTCAGGGGTGAGTGGAATGTGTGGCAGACATCCACCTGTGCTTGTGTGCGTGCGTGCATCTGCCTAGATACGCATCTACCAGCCTGTCTGTGTATTTTTGCTCCAGTGGCACTATCTCACATGGGTGAAATGGTCCTGTGAGATATTATTTGGTCAGCTCTGTGTTTACTTAAGCACAGAAATACAGCCGGTATGTTGTGGAAATAACAGGTACTAATATACATCACCAAACGTGCATCGACAAGGACTGTTCACGCTCATGTTCGCGAAATTCTCCAAAAATGACCCTGCTGACGCTAAACTTTTAATAAAGTTTTGAATTTTGACCGATCTCCCCTTCAAGAGGTGTTCTGGAGCAATGCTGTTGATTTTAGTCCCTCAAATCACATTGTGCTCCTGTGCCCCTGTGATACACGCTCGATCAAATCAGAAACACTTCAGCTTTAATTTTATTTCGGGGAAAAGTGAGCAATGACTGTGCTGGTCTGGTTGTCTGTGTTGAATATTCCTCCCTCAGATGCCTTCAGTGCATTACAGTCAAATCCTGCAAATTCACGAGGCACAACATGGGGAATGTGGAACGTAAACGACGATCATCCCTCCAGTCGTCTACTGCGGTACCTTTGGTCTTGAATGCTGCAGACCTTTCCACTAAAAACTGCTTTTTTTTTATAAGAGAAGATCCAGCTTTCATCACCAGCGATGAGCCCCAACATGACCGTGGGGCCAGTTTGACACAGAAGTTAAGTGGTCTGTGTGCAAGTCTGAGGCCCCGGGTGTAATCGCAGGCGCACAGGTGCAGGAGTTCAGAGCAGAACTTCCAGGGAGTGATCTAAAAATATGAATTTTGCTGGCTTCAAGGGTGCTCAATGATATAACTTTGATCAGCCAAGTACAAGTTTTGAGTTTCACATGTGGAACATTAAGGTCGCACCTGGTGCAGCAATGAAAAATTAGGTGAATCTGTTCTGTGAGAGATGTTTGACAAGAAGTCAGGACTTCAACCTCAGCCTAGAGGAGATGATACGAGGGATCGAAATCAAAAACAAATTTGCTGTTCTTCCCCAGCAATAGGTGAGAATAGGTGAGGGGCATCGTTTCTCAACCTCTTCCTGTTATTCACTTTCTTCTCTGTGCTCTCTTCTTGTGATTTCCTGGAAGTACAAAGAATATTTTGGTCCCGATCGCTGGTGCTAATTGTTTTTGATGTTAGTTGTTAATGCTTTCTCATGTATGTGCATGTGTCTGGCCTAACGGCGTGTCTCTTTTGAACTGAGTCTAATTAGACACAAATAGCGTTGCAGTTTATCCTCATAACTGCCAAACCAAAGTTTGTGCAGGGTGCAATTTGAGGCTTTCCTCCCTTTCCACACTAATTCCCCTCTTTGCTCTCTCTCTCTTTAATATCATCTGTTTTCCAAGTACACACTTTCTCCCCTAGATCTTCCATCTCTCATAGTTTATCCTTCTTCAACTAAACACAGTTGCAGCTCTCCAAAGAAGAGCGGGCTCCTATTTTAGAGACTAATAGAGACCAGTCATAGGTCTCCATCATCCTCTGCTTGCACTCTCTCTCTCTCTCCCTCCTTCTCTGCTTGATGTCAAAGAAGTGGGATGTTGTGTGTCGTGAGTAAGTGATGGTTAAATACATCTGAGAAGACTTTTCATTTCCTTATTAAAACCTTGTGTTTCCACTGCACACCACAGCCTGGGCACATTAAAGCCATAACAGTTTATCTATCTGCAAATATACACGCACACACAGAGCAACCCTCTGCCCTAACCCTTCACCCCACCCTGCCGCAAGGAAACGCAGGAATGTTTTAAAATGCTGTAATTTGGAAACACAACCTTAATCAGCTGCATGCTTGTGTTTGATGTGTGTCCCGTTTCTGCGTGAGTGCGCACACTGCCAGGTTTCTCATTGTTTTTTATTGTAATTGTTTCCTTGCCCCAGCATCTCAAGCTATATTTACAATACATGAGGGAAAATACAGTTTTCTCTGGAAAACGGCGATCTAATCAGTCCACCATTTCCTTCTTTTTTTTCCCCCTTCTTCTTTCTCTCGGTTCCTCAGATCGATGCTGTCGGAGGATAAACTAGTGTTCTGTAACGGCTTGGTGCTGCACAGGTTCCAGTGCCTTCGTGGGTTCGGAGAGTGGCTGGACTCCATCCAGGAATTTTCCGCTCACCTCCAGAACCTAAATCTGGATACCTCTGCCTTCGCCTGCCTGGCCGCCCTTGTGCTGCTCACAGGTAACCACAGATTTTCAATCACGAGCTTACTAGCGAGAGGAACAAGAATCAAGGGGTCCTAATTCTGTGGTTGCATATAGTCACCTGTGCTCAAAGTTATTAACATCGCCTCTCCACTCCTCATAAACACTGCGAATCATTTAAGCTGAACATGAATATACAGATAAAACGCTCGCTCGCTCGCTCGCCCGCTCGCTCGCGCACGCGCGCACGCACGCACGCGCACACACACACACACACACACACACACACACACAGCATCTTCCTGTTGTCCGGAGCTTTGCCTCCTGGTGATTCAGTGTGACAGTGATCAGGTGGACACATCCTCTAACGTCAGACACACGCTTAAAGACACACATGTGCATGCGTGTTCCCACACATCTCTGCCCCGAAACAAGAACCTGATACCCAGAAGCACCTGCTGCACCTGCCACACACCTGGCCCTCTAATCAGTGTTCATGTGTGAAAAATGAAAGGAGAATCGCAGCCTGCTCTGAGAGCACACACGCTGCAGGCGAGGCAGATTTCGTTTTTTAAGTAAAATGCATCAGGCGACAGAGACTAGTCTGCAGTTAAGTGTTTATATTCATCTTTTTAAAACAGTTTTAGGGTGTTGGATGCTGTAAAGTAATGTGCAGTAGCTAAAAAAAAAGAATTAAATTAAATAAAAAAATCCCCCTCCCCCTGCTTTTAGCTTCCTTATTTCACCCTGCCCCCGCCGCCTCCTCTTCCTCAACCTCTTTCTGTCTGAGCCCTCCAACCCCATCCTCACCCTCTGGGGGAGCACTTAACTCTGTTCCTGATCGACCAGCCCACCGTGGAGCGCGGCTCTGGAATGGCGTCTGCGGTGTTCTCAGTGGCGCTCTGCCACCTCGGCAAAGCACACAGTGCAAAGCCACGACAGAGCCACCAGAGCCACCAGGCGATCGACCGCTTCAGAGTGGCCTGTGCAGAAAGGCAGTCATCGATCTCTCCCCGGGAGCTCACGCTCATAGAGAAAGAAGGGGTAGGGAGAGCGGGAAGAAAGACAGGGAAGCGGAATTGTGTGGCGAGAGGTCTGAAAGCCGCGCTGAAAGGAGGGCCGGAGTGACTCTGCAGCGGCAAACACAACAAACAAAAGAGTCACATAAACAAACAGTAAATAAGCTTCGGATAATGGATACCTCAAAGTGAGACGGGTCTTAGTGGCAGCCTCCCTGCAGCACAGCTCGTGGTGTGCCTGTATGTGTGTGTTTGTGTTTGGGGGGCTGGACACCCTGTTCTCTGCAGAATGAGTTAGTGTCACATTAAGCCTTGTACGAGTGCCACTGGAGTTGCTATGGGCAGCAGTGTGTGCATTTCTAATTTCATTTTGCTGCTCACAGGGCCACATAATCAGCTAACTGTTGAGCACTTCTGTTCTGCTCTTTGTCTTAATTTCTGAAATTGCACTGACTTTTTTTTCTGTGCAAATGTTTAAAAAAATAAAATAAAAAATGTGCTCATATAGCCGTGCATGTGGACGTACACCAGTGAGAAGGGGGCTTATTAGATTAGACTGAGTATTGATCTGTAGTGAATGAGCCAGGTTAAGGCCTGTTAAGAACATGAGCCATACGGGCTAATGAGGTGGAATTCAATATAAAAGAAGATGTAGCTAATGCTCTTTCAGCTGAATGAGCTCTGATGTATGTATATGTGTGTGTATTTTTTTTCCCCACTGACTTTATTTTGGCCATTTAATGATTATTCTCCTAACATCTCTTTCTCCGTCTTTCTTTCTTGCGAATCTACAGAGCAAATCCCCGGTCTGAAGGACTCAAAGCGGGTTGAGGAGTTGCAGAATAAAGTGATCTGTTGTCTCAGAGACCACCTGGGCTGCAGTCCTTCATCCTCCTCGTCCAAAGCCGCGCCTTCTCTGAGTCGTATTTTGGGTATAAGGGAAGAGCTTCGTTCCCAGAGGACCCAAGGCCTTCAGCGAATCTTCTACCTGAAGCTGGAGGATCTGGTAGCGCCTCCGCCACTGATTGACAGGTTCCTGGACACTCTGCCCTACTGACGACTCGGGCTAACCATGCAGCAAAATGAACCCACGTCACGTCCTGTCAAGGCCTTTCCCCAAAGGAGCATGCAAACACACCCAGAAGAGAGAGAAGAGGCACTCTCTCTCTCTCTCAAGACTGATGCAGCGCACGGAGAGCCAATCTAATATTTTTGACTCGACGGGGACAACCAAACGAGAGCGCCTTTCACTCAAACGGACTACCAGCTAAATGCTTTTCACCTGTATAAAAGACAATTACTCAAACGCTTTACCACTTTTTATTTGGTCCTCCTGTTTCGCCCCACGCTGGGAGGAGGGGGGAGGATGATGAGGCTGAGATGGACAGGAGAAAAGTGACTTTTTTTTTTTTTTTGACTGTCCTCGCTCCATCTGGGTTGCAGCTTATTCGGCAAAAAAAACAAAAAACAAAAAAAAACAAAGAAAGAACCGACGTTTATGAGTACTGTTTATCTGTGTTTCGGCCTGGCTCGTTCTGTCTGAGGACTTCCATTTAGAAAGGAGGGCTGGGAGAGGTGGCGATGTAAAAGAGAGAGTGCGGGGAGGGGGAGGTGATCGTTCCGAAATGTGCCGACATGTCAGAGGTGGAGCGGCGTAGGCGTAGGTGGGCCAAAATGTTACGACGCAGGACACAGGTGTTTCATAAACACATGGAAGTGGCTGTTGAGGCGGGCTCTTAATTACAAGTGCAATTCCTTAAGTGCTATCGCGCCACAAGAGGAAGGGATGGAGGAGGAGGGGAAATCTAATTTCAAACTCTAAATTATTTTAATACAAAAACTTGTCCTGTACTGTCAGTAGCTAAAAAGAAAGACAGTCTCCCATCTTGCTTTAGACAGCAGAGGAGATACTGTGCACTAACGATCGATGACTGAGTCACCCAGACTTGAACTTTCTCTACTATGTGGTTTTTTGTTTTTTTTTTGTTTGTTTGTTTTATTAACTCAGTTTGAAATCATAGGTCGAGTAGAAGTGTGGAGGAATGAACATGGACAGAAATTGGCTTTGGAAGCACTTACACCCTGAGAGGGGCTAGAAGCACAGACACACACCCTACCTGCTCGCCTGGGGGACAGGGAGAGGAGGGTGCTCGACAGACAGCTGTACGTCCAGGGGTGAAACATTCCACGTTCATGCTCTTTTTCTTTATCGTTTTATATATCGCGGCGGCTGTGTGAGTGTGGAGGACATGATCGCCTACCGTCTTTGTGTGTGCGCTTAGACAAGCCAGGATCATATGCATGGTGTGTTATAAGCTGTCGAGAGCTGGCATAGCCTGTCAAAACAGCTCGACCTGTGTTTGTGTCTCAGACTGCAGCTCTATGGGAATCTCCCCAGGGCCTCCACCACCCACTCACACCCTCATGACGACGGTTTTAAAATAAATAAAAAAAATCAAATTCTATAGATATAAATATATATAAATATATATATATACAAAACTAATATTTTGAAGTGTTTTTAGCTTTTTCAAATATTGTGGTACGAGTTGTGCATTGTTTTTTGAAGAGAAACAAAAAAAGAGAAAAAAAGTTGCTGTTTTTTCAATGTCCTTCTTTGGTTAGAGTTTCCTGTTCGATATGTTGTTGTTTTTTCTTTCTCTTTGGTTCACTGGATTTTCTGTTCAGCACTTTGAAATCATAAACTAGTTCTGATTATTCTGACCCCGGCTGTGTCTTGTGTTTTGATTCTTTATAATTCATTGACAAAAAAAAAGAAAAAGCACAAACAAAATATTGTTTTCTATATAAGGTAACAAAACATCAAATTTCAGCCACATTTTTACATGTTTTTTTTAAGTGTGTGTGTGTGTGTGTGTGTGTGTGTGTGTGTGTGTGTGTGTGTGTGTGTGTGTGTGTGTGTGACTTGTCAGACACAAAAGCCTCTTGACAGGTAAAAGGCCTTGTCTCTCTCCTGGGGGACCCTCGGGCTCTCACAGAGAGTAGAGAGGGATTAGGAAAGTGAGGAGGGGGAGGAAGAGGGCGGGGAGAAGAGCTTCATGTTAGCATGAGGTCCAGATCAGCCTCCAGCCTCGTTAAACACCATCGATCGGCACGGTGACATTTCACAGCACATGCCGTCTATACTGTTACCGCCATCACTCACTTGCCGTCCTGCACAACAGCGTTACCGCTAACACAGACACACACTCTCTGTCTCTAACAGCCAGGTGATTGATAGCAACTGTTAGACAATTGTGAACAGCTCTACCTGTGCATGTGTGCGGGGAAAAAAGAAGAAGTGGGTAGAAGCAGAAGAAAGTGCACAAAAAAGTAAAGAGTGAGCACGCACCACCACCTCTTCTGTTTTATGATGTTTAAACTTTCCCCTTTGTGAATAAAATAACCATTTTAGAAAGATGAAGCGCAATGGCTTTCAGTGACACATACTAACCTGGAAATGCCCATAAACATTATCAGTTTATTACTTATAATTCTGTGTGTTTGTGAGTGCATGTGGCACATAACAACAAATATCTGTCCAACACTTCACCCTCCTTTGGTTTGGGGGAAGGTGCGTGGGGACTGTGATGTGTTTTTAATGAGTATGCAGGAAAAAAACATTCACACTTTTGTCTTCTTTTTTTAAAAAAAAGTGGTGTGATTGTGTACATGCGAAAGAAAATGAATGAAGTGTTAATATTCCTCCTACAACTGTGTTACTTACATGTAAAATAACATGACATGAAGCAGAGAGCATGAAAAGCAAAATCTACGCACACACACAGACACACTCACACGCTGAGCTGTCACTCTCCAAGCCGATCGATCAGTGCTGACAGATAGCAGATACCCAGAGTCTTAATTAGAGGTCCCATTAGAACATATAGACACACACACACACACACTCACAGATTCAAAGCATGTATTCTTCTGGTTCTCAATTCATAAGTTCTTTTCATAAAGCCATGTATAAACAACAGCAAGCATGTTTTCATGTACACATCAAGAGGGCAGGGAAATTAAAATCATGACTATGTTTATGTAGCAGCTTCAGGTTCATGTCTGCTTTTTGTGGAAGCAGTGTCCTGGCTTATTGGACCACCTGCCATAGTTAATGTTATTAGAAACACCTGTGTTTTCCTACCATGACTTGTCACAAAGTCTACCATGACAAAAAAAACCAGGCCCATATCCACCGAGGCATCAGGATGTGCTAATCACACCTGCCACAACAAAAACCAGTAAAGATTCATGAGGTAAGACATGAACGGAGCACCCTGCTTGCTTCCTCTCCTGCTGACAGACCTCCCGGATTAGACTGAAACAAATGGCACCTGAGTCCTCCTGGGACCCCAAACGACACATGTTTAAACACACACGGTGGTGTTTCATTCACGCCAAATCACTGATTCCGACTATTCACTTAAACCGGTGGTGTCAAACATAAGGCCCAGGGCCCAGAATTGGCCCATCAGAGACTCTAAACCGGCCCACTGGACAGCTTTGGAAAATGTGAAAGAGAAATTGTGTTTTACAATGGTTTTTTAAAAAAAGGAAAAATTCTTTGTTTTATACCTAAATCACAGTCTGAGCAACAAGCTAGCAGAACATTTCCTGTAATTTTACAGATTTATTTCTTACAGTTTAAGCCCAAAGAGTCATGCTGACACATTTCTTTCATTTCCTACAGCAGCCGTTCTTTATCGTGTAGAAAAACTGGGAACTGCTGATGAAATTTCATGTAATGTTCGTATATTATAACTGACAGAAAGGGCAGTTTTACTGGTCCAGCCCACTTGATGTAAATGAGTTTGACATCCCTGACATAAACATAACCTCACAGCAAGTCTTCACCTTAGACTTGAATGATTTACATAACGGGACATGCTTCTTCTTTGTAAGTACCCTTGATGTGCCCACATCAAGGGTACAACTTACACACGCTCAGACACCTCCTCCTCCTCCTTCTCTCTCTCTCTCTCTCTCTGTCTCCACAAACACAGAGACAGAAACATTTTTGATGATGATTTGCTATTTAGGCTGTCAGCTCTATTCCCTCCTCCCCCTCAGTCTGCAAGTCTGGGAGTCCCCTGAAAGTGGACAGACACACTGGCATAAACACAAGCAAACACATATGAGCACACACACACACACACACACACACACACACACACACACACACACACACACACACACACACACACACATTAACAACATGTGTACAGCACCAGGGGAAATCCCCTGTAGCTGGGGACTGTGTGCTGTGGCCCTTCGCATTGGAGCATCCGCTGAGGGAAGAGTGTGTGGGGGGTTGGCCTAAATGTCAAAGGTAAAAGGTGCTGAAGAATAGAAGTGGAAACATGCAATAGACCCACTCACGCTGGCTGATCTCACAGTAGAGGAGGGGGAACCCCAGTCTTTCTTCCAAACGCAACACAGACAAAAAATATCACATCTAATGTTTCCTTCCACAGGATTGATGCTGTTTCACGCACGGTAAAAAGCGGTGTGGAAGACGCGCAAGTGTGAACAATCTAGCATTTCTAACTTGTATTTATTTATTTGTAGCACATGTTCATTTTAGTTTAAATGTCTGGCTGGCAAAAAAAAAAGAAAAGAAAAAAAGAAAGGGCCATGACACATTTTTGAAATGTCATACATTTTCACTTTCACGGTGTATTTTAAAAAACAGTATGACCACATATCAGGGCTGAGGCCAGCAGCTTGGAAATGACTAAGCTGTGAAGTCCAAACGCCCGAACAAAACCCCAACCAGCTTAGAAATGTTAAGTAGCCACAAAAAGTTGATATCTGTGTTAATTTAACTGGTCAGTTTCGCTGTTATGTCATCGTTTATCTTTAACAAAGAACATCAAATATATTGTTTTAAATCTAATAACAATATTCAGATAAATAAGGCTTTTTGGAGGGCAGGGTGAAACTAGTGGCTACTGCATCCTAAATTTTTTAATGTAAGAAATTGAGTGTGCAAATCTTTTAATTTTTTTTTAGATGAAGAACAGATGGTAAACAGTCATTTTCCTGAAGCAATAAAATGTGACAGATGGGGGAAATAAACACTACCGTCAGCGGGAGTATTATTTTAGAAACATGTCACTGATTCGCTATCAGAACAGGGATCACGGGGTAGTGATGAGGAACATTATGTTCTGCGGCTGCTGATTGTGGTCGGAAACTATTCGCGGACGTACTGGGAGCTGTTTATAAACAACACCTCTGTCCGAAGAGGCAGCGAGTTGTTGTCTGAACGTTTAAGTTTTTCTTCACAATATGGAGGCTCGCAGTAGTCATTAGCGAGTGTAAATGACTTTGTCGAGTTGTCTTTTTACTGGTAAGTGTCGATGTGCGCCCTGTGAGTTTATGTTTTCAGCAGCGGGCTGATAGCTCCCTGTATCCGGGTGAAGTTACTGAATTAGCTAGTAACTCCGTCTGGGAAGTTTTCTGCCGTTCACAAAGCTCTTGACGTCCTCAGCAGTTAGCTAGTGACACTAATGGATTAATTTAGCGTTACCTGCTGGGCCAGTCTGCTGTCATTAGCCAAACTGAGTGATTTCACTTTCTGTTCAGGGACAGTTCGTGCGACGTGGCCTCGAAATGTGGACTGAAGGGAACAGTAGAAGGCGTCATCAAACACTTTACGTCACTCCGAAGTTAATTGCCATTAACGCTGGAACAAACGAAACAACAAGTAAAATAACCTGGTGTTTTTGTTCTTGTTCTTGTTTTTGTTTGTTTGTTTTGGTATGAATTGCTAATAAGAGTTATATTGCTGTGCAAAAGTTTTGAGCCACTTGTATGTGGGCCTCTGGGGAGAAAATCCAGGACTGACTGTTCCATTGTGCTTTTTCTATTCAGGTATGCTTTTGGAGAATCTGACATTGTATTTGGGATTAATGTCATTGCTGAAAAATTAATTACCTGTGGCTTTTTTTTAGGTTTTTTCTTTTTTTTTTTTTTAAAGATATCCCAAGCCCCAAACCATGACAGAGCCTCCAGTGTGTTTTACAGATGAATGTAGACACTCATGATTGTCTCCCTTGAAATTTGTATTCATGAGTCCATTACACCTGTTGCAAATATACATACATGCATGCATACATGCATGCATACATACATACATGCATGCATACATACATGCATACATACATGCATGCATGCATGTTTTATTTTCCCAAATTGGTTTTTGTGTAATTTGCCCTTTTCACCATATTTCTATTCCGTATGAAAGGCTTCTTGACAGCCACCCTTCCACTGAGACCATTTCTAATGAGGCTTCAGTGAACAGTTGGTGACTCAACTAAAGGACCAATTTCATTTATTTCTTTCTCAGGATACACTGCTCACTATGCCGAAATATTCCAAGTTTTTACCTAATGGCTGTTGGGAATCACCATGTTGGTGCGAACACACTATTTTATGCCTGTCAAACTGTGTGAACATTGGATTTTTTATTTTTTCTCATGGATTCGACTAGGGCTGTGCGATATGACCAAAATCTCATATCCGGATATAAGAATTCTATCGTCCCGATAACGATATGTAACATTTTCTGTAAATTCTGTGAATCTCGTGCAGCTTGACTTGCGGGAAGTGTTAACAGCTGCGCGTCATGTAGCTGGAGTCGAGTGTTTTAACAGATGCATGAAACGATACATTTTTTAGCCATAAGTTGTAACAGCCGCCGTTTTCTTTGTGAGTATTTATTACACGGCGTGCTGCGGGGAAAAGGCTGTTCTAACGTTTGAGTCTAAGGTTTATTTTTTAGCACCTGGCGGCTCTTTTTTTTTACTTCTCATCCGTAAATAATCTGCTCTTTCACGTGATTCAGTTTATTTTGAAAATTCTCAACAGGATCTTGAGCTTTATTGTGAAAGGTTTGTGTGGAACATAAACAAGCGGACACGCGATGGTGTTACCGTCGTTGTTGCTAACCATAAAGCATAAAAACAGGTGCTTGTCCGTCTGTAGTGTGGTTATATTAAATATAAGAGAAAGAGAGAACTTTAAGAAATTAATATAGCCACTACAGTGACCATCAAAACGATGAAAAAAAAAATATTGCCGTAAACAGTTTATTTTGTGACACCACGAAATAAACAATAGCATAAAATGAAACGATAGACGTTTCGTCATCCGATATATATCGTTATATCGAACAGCCCTAGATTCGACTAAAACGAGAACAAATTGTGTATTTTTGGGACAGGCTGCCAGTAAAAATGTTTAACCAATTTTAAAATGTTTAATTTAAAATTGGTTATTTGCTAAGTTGTCTGTTTTCTGAAGGCATGCCATTGGTTCGTCACTTGATTTAGTGCCTTTGATATGCTTGAATTATACATATATCAGTTTTATTATAAACATCTACAGTACAGTGTGAATACAAAGCTGCAAGCTAGTTATCCTCACCAAAGCCCAAATACATGTCTTCAAATGATAGTTTAAACATTAATATACACGAAAAACTGGAGTTTTATCTAGTAACTGTCACTGTTTTTTGTTTGCTTTGTTTCTATCATTTATTTATTTTTTGCCATTTTTTTTTTATGACAGTATTTACTGTACTTAAAAACATTTTGACTGTGTAAACACTTCTGTTATGCAGTCCTGTGGAAAACTGAGTACACCATTTGATCCAGTAGCTTGTAGATCCAAGATTCCACCACAGAATTTCAATCAGGTTGAGGTTAACTTTGAGCTGTTGCCTCAGCTTGATTGTTGTCATTCTTAGCTGTTCTGTTGTGGATTTGCTGCTGTGCTTGGGGTCATTGTCTTGCTGCATGAACCAATTTGGGCCAGGCTTTATCTGTCAGACAGATGGCCTCACATTTGAATCTAGAATACTTTGATACACAGAGGGGAATGGCTTGTACATGTCTGTTTTCATAAACAAATGCAAAACGTTAATGACTTAAGCTTAACTATTTGGTGTACAACAGTTTGGCCTGTTTTTTTGTTTTGTTTTGTTTTTTAAAAAAAGGATAGTTAAATATGATTTTCTGTCACACCCCAGTGTAAGTAATGGTCTGATCATGGCCACACTTGTGCAAACTGTCTGGTTATGCCGCCGGACGCTGGCCTTTTGAGGTGGCAGTTTTTTCAGACTTACATGTGCTGCTGAGTTTATTAATTTTGTATATTAAAATACTCTGCTGGTATTTACAGTATCTGTGGGCGCAGCGAGATAAAGCTGAGCAGGTGTCTTGTCAAAGTTACGCAGTAGTGTTGGCTGTGGGCAGTCAGCGGGACACATGGCAGAGGAAGGCAACAAGCTGACACTGAGGCGCCTGGAGGCACCGATCCACAAGTTCATTAAAGTGGCTCTGCCCACAGACCTGGAGAGACTGCAGAAACACCATAACAACATACTGAAGGTGACGGCTCAAATCTGGCTGCACACAGGATCACAACCTCACTTTCAAACTCTTACTTCCAGCCTTCAGATAAATAACTCCTAGTTTCTTTCACAGTACCAGCATACCCAGCAATGGGATCGCCTTCATCAGGAGCATATTAATGCCAGCAGAACTGTTCAGGTATGAAGTGATAACCTGTGAAGTAAATAGAAAAGCAGAGGCGTGTTTGTGTGTATGTGTTTGTTTAGTGAATGTGACAATTGTTTAGAGGATGACATGACTCATCGCCTATTGAAATTCCTGAACAAGCATGACTCTGCGTATTATATTTTTTTTGTCTCCAAAATGTGCACCCCATGACCTCTTTAAATATCGGATCTTGATGTTTCTGATCTGTGCCTGTCATGTTGTTCCAGTTTGAAGATCGAAGTAAAGACAGAGTAAAAGGGCAGCAACCAGTGTCTTTATCCAGTGTTTAAACAGGCAGCATTTGTTGTGACGTCTGAATGAAGGAGAAATGTGTCAGTCATCGTTATCAAGCCTGTTTGAAATGATCTGTGACTCAAACAGATGCCTTTTGAAGCGTGCCAGTATATTAAAACGAATACTGATTTGTGTGAAATAAGTCACTGAGCAACAGAAAAACAGCAGCTTCGCAGAGACAAGTACTCAACATAAGGTCCAGCTACTTTCAGGCACACCTTTTGCTCTTCCTCAGCAGATAGGGTTGATGGAGTATTGTTATAACTCTGCTGGGCGGGCTGGCAGGCAGGCAGGCAACACAGACACCCAAGTTTATGAATGTGATAACTCGAGAGCGAAGCAATGTAGGACTTTTAAATTGATACCGTAGGTATCGATAAATCCCAGATGACTTTGAATCTCGGTGACCTTGATCTGAAGGTTGAAGGTGAGAGGTCAAGTTTTCTGAAAGTCTTGTGAATGCAATACCTTGAGAACGAGGGGACGTGGGGTTTTGGAATTCATACCTTCAGTGTACTAGGAGGCTGAGGGGTACCACTGGCCACTGCCAGTATTTTTTATTTATTTATTGTTTTACAGTTGTGATGGAGGTGATTTGACAGTGAAGTATCCAACAGCAGAAACCACTTTTGAGACTGAAGTCTCCCTCTCTATGTCACCAGCTACGCTGCATGATGTTGATGACAAGAAAATTGCCTCCTGTTGAGCAAATCAATAGCAACGAAATCTGTTCAGCTGGAATTAACAGCATGTGTACATATACACAAACACGTACTTTTGGAAACAGCGTTATCTATATAAATTTACTAAATCAGGACAAGAAAAGAGCTGCTGCTAAACCTAGAATCCATCTTTCTTGTGTTGTGTCCGCATGTGTGTGAACTTGTTCACATAGTGAGTGTGAAATGCCTCAGGGGATGTTGTTGCCTAGAAGCCACCATGTCTCTGAAGGTGAACTAACTCCATACAGGCACACATCTATCCTCTCACCATTACCCGGCGAACCCTCAGGGGTCCACACAGAGTGCTTTCCCATGTCTTCATGGTGTAAATCCAGAGTAGGAGTTTGTCTGCCCTGCTTTAGATGTTTGTCTGTGTGCTTAATGTTCAAACATAGGAACATAGGTTGGTTTATGTCATTCAGAGTTCCTATTTTGATCATTGGCACTGCATGCTTATGTTGATTTATTTTATCTGTTTGGAAAAAAGCCTGTTTTCCCACCCATCACCATAACATACTCTCTAGCTAGCCTAGCACCAAGCTAACTCCCAAGAGAAGATTGCAGACAGACCTCAGTAGCCCCACTTTTGCCACACGAGCTACTGCAAACACTTTAACACAGGAGAGCAGAGTCTGTACTGTGTGTTTGAACTACATACAGTCACAGTTAATTTGCAGGCTAAAAGGCACATGACCTTTAGTGTGTTGTTTTTTTTTTTGCTTCTGTGAACAAGGATATGCATATTCATGTCATGTAATTAGCAGAATGTGTTATTGGCACATCTCTGACAACAAAACAAAAGACAAAAACCTGTGAACCCAGGTCATGCTGCTGCTTGGAGGGATGATCGCTGCGATGTTCCTCAGCCTCATATCTAAAGCTTGCACCACTCTTCTTTTATATTCTGGTAGGAAAAAAAACAAAAACAATATGGGTGCAACAATGTATTGAAATACATGAAAGCGTACATAGAAATACAGAATCTGAGGCATATCAGAGTTTGTACAGTTCTAACAAGCTTGAACGTTAATACTTTGTATGACAACCTTTATTCTTCAACATAGCCTGAACTCTCTTAGCCAGATTTCTTCTCATTCAAAGCTCTTCTTTGGGTGTTGTCTGCCTTTTCTTCCATTCTCTGTCAAGGTGATCCCACACTGCTCCAATAAGGTTGAGGTGCGGGTTCTGGGGAGGCCAGTCCGTGACTGATAGTGATGTGATGTTTGCTTTTCTATCCAATTAAATTAACAGACAACTTAGTTAATTTATGTGTAAACACAACACTAGTTAATCTCTTGAGTTTGGGGCCTTGCTATGCTTGAATTACTCGGTGGTCAGTGCTAAGTGGTTTAAGAAACAAACATTTAATTCAGTTTTATTTATATAGCGCCAAATCACAACTACAGTTGCCTCAAGGTGCTTTTTATTGCAAGGTAGACCCTACAATAATACATAAAGTGAAAAACCCAACAATCATATGACATTCCTATGAGCAAGCACTTTGGTAACAGTGGGAAGGAAAAACTCCCTTTTAACAGGAAGAAACCTCCAGCAGAACCAGGCTCAGGGAGGGGCGGCCATCTGCCGCAACTGGTTGGGATGAGGGAGGAAGACGGGATAAAGGACATGCTGTGGAAGAGAGACAGAGATTAATAACAAATATGATTCAATGCAGAGAGGTCTATTAACACACTGAGTGGTAATCAGTGATAATCGACAGGTACAAGAACACGACTGAAACGGAGTAAAATCAGTCCAAAGACAACCTTTGAATGACCTTCACAAAGTCTGGTGAACTATTGTTCAAGATGACTTTAAAAAATAACAGGACAGTCTGATTGCTTGGAAGTAAAATATGAAGGCTCAAAACCTTTGCATAATACTCTAGTTCACATCATTTTGGCAATACAACACACTGAATATGTGTGTGTTGTATTGCCAAAGAAGTTCATTTAGCCAATTGCTAAATGAACAAGAACTTGTGTTTTCTCTTGAATTCAACTGATGTTATGTGTAAAGTAAAAATCATTTTGTTTCCTATTGTGTGAACGGTTATGTTATATGTTTTTGGGCAGAATTGGTTTCAGTGATGGAATATATGATTGTTTTAGCTGTGAGTTGAATATAGTGAACTGTAAGGCACCTGCTCAAAGCACCAAAGGGAAAAAAAAAAGTTTAAAAATCTCATCAGAAGCATGTTTCTTCACAGAAATCATTGAATTCAATTCACTTTTAATTATATAATGTCAACTCACAACAACGGTTGCTTCAAGGTGCTTTATATTGTAAGGTAAAGACCCTACCATAATACAGAGAACTAACATATGACCCCTTATGAGCAGGTGCTGTGGCGACAGAGGGATGGCTCAGGCAGGGGCGGCCAGCTGTTGCCACTGGTTCGGGATAAGGGGAGGGGGACAGGACAAAGTAACCATAGTGGTGTGTGAACGCATAATGAGTGAAAAATGTGCGTCAACAAGAAACATTCATCGTGGGAAGCCCCCATCAATGTAATTAAGAGAGGATTCAGAGTCACATGATCCAGCCCTAACTATATGCTGTATCATCTTAAAAGTAGAGAGTTTGTCTGTCTCCCAAATCCAAACTGGAAGCTGGTTTCACAGAAAGGGGGCCTGAAAACTGAAGGCTCTGCCCCCCCTCTTTTAAATATTCTGGGAACCACAAGTAAACCTGCAGTCAGAGCAAAGTGCTCTTTTTGGGTGATATAAATCATGACCTGGTTGCTCAGAAAACTTAACATTGTGACCAAGAACCATTTTAATTGTTACTGAACTACACCCTGCAGACGTATCACAGTGCATCTACTGATGATGACGTGCTTGTGCTCTTGACAGGGTGACAGGATTTAATGTAAACGTTAAGGACTCCCCATCGGCTGAGCTATAATGTCAGGTAGCTGTGAGCGTCCTTTAGCTGGCGGATGTAGACAGCAGAAAGAAAGTAGTGTGTTTTATTTATTTATTTTTATTTTAAAATGTCACCCGATCATGTTTTGTGCTTTGAACACAGAGTGAATGCCATCTAGTTCCATTAAATGAGGGAAGAAAGAAATTTCACAACTCTCATCCAAACAGTCTTTACAACTGGAGTGTCTGCATGCCAGAGGGAAAATGTATGTTTGATATTGAGATGATTTGAGATGTTACTATTTCCAGATTGGAGATTTTGGATTTGTTATGCCACGTCTGCCTCGTCACATTTTTCTATTTTTTTTTTTTTTTTTTTTTTTTTTTTTTTCTTGCATGTTTTTGTTTTGGCAGTGACGGCTGTATTTAACCACAGGTTTGCTTGTCCTTCTGGCCGTCCAAGTGTCCCTTCTCCCTCACATTCATACCACTCACTGTCATTCAAACTGAAAAATGTTCTCTTCTTCTGCGCCTCTGCAGCAGCTGAGAGCCAACATGAGAGAGATGGAGAAGCTGTGCACTCGGGTCCGTGCTGAAGACGCCGACGCTCTGGAAGCACTCATCAAGCCGGTCAGAGACAGGGCGTCAGCCGCCGCACAGGACTTCCTCCGTTTGCACTCTAACCCCGAGCCTCAGCCCGCTCCAGCGTCACCACCTGCCACTCATTCATCCAGCTGTGCATCCAGTAGCTGCCACACTGATGACAATACGAGCGACGTACCAGGATTTGGCAGGCAAAGCCAGGTCCAGCTCCCAGAAATCCCTCCTGATCAGAGAGCAGCTGAGTCCTGGGATAACCTGGAAGAGGTATGCACGTCTGGAACAAGCTTTAGTCTGCCAGTCATAGTCAGATATGTTCTAATTGTTAGGTAAGCTGTATGTATGTATGTATGAATGAAGGAAGTCCTTGGGAATATTCACAAATGTCGTGCTTTAAGCCTGTGTGTTGATTATAAATAAAAAAATCATTTGTCTGTTATGGTGGGGTGTTTTTATCCTACAAGTTTTGACTTATTTCTTTGCTGTGATCTCATAGCAAACAAAGAAGTCGATTTATTGTTTCAGGCATGCAATTTCAATCTCTCTTTTTTTTTTTCTTCTTCTTCTTTTTTAGGCCTAATAGGATAATAGCAAACCAACAAAACTATGCCTTACATTTGTTGCTGTATCCACAGTCGCTGCTACTGACTGGGTGGTGTTCTGTGGTCCTTTTTAGTGTGCTGATAGAGAAGCGAGGGTGAGGGGTTTCTCGTATGCATGAACTCTCACCTGGAAAAAGACTTTAAAAGCAACACAGCAGGCGTTTTTTTTCACAGGCGACATGTCATAGTTATCAGCATGGTACGAGAACCCTGAAACTCACACAGCTAAATTTAAATTCATGATTTATTTCACATGTATGCCATGATATCTGTTCCTGCAGACACATTTAGATCTATAGCACATCCTAATTAGTCAGTCTCGTTAATGCAGTTATGAATCCCATTCACTGACAGTCTGGACACTTTGTAGCTGTAGATTTGTACGATAAGCACCTCAAACAAATCAATACAGCATTTTAATTTATTTATTTTTCTCCCCCTTTCAGGATCTGAAGGAGCTGAGCGGTTTGGTGACAGAGTTTTCTATCCTCGTCCATGTGAGTACAAACGCTCAGCTCTGCATTTCTTTGTCTACATGTGTGCACAGCCACCCCTGTGAACAAAAACAATGTGATAGAGGTCTGAGCACCTCCAGGAGGTGGGTGGTGTGTATTTGACCTGTGTGTGTCTGTGTGCGCGTGCTCGCTTGCGTTGCTTGGTAAGGCCCCACTGAGACAAGCTTACACAGAGCAGCTCCGGAGTAGTGCTGGGGCCCCAGAGGCCCTTCAGCGGAGGAGAGATTCAGAAGTAGATGAGTGAGAGTGAAGCAGGGAGAAAGGGGGGGGGCAGGTTTTCACAGGGGGAGGAGAGAGGAGGGGAAACAAGGGATACATCGGAGCAGGTGGAGAACAGACGGCTCAGATTATCAGTCTTATCCTTAGGGATGGAGGGAGGCTGAGTGAAGGAGAGATTAACAGTGAAGAGGAGGGCGGGTAAAGATGTAGCTAGGCTGAAAAAACACAAAGAGGCACGGGGAGGGGGTGTGGCAGAAAGAGCATAGACATGTTGTGGTGTCTCAAGGGTGAAAGGAGCCGTTAGGGGAGTAATATTCCAGCACTCAGCCACAGTGGAAATACTGAGTGAGTGTGAGTGTGTGGTTGTGTCTGTACATGCGTCATGTTTGTGTCTGTTCCGATGTTGGGGCGCCTTCAGGCTTATCTGTATGTTTCTGTGTCTGTACTGAGGCAGAAACACGGCATGAAATTAATTCCCATTACAGTATTATAATAATAGAGCTGTCTGATTGTTTTGGAATTACTGGTGTTAAATGTTATAAACTAACAGCTACGAGGATCTTTTAAACATTCACCAAAACTCATGAACACAGTCAGAACATGGTTAACGTCAAATAACTATTCTAGTCAAGATTCTTTCTTTTGTGAGTGCTGTTATTATATCTGGTTATATTAGGATATTTTTCTTTTAAAATAAAAGTGAACAGTGGGTCATGATCACTTTTAATGGGAGAGTTACATTAACAGTTTTGGGCTTTGGCACTTTTGGTGGAGCTAAAAAAGGAGCTAAAGCTTTTTTTCCCACTTTTTTCTGACATTTTACTGGTTAAATTATTAGTAAAAGCCAAATCTGCAAATTTTTGATTAATCAGAGTAATTATAATAATTGGTTGTTGCCGCTCATTTTATCCCAATTCTCTGTGCCACTGCAGCTTTTAAGCTGGAAAGAAGAATGGTGCAGAAAATGAAAATGTGAAAAATCTAACACACGATCTCTAAGTCTAGGGTTACAGGTTTAAAATCTCCGAAAACCATCACAAAATAACAGGAAGCTTTCACGCGGGTATTCATAAGAGAAGCGGATTTTTAGTTCGCGAGAATGAAAGAAAGAGAAAGAAAGAAAGAAACCGTTTTGAGGAAGAAAAATGCTCCGGTTGTTATTTGGTCACTGTGTCCATCCAACCCTCACATGGAGAGAGACAGCTGCCACTCTGAATATTTCATGAGATCTACACAATGCCACACACGCGCACACACCATATGACCCCCACCCTCACTGAAATCTCCCTTGAATATACCTGCAGCCTCCAAACACACCCCTCTGTTGTTAACTTGTCCTGCGGAGCAGAATTTGGATGGGTAAAAAAATATCTGCACAACAATTGTGCTTACACGTGTGTCTGTGTGCGCGTGTTTGTAAGTGAATCTGCTTGCTAGCATATGAGTGTGTGTTAATACGTGTTGTGTGTGTCTAACCCCTGCGCATCAGTCCCAGCAGGAGAAGATTGACAGCATAGAGGACAACGTCAACACAGCCGCTGCCAACGTGGAGGAGGGGACCAAGAGCCTGGGGAAGGTGTGTATTAATGTGTGTGTGCTGATAATCTGATGTGTGTGCATGTGTTTGGGAGATGGGGAGATCGATGGCACTTTGCCTCCCAGCCATTCCACAGCGTTTGTCCCTATTGATCTGTTCGAATACGGAGGAAAGCTGCAATTAAGGAAATAGAGAGAGGAGAGGGATGGAGAGAGGCGGGATAAGAGGGGCGACAAGAGACAAGAAGAGAAGTTTGTTTGTATGTTTGCACGTGTGTGTGTGTGTGTGTGTAGCACTGAGAAGAGGTTTAAATGATTGTTTAATAGTTTTCCAGGAGCAGCACTGCCTTTAGCTTAGCACGCCCTTACACTGCTCTGCGCTGAGTGTAAGTCAGCAGACGACTCAGTGCCCTTCACACGTATCACACACTTGAAATGTCGAAAGGTTTGTGTGTAATACCCAGAATGAATCACCTGTTTTTGTCAAATGGCACACACATGCACACGCACGCGCACGATGAAAATGAACAATCGTGCTTTTCGGTACAGATTTTCCTGACTTTACATTTAGTTTGAGAAATCTAAGAAGCCGTCCATGTTTGTCTTTGTTTGAGCTCACTGTGGAGTAATTGGACTGTAATTACAAACACTCAGAGATGGTGATGACACACAGTCACACCTGTAAATGCTTACATAACTAAAAAAACAGCCCTCTGTCATCTGCTTTCCTCTTTTGCTTCCTTTAGGACTATCTGCTTGCTTTTGAGTTTTCTGCCAGCACCAAAATACAGTCAGGGTAAATTTCTTTTTTTGAGATCATGACGTAGAAAAAAAATGTATTATATCAGCCTCTCTAGCACAGCTAACACTACTCAGTAATCTGCAGAGTAGTTGAGTTTAAATAAAGGGTCAGAACAATATTGACAGGCATCTTGTTTTCATAATTTTATCATTTTTCAGTTAGCTAATGAGTCTGTGTATGAAATGTTTTAAAAATGTATGAAAATTGTCATTAAATTACCCAGACCAGGCTGATTGTACTGTTTTAGCAGTACAATCAGGGATATTCGATTAGCAGCAAAAGCATCTTTTGGAAGAAATCAGGCAAAATTTATTATTTTATTAAGATTTTCTACCTTAAAGTGGACTTTAAATTGTGAATCAACCAAGTAAAAAGCAAACAAAAACATCTCTGTAAATTATTTGAGCTCTACATCAGGGTCTGTGCATACAGACTGATTAAACAAAAACCCTGTGCTGTTAACAGTCAGGACACACTGACCTTTAAACTTTTTTTCAATAAAGCATTCTTTTTAAGCAGTTTCTTTAAAATTAAATTGACCCAAATAAACTAAACGAAAGCTGACCTCTCTGTAAGGTCACGGGTAGATGGAGTGGGCCGCACATTAGAGGAGGTTGTGGAGAGATAAGGCGGGTGCGAAGGACGTCAGATGTTTTAACGCATTTGAAAGCTTGTAATCTGTCATCAGGTCAAACGGCATTACACACAGACACAGACTCATAGTCACACACGACACCCACGCTTCCTCCACCCTCCACACCTGCACCCAGAGTCCTTTTAACTCAGCTCAGATGAAATTAACATTCCCTCAACTGCCACAGGGGTGGGGACAAGCGATGCCAGCTTTTGAACTAGATTAATTTAATGGTGAAGTGTTAATCAAGTGAGTGTGTGTGTGTGTGTGTGTGTGTGTGTGTGTGTGTGTGTGTGGTCAGGGAATCAGTCATTAATTGCCATCAGCAAAGAGCACCTTCCACTCTGATGATAACAGCTGTAATAACACACACAGCCCACATCTCTCTGATTGTTTTTTTCCTAAATGGAGATAATGAAAACGCTTTGATGCAGCCGTGGAAGTGACGGTTTACATTTACATACGCAAGGCTGTTTGTGTATTTATTTTCTAATATCTCCCTTCTTCTGTGAGTTGATGTGTGATCATGAAAGACGCATCCAAACTCTATCGCTGTCTTGAAGCCACAAAGTACTAATGCCACCAAAGAAAGGTGTGTGTGTGTGTGTGTGTGTGTGTGTCTGCAGCGGTGTTAAATTAAACTAGAACATATCTCTTTTTCCTGTCTCTCCAGGCAGTTGGCTACAAGTTGGCGGTGTTGCCGGTTGCCGGGGCGCTGCTGGGCGGTGTATTAGGAGGCCCACTTGGCCTGCTGGCTGGCTTTAAAGCTGCAGGGGTAGCTGCCGCCCTGGGAGGCGGCGCCCTGGGGTTTGCTGGTGGCAACCTGGTCCAGAAACACCGCCGAGCCAAAGTGGATCTACAGATGAAACAGCTGACGGCGACGCCATCACCGCCACCATCAACACCACCAACAGATGAACCAGAGGCGAGGAAGGACAAATGACCCATCAGCCCCTGGTGTTCCACTGACCTATCACTGACGGTCCTGTATTGACTGACCAATGAACACCTCTGGTGTTGTTGAGCTTCAGAGAGACTGAATTTCGGGTGCTCGCCTTAAACATCGCTGTTACCAAGCACTGTGTAAAACAATTATGTAATGACGGCCTTAATTAAGAGTCACCTGCTGATGTTCCAGGGTGAATGGTGTTTCTGTGGGGATGTTTGTTTTATACACCACTGATTTTATGTTCTGAACACAGCACCAGTTTATACTTCAGGGTTTTTTGTTTTTTTGTGCTTTTTGACTATTGAGCACAACTCTCTACTAAAAACAATGTTCAGCACTCAAATCAAATTACTTTAAGACGGTTTTATCAGACCCTACCAATAATGTGAGCAGTTAATCCATGTTGCTTAGGCTCATTTCCAGGGTGTTCAGGTTTACCGATGGCTATGCCTCAGTTGTTTGATGCAGATAGTAATGTGAACAGCTTTGTGTAAATTTAAGTGATACTTGGTTTTTATAAATTATATTGATGCACAAAGTGCTACTGTCCATACCTTATCCTGCTGCTGCCAAATAAAACATTTCTTTTTAACACTGGCTCTTCATTGGATAAACAGAATGAACCGCAGAAATGACAAAGCTGTAGACAACATCCTGTAAAATGGTTTTTAATTTACTTTTTTTTTTTAACTCTTCTTCTCCTCTGAGATGACAGGTTAAGAAATGGCATCACACTCCCCCCTGTTGGTCTGTATGTGGGCTGATATGTCATTATGCAGGTATCTGTTGGCCTCTGTGGGAAGGGCAGGATGCGCAGTACAAACTTAGCAATGGGTCCCCGTATTCAAGAGCTCCAACTGTGGATTCTCAAGGATCTAGTACCAAAAACTTGTAGACGTATAAAGACAGAAAAGCAATTTTAAGAGAACTCAATTTTAAGTGGCAGACTAAATTTCCACCGTTCATCATGTGGGTTTTCCCCTCATGTTTTGGCCTTTTTACTTTAGCATTGGGAAAGTCTCTTCTCCCCCAGCACGATGACACATTTATCAGATGACAGCAAAAAAAACAAAAAACAACAACAATCATGTTAAAGTACAGTATTTCAAAAAAGCTGCTTCTTTACTTTTGACTCCCAGGAACAGAACTCCAAGGTGTCACTGCCACAACAACCCCAATGAAAAGTACCCAGCCTGCCCTTTGACCTTTAGATTTCACCATATGTCTGTGGATTTAAAAGATTTCTAACAAAAGGATCCTGGCTAGAAATGTTCTGACTGCAGGATGTTTCTCAGCATCTTCAGATGCTTTAGAGGGTGGAGTGGACAGATCTGCCAAGCATTCGTATCCTTCATGACTTCGTTCTGAGTCAGCAGCAGTTCCAGCTTCTTGCGGATTGCTGCCTCAGGTCTGGACACTACAGCTTCCCACACTTTGTCTTTTGTAATTTGATCAACCAAAAAAGAAAATGTCACGTTCCTGTTAATTTGCCTGTGTGTTGCTTTTTCTTCTTCCTCTAAAAGAAATAACATAGCTGAAGGGTTTTCTGTAAAGTATTTCTCTTTGCGGCATGCATTTGACCTTCTGTAAGATCACACGGCTGCTGCAGAGAGGGCCTCCATGCAGCATGATGCTGCCACCACCAGGCTTCATGAAGAGGGATGATGGTGCATTTCTGGTGCAGATTTGTGCTACGTTTATACAAAACATTAAATCTGGTATGACATCCTTTTGATTGGTGGTGGAGGGAGGGAAAGAAAAACCTAACTACATCCACTGCGGCACAATACGGTAAGAAAAAATATAATGTAAGAAGACCCCAGGGATATTTTATAAGCACAGTAAGGGACATCATAATCAATGACCATGGTACCACTCGTACCAGGGAGAGAAGGGGTGCATCTCAATAGGCTGGAGTAGCTCAGTCTCTTTATCTTCAAGCCATGATTTAAAGTTATGCTACCCCTACCAAATATTCTTCTATTTCTTCTTTGTGTTTGTGTGTGTGTGTAGAAGATATGGAGATAAAGCTACTTCAAACAGGCATACAGTTATAACTTGTGCTATACAAATGAGTTACACTTGAGTTGGTCATATTGAGATGCAGCCATGAGGTCAGTGAGACTAAACGAGTATCTCCTGTCAGACAGGCTGAACTGGACTACCCACAGATAAGAACCGCACAACCGGAGTGAGTGAGGGATCTGTTCTGTTTTTCCTTTTAGTTTTTTCCCCTCAAAAAAAACAAAAAAAACAAAACACAAAATAAAATAAAAAATGCAGGGTGATGTAAAGGAATAAAATAAAGGAAAAAAACAACAACACTGCATTTAATTTAGACCAACATTGAGAGTCCAATGTAGCTCAAACATATTTACAACCTCCAAAGAATAAAAGTAAAAACACTTCTATTGATGTCCCAATGCCCCACACACACATTGTCCCTCTTTAGCCCACCCACGTTTTTGATTCAAAATAAAAATTGTGAAAGTGTTATGAAAATATAGGTTAGCCCAACATGGTTGTGTCATGGACTCCACTCTCCTCCTCCCGTTCTTCTTTCTCCTCGTCGTCTCTTTTTTTTTTTTTTTCTTCAGTAAGGGTGTTGGGTGTTGCTGTTCTGTCCCACTAGCCTGTCCCAACCCTAACCCCCTCCCTGACCCCGGGGCGTGGCATTGAGTCAGAGGAAGGCCGTTAAGGTCACAGCTCGTCACGGTCTCGGCTGAGGATGGTGTAGCGTGTCTCGCTGGGTGCCAGCTTCTGGAACGAGCTCTCTGGAGGACTGCTGGCTGCTTCTCCGCCCGTCTCCTCCTGAGAGAAGAAATCGGATTTGAAACAAATGGTCAAATTTTGCCTGAACTCCCCCGAAAAAAAGCGACTCTACTGCCTCCGGTGACTAACCTGTCCAGGCGTGCTGTCCGTGGGGTCGGGCCCGTGGTGGAACTCTCGGTGAAGCTTACCAGAGTGAAGGTCCAAAACAAACTGTTTCAGTTTGCCAGGGACACTAAAAACACAGAAACACATGTTGGACATCAACCATCTTTTATCCAATTTGAGGTTTGTACAGTTGTTCCTAAAAAAACAAACAAAAATAATCCCTAATACAGCTGAAACAAACCCCACTTATTTAGGAGGCTTGTTACCATAACCTTCAAGGGTTACTCCTAAAGGACTTTCAGGGGGTAAAGAGCTAAAGAGTAAAAGGAAAAATTTAATACGGTGGATCATTTATGCATTCCAACACACAATGTCCGACAATGGAAAAAGAACTGCTTCAACTACAGCGATGATCAGAATTAGACGTTAATATGAGACGCAGCAGCAGCAGAGGACACCAGTCCCTGCGGACATGTCATCAAGCAGCATTAATCCATATCTACGCCGCCCTGTAAAGTCTCCCTATTAACGACAGGTCATGAGCTGCTGTCATGTCACACAGGCAGCGCTGGTCCCGAGTCACCAGTAACCCAGTGTGCACACGCACATATATGTATGTGTGTGTTTTTTATATATATATATATATATATATATATATATATATATATATATATATATATATATATATATATATATATATATATATATATATATATATATATATATATATATATATATATATATAAATAAATGTACACTGTGCTAATGCAATTACAAGCCATGTGCCACATGTAGTGGTGATGTGATGTAATTAGGCTGTGGAGGGCTAGTCAGTCCTCGGGGCTTCTGTCTATCTGATCAGACTCTGATTGGGGACGGAGTGGGGGTGCATAATGGTGGGGGCACAATAAATAAGATTAAATTAGATTAGACTGGATTAGTTTAGCACTTATTGCACGTGCCAAATCATGTCACATTAGCTCCAGTGTCCTGGCCCATTCATAAAGGACAGATTTGAGGAGGTGTGACATTTCTCTGGTGTCGAGCGGACAGAGGATTATGGTGTGTGTGTGTGTGTGTGTGTGTAACAAAATTTGTCTTATGAAGAGAAGGTCTCATTATGAAATTAACATTATAACAATACAGGTAAATTTTATATAATTTAGCTGATCAGTATCCAACAGTAATTCCTCAAAACATCCAAAAGAATGCTGGTTATGAAACTGATTGAACACGAGAATGATTCAATTGTAAATTACAAAGTAAAGTCCAGTCGTGGACAGGTTTCATTTGTAGCTGGCCATTTGCTTTTTCTTTCTTTTTTTATTATTGTATGAAACAATAATGAGCCTATATTCCTGTTTGTTAAATCTTGGATATACTTGAACAAAGATGAGGTGATATCGCAAACCAAATTAATTTATTAAAATTAAGACAGTTTTCTTATTTATCAACTTAAAACAAGATTGCCTCATATGGGAAGAGTAACGTCGTACTTACTTGAGGTCTTTGAAGTCGGGGAAGACATACATGTGTCTGAATGAGTCTATGGCGATAACGGGACAGTCAGCTGGCGTTTTTTGGATATGGAGCAGAGGATGGCGGAACTTATCGCAGTCCGCATGAAGGAAGTTTATTGACCCTGAGGGAGGAAAAACCAATAATACCACTTATTGTGAAATATCTAGGAGGGAAGGAATTTACTGACTTGTTGCAATGAATGCACCCTGTTGCAGTACCACGCTCAAATTCAGCAAGCTCTTTAGAAAGAGCCTTTCTTTCACAAATGGCTTTATAAACCCGAGGCAATGGAACTGGCCCGATTCTTGTCAATACAGTATAAAAAGAAAAATGACTTCCCTGACAGATACAAAGTGCACACACTCACCTTTCTCACCGATGAGCTGGCGAGCCACTTCATGCTGGAACTTCTCTAAGCTCTCTGTGTCTTCTTTAAGATGGAACAAGATGAGGAAAGGGATTCCTTCTTCAGTCAGCTCCTGGAAAACACACAGTCAAAAACAGATGGAGTCAGAACCTTTTAAGGCCTCAGCAGTTCCACACAGACTCCACAACAACCCTCCTGTTTTTTGAATGTAAATATATACTTACATCTAGAAGATAAAAACTAAGCAAAAGCAGGTAACAAACCTCTCCATTTTCAAAGGTGATCTCCCTAACCAGAGGCACACACTTGTCCTGGGCCCAGGCGTAGGTCAGGTCAAAGTTGGTGAGGGAGCCGAGGTAAACCATGTCAGGAATGCCCTCGCCCATAGGTTTGTAGACCACATTGTCTCCACTGAAGCGCTCGGACCTAGACACCTCACTAGGACAGTCAATTTAAGGATATAAACATGAAAGGAAGAATAACGCTGAAACCGTGGACCATCGGTGGATCTAGTTGGTGTCTGTGTCTCACCCGAAAGCGGCCAAGAATGTGCAGTCATCTCGAAGGATGTTGGCAACTTTCTGAAATGTTCGATAGTTGTCAGAGTCCTTGTTTTCAAAGAAACCAACGATGTTTCTCTTGCTCCTCTGTTAACCCCCCCACACACAAAAAAAAGTGTGTATAATTAAATGATATTCATTTTTAAAAGGGGAAACTTGCACATTAACAGAAACTTCCACCTACATCCACAGAATTAATCTCCTCCACTGAGGGCAGCTCTTTCACTGGGTCGACCTGCTGCTGGCGGATGAAGTCAGCGATGGCCGTCACTGACCTCTGACCCCTGTACTCCCTCTTCATCATCATCCCATTGCGGAACAGCTTCAGTGTTGGATACTTGGTGATGCGGTAGCGCTGAGCTATGTCCGCTGCGCTCAGGCAGAGGGGGAGAGGAAGTTAAGCAAAGAAAGAAATCAATTGATGAAGAGTGAGAAGAAGAGTAAAAACACATGGGGATGGGTGGATGGGGAGCGGCGCGGCGACGGAGACAGCAGTTAAACCTCAGTCTGAAAACAGTGCCTTCAGTCAGCTCTGAGCTCTGATCTCCCACATGAAAGCAGCCCCCCCACCAAGAGTAAATATTCTCTCTGCACACAGTGTGTGTGTGTGTGTGTGTGTGTGTGTGTGGGGGGGGCAGGTGTCAATCTCCCAGCAGGCGGTCTCTAAGCCTTCGGTCTTCACAGGAAGCAGCAGTTTTGTCATTAGCCTTCAAACAGTTTGCAGGTCATCAATAATTCCCTTTAATTTGCTTTATCTCAAAAGGCTGAGGCCGGTGGTTTATGTGGCTGTGCTTTGGTGTGTCGGGCATCTATGTGTACATATGTGCATCAAGTATAGTAAAAGTATAAGAGCGCGCGTGTGAGTGTGTGCGCGCCTTTTTGTTTCCTGTATACAGAATGATGCCGTTAAGAGTTTGAGGTATTAGATCACCAAAAACACGAACCAGTTGGCTCCATTTTCATAATACAGGTACAAACAAATCATCAGCAAATGTCAGTGTCAGAAAGGAAAATTATAAGTATTACTCACAATGCTGGTCACAGTCGACGCGAGAAAACACCACCTGCTTTGTATCAGGGAACTCCTCCCTCACTATGTTAGATGCCTCCTCAAAAATTGGATGGAGCATTTGACTGAATCTACACCTGTGGGATGATCAGGAAAGTGTTTTCTTTATTCCCACTTTAACTGTAGGAATTTCCTACATTACAACAGAAAGCAGTGCATAAAAACCCTTTACAAATGAATAAGGAAAATGTGGAACTTTAGCAAAACACTGGCATTATAATGAGGTGGTCCAATGACACAGAGAGAAACAACACACTTACCAGTCTGCGTAAAAATTCACTAATGCCACCCCAGCATTATCTGCAAGGAAACAAACAGGGAAGAAATGTAAGCCTCTATGTATTACTTGCTCTAATGAAAGTATGTGCAGCTAGTAAAATTAATTAAGAAACCAAATTAAATGTGAACCCCGTCATTTGTCTGTGACTGATGGAAGAAAACAAAACAAAACAAGAAAGCAGTTAGAGAACAATTTAGCCACAGGAAAATGAAATGCTGCTTAATGAAAAGTGGATGAGCCGAGGAATATCAAACAACGGCCATAACAGTGGCGAGCTGCTTATTTCCAGGTCATCTGAGTATTGTAGCAAACACATCTAGAGATTTTGGGAAAGACGTGACTGTGCGACACTACAAAACGTGTTGACAGTAAGATGACACAAAAAACAAAACACAGATTTAAGATGCAAAACCAACAATCAAGATCTTCCTTTGCTACCAATTTAATAAATAAAGAAATATACTTATTTACTTTATTGTCGACACTTAAATGACTAGAGACTGTTTGAACTTGTGTAGATTTGAGGATGTTATCATCGTTCTCTAAAATATTTTTCCCTTTTATATAATGTTTGCTTTAGGACAAATGTGAAGAATAAAGCGTGACGTCTTACTTAGGACGTCGTCAATGTTGTTCGAGTCCAGGCTGACGATTTCTGCCTGTCCGGGAGTAGAGAGGCCCATCACCTACAGACACACATGGAATGGACGGATTAGCAGTTACAACTTAAAACACACATGCCGAGTAAGACCGCTACATCTCCATCTGTGTTATGACTGGGGAAGGACATAGATCAGATTTTATTGATGTGATAGCTCAGTTTGCTTACTGATCAATTATCTGCATGAAAAATAAGCAGAAAAAAGGCTATGAAGTGACTCATGTGTGCAAGAGATCTGCAACCACATCAATAATAAAAAAAATTAATTTATTTTATTGCTCCTATTCTGCCATTGTTTTACTAAGTGTTTTATCCTATTGTGAAGTGTCCTTGGGTGACTTGAAAGGCGCTCATAAATAAAATTTATTATTATTATTATTATTAATATTAATAATAATACAGCTTACGATAAAATGTGATTTAAAACAAAAAAAATAAAATAAAATAAAAACCACAATGATAATTTTGGAGCTGTTTTCTGTGATCTGGAAGCGCAACTGGAATTGATTTTCAATTCTCATCCTTAATAAGGATGAGTTGAACACTCCTTCCTTAAAACGTAGCACACCACAGTGCTGCTTCACACAATTTTACACCTGAAATCGCCGACAACCAACAGGTTAAATTTAGGGCCACACACAGAAAACCTGGGTCGTTTTGGAGAGCGGTTGAGCCAAGCCAATCAGCTAAAATGTACTTTTGGCTCATGGCTGCCAAAGCAAATATGCATGGCACCATGTTGTTAAGTTCCCAGATGACTAAGTGACAGTGTTTTTTTTATGACCCTGTAGTTGGAGAATTCACAGTAAGGTGTAACGTGTCCATTTGAAAATGAAGGGATGGTTGTGGATTTCAGAACTAAGACTAGAACCATCTCTCCTGTGGCGATAAATGATCAAGACTAATCAGCTTAAATATCTTCTTATAATAAAACACGAAAACAATACAGAGGGGAAGATCAGAGTCAGAATCAGTTTTATTGGCCAATTATGTGTAGACACACAAGGAACTGAGTGCTGGTTACTTCTCTGCTCTCAATGTACGTAACACAATTGCAATAAAATTGCAGGTATGACCTTGAATGACTTTCCTATGATTGCTGAAGAAGAACCAGCCAGTCCTTGATGACCATCCTCCGTCTATGATGTTCAAGGTGCTACCATCTGGCTCCAGATGCGATATGCCAACATGTGGGACAAAAATTAAAAACTCATCTCTCCCAGGTCTCTCTCTCGCCTAGTGTTGGATTTTTAAATCTTTGTGGCATTTTTATGTTGTGTTTATAGTTTATTAATAACTGTGTGTTTGGTGATTTCTGCTGACTGTACAACAAATTGTCTCCAGGTGGAAGTAAAGATAAAAGTAGAGCTTCATGACAGTGGATCCTTTACCAAAAACTTTCCCAGTGTGCCCCAAGAAAACTGAGCGTGAGTGTCATCTTTCCACTGTTTCTTGTTCCTGGGACTGCCCAGAATTCTTCCCTGCAATTCCTGGTACTGAGCTAAATATACAGTGCACACTCCTACTGTTGCCCTGCTTTGTTTGCAGAGCTCTCAAGATTTTTCCACATATGAAATCTGGAAAATGTCGGGTGAATTACGTGAGGATATCATCTGGAGTTGCCCATTCTCACAGGTAGCACATAATATGTACTTCATGTAATTCTCGTCCTTTTTACAGGAAATTTCTCTCCACTCAGTTTATGCTTGTGAGCTGCCCGGAGTAAAGCGCAGAAGACACATTACGACCACTCGTTAGCTGTGAATTACCTGGATTATCATTCTTGGCACAAATCAGCGCAACCAGACATCGCAGAGAGCATGCACTGGGGAGATCACATGTGTCGCTGTTGTGTAATGTCTAGGAAAATGGGAGGTATCAAGTGCAAGCTTCAAAGTGGCCTTGGATTTCTGAGTAAAATATTTATTTTCCCAGGATTTTTTGTTAATTCACTAAGGTTTATATGGAACACAGTATACAGGAAAAGCACTATTTTTCTTTTTTGTCCACACTGTCCAAAATGCACTATAATGGTGGAATGTAGACGTAATAAAGATCTTTGAACATTGAACCATTACACTGAGATGGGTTTTTATTGTGTTTATTTATTTTATACGAGTCGCTTCCGAGATTAAGCCTCAAAACACTCAGCCTTTTTAGGTTTTTTTTATTTATTTATTTATTTTATTTTTATGGTTCAAAGGTGTGAAAATAAGTGTCATAACTTTCTTTCTTTGCCTTGAGCCCTCAAAATATTAGCCAATTCTTAATGTTTTATTCATCACTCAAAGGTGTTCATTGCAAACAATTATTTTGTACGTTTTTGTACAAACATCCTTTTGTCGTCAAATATTTGACAACGCTTAGAAGAAAACACGGGTTGGAACTACAACATGTGCATAACCGGATTACAGCGACATTCCAGGTCTCACATTCTGCAGGGTGCAGAACAGGTGAGACCAGGTTTCTGAGATACAAGTACAATCGAGGTTTCCTATTCACACCCTGCGGGTTTCTAGATTACTTTGTGATAAATGTCAAAGCATTTAAAATGTACAGGAGCACTGACACATGGGAAATTTTACTTTTACTTTGTGGAAAATGGCGAGAGGAACTACAAACACACAGATGCAAATATAAAAGGAAACTGTAGCTAGAATAAACTGTTACTAAATGAGCCTATTTTTAATCATGCAAATGTTACGACAGAAGACAAAACTTTCCTCTTTTACCAATTATTTCATCAAGGCTGTCAGATATTACTCGTGGATCTCCATGCCAGAGCCACTGTAGTCAAAACGTAACATTACAACACACCATCTAGTTATCTGTTGTTATCTTTGCTGACTTAAGATCCTCTTTAAACAGGATACGTGAAGGTCGGCCAGTTCTGAGGAAGTCGACAAACTTGTAAAGAGTGACACAGCTCAAGTGGCCTTAACGTTTGCTCGCACACAAGCCGTCACTGCCTTTTACTTTAAATAAATAATGATTAAAGAAACAAAACAAAACAAACAAAAAAAGACTATCCTACAAAATTAGGGCTGCAAACAACCAATTTCTTCTGTCATTAAATCACATGTTCATCAGGCCTAAATGAAAAAAAAAAATGCTAACACAATATAGTTTTAATTTGATAATTTTAAGTAAGGAAACAATTTCTCACATTTGAGAAGTTGTGACGTGCAATTTTTCAGTGTTTAACCTATTTTTGTTAATCGGCCCTTATTTATCACAGCAATTCCGCACACAGAGGCAGGCAGATCAGGTGAGGTACCATCCCTTCACGGACACCATCCATCTTGCTTCATATGTGTTAATTAAATTGATTTTAAACTACTTTAAACAACATGTAAATGTGGCACTGGTCTCACTTTTTGGGGGGGGATCGGCCTTGGATGTTTCAGCCATGTCTCAAATAATATTAAGCTAAATACACCTCATGGACAAAAGTGCTGGGCCATACCTCTTAATCAGTCCCATTGCCACAGGTTTATAAAGCTCAGGTGCCTAGTCATGCACGCTTCCTTTAAACATTTGATAAGAGTGGGTTGTTCTAAAGAGATCACTGAAATTTCTTCCCTCCTGGAAATTCCAGATCACTTGTAAATGGTATTATTTCAAAGTGAAAGTGCTTATGAACCAAAGAAACTCAGCTACAACATTGTGCCAAGCTCCAGAGCAATGTCACAGAGTGTGCAAAAGTCACCAGTGTTTTGCTGAATCACTAACTGCAGAGCTCCAGACATCTTCTGGCATCATCATCAGCACAGAAACTAAGCACCATGAGCTTCATGGTACAGGTTTCCATAGCCAAACAGCTCCTGTAGGCTTAATATGATGTAGCCCAGTATTTTTTATATATAAGTGACACAAGTGTTAATGATGTTGACATTTCCTCAACAGGGTCAATAAACTTTCTTCACATGGACTAAAGTAAGTTCCGCCATCCTCTGCTCAGTATCCAGAAAACTCCAGCTGACTGTCCCGTCATGGCCATAGACTCATTCAGGCACATTTATGTCTTCCCTGACTTCAAAGACCTCACGCTTTCATTTAAGCTGACCTTGCTTTAAACTGATAAATGTCAAAACTGTGTCTTCATGTCAGTAATTTACTTTGTGACATCATTATGTCATCATCTTTGTTGAAATATATTCCAGATTTTAAAAAATAATAATAAAAAAAAATACAGGTTCGTTTTTGACTTTCTTGTGTATGTGACTAGTTTTCCATTACCTATGGCCCACCTCCCTTCCGCCTCCCAAAAGGAATCACTCACTATTAACACCAGTTTCCTTATATTTTATGGAGTTCTACTTAATTATGTTAATTTACCCAATATTTAGCTATATGTCTGGATCATAAAACTCGGCACCTCATCCGTTTGGTCTCCATCTATCTATTGCTTATATGTAACTAAGCTTTCATGCTACCCAGCTGTTTTCCTTTTTAATTCAAATTGTAATGTTTTTATTTATTTGAAATTAGCACAATGAATCCTTTTGTTGACCGATTAAACTACAGCAGCACCAAAGTATCAGCTCACATCATCAAAAACGGTAACGACTTCCTCAAAGAAGGCACCGCACCAGATTGATATTCGATATCACGGTGGTCTGAAGCTCGCACACAAGTTTTAAGTTTTCACTTCAGGGCACACTGCTCTCTGGCTAGTTCCGGGTTGTCAGCCAATGAGAATGAGCCACAACAGAGGAATTCACCAACCGGCGAGCTTCATTCAGAGACACATACAGAAACACGAATAGTCCCACATTAACTTCAGCATCAATACAGGAGCTAATATTAAAGAAGGTCAAACGCAGCAAACCTTCATAAATCTCTTAAATTAACAATGCTAGCAACTAGAAGTTATCTAACTGCTGTCAATGTGTGGTAGCGCCTAATGCTAGCTTGATGCACTCCTACACCTTAACAAAGTTACCTGCACTCAAACTCTAGCTTTTAACGATTATAGCTACTGCAACTCAAACACATACTGTAAATTACAGCTAGTTCTAACAGTGATGTTCAACACTACCGGCTACACTGCAGCCGGATAACTTGACTAGTTTTGAGGGTTGCAGGAGGAAACACAGCCAGAAGGCCTCCTCTGTGAACCTGCTAAACATCTGCAACACTAACAGCGTACATACTGGTCAACTCAGTCACTTCATAAGCCACGTCCCATGCCAGTAGAGGCTCGTCGCTTAGCTAGCAGCTAACTAACCAGCGGCAATTACTTAGCTAAGCTTAGCTATGGAAGCTACCAACAGCCTGCGGTTACCGTGCACAGTCCACGGCTTTCATTTGAATACATACCAGCAGTACAGCCGTGACAAAGCGGACATCCACAGAGGGAGGTAGTGCTAACAGTTTCATTGTATGGTGCATTTATTGGAGGTGGTGGTGTTAAGTCTTCCCAGTATGTCTCGACGCCGCTCTTCTCACTGCAGCAGGAAGCCGACGGCGAACCAATCTCACGGTGACCACGGAAGCGTGAGCGACACTTCCTGGTAGTTGCTAGGCTTTGTGGATACTGTAGTTTTTCTGGTACCTTCAAGCGGCTCACTTGAATGAAGAGAAAACTCAAATTATGGCGAGTTGTTGTTTTACGATACTAACGGGAGTTGTAGTATTTTGTCAACACAGACAGTGGCGATTCAACGGGACGTCTTGGAAGAAAACTTTTCAAAGATTTTCATCCTCGCCGAAAGAAAACCAAACGGTAAATATGACGACGACGAAGAGGAGTGAAGGGAGCACTTTGTTAAAATGCTATGGCACGAGTGTTTTACTGAGCGGATCCATTGCCAAACACAGTTTTTTTCCTCTGGACTTTTTCAGTGCGATTATGAATAACTGATTTCTCTGAACACGATGGAGTTGCATCATTATGCTTGAGTTTTTTGCAATACTCCTTTGTTCACCGTCTAGCTATGTGCTTTATGTTTTCCAGCTAAAACAAACTTGGTTGCACAAATCTTTTTTAAATATTTAGATACCTACTTTGATTCACAACTCTCCAAAACCTCTGCAAATGTTCTCCATAAAGAACAAGAAGGAGGAAAAAAGACCGTTTGTGGTTAATTGCTGGTTTTTAAATCACTGTTTAACAACTCAGAGCTATAACTATTATAAACAATCTGTTACTCTGAGACATGTCTCCCCTGCCTGTAATCAGTACAGTGTTATGCTGGCAGTTATTTGTTTGAACAGGTGGGCTGATCTCAGTATGTGAGCGAGCCTCTTTCTCTGCCCTGGCAGGAGTCAGGATCAGGACAGGTAGGGGACCTGGATGCACATTCACACCCACTGAGGATGCTCTGAACTGGGAAACATCTGCTGAAGTGTCCCCCTTAACGCAGATATGGTAAGACTCCGGTGCACTTAGTGCAGTTAACCAGGTCTAATTTGATGTATAAATCCCTGAAGTTTATTTTTCTATTGGTAATGTCTTTAGTGTCTCAGCTGAACTCCCGGTCTTTAAATCTCTCTCTAGAGTCAAGACCGTGTGTAACAAAGCTAATTGTGTGTGTGTGCAGCAGCAACCTAATTGTTAAGGAGATTAAGCTGGAATGTTGAATTGAATCCCAGCATTAATATTTTATGGGCTAAAGCTGTCCATAGGGGGCTCACAGTGTGCGAGCAACTCGCAGATGGAGTGGGGAGGATTTCTCAGTGATAAAGAGAGGGAGGAGCTCCATATCCTTTGGGTGTCAGTGCACATTTTATGTATATATATGTAGTTATGAGGTATGAAAAATCCTTTGATAAACTGTCTTTACTGTGTTTGCTCATAGATGATTAATAATGTGAATTAAAGTTGGATCAAAGTTTTGAAGAGCAAACAACTTTTACTGTTATTTTAATTTAGCAAAAATATTATATGTTATTTATATAAAATTACTCATTGAGAAGAGGTAATGATGTAAAAGTTGAATATTGGTCAATTAACTAAATACTACTGAACAGAAGGACATAGGAAAAATGAATATATTGTGGAGGTATGTATGGTGGTCCGCCACAATATATAAATAATTTGGGTGTTGCAACTACTTATTTTTGTGAAAAACTTTGCTGTTGAACTTTAATTATGTTTTGCATACAGTCACAAAAAAGAAAGTATACCCTCTTTCATTTCTAGAGTTGTACATATCAGAACATAAAAAAATCATAATCAACACCAGATATGTTAAACTGTCATTATTTATTTAACAAAAACTAAGCCAAAAAGCAGAATCTGTGTGTGGAGAAGTAAGTACACAGTAAGTAAAGTATTGTTTCCATAGGAGTTAAGAGGTTGATTAGCATCCAGGTGCTGCTAATCAAATCCACTTGTTTTACTCATCATCGGTAATGGTGAGCACCTTTATAAAAGCAGATGTTTTGGCGGCTTGCTGGGAAGGCTTATAAAGCCATTTCAAAACATTTTCAAGTTCCTCATTCTACCATGAGGAAGATTATTCACAAGTGGAAAGCATTCAAGGTAGTTGCCAATCTTTCCAGGATTGGACGTCCCAGGAAATTCACCCAAGGTCAGACTGTGCAATGCTCAATGAAACTGCAAAAGACCCAAGAGGTGCATCTGAGAATCTCCAGGCCTCAGTTTGCATGTTAAATGTTAACGTTCATGACAGAAAGACTGAAGAAAAAACTGAGCTACTACACAGCTTAGGTTTACAAAGCTGCATCTGAACAGACCACAAGACTTCTGGAACAATGTGCTTGACATACAGCAAGACCAAAGTGGAGATGTTTGACCATAATGTACAATGAAAACCAAATACAGCACATCAGCACAAACACCTCATACCAACTGTCAAGCTCGGTGGTGAAAAGGTGATGATTTGGTTTTGTTTTGCAGCCACAGGACCTGGGGACTTTGCACTCATTGAGTTGACCGTGAACTCCTCTGTATATAGGCCATCCTTTTGACAAAACTGGGTCATGCAACAGAAAATTAATCCCAATCACACCGAATCTACAACAGAATGACTGAAAAGAAAAAGAATGAGGTGTTGCAATAACCAAGTTTAAGTCCAGGCTTCAGCCTGATTCAAATGCTGTGATGAGATATTAAATGAGCTGTACATAAACAAATGCCTACGAACCTCAATGAACTGAAGCAACACTGTAAAGAAGAGTAGGTCGAAATTCCTCGACAACGATGTGAGAGACAGATGAAGTCACACAGAAAATGACTGCTTCAGGTTGGTTTTAACGGGGGTTCAGTAAGCTATTGAATGACTGTGTGTACTTCACACATTGCTTCTGTGTTTTGGCTTAGTTTTTGTTAAATAATGTCATGGTGTCATGTGCTGTTGTTCATCTCAGCTTGCTGTGATGTTGTGAGGCATGGAAAATAAGGGTACGAGATGACTAATAACATACAGCGTGTCAGGGTGTTTCCAGGCTCAAAGTGGGAATGCTCCACATTGTCTTAACAGAAGTCTGCATTTCTTAAAAATATATATATGTATATATATAGCTTTGTAAATGATCTCACCGTTTTTTCCTCTTTTTAAAAAAAAAAAAAAAGGTTCAATCTTAAGTATTTTTATAACAGTTCTGGTGAATGTCCTTTGGTGGAAAGACCTAACCCTCATTTTCTGGGTGCCAAAATTTTTTACATGCAGGGAAACCCCAGTGAACATGTTAACCCTTTTCAGCGTCCTCATCTGACAATGTAATTTGTCGTCACACTAGCTGCAGAGTAATGCAGCACACTCTCACACCGATCTGATTTCCTCTGTCCATCTGCTTTCTGTTTTGCCCTCGCCTCCCTTTTCTGCTTTCTCCATCTTTTTTCCATTTCGCATTGCTCCCATTGATTTTTTTGTTTGTTTTTCCAGCTGATTATGTCCCTCTACTCTGATTCGCCGGTGGGCACATTGCTCTCTGCACTTTAATTGGACATTTAATTAGATCACAGTTTTAGTCCAATTAGACTCAGAGGTGTGGGGAAAAGAGGATGGTGGGGAGAAGAGGAAAAAGTCCCCAAGCTGGTGTCTCTGCCCTCCCTACACTGCCTTCTCATTCTCTCCTCTATCTTTTTTCTTCATCTCTCTATTTCTGTCTGCCTTACTGTCTCTCTGCCCTCCCTCCTGAGGGTGGCTCATTAGTGATATAATGGGATGACACAAAACACACAGCTCCTCTAACTCTCAGAGTGTCTCAAGCAGTGGCTGAACTACAGAGACAAGGTTATGGGGACTCTGCTGGTAGTGTTAGAGAACTTGTCTGTTGTTGTTTTTTTTGTTATTGTTGTTGTTTCATCCCTTCTTCTTCTTCTTCTCTTTGAAGCTAAAAAGAGGCTAAGTGAAAATGTTGACAGTCTGCCACTCAAGACAGAATTGATCAGCCCACAAATGTGCACACACACACACACACACACACAACAAACCAATCACAAGCTGGGCAGAACCCTATCGACTTAGTGTGATATCACAACACCTAATGACACTAAGATAAGCTTCACTAGCAGCAGTCAAATTCAGGGCTGCACCAGTTCCCGCCCTCTTTCTCCCCCTTTTGTTGTCGTAGTCTTTGCACGGAGCATAACAACACTGTTTCCCAGTGGATGAAAACACATGGGCGAATGTAAACACGCACAAAAATACACCCTGATGTATGCAGATATGCACGCACTTAGGCTCAGGTGTAAGTTCTCAGAGGGCACAAGCCAATCTCTGTGTCCCTTAAGCAGTTGTGCGCACACACACACACACATTCTGTGCTTTCTGAGTATCTCAGGAGGAAGATAGAGAGCCAGGCTCTAATGTGCCTCTGCCCACACACACGCCTTTCCATCCTACACTTCATATCTGCATCACTAATCTCTATACATATACCATATGTGTGTGTGTGTGTGTGTGTGTGTGTGTGTGTGTGTGTGTGTGTGTGTGTGTGTGTGTGTGTGTGTGTGTGTATCGGTGGTGTGTGTCTGAGTGAACGGCAGTCAGGCAGGGGTGTTTTAGCCACACACACACACACACACACACACACACACACACACACACACACACACACACACACACACACACACACACACACACACATTCTGTGCTTCCTGAGTATCTCAGGAGGAAGATAGAGAGCCAGGCTCTAATGTGCCTCTGCCCACACACACGCCTTTCCATCCTACACTTCATATCTGCATCACTAATCTCTATACATATACCATATGTGTGTGTGTGTGTGTGTGTGTGTGTGTGTGTGTGTATCGGTGGTGTGTGTCTGAGTGAACGGCAGTCAGGCAGGGGTGTTTTAGCCACAGGCGTCACTACCTGACCCCCGTGGCTGTGAGATTGACAGCTGTGGTCCCACCTAATTGCATTACTCTCCCAGGTGATTGGCTCACACCCTAGGGGCTCATTTGTCAGGATGCACTGTGGTAATGATGTAAATTAGCAGATCTATGTGTCACTCAGCCTGCTTCCCTCCTGCTGATTGGCCCCGCTGTGCCCAAGGGCTCGGCCCCCAGCTGAGGGAGCCAGCTCATTGGTCCTTAGGGAAACAGGAAGTCCCCGAGAAATAGGGCTTTACAGATTGGGGATCCTTAAGGGCTGATATTATCCTTCCTCCAACATCTATACCTGTCAGTCAAAAAAAATCGAGGAACCGACCCCTGAAGCTTCTCTCTTCTATCAGATACATGCATGTAGGAACCCATAATAACCCCGTGATGGCTAAGAAGCTAAGGGCTCTCTGCTCTAACTGTATAAACGGTAATAAAAATGTTTGCGTGTGTGTGTGTGCGTGCTCTAGAAATGAAATAAAGGCCACAGGCTCAGGCTCTGTCCCCCATTGCTAACCCAGCATGCCCTAGTCATGTCGCCTATCAAAAGCAGACACCTTCACAGTGACAGACAAGTAGAGAAGCACACACACACACTTTTTTACCTGTTTGTCTCAACGGCATCAATTGAAGCGTTACTTTCAGTGAGTGTGTGTCTGTCAGGAGGCAGCAGCGCATATGTTTGCAGCACTCCTGTCGTGTTTCTGAAAGGTTTCGTCGGAGTGTCTAGATTCTTTGTTAAAATCTCTGCAGTTATATGAGGCAGAATATGAATAAAGACTAAATAATGTCAGCATCAGCATGAATCAATACTCATACAGATGCACAATCACTTGGTCTGGACCTCAGTCCATGATCAATGGTTTACTCTGAGTTATTGTCTTCATATTAACAAGCGGAGTGCTCCCTGAGGAACGCGTATGAATGGCTAAATGAGACCACTCCAAACCTCTCAACAGGACCTTGTGTTGTGTTTACACCCTCCTTTGTCTAGTTTCAGACGCTGCATTGCAAAAGCCTTTTTAGCCAAATTTGGATGCACTGTAGGTGTTTCCAAAACACTCAGGTCCTCATAAAACTCTAATTGCCCACTCTTGGTGATATGAATGTCCCTCGCATAGATTCAGATATTGACTCGTGTCCCTCATGTTGCTGTTTGGCCAAATTATAACTTTTGTTTATTTATTTATTTATTTTCCTGCATCTAATATTATTCATAAATCAATTCATATTTTAGTCTGACTGCTGGGGGCTTTCAAATAGACTTGAGAAGTGTAGAAAAGGATAAAAATTAATGGACAGAAGGAAAGAAGTTTGGCTTGAGTGCACGACTTAAAGGAGGTCTTGTGATCATCTCTTTTTTTTGTATAAAAGAAATCATAATAATAAAATTGTATTACTTGTTTGTGCAGCTCTGGAATATCTGCTGTTTGTGCGTGCATTAAGTTAAATATTTGCAGACTCTGTGAGTGTCTGAGTGAGCATTTCCATCTGCATTACTGACTGGGGTAATGACTTTAAATTAGAGACGTTTGTGGTTGATTTTGGTAAAGCTCGTGTAAAAACTCTCTCACGGAAAATCACTTCCCATGACATGGCACATGTGCCAAACACACACGCTGACACACTAACACACACCTTCAAGGTGCCGCTCCCCCACTACTACCACCACCACCCGCTTGATCTCACACATAGCCTTACCTCGCAGTAAATGTTGTAACGAACTTGTATTAAGTCTCTGCCACTACTTGGCAGTGCGTGAGAAAGCAGGAGCATGATGGGTAATTGCCGTGCTGCACGCAGTGTCTACGGGAGCTCTCTTTACGAGGTGACTAGGGGGAGGAAGAGGGGGATGAGAAACGATGGATGGAAGACACCGCAGTGTTCCCTCACCTCCCCGACCAAAAGTTTAGAAGTGTTTTTAAAGCTGCGAATGCTTAACACTTATCAGTAACTCCCCTCTGCTGTATCGGCATGAAGTCTCTTTAGATGGTCAGTTTTGGGTAGCATCAGATCTGGGAGTTAATGAAAACGTCTCGGAGAAAACTCTGATTGTGGCATCAGTTTGTACCTCCAGCATAATTGATTTCTGTGCTGCGCTCCGCAGGGCTTGTCCCACATCTCCAAACCGAACACACACACACAGATATAAACACGGCAAGGCATGCTGCAGTATTAATGAGACATGAATAAGACATGAAGAGAGACCCCCCTCTTACACGCTCACACAGGGTCTCCCCCTCCCCAGCTGCTTCCTGTCTGCACGTTACCCAGCTTTCACTGCGCTCTGGTTAAGTGGGGCCAGGAAGAGATTTAACCCCCTCAGCGGGAGCACACACACACACACACACACACACACACACACACACACACACTCGCAGTCCCTACTGCCAGCTCACATTAGCTCCCTGATTTTGTTATCGGCTGTACGCATTTTGCTGTACGATCGACTGCTTGTGGAGCTTCAGGTGTTTATTATCTGCCCGCAAGACGATCCGTGTGTAACATAGTAATGGCCTCCTGAATGGCTCAATCACTGTTTGCTTAGTATACAGAAAAACTGTGTCTATATTCTCTGATCTCGAGAAACGCAGTTTTATTTAGAATATATTTATTTGTCACACAATATGATATTATACTGAACATGAAGCAAATGCAGAGAGCAATTTCCCCACGGGGCTCAATAAAGTACAATAATGTACACACTTTCTTCTTCTTCTTCTTCTTCTTCTTCTTCTTAATTGTGAGTGTGTCCAGTAATGAGGGTGTGCTTTGAGTCAAGTGAATGCAAAGGAAACTGTCTAGACTCAGTTTAATGTCACTTTGTTAAACTGTGTGTGTGTATATGTGTTGCTGCAGCTCCAGTTGTGACCTTCCATCTGTTTGTGTTGCAGGCCTCAGCGACGTCCAGCCCGGGACCTGCCTCTCTGGGCTCGCAGGTTCATGCAGCAGCTGTCAACGGAGACAGAAGCGCTCTCCTCAAACTCATCACCGGTAAGCAGCACATCTTAGGTTCATGAAGTCACACGAGTCATGGCATGTGGCATAAATTAGAAATGTGCAGTAAAAGAATATAAGAGGGCAAATATGAGGATGCAGGTTATGAGTGCTAAAGTGCTTCCTTGTGACTCTTAGCAGCTCCAAATAAATAGTTTTTTCTCTTTAAGTACAAGAACTTACAAGAATGAATTCTGTGGATTTTCACCAAAATCGTGGTCTCTATTGGGGTCTTAACCTCTGACTTAAACCTTCTGTTGTGCTTCATGTGTGTCCACATGTAGCAGAGCCCTTGCTGAAGGACCGTGAGGACCAGTTCGGCCGGACCCCTTTGATGTACTGCGTGCTGGCTGACCGTCTGGACTGCGCAGAGATTCTGCTGAAAGCCGGAGCATCGGTCAACAAGACCGACCTCAGCCAGCGAACCGCTTTGCACCTTGCTGCACAGAAGGTACGGGCATTCGCAGATGTGCAGGTGAACACTGGAGCACACACATAAAGCACACTAATGTCATCAGTTACGTATGTCGGCCCTTTTTATGTCATTATCCTGACAAAATTCATTCGCAAAGGCCATAATTGGATAGATTTATTAAAGTGAAATGAATATGAACCCAAGGTGTGATCTCATAGAAGTTAAATAACAGAGAAATTTTGACAGTCTGTCAGCTCCAATGGGAAGCCAGTGCCCCCTAGTGGCTGTAATTATGGCCTTAGGCTTAGGGCTTATTGAAGATAATATGACCTGATTTATGGGCCTCAGACACAAGCAGTGTAGCTATGAGCTTCCTATGCACATGCTTGTACATGAAGAATTATTCTGCATGGAGTATTTCTGCTGTTTCACAGCATTTTAGACACACAAACGTGTGAAAGAGGAGGGGCTTGATGTTCTTTTGAGTTCAATCTACACACTTAGGGACAATGAAGACAAAGACTTAATGACAAAACCTCCAGAGTGATGAGAACAACGGGGATGTGGTGCTAATAATATCTCTTTACCTCTCTGTTATTTATTGGCAGCTTCTTTTATTAGAGTGTACTGATACAGGATCATCATATCACTGAAGGGAGAGGGAAGGTAATAGGTTACTAGGATCTGTCTCGTAGATGGGGAGTGTGTGTATGTTGGGGGATGCTAGTGATGGGAAGCCCTGTCTCTTTGACATCTGATCAATAAGTGGCTGAGACAGCGAGAGAGGCAAGGGATTACTGATCTAATTGGACTGAGAATAGGAGGACAGGAACACACACACACTCTCTTAGAGTCTAGATGCATGCTCACACACGAGATAGATCTGTCAGTCTGTGGCTTTGTGGTCACAGAACGATACTAAACACCCTCACACATGTTCACCCTCGCACTGCTGCTGTGTGGCCACTGTTGCACCCAGTGGCCTGCTGGTGAAAGACCAAAAAAGTGAGTATAAAGATGATGACGATGATGAGGAGGGGATGGCAGGCAGAGTGCTGCTGTTTACTGTTTAACAGCTCATCACACACACTGAGGAGTGAGGCAGGAGGAGGGAACGAAGATGGATGACCTGTGGATTGAACCAGACGCGGCTAAAAGCCCGGGGAGTGTGTGTGTGTGTGTGTGTGTGTGGGAGTGTGTGTGTCATTGTTGCTGGTTCATGACTAATGTTGAGGAGAATTGGCGATTTCTGAGCTTCTTATCAGCACAGTTTGTCCCTCTTGGTTGCTGCAGGGGAACGTGCGTTTCCTGAAGCTGCTGCTGTCCAGGCGTGCTAACTGGCTGCAGAAAGATTTAGAGGAAATGACCCCACTCCACCTGGCCACCAGACACCCCTCACCTAAAGCGCTCGCCCTGCTCCTCAAACATATTGGACCTGGAGAGGTTGACACACAGGACAAGAATAAGGTAGTGGAGTAGAGTGCGTAAATATCCATCTGTCTTTATAACTGTTCTCAGTCACAAAACAGCCAGCCAGGGCGTCAAGCCATTAACCTTCAAACAGACTCACTCAAAGCCATTTGGTAGATGCAGCAGCGGTTTTAAGTCATACACACATTAAGTCATACATACATAAACACGTTCAGTGAAAAGCTTAACAAGCTGTAGCTTTGTCCTGTGTTCTTGCTGATAAAACCACAAACACACAGTGTTCTCTGTCTGCTCAACCTGATGTGTATCTGACATCAGTAGTTAGTTTTGTAATAATCCAATATGCATCATCGTGTCAGATGACAGTGGTTTCAGCAAATCTCAGAATAGCTCAGTTGTCGGCATCTAGGTTTAAATCTCAGCTCACTGGTGGATCTTCAATATGAGCTTTGTGTAGCACGTTCCCTCATATTTCCTGGCTGTATCATAGTGTAGTGATTTTTTTTTTGAAGTGGAAACCTCAAACCCAGTCTTACGACTGCCCATTTTAATTTTAGCACCATTGACAAATCTTTGTGTCATCTTTTATCGTCATTCTGTCGACAGCAAACTGCTCTTCACTGGTCGGCTTTTTATAACCGACCAGAACACGTTCGCCTTCTGATCAAGCACGACTCCAACATCGGCATCCCAGACAGTGAAGGCAAGATCCCCCTGCACTGGGCTGCACACAGTCAGGAGCCCAGTGCCACAGAAACTGTCCGCTGTATACTGGTACACGCCATATCCACACACACGATCACAAATTCATTTGTCTTCATTTCCCATCCTCACACATCAAACCTGCATGTTTGCATCTTTTCTTGTTACTGTCTGTGTTTGTGTAAAGGAAGCAGCACCCACTGAGTCCCTGCTGAACTGGCAGGACTATGAGGGTCGGACGCCCCTTCACTTTGCCGTTGCTGATGGCAACGAGGCAGTAGTGGAGGTGCTGACGTCTTATGAGGGCTGTAATGTAACAGCTTATGATAACCTCTTCAGAACACCGCTGCACTGGGCTGCTTTGCTGGGTGAGTTGACACACATCTTATATGCAGTTTATTATTACAAGAACCTGCAAGAATTTCAGGCTTTTTAGAAATTATATCCTTAAAAGCTAAACTACCAGTCGAATTTAGAATCCACATTTTTTCCTTTCTAGCAGCTTAGGTTTCAGTCTCTCAGCCACTTTGGTGATGGGCAGGTTTGCAAATGAGGTTAGGCAGAAGTGTCCATTTACTCCATTTCAGTGTTTGCAGATGACACTGTAGTGAGAACAGGGAGCAGGTGAAAAATAGGTAAAAGGGTGGAGGTATGCTCTGGAGAGAAGAGGAATGAAAGATGCTTGAAGCGAGACAGAATACATGTGTGTGAATGAGAGGGAGACAGGTGGAAAGGTAAAGATACAGGAGTAGAGGTAGTGGAGATGGATGAGGTGAAATACCTGGGGTCAATCCGAATCCAAAGCAAAAGACAGTGCACAAGAGAGGTAAAGAAGAGTGTAGGGATAGGGTGGAGTGGGTGTTATGAGTATGAGGGGTGATTTTTGACAGAAGGACAGCAACAAGAGTGCAGATGGTAGTGAGACCTGCAATGATGTATGGTTTGGAGATGGTGGCACTGACACAAAGCCGAGCTGCAGGTGGCAGAATTTAAGATTTTCATTGGGAGTTGCAAGGATGGACAAGATTAGAAATGAGAACATCAGAGGGACAGCTGGGGTCACATGTTTAGGAGACAAAGTTAGAGAGGCAAGGCTAAGATGATTTGGACATATGCAGTGGAGGGATAGTCGGTATACTGGACAGAGGTTGTTGACGCTGGAGCTCACAGACAGGAGGAAGAGGAGGAAGTACTCATAGGAGGTCCATGGATGTAGGAAAGGTAGGACCTGTAGAGGGTTGGTGTGACAGAGACATGGTCAGATTTCATGACTACTAGTGAGAGCAGCCAAAAGAAGAAGAATGGATCAGATAAAATGGCATTAAAATGTGTGGTGTGAAGGCAACACCCTGACTTTTTCTCTGGTTCCTCCAGCAGTTCTATTTATTTAGTCCTATTGTGTGAACACTTCCAGTTATCTTACACTTTCACTCAAAAGTTTGAAGTGCTTTTTAGATCAGAAATGTTATAAGTGACCATCAAAGATTAATACTGTCATTAATCATAAGTCATTTTTAACTGAATGTCTGTGGAAGGAATACAGACGCACATTTCAGCAACCACCCTGTTCCAGTGAGACTTGAATCGATTAAGTTAACACAGCAGATAGCAAATGTGCTGTTTTTAAAAAAAGGAAAAAATTTGGGCGTGTGGCAAATCATCCTAAATGGGTTTGATCATAGTCACACAGAAAATAAAATAAAATTCCTTCAGAAACTTCACAATATACAAGTTCTGAGAAACTGAGTCTTGTACTTAAAAACCAGTTAAAGCAAACAAACAAATGATTTCATAGAAAAGTGGGAACTACTCAGTAGTCTCAAAAGTGTGCAAAATTGGCTTTAACCAGAACAGAAAGAGAAGTGGGAGGCCGAGGTGCAAAACCACGTCTGTGGTTTAAAATAAGACATCTCACAGGGGCACAACTGAAAACATCATTAAACAGTCGTCATACAAGCAATTTTTTGCTGGTTTGTGACGTATTTTCATATATTTGTCGCTCAGAATAGCCTTTATTTACATCAAAAATGACTCCAAACTTCTGGGTGACAGCATGTGTGATAGCGACCTGTTTATTTCTTTAGTGTCACGTTAACTGTACAAACAAAAACACACGCTGCATCTGTAAGATGGTGTGGTTGAGCTGTCGTCCTGGCGCTTCACATCCTTGTTTCCCAGCATGTCCCTCTGATGAAAAACGTGTCTTTTTCAGGCCATGCGAAAATTGTCCACCTGCTGCTGGAGAGGAACACATCAGGCACTATTCCCTCAGACAGCCAAGGGGCAACACCTCTGCACTATGGGGCACAAAGCAACAATGCTGTGAGTCACTGACTCACATATTGTTACCTCCGCCAAGGAGGTTGTGTTTTGGTAGTGTTTTCCTGTCGTGCTGTCTGTAAACACGATGTCTCAAAAAGTTTTGAAATAATTCCAATAAAACTTTGTAGGGGTGTAGAGTGGGCTTATGTTAACAATCCATTGAAATCTGGCTTATATCCACCAAGGTCTTCAAGGTCCCCTTAATGGAAAATTGACAAAAAGTCTTATAAATGAGAAACTATTTAACTTAGACTCTTACAAGTGTTACTGATATTTGAAAGTCCTACACCAGACAGTTTAAACGCTTGATTATTCAAACGCCTGTTTTAAATTACAGCAGAATAATAAACCAGATCTTCATCTTGTTAGTTTGTTGTAATTATGTTTCAGTATCTTCACCTTGGTCCAAAAAACAACACAAATAACCTGCGTTTTTCTTTCTGTGTGCATGAAGGAGACAGTTGGCGTATTCCTGTCCCATCCGTCGGTGAAAGACGAGCCCGATCTAGAGGGGAGAACAGCGTTCATGTGGGCTGCTGGGAAGGGCAGTGACGATGTCATTCGCACCATGCTGGCCCTCACCCCAAACATTGACATCAACATGGCAGACAAGTACGGTGGCACTGGTGAGGACTTGACAAACCAGAGGAGGAACTAAAGCTCCTCCGAACTGCTTTGGCCCACTTCCCCTGTCCTCTGTGTGCTTCGAGGGAATGATGACATAATTTCCCTGGTCTTAATGCTCTATGTACACATACATACATACCTTTGTCCTTACTGGTTGCTTGTTTTAAAGTTGGGATGATGATGTCACAGGGGATTCCCCCAAAAGTGCAAAAGAGGCAGTGAGATCAGAGGAGAGAGGGAAGTGATACTGTGAGCAAAATTAATGTGAGCTCGTCACAGACACGCACTACTGCCAGCACTGTCCTTTGACAAACACACATACATGCAGGCGCACATGACTTCCCGCCACGCTTTGACCCCCCGGGGCTATTTGAACCTATAATCTCCATGGCGATAGCCCCTCTGCTCGACGGTCATTGTTTATGCATGAATTACATGCAACGGTTGAATCATGCTAATTAGACAGTGTGAAGGGCAGTGTAAATGACCGAATCACTTCCATGCACTTGACTCCAGTCTGTACTGTCTGGGGACTGGAGTGAGGGCAAGGTGGGATTTCCACAAGGAGGATTAAGTGCACCACTCCTCATTAAATGTCTCCCCCTGTTTAACCCTTCACTGACCAGGCTTTAGCCACAGCCCAAACAGGAGCATCAGTCAAAGGAGTGATGTGGAGAAAAAGAAGGGACAGACCTGAGGAGTGATTCAGGACATCATGTTTTATCATGTGCATGTGTGTGTGTGTGTGTTTAAACAGCGCTCCATGCGGCCTCCCTGTCAGGCCATGAGAGCACAGTGAAGCTGCTTTTGGAGAAGGGCGCAATGGTTGACTCTCTGGATGTCATGAAACACACACCACTGTTTCGTGCCTGTGAGATGGGACACAGAGATGTCATACTAACACTGATCAAAGGTGAGTGTTCATTAACATATGTTAGTTACACTTTCTCAGTAATTTCGGGAAAGTCTTATTTCCTTTTTCAGTTTTCCTGTAGTCTTTGTAGTCATGCGAATGTTTTGAATAAAGGTTCTGCACGTGTTGACCTGGTGGACGTAGATGGTCACACTGCTCTACACTGGGCAGCTCTAGGAGGGAACGCTGAAGTCTGTCAGATACTGATGGAGAATGGGATAAGTCCCAATGTACAGGTATGCATAAACATATTTCACTAAGGGAGTAGTTGTTTTTAATACTTGGATTAAAATCATTTGCAGGCAACGGGCGTCTAAAGTATAGAAGCCTAGCTAAGCTAAGCTGTCTTATTTATAAAGAGATTTGAAACAGCAAGTGCTGACTAAAGTGCTTAAGAACAGAATAAATATACAAAACCATTTATACAAAAACAATTAAAACAATGAAAATCACCTCTCACACTGTGGAAAGTGAAAAGAGGTAGGTTTTAAGAAGTGACTTAAAATGGGCAGTGCAGAAGCCTGTCTAATATGCAGTGGCAGCGAATTCCACAACTTAGGTGCTGCCACAGCAAAAGATCTGTTCCCTCTGAGCTTTTGCTGTGCCCTCGCATTATCTAGGAGCAGCTGATCAGCTGACCTGAGCAACCAGCATGGTGAGTGCACATGTAAGAGCTTAGTTAGGGTGGGGTAAGACTATTTAAAGGCTTAAAAACAAACAAAAGAAGCCATAGACATGTTGTGTTTCCTCTCCTATGATGATCCACCAGATGTGCTGCTTGTTTGTCAGTCTCTCCATTAAATAACTGGGTCATTATCCATTTGCAGCGTGAAGTGTGTCTGATCTGTTGACAGCATTTGGCTGAATCTAAGCAAAGAGTACACTCTACTGTTCATCCTGCAACTTCTATCAGCAGCCAGATCATCAATGAACACTAGTGACCCAGTTCCTCTGGATCATACATGCCCATACCATAACATTGCCTCTGCCATGTTTGACAGATGATGTGGTATGCTTTAGATCATGAGTTGTTTCTCTCTTTTTCCAGGCTTTTCTCTTCACATCATTCTAGTACAAGTTCATCTTGCTTTCATCCATCCTAGAATTCTTCCAGACCTGTTTTGGCTCTTTTAGATAGTTTTCTTGCAAAGTGTAATCGGACCTTCTTGTTCGTGAGTGTAACCAATGGTTTGCACCTTGTTGTACACCCTCTGTCTTCATATTCATAAAGGGTGTCTTTCAATTGTGGACTTGGAAAGTGATACTCCTACCTCGTCAAGTGTGTTCTTGATTCAGATAGGTGGTGTAAAGTTGTTTTTCTTAATCCTGGAAATAATCCTCATCACACACTCTAGTTTTAGTTTTTAGTCCTTTTGGTGTTTCACAACATGGCAGCCATGCCAAAATGGGTATCTCTGCAAGTTTGATTTGGTAGAGTGGAACACCAGATGCCCTTCCTGACACAACCCCAAAAGGGATTTTTGTCTCCGACTGCAATCTAACCAGCGACCCTTCAGGTGTCTAATTTATATGTTAACCACTACACCATTCTTTTTAAGAATGTACCAGGTTTCTGATTTGGCTTCTACTAAAGTTTTTGCTATCTGTCTGATAGGTTCATTTTGTTTCAGCCTACTGATAGCCTCCTTCACACACTAGATAACTATAACTGATAAAGTAACCATTAGGATTAAATCGTCCAAATTCAGTTTAAAATTACAGGTTAATAAAAGGTTACAGTGAACATACTAGAGCAGGAGAGGGGATGAAAGGATGTTTTTTTCTTTAATATGAAGCGTGACCACTCACCCTCTACCTCAGCCCTGCAGCAAAATGCAATAAAGTTTAACCAAAGCCAACGTGCTGCTGCAGTAGTGTGTCATATTAAATTGTCATGGTCAATTGGAAACATTTAGTCATAAATTTTTGTTACAGTTACTTCTATTTCATTTAAACTGCTTTCATTTGGTAGTGTTTCACCTGTGTGTTCCGTTCTTTAGAGCAACAGAAACTATCTCTGGTTAATAATCATAAAACAACATTGTTATGGATAATCTAATACAGCACCGAGTGACTTCCTAGTTACATACTGAACATGAATTTTGGATTTTGTCCTCATTAACGACCAAAAACAGTTTGGATTCTTGTGTCCAGCGTAAAGCATATGGCTGATCACTGTGAACTTCAAAGCTGTCTATGTCGTAGCTCCAAAACTTCTGATCTGCTGTGTAAACTTTTTGCAGGATCATGCAGGAAGGACTCCACTGCAGTGCGCAGCTTACGGTGGTTACATCACCTGCATGGCTGTTCTCATGGAGAACCACGCTGATCCTAATATACAGGACAAGGAGGTAAGAAATTGCCTGTATTTGCTTGAATACACTTTCATGTCTGACTTTTTTTTGTAAGGTTTAAACATACAACGTTAATGCTGTTTTTTTCTTTATGGGGGTCCAGGGCCGGACCGCTCTCCACTGGTCATGTAACAATGGCTACCTTGACGCTGTGAAACTGCTGCTGGGCTACAATGCCTTTCCCAATCAAATGGAGCACAGTGAGGAGAGGTGAGAACTGAGACCACAATGAAAGCAGCCGAGGTGAAGCTTAAAAAGTAGGAAAATAGATGTATGAATCACACTGTTTATGCTGTGCAGGTACACCCCTCTGGACTATGCTCTGCTGGGGGGGCACAGTGAGGTGACTCAGTTCATGCTGGAGCATGGTGCTCTGTCCATAGCAGCTATCCAGGACATCGCTGCCGCCTCAATCCAGGCGGTCTACAAGGGCTACACTGTCCGCAAGGCCTTCAGGGAGAGAAAGCAGCTCCTCATGCGACACGAGCAACTGCGCAAGGATGCAGCCAAGTGAGAGACACATATAGGGTCATGCCAGAGTTATAGGTATAATGGTAAAGTGAAGGAATTGGCATAACTAGCTTTTATTAACCAGCGTTAACAGAGCCTAGCAGTGATCTCCTTATGGCATCTGACAGTGGACTCATGTCTGTGCTTGTTCTGCTAGGTTTCAGTGCAGCATTTGACACTGTTGACCACAATATTGTATACATGGGTTAGAATACACAGTATTAAAGAAATACACTGCAGGGGTTTCAATCATATCTGTCTGACGGACTCAAATTTGTTCATGTAGATGGGGAGTCTTCTTCAAACGCAAAGGTTATTGAGGGAGTTCCACAGGGTCCTGTGCTGGGACCAATACTGTTTATATTATTTCCCTTAGAAAGCATTATGAGAAAACATTACATATATTTTCATTGCTATGCAGATGATACCCAGCTATATTTGTCTATGAAGCCAGGTGACACACAGCAACTAGTTAAACTACAAGCATGTCTTAAAGACATAAAGATCTGACCTCTTCACTGGATGGTATAATCTTGCCTTGCAATAACACTTTGAGGAATCTTGGAGTTATTTTTGACCAAGATATGTCCTTCAGTGCGCATATTAAACATACAGGCTTTACTATTGGAATGTATTATTATCGGGCTGTCCTAAAACACCCTGAAAGGATGATCCAGAATGCTGCAGTGAGTGTACTTACATATTTTTCCCATGTTAGCTTCTTGAATCTTTCTACTCATATAATCAATCTGAAATATCAAGCCCCATAGGTATATGTTAAGGATACATGGAGCATGCATCTGCATACCTCTGTTGCATTTCTGTGAAAAGCTGAGGGACACCCAAGTTTATGAATATGATAAATCGAGAATGAGGTGACATAAGATTTTCAAATTGACATCATAGGTCGATCTCCTAAAACTCTTGGATGAGTTAAAATCCGAGTGAGCTTCACCTCAAACTCAGAGGAAAGGAAGTTTTTCCTCCCCTCCGTCGCCGAGTCCTTACTCATAGGGGCTCATCAGACTTCTCTCTCTAACATTGTAGGGTCTTTACCCTACAATATAAACAGGTGTCTGACTGAATTGAATTGAAAATATTATTTAGTGAACATTAACACATTTGGTTTGGTTAACATTTGGTTGCCCAGACAAACCCAGAACCACCACACACTTAAGCTGTAATCACTGATTACATGGCTTCATGGTGTTTATATTCATTAGAAGTTACTCACTGACATCCCTCTGTTTGTCTCACACTGTGTCTCGCAAATTACATTTACTTTGCCTTTGAAGCAGTCACACTCTCTCCATATCTATCTTTCTTTCTGTCAGCCCAGCACACACATACGTCTCCTCTCTGTCTGCCTCTTCCGACTCGTTCTTCTTCTGCCATTTGCTCACCAGTCTCATCTTTATTCTCTTAAACAACACTTTTGACAAGTAAATTTGTTTTCAGAGGGCACATTGACTTCAGGTTTTTATGGTAATCCAAGCAGGCAGTTTTATTTAGACATGCCTTTTAAGCAAAGCTTTTTTTCCACATATTACTAATGATAAGCTAATATCCTTATCAGATTATATTCAAGCTGTATAGAAGACGTCCAGGAATGTTCTTAAAAAAAGGTCCAGAGTTAGAAAATAACCAGAAACCTACAATACTGCCTGTACCAAATGACGAGGTTTCTTTTGCATTTTTTGCCTGGTTTTCTTTGTGTTTAGAAAGCGAGAAGAGGAACAGCGGAAGAGAGAAGCCGTGCAGCAAGTTTCAGGGGCCACAGCAGAGAAACGGAGGGTTTCACCCGTGAAAGCAGAGCAAGAAAAGCTGTCCTTAGTGAGCATTATAGAGGACTTATCCTTGAATGATTCGTCTGTGGAAACAAAGAAATCATCCAAAGCTGAACGCACTAAGAGCAAAGAGGAGAGACACAGAGGTACAAAAATACAGAAATCCTCAAATTTAGTCTGAAGTGTAAGTGTTAATGCGCTTACAAGTGAGGACACGCCTGTGCAATATCGCTTTAATAACTAACCATAATCACATCCCTTGTCTTTATTTTACCCTGTTAAAAAAAACAAACAAAGTGAATGTGAGTGCGAATGGTTGTCTCTGTCTATGTGTTAGCCCCAGAGGTGGGACCAAGTCATTGTTTTGCAAGTCTCAAGTAAGTCTCAAGTCTTTATCCTCAAGTCTCAAGTCAAGTCTCAAGTAATGTCAGGCAAGTCAGAGTCGAGTCTCAAGTCACTGGTGTAAAAGTCCGAGTCAAGTCACAAGTCTGAAACTTTGAATTTCAAGTCCTTTCGAGTCTTTAAAAAAAAAACAACGAAAAAATAATGTTGCAGTTATATGCTAAATGTAAATATTAGACCATGTAATTTTAAAATCTGTGTTTTTCTCAACACATGACAAAATAGTGAACTTAGAAAATATACACAAATTGTGAAATTGCACCTCTATAAAATGCAGCTCAATTAAACCTAGCTCCAAGAATAATTTTCACCGACAGTTCTGAGATAAGCTGCATGTTATTCTTGGATGCGGTTGTAGGACCGGCTTTAAAATCGCATGACAAAAATATACACATTAAAAAAAACTGTATCACCAACGTAGCCTGGACAACATTTGCTAGTTAGATGAAGTCAGCTATCTCATCTTAGCATATTTATATGCATATTTATAATCATACGGTTCTTGGAGTGAGTGCATACACTCATGAAGTTTAGTAACTTCAGGTCACTGCAACAAGCCCAGGTACAGTTTACCGACGGATGGGTACAGGACCTTGAACTGCACCGTGTAGAACGAAAGACCATCGTACGTATCATAAGTTTACCAGTCTCACAAATCGTCGTCATAAATACACATTCCTTAACCGTTTATTAATAGGACCTTTGAGCTCAACGGTAATTAATTAGTAGTGGAAATAATTTCTGGTAGCATCACAGAAATGTAGCAGTGACAACAATACTGTATGCTGTAATCGTACTGGGCAATTAGTGATACAAAAAACCTGTTTTATCCTGTGAATAAAAGTATATGTTTTTGTCAATGTACCATAATAACAGAAGCGAAACGCAATATTGTGTCAGGACAATTCACTATTTATGCACAATAAATAAAGGAGCATAGCGCGACCATTTCTGTTCAGCGCCAGACTTGCTTGTAACCTATATCACCAATTATGTTATGAAAATGACGTATTAACTACTAAAAAACACTGACCTTCGTGTAAATGCTTGGAGCAGACTAACCTGTGAGCTGGAGTGTTCTGGGATGTTATATTTGATCTTTGAATGGCTGCAATCCAGGCCATCCGTCGCGTCTTTGTTACTTCGGAAACATGGCTCGAACAATTTCTCTTCAACGACGTAATCCGATAACAACCGATCTCTTTACCCGTCGGCTTCCCGTGGCTGTCATGCGACCGGCTATTGCAGTTAATAATACAACGGCTTCTTGACATTTTTGTGTTTCTTTTTATCGCTGTATAACTGATTTTAATTGAAAGCCTGCGTGCGCTAGTACCGCTTGCCACGAGTTCCCAGAATCCTTTGCGGTTCTACCCGTGAATGACGTCACATTTTCAATCTCTATATAATATGCATGTTAGATTTTATATTTGGGGTAAAATATCAAGTCTTTTCAAGTAAACCGGTTCAAGTCCAATTCAAGTCCCAAGTCATTGGTGTAAAAGTCCAAGTCAAGTCACAAGTCTTAGAACATTTTTTCAAGTCAAGTCTAAAGTCATAAAATTAATGACTCGAGTCTGACTCGAGTCCAAGTCATGTGACTCGAGTCCACACCTCTGGTTAGCCCTGCGACGGACTGGCAACCTGTCCAGGGTGTACTCTGCCTCTCACCCTAGGACAGCTGGGATAGGCTCCAGCACCCCCCGCGACCCTAAAAAAGGATAAGCGTCAGTGGATGGATGGATGGATAGATAGATAAAAATATAAACCACACTGCAACAGAAGTCAGTAAAAGTGTTTTATCAGTACTTTGTAAGTCTGCCTTTCTTTTTGATGAGACACTGAATCCTCTTCAGAATGATGGATGTCACTGTTGCATACTTATTTGAGGATATATTCTGCCATTCTCCTGGGACGGTTTTTTCAGCTGGTCTTTGCGGAAAGGATTGTGCTCCTCTGCTTTTCACCTTCATACCTCAAATGTGTTCTGTTAGATTCAAGCCATGCAACACATTTGGCCAGTTTTTACTTTACTTTACACCGATTCTGCCAGTGTGCTTTGGATCTTTGTGATGCAGGAATATTTGGCTCATTTGTTTTGATAATTTTCTGTAATACTTGTTGCCATCATGGAGTCTGATATCATCAAACCACTGCCTTTGAGTTTCCCGCTCAGGTTTGCAGTGAACTTGCTGGACTCCATCGTAGACAGTCCTTTACACTGTCCAAGCTGTCAACAAAGCTTTGACTCCCTTGTGTCTGAATTACTTTCAAAGCTGTGCAGTAGCACGCTGTCTGTGGACAACCACTACACCACACTTCTGATTAGTGATCTTGTGGCTCGTTCTGTTCTTTTCTGCAGCTCAGTCTTTGCTGATTTTTAGTGGCTCACTTATCTTCCCGTGTCCTTTACCATCTTTTTGATGACAATCAGATTTTTTAATTTCACTAAAAAAATTATTTTGTATAATCATGATGCAAATATACAGATATGCACAGCACATCAGATCCAAAATGAGAGAAGTTCCAGTCTTCAAAGCTAATTTCATAAACTCATTCATGCAATTAACTAACTAGAAATCAGAGGTGGACTCAATTTAGTTGGTCAGCAGCCTGTATAGTCAGTTTAGTCTGGAGTATTTAACTCTGTGAAATAATGCATTTTGAATCATTGACTTTAAATTGATATTGCACAGAGGTGTACTTTTAAACACTAATTTTAAACACTTTTTAGGTGTTTAAAATGAACTTTTAATTGAGCAAATGCATTCATCTTGACTAAACAGTACAGACAGTGGTGTTTTATTCATTTACATGATCTTTATTTTTTAATTTCAACTCCACTCCAACCAGTTCACAAAAGCAGGTCCTCTAGAAGAGGTAAAGAAGCTGAACCGCATGATTGTCCTGAAGCTTTGGGCTGCAGTCATGTGAGCAGTGATGCTTCCCCCGATGCTCTGCAGACCACAAGGCTGACAGAACTTCTCTCCCCTTCCGGCTTCAGACCCACACCTCCCTCCATGCCCAAATTCAGGGAACGACTTTTGTCAAACTCACCCAGTCCTTCCACAGCGGTTTCCTCTGTGGACCAAACTGAGGCCGGTAGAAGAGACTGCATGCCTCTAAAAAAGAGTAATGCTCACATGAGCGTGCAGACTGCCCGGGCAATTACCAATGCCCACACCTCTCCACAAAAACACAGACGACATAAGGCGCGTACTTCAGAGAAGGCCACAACCAAAGACCAAACTCGCTCAGCCTCATTAAGAAGGAGTTCATCTGTAGATCACAAAAGCCCCCCAAGAAAGGCTCAATCTGCCGCACACGCACCAATGTCAACACGTGCACACAGGGAGTACAACAAGGAGCATCGCAGGAGGAGGAACGAGGCTGCACGCATCATCCAGCGTGCCTGGAGAAGGCGAGTTTACATTTTTCTCCTTGATCGTGTTTGTGTTTGTACCAGGAGGGTTGGGGGAGATTGGCAGCGCAGTATGATATCATAAGGCACACTTTATTGTCACCTTAGGGAAATTTTTTGTGGACTCAAGTGCCGTCACAGAAGCTGCCTTCACTAAGAGTCAGTAAACATTAAAAGAAAAGAGAAATTAATAAATAGATTTTAAAAAGGGGCCTATCACAACATTCAATACACACATTGCAGATAATCTTAAAAACTGTTATTTAAATGCTTGATCGATGCTGGGACAAATGAATTTTTTTGAAGCGATTCAGACCGCATTTAGCATTCAAAATTTTGGGGCAGTGCCATGTGGCACCCACATGTGCCCCCTTGTGAATACTTTCCCGCCCCCGTCTTTAGTCTGGATGCCATGAACAGTGGAGCAGTGGGGGGGAGAGCGTGGGAGAGGGTTGAGACAAGAAGACGTGGGACATAAAGGCTGTAATCTAGAAGTTTCATAGTATTTTAACAAGAGGCTAAAAGTTCAGCCGGGCTGCTCTAATAGCTACCAGAAGCCTCTCGTTGCTTTTCTCTCTGTCTTGCACACACTGCGTTTCTCTTAGTGGATGCCAGTCCACTGCAGGAGGCCCTCTGTTTCTCCTCAGCTTCACAGTTATATTGTATATATGTTGCCTATTAATTTCCTTGAGTAAACTGTTTACTTTGTTTACGCTTAGTGAGAATTAGTGCGAGGACTTGCCAGCTTTTAAAGCTTTGAACGCTGTTAGAGATGATTTTTATAGAACTGCGTGCATGTGTTTGTGTGGATGTGTGTTTGCAGGTTTTGTGCACGCAGACGGAGGGAGGTAAAAGCCCATGAAGAGGTGGAGTCCAGACATTCAAACTACACCCATAACAGGAAGAAGGTGGAAATCCGAGCTCAACCTGCTAAGCCAACACAGAGTAAGAGCTCTGTGCTCCAAAGCATCTACGGTAAGATCACCAGCATACTGCCCCAAAACTGTTTTTAGTTTCCCGAATCATTCTATTGCTTTATTTACACTCACCAGACACTTTATTAGGCACACCTGCTCATTAATGTAAATATCTAATCAGGCAATCACACACCTGCGATTCAGTGTATTTCGGCTTGTAGATGTGGTCAAGATGACCTGGTTAAGATGAAACTGATCATCAAAATACGGCAGAAAAATTATTTTCTACACTTCACAGGCTGGTCAAACTCTAAGGGCAAAATGAATGAAAAGCCTACTTTTCTATGGATCAGAGAGTTTTAATATCATTGTCACTTGATCAAAACTGTAAGTCAGAGAGGAAACGGTCAGGTAATGAGTGAGAAACAGTGGTGTTATTAAAGATGTTTAAGGAATTGAGCATCTGCCCGTCTTAATTAAAAGTGGTATTAAAAGCAGATGAAGCTACAAATCAAGGTGTATAGAACAGACCGTAAGCAATATCTTATAAACGTTGAATGACAGAAAGATCTTAGTGTTAAAGAAAATGTAGATCTTCTGGGATTTTCCCACACAATCATCTCTGAATGGACTGGAAAAAAAAAAGACATCCAGTGAGCAGCAGTTCTCTAGTTTGAAATCCCTTATTGATGCCAGAGGTCAGAGGAGTATGGAAGCCCGTTTCTGCCACTAAAAAAAAAAAAAAGTATCCAAAACTCTAAATTTCGAGTTATCTTTCTCAAAATTTTGACTTATTAATTTGAAATTTTGAGAAAAGTAGCTTGAAATGTTGACTTTTTTCAAAAGTTTGAGTTAATAATCAGTAATCTACATGAATGACGTAATTTCCTTGTTACCCGGAAGCGGAAGCCCTCAGCTACAAATGCTACAGTTAAGCTACCAGTATAACAGCCAGTCATGAATGCACAAATTGCTGATTATTTTCAGCGTAGCGTCACAAATGATGAAATGCTTGTGTTATGAGCTGAATCACATGGTGTTACTATCAGCAAACGTACTCTTGAAAGCGCCAGTTTGTTGCGATCCGGTTTTGAGTGTGCAGTCCACGTAGATTACTGATGGCAGAGATAACTCAAAATATCGAGTTACTTTTCTTAAAATTTCAAGTTAATAAGTCAAAATTTCAAGAAAATAAGTTGAAATTTTGAGTTAATAAGTCGATATTTCGAGTTATGGATACTTTTTTTTTTAGTGGCGGAAACGGGCTTCCATAGAGGAGAATGCCCAGAGGCAACAGTAACTCAGTTAACTACTCATTATAGTCAAGGTATGCAGAAGAGCACCTCTGAGCACACAACATGCCTGGTCCACTGAATCCTGGTTTCTGCTGTGACATTCAGATGGTAGGATCAGAATTTGGCATAAACAGCATGGAAGCACAGGTCCACCCTACCTCATATCACTGGTTCAAGCTGCTCTTGTTTGTGATGTGGGTGATATTTTCTTGACACACTTTGGACCCCTTAGTATCAAATGAGCATCATTTAAATGCTGCAGCTTACCTGAGTGTAGTTGCTGACTGTGTCCATCCCTTTATGACTTCTGATGGCTGCTTCCAGCAAGATAATCCACCGTGTCACAAAGACCAGACCATCTTAAACTGGTTTCTTGAACCAAATAGTAAGTTCACTGTACTCAGAAACCACTACAGTCACCACATCTCAATACAATAGAGCACCTTTGGGATGTGGTGGAACAGGAGAGTCACATCGTGGACACGTTTACAAGAACTGTGCCGTGCTGTCGTGTCAATATGGTCCGAAAATCTCTAAGAAATGTTTCCAGTTCAATCTTTGCCATAAAGAATTTCATAATATATTTCACATATATTTAATATATCTTTCTCTCACATCTATTTAAAAATGTGTGGTCGATCCTGTGACATTCCACTGAACTCTGAAAAAGGAGAAGCATGAAAACTGAGCAGAGCTATTTTAGACTAAACCTTTGAGAGCAATGCTGCACTTAATTGCTCTGGTAATGTAATATTGGATTAATCAGGATGATGGCTCACCGCTGAAATAATGACTTTTCAATTTCCAAACATTAAGTTTTAATGTTTCTAGTGGCTGAAAAGCTCAACAAATGCAACACTGTGACCTGTGAGTCTGCCTGAGTGCACACCAAAACACGAAAAACACTTTTTTGGGGAGGAGTGTTGTCATGCGAGCAAAGAGATGATAGGAAATGAGGATGCTGGGAAAGCACTCTTAACAGAAGCAGGCACCTTGCAGTTTGTAAACAAGCAATAATGGCCAAAAGACAGCCATGCTAATAAACATGTTATAGAAATTATCACCTGCAACTTTGCCACATTAGAAACAATGGATATCAAGTGTAGGAAAAGCAGCTTTAATTTTAACTCTAATAGTTGTAGATGAACTCTTGGTGTGCACTGACCCTTTGCAGTTTTAAAGCAGCTGGTGCACGCTGCAACTCCTGAGTTAAATATGCTTATTAGGAATGTTTTTAATTGGCTAAACCTTGAACTCGTGTTCGGTTAAGTTAGCAGAAAATAGTGGCTGAGAAATCAGTGAGTCGGATGTGCAGCATGAATTAAAGCTTTAGCATTTGAAGATTTTGTAAGATTAAAAGAAGAAGAAGTTACAAATCCAGCTGTGTAAGAAACACTGTAAGCGACCCGTGGAAATGTCTGGCTAATGCTTCAATCCACACGCCGGGACGGTATCAGCCTGGTTTCCCGCGTGGAAGCTCTGGTAAGGTTTCGCCCTCACAGACAGGCCTGACCTTCTTAACACATCACCAGGTGATGATGGGAGGACAGACAGAAGCCTTGCTGCGCCAAAACACAGAAGCCCGCACAGCCTCTCTGCTCACGGTCCGATCCGGTCTTCTGACGTTGTTTTCCCCTCCCCCTTCTCGCCTCTCCTCCCTCTCTACCTGACAGTGCTGGCACTGTGAAAAGTTCAGAGCTGTCAGGGGGAATGTCAGACGACTGCGTAGAGCTATCTGCTGAACACACACATTAACAACACCCCCCCTCCCAAACACACACACACACACACACACACGAGAGTCATTTTATTACTCCGTCTCTCGTATCTTGAAGTAGACAGATGTATGAACTGTGGACGCTATCACCTGCACGCTTAATTATTATAAACCATTTTTAAAAATAGCTTTCCAACACTCTTATATCTAAAAAATCTGTGTCAGAACAAGATCTTGTTTTCATCACAGATAAAAAAAAATGTATTACTTGTTTAATTTGCTAATATAAAAAACTTATGTGTTTAAATATTATTTTTAACGTCCCAGACAACAAGACTGGTAGTGGTTAATGTATTTCTCTCATACATGAAAGCTCCCCAGTTGAATTGTATGAGTGGACACAAACCCCGCCACAGAGTCCTAGAGCTGGTCTCAACCCTTAGATCTTGTAAAGGAAATTTGTAAAAATCTGTCCTGGAGTCACCTTAGAATAAGTGGGCAAGTGAAACTGCAAACCCCACCCTCCCTAAAGAGTGTACATATGAAAAGTGGAGTAGTAAGCATACAACAAGTGGAGCTCAGTGAGAAAAAAAACTAGATTCTGTCCTGGGCCACTGTGCCGCTCCCTGACCTGTCCTTTAAAACTATGACCTACAAGCCAATAAAATGGGGTTCCAAAGTGATTAACCTGTATTTGGCTGACTTCCAGGTATTTCTTGGAAGGAGTCTACGACTTGCGATTAAAAAAATTGAAACTTTTATGTTAGCCTGCAATTAAATAGGTGGTGATGGCTTTATATTGGTAGATAGTGGTTAGGTCTACTGAGAGCACGAAGGAAACCAAATATGTGAAAGCCTATGTCAAAACAGCGCCTTTCCCACTGCATAGTAGGAGCAATTGCCCTGGCCTATATTAGCAGGGGTCTTCACATTTACTCAGTTTTATGGGCAAGATGTAACAGGACCAAACCTGGCACATTCTCCCCTGTGAAGTGCTATTGGGGACAGTTGTCTTCTTAACAGTCATGTCTAGAGATGGACCGATCCGATATTACGTATCGGTATCGGTCCGATACTGACCTAAATTACTGGATCGGATATCGGAGAAAAATAAAAAATGTAATCCGATCCATTAAATATCACGAAAGCACCTCACAAAACTTGCAACACGCCGTAACTCACCTCAGAACGTTAGCACGTCGGAGCAGTATGCATCACCTGATAGAGCGGCTGTGGCATGCGGGACCTGTCGGTGGTCTGGATAGCATTTGGAGCTTCGCTAGCAACCCGGCATTTCATCTCCGACAAAGTTATCCCCGAGAGAAGTAAAGCAAGTGTGTAAGTCCATCTCTGAATGTTTGTAAAGCATTCCTGCGTTAAGCTTAACAAGCGACTGCCTCTCCTGCTGCTACTTCAATCATGAAACTGCTTAATGATCAGCTGATCGGCTTTTCTGTCGCGAGTCCGTCTCTCTTGTTTGTTTTTGGCCCACTTTGCACCAGAAAGAGGAAACCAGCGGCTGAACAACAGCAGCACGTTTAAGCTTGATAAGCTGTTGTTAGAATTTATTTAATATTACTTTCTACACCAGGATCTTTTTCTACGTAGCTGACGCTGGTAACTGTGCAGGGGCGGATCTAGCAAAGTTTAGCCAGGGGGGCCGATAGGTGGTGAAGAGGGAGCTGAGTGTAAAAGCGAAGCTCTCAATTTACCGGTCGATCTACGTCCCTACCCTCACCTATGGCCACGAGCTGTGGGTAGTGACCGAAAGAACGAGATCGCGGATACAAGCGGCAGAAATGAGCTTCCTCCGAAGGGTGGCTGGCCTCTCCCTTAGAGATAGGGTGAGAAGTTCGGCCATCCGGGAGGGGCTCAGAGTAGAGCAGCTGCTGCTCCACATCGAAAGGAGCCAGCTGAGGTGGTTCGGGCATCTGACAAGGATGCCCCCTGGGCGCCTCCTGGGTGAGGTGTTCCAGGCATGTCCCACCGGGAGGAGGCCCCGGGGCAGACCCAGGACATGCTGGAGAGATTATATCTCTCGGCTGGCCTGGGAACGCCTTGGTATTCCCCCGGATAAGCTGGAGGAGGTGGCTGGGGAGAGGGAGGTCTGGGCCTCTTTGCTTAGGCTGCTGCCCCCGCGACCCGGCCCCGGACAAAGCGGATGAAAATGGATGGATGGAATAGAAGTCAATTACTGTATATAGTGACTATTAAGTCTAATATATATACCCTAGTAAGCTATAGTACTTTTTTCCTTTGGGAAGGTACCATCTGTGCAGTCTGCAATTTTGTTGAAGAAAGATGTTGAATCTATTTAATATTTCTTGAAAAATAATTGATTTCTGTGCATTTTTTTTCACACTGCATCAAATTAAGGTTGATTACGTCGATTAAGCATCATGAGGTGGAGCGTGAGGGGTGGTTCCCTATTTTTTATTTATTTATTTTTGTTGTTGCTGGGAGTTGGAACCCTATTAGTTAGGTTGCTTAATATTTACGCTAAGTACTCTTTAAAATACCAGAATAGGGAGGATGGTGTAGGTTTAAGTTTATTAGATTGATCAGTATTGCTGAACTATGAAATATTTTTTTTTGCATACAGGTATAACAGAATAGCTTTAGTGTAGTTGTTGTTTTAAACTTGAGTATGAACTTATACAAAATGCAGCAAGATATTTAAAAAAACAGTTTTGTTGATTAAAAAACACTATATCGGATTCATATCGGTATCGGCAGATATCCAAATTTATGATATCGGTATCGGTATCGGACATAAAAAAGTGGTATCGTGCCATCTCTAGTCATGTCTGGCAATCTGGTAGTTAATATTTCTAAGCACAAAATACTAACTAAATCGCTATTTCTCTCATAGTGAAACACAAAATGAATGCTATGAAAGAGAGCTTCAGGTTATGTTTTTATCCCTGGTTCTCTGAGTAGCATGAGCGAGTGTCTCACCGAACCAACCTCTTTGCTAGGGAAGTGAGGAAGAGGTGGGCTTTTTTGAATTACATCTGACGCTATGTCAGCCTATTATATAGGAAGGCCTATATAACATGGGCATCATTTAGCTAACAGTAAAGGCTGTTGATCCAAATCGTGGCAAGCTGTGGCGAGTTGATCTGAGTAGGTTCTAATGGAAAAGGGGCTTATGTGTCCACCTAAAGGAGGACGGGGGGGTATGTACAGGACAAAAACATTTACTAGGCCCCAGCGAGATTTGAACTCGCGACCCCTGGTTTACAAGACCAGTGCTCTAACCACTGAGCTATAGGGCCTTTGCTGAAGTAACACCCATGGATACACTACATATAGACAATCAGACCATTGCACAAGCATGGGTGTGAACTGAACTTGATCAACCAGTTAAAGGAGTGCTCTTATAAGGGTGTTTTGTAAAATGCACCTTGGCAGCAGTGGCCCTGCTCATGGAAAAGGCTTTCGGTTAGTCACATATTCGACGACAGGCTGGTGGCAGCCCCCAACTACCAGGGGGTGGCTTGTCAGTGAAATGCTCTTATACACCACCCGGGGAATTTGGGCTTTCAGATAAACGTGGAAGAGAGTAGTCTAAGGAGCTTGGAAAGAAAAGCGTCTGGACTTCTTTAAGTTGCTTGAAGATGTTTCACCTCTCATCCAAATGGTGGAGAGTCCCAGATTTAAACCCAGTGGGTCCCCCAAAGAGGGACAAAGGACCCCCTGATGATCCTCTACCTAGTAAAAGAGAGTACATTGAGACCATCTACTTTCATAGGGCTCAGGTCTAGACTTCTCCGGGTGAGAGCATTTCTATCTTAAGGCCATACAGCCATCCCTAGCACAGTTTCACAGAGGCAACACACGTTAGCCTCAAACAGTGCAAGAGGCTGCTAGGCCTGATAGCTTAGCAGCTGTAGCTTCCTCTGTAGTGACGATGCCACTGGACATGAGACTTCACAGGTGGGAGCTTCTTCCCTGTGATGTACTACTGGGGACAGTTGTCTTCTTAACAGGCATGTCTGGCAATCCGGGAATTAGTATTTGTCCCCCTAGTGTGACACAAAATGCAAAACATAACCCCGGTTCTAAAGTAGTACTCGTCAGGCTAGGACTCCGCAGTCTATTTACACCTACAGACCAGTGGACACTCTTTCAATGATGAGGATGTACACATCCTGGACAGGTAGGAATGCTGGTTTGAACGGAGAGTCAAGGAGGCCACTTACTAGGGGTGCAACGATACACAAAATTCACGGTTCGGTTCGATACTTTGGTGTCACGGTTCGATATTTTTTCGATACAAAAAAAAAAGTTCATGCCTTTTTAACTTGTCATTTATTAAATTTTCACGGCACATTCCGCACCACATCTCTGTGCGTTCATCATTTGTTTGAAGCCAGCTCACCTCCTGCAACTACTTTTCCGAGAATACGTGCTTCTTTTGTGGTTCGGACTCCTTTTGACATTTCTTTGGAGGTGGAGGAACATCACAGTAATTGCTTAAAGGAGCTTCTTCGACATCTTTAAGAGTTCTAAACAAATGTCTGTCCTCCTCCTGAAAATCTTATGTACGCAAACACGCGTTGCAACTTCTTATCTTGTGCGCGTTTTTTATTTTGACAGCGAATGCGCACCTGCAGACCACTTATGTGCAGCCCTGGTTATTTAGCTTGTCATATTGCAGCCACAGAAATTCTTTGTCCATGAAACCATAAAGCTACACTTTCTTTTTGCCTTATAGTCTGATTTGTCATAACTTTTCCGTTTTGTGGTGAGCTTTTCTTTGGCTGTCACTTTGTTGTGTCCTCACCCGTTGCCTACCGGTGGTGGTCAGAGGGCCCGGTGGCGCCAATGTCCGGCTGCCTCGCCTCTGTCAGTGCGACAGTGCCCGACGGGCAGGGCAGAGATAGATTTTGGTAGCCCGACTGGAAAAATCGCTAGCCCCGGGACGTCGGGCTAGCGATTTTGCGAGCCCTGTATCTGATTGAGGAATCACTCATCTTTGGAAAAGAGTGTTTATTACAGAGAAATGGCTCTTTCCAAAATAAAAGCTATACTATACGCTTCTTCTGGGCTATAGTCTCAGCAGCATATTAAACATATCAGGTCCCCATAAGGAGAATCCTGTGCTAACGGCTGTCCAAATGACTCGGTTAAAGTTTGTAGCATGCGTGCTTGTTGTTTTTGTCTGCTTCCACTTGTCTTTGCACTAGGATGATGTCGGCGTAAATGTGCAGTCATATTCGTTGTGTTCCCACTAGTGCTGTCAGTGTAAAAAATCTCGTTGAAATGACGTTAACGCCACAACACGGCAAATCTCCGTTAACGAGCTACCGCAGATCGCCCCGTGCGTGGGGCTGGACAGCCAACACGTTAACGAGCTAACTGCCTAACTGCGCTAACACACTAGCTCCCACCCATGTAATTGAGCATTGCGTGGCACATCCAACATACTGTTTTACTTTAGTCCATGACGCGCTTACCTTCAGGGTCATACTTCACATGAAAACCAAAATAGTTCCAAACGCCAGATCTGAATGAGGGTGGGGGAGGTTCAATTTGCCATGTTGCAAGGAGAGCTTAACTTCTGTCTCGCTAGCTTGCCCTGCACTCAGTGAATCTGCATTCGACTCCTCCGCCTAGGCTGCACTGTCGAGCGCAGATCCACTGAGCGCTCAACACAGACAGCATCGTCAGACGGAAAGTTGATAAAATAAATTAAAATTTTTGTATTGTTCGATACATATGCGTACCGAACCGAAAGCACTGTATCGAACGGTTCAATATCGATACGAGTATCGTTGCACCCCTACCATTTACGTGAAAAGGGAAAGACCATCTCTGAATCAAGGAGGGGACCTAATGGTACGTCTTTTGCCATCTTAAAATGCTGTGATTGCAGCCATTCCCCAACTCTCTGTGAATGGTACTCATGGCCATTGATCTGTGGTCTTTGATCAACGAATTGGCTTTGAACTGGTTGTTGATCAATGGGCATGACAATTTGCATATTATTGATCAAGGAACTGACCTCACAGCCCATTGTTCATTCAGTGGGCTGGTTTCAGTTATTGTGCAATCTACTGTTTATAAGGTTGGGGAAACCTGCAGTCTACTGAGACTGAAAAAATCACTTGGATGAGTGACGAAACATTTCTCCCTCTGAAAACGCTACGTCCAGATGAACAGAATCAACCTTTTGAGATTTAATTACCTGGATGATTAAGAATGCATCAAGACTCTTTTTAAGGGAGTTTCTGTCCAGGCGATGTGTGCAGCTGCATCCTGGGCCTCACCTCACACATTTGCTAGATTTTACAGGCTAGATATAACAGCACCTAACCAGGCACATTCAGTCCTCAGTGCATGTTCTTCACAGCTGGGAGCTTCTTCCCTGTGAAGTACTACTGGGGACAGTTGTCTTCTAAACATGCATGTCTGGCAATCCGGGAGTTAGTATTTGTCCCCCTAGTGTGACACAAAATGAATGCTATGAAAGAGAACTTAAGGTTATGTCTATAACCCCGGTTCTATGAGTAGTATGAGCGAATGTTTCACCAGACCACCCTCTTTGCTAGGGAAGTGAGGAAAAGGTGGGCTTGTTTTGAATTACATCTGATGCTATGTCAGCCTATTATATAGGGAGGCCCTAGCCTCTCCTGACATGGGCGTCACTTAGCCAGCCTGTAAGGGTTCGGTGAGTGATTAGAGCATCTTGTTTATGAAACTCAAAACCACCATTTTTGAAACCGGAGAAAAATGGCTACAAAAATTAACGCTGTTGTCCCCAACTCTAACAAAAAGTCCCAGACCAAGCAACAGGTATAAAGTCACATCGACGTCCACCTTTGCTGTAGCGTTTGTTACGCATACCAAATACGTCATGGGATGCTCAGCCGAGTTGCTATAATGACAACAACGCACTTTCTGTGGTACTTGATTGTAATGGAAAACCAGTCGTTCCGAGTTGATCTGAGTAGGTTCTAAGGGAAAAGGGGCTTATGTGTCCACCTAGAGGAGGACCAAAACATTTACTAGGCCCCAGCGAGATTTGAACTCGCGACCCCTGGTTTACAAGACCAGTGCTCTAACCACTGAGCTATAGGGCCTTTGCTGACATAACACCCATGGATACACTACATAAAGACAACCGTAGCATAGCTCAAGTGTGGGTGTGCACTCTGAACTTGATCAAACAGTTAAAGGAGTGCATAGGGCTTTAGTATCCAACACTAGCTGCCTTGTGTTCAGAGACCATTCACATTGCATTGCTGGAAACCTTAATTTCACCCACACTTTACTGTGGGCCGTTTATTTCCACCTCCCCATATATCCCCACACAGAAAGTATCTAAGATTTGCTTTCCAGGAGATAGCATATGAGTTTGTGGTCCTGCCTTTTGGCCTCTCACAAGGGTGTTTGTAAAATGCACCGAGGCAGCAGTGGCCCAGCTCAGGGAAAAGGCTTTCGGGTAGCCACATACTTCAACGACTGGCTGGTGGCAGCCCCCAACTGCCATGGGGTGGCTTGTCACTCAAATGCTTTTATACACCCTAGCAATGTTTCGCAGAGGCAATACGAGTTATCCTAAAACTGTGCCAGATACTGCTAGGCCTGCTAGCTTCCTCTATAGTGACGATGCTACTGGACATGAGGCTTTCAGAGGTGGGTGGTCTTACAGGGACTAGACCTTCACTGTGATGGCCACCGTCATGTAAGAGTCTCCCTAGACTTTTTCCCCAGGATGGTTTCAGCCAAGAAGGTAAAAATTCTGTCCTTTAAGACAGCTCTATTGATTGTTTTAGCTTCAGCTAAGCTTGTAGGAAAAATCCATGCTCCCTCGGTGTAGAGGTTGTGCATTCAGTGCTCCCCTTATAATACGAAGGTCAGTATGCCACTCAACACCACCTTTTCCCCAAAAGTTATTTGGATATTTTCCCCTATGGAACTGCCGGCCTTTTACCTGCTGCCTTTCTCTTAAGAGGAGCAACAGTGGCTGCATACCTTGTTTCCAGTCTGTGCTCTGCGTATTCATATGGACAGAACCCAGAGTTTTAGACAAAGTGACCAGCTGTTTGTATCTTGCGCTAAACCACATATAGGAAAGCCTGTGCCTAAAGAGCGTCTTTCCCACTGATAGTTGGAGCAATTCCCCAGGCCTATTCTAGTAGGGGTCTTAAGCCTCCTGCTGGCCTGTGTGCACATTCCACTAAGGGTCTGGCAACCTCATGGACTCTCTTTAAGGCAGGGGTGTCCAACTCCAGGCCTCAAGGGCTGGTATCCTGCAAGTTTTAGATATCACCCTGGGTCAACACACCTGAATCAAATGATTAGTTCATTACCAGGCCTCTGGAGAACTTGAAGACATATTGAGGAGGTAATTTAGTCATTTAAATCAGCTGTGTTACATCAAGGATACATCTAAAGTCTGTAGGACACCGGCCCTTCAGGCCTGGAGTTGGACACCCCTGCTTTAAGGGATCCCAAAAGGTTGATTCTGTTCATCTGGACGTAGCGTTTTCAATGGGAGAAACGTTTCGTCACTCATCCAAGTGACTTCTTCAGTCTCAGCTGGCTGCAGGTTTCCCCAACCTTATAAACGGTACTTTGCACAATAACTGAAACCAGCCCGCTGAATGAACAATGAGATGTGAGGTCAGTTCCTTGATCATTAATATGCAAATTGTCATGACCATTGATCAACAACCACTGATCAAAGCCCACTGATCAAAGACCATTGATCAACTTACTTGTTTTGCATCGGAAACCATAGCAAAATACAGAGAGTGTCCCTAGCAGCCATAAGAGAGAAGGATGCCACACCGAGGATGTGGACAAGTAGGTGAAAGATTTGTCTGACATACAACTCACCCAAGCAGCGAAAATCATCCTTACAAAAAGGTTGAACTTTGCTGTTATGCTGAAACAAATCCACGAGTTGAACTGATCACAGCCACAGAAACAGAAATTTCAAACAACAATGTTGTAGATGTGGAAGCAGAGCAACCAGGGATGAAAGTTTAGGCCTGTCTCAGCAATGCAAATCCCCAAGCATCCAACATCAGGATGGAGGAGAGGAAGGCACTCACACCACTTAGTAATGACAACAACATAATCATCCTTCCGGCAGACAAGGGTAGGTGCACAGTCTTGCTAAATTCAGAAAGACTATCGTGAGAAAATGTTGTCACTGTTCAGTGACAAAAATACTTATGAGCCCCTGAAACGAGACCCAGGAAGTGGTTACAGGAAGAGGGTGATAGATTGTCTGAAGCAGTTAGAATAAGACAATGCTATTGACCGGACCTCATACCACAGGCTATACCCAGGGGAATCTACACCAAGTCTGTATGGTTTACCGAAGATACATAAACACGGTGTACCTTTAAGACCAATTGTCTGTATGATCAACTCGGTCACCTATAATATTTCTAAGTTTCTGGCTTCGATCCTCAACCCATTGGGGTAGGCAGCTCTGAACACCACACCCAGAACACCTTGGGTTTTGTTTAAAAGGTGAGAGATGACCATCTACACTGCAGACTTCTCTCACAACTTCACCCAGTACTTCTTGCAGAAATTCGCTGACGACTCTGCAATAGTTGACCTCATCACTGATGGGGACCACAAGGGTTACAGAGAACTGAGCCAAGGCTTTGTGAACTGGTGCCAGCAGAACTACCTCCAGATCAACACTAGAAAAACCAAGGAGCTGGTGGTAGACTTCCGCAGGCACAAACATCCTCCACTGCAACCACTAAACATCCAAGGTATGGACCTGTAGACAGCTACAGGTACCTTGGTGTTCATCTAAACAATAAACTGGACTGGACTCACAATTCAAATGCTCTCTACAGAAAAGGGAAGAGCAGGCTGTACCTGCTCAGGTCTTTTGGAGTGAAGGTCCCACTCCTGAAGACCTTCTAGGACTCTGTGTTTACCTCAGCCAACTTTTACAGTGTGGTCTGCTGGGGCAACAGGTTGGCCTTCTTAGACTGGGAGATTTCCATCAGTAATGGGGGACATTTAAAAGCTAATGTGTACTGTAAACCTGTGCATACGGATCAGTATTTAAGTTCTGACTCTCATCATCCACTGGAGCACAAACTGGGTGTCATCAGGACGCTACACCATAGAGCAAACACCATCCCTACAGACACAGCAGCCACGGAAGCAGAAGACCAGCAGGTCAAGAAGGCCCTGAGTAAATGTGGTTATCCCAGCTGGACATTTATCAGAAATCTTCAGGAGAGAAGGACAACTGATGCCTAAGCAAAAACACGTAGTGATCCCCTATGTTTCAGGAGTATCAGAACTGTTGCTACATTGCTACGTCCAGATGAACAGAATCAACCTTTTGAGATTTAATTACCTGGATGATTAAGAATGCATCAAGACTCTTTTTAAGGGAGTTTCTGTCCAGGCGATGTGTGCAGCTGCATCCTGGGCCTCACCTCACACATTTGCTAGATTTTACAGGCTAGATATAACAGCACCTAACCAGGCACATTCAGTCCTCAGTGCATGTTCTTCACAGCTGGGAGCTTCTTCCCTGTGAAGTACTACTGGGGACAGTTGTCTTCTAAACATGCATGTCTGGCAATCCGGGAGTTAGTATTTGTCCCCCTAGTGTGACACAAAATGAATGCTATGAAAGAGAACTTAAGGTTATGTCTATAACCCCGGTTCTATGAGTAGTATGAGCGAGTGTTTCACCAGACCACCCTCTTTGCTAGGGAAGTGAGGAAAAGGTGGGCTTGTTTTGAATTACATCTGATGCTATGTCAGCCTATTATATAGGGAGGCCCTAGCCTCTCCTGACATGGGCATCACTTAGCCAGCCTGTAAGGGCTCACAGACCGAGCAGCAGGTATACAGTGACCTCGACGTCCACCTTTGCTGTAGCGTTTGTTACGCATACCAATTACGTCATGGGATGCTCAGCCGAGTTGCTATAATGACAACAACGCACTTTCTGTGGTACTTGATTGTAATGAAAAACCAGTCGTTCCGAGTTGATCTGAGTAGGTTCTAATGGAAAAGGGGCTTATGTGTCCACCTAGAGGAGGACCAAAACATTTACTAGGCCCCAGTGAGATTTGAACTCGCGACCCCTGGTTTACAAGATCAGTGCGCTAACCACTGAGCTATAGGGCCTTTGCTGACATAACACCCATGGATACACTACATAAAGACAACCGTAGCATAGCTCAAGTGTGGGTGTGGACTCTGAACTTGATCAAACAGTTAAAGGAGTGCCCAGGGCTTTAGTATCCAACACTAGCTGCCTTGTGTTCAGAGACCATTCACATTGCATTGCTGGAAACCTTAATTTCACCCACACTTTACTGTGGGACGTTTTTTTCCACATCCTCATATATCCCCCCACACAGAAAGTATCTAAAATTTGCTTTCCAGGAGATAGCATATGAGTTTGTGGTCCTGCCTTTTGGCCTCTCACAAGGGTGTTTGTAAAATGCACCGAGGCAGCAGTGGCCCTGCTCGGGGAAAAGGCTTTCGGGTAGCCACATACTTCAACGACTGACTGGTGGCAGACCCCAACTGCCTCCAGTCAGTGTGGAAAAGAGCACGTTGAGACCAACTCAACGCACTACTTTCATAGGGCTCAGGTCTAGACGTCTCTGGGTGAGAGCATTTCTGTCCTCAAAGAGAACATTGGCCATACAGTCATCCCTAGCACTGTTTCGCAGAGGCAACCCAAGTTATCCTCAAACAGTCCCAGAGGCTGCTAGCTTCCTTTGTAGTGATGATGCCACTGAACATGGGACTTTCAGAAGTGGGTAGGATCACAGGGACTAGACCCTCACTGTGACGGCCACCATCATGTGAGAGTCTCTCCAGACTGTTCATTTGTGCTCCACGAGTGTAAGAAACAAGATTTCCTGTCTCAGATTGTTACCGTGGGGATGGTTTCAGCCAAGAAGGTAAAATTTCTGTGCTTGAAGACAGCTCTATTGATTATTTTAGCTTCAGCTACGTTTGTAGGAGAAATCCACGCTCTTTCAGTGTAGAGGTTGTGAAATGAGTTCTCCCCAAATAGGTATGCCACAGTGGCTGCATACCTTGTTTCCAGTCTGTGCTCTGCGTATCTATATGGACAGAACCCAGAGTTTTAGACAAAGTGACCAGCTGTTTGTAGCTTGCGCTAAACCACATATAGAAAAGCCTGTGCCTAAAGAGCGCCTTTTCCACTGGATAGTTGGAGCAATTTCCCTGGCCTATTCTAGTAGGGGTCTTAAGCCTCTTGCTGGCTTGTGTGCAGATTCCACTAAGGGTCTGGCAACCTTGGTCCTGTAAAAAAATATTTACAGGACCAAAAAGTTTGCTAGGCCCCAGTGAGATTTGAACTCACGACCCCTGGTTTACAAGACCAGTGCTCTAACCACTGAGCTATAGGGCCTTTGCTGAAGTAACACCCATGGATACACTACATAAAGACAACCGGACAACAGAACAAGCAAGGGTGTGAGCCCTGGACTAGATCAACCAGTTAAAGGAGCGCCCCAGGCTTTGGTATCCAACATCAACTACCTGTGTTCAGAAACCATTCACATTATGTAGCTGGACAGCTTAATTTCATCAGCTCTTTACTTTACTGCCCTTTAGGCAACTCAAAGTCCAGACGAGGGCGTTCATTTCGGGACTCTCAGTCTCAGCTGCTCTTGGACATCCCTCAACGCACCCAGAGCCAGTGTAAGTGCCTGTGCACACAAACACACCTTTATTTATCAAGTACAAGTTTCTACAAAAGTTATTAAATGCTTGTCTTTTTTAGTGAGCGGTATAGACTGTGTGCCTTTGACTGACACCATGAATCAAGCCAAGCTCTACTCTTACCACCTGAGACCACATAGCGCAGGACAGGGGACACGAGGCCGGGGAAAACATTGAAAAACCACACACACACACACACACACACACACACACACACACACACACACATCATGTTCTTTGATGTTTTCTCAGCTGGCTGATAGTCTTGCCTCTATAGAATTACTCTACGCATTGTTCACTCAATGTGCCAAGTTTTCTAAAATTAAGCCATATGACATCAGAGCCATGACCTCACAGGGTGGGGTTAAGTCTACAGAAAATGGTGTGTGTAAAAGATAACCTTTCATCCATTGTGGAAGGAACACATACACACTCCATCTCCCTCCTTCTCCGTTGCTGTCGCACACACACTGAGATAACCTTTCCTCCCGTTGTGGAGAATGAGGCAGTCTATCAACAGCCAGTCATAGAGATAGCCCACCTGCAGCCACCGAGACAGACACACACACACACACACACACACACACACACACACACACACACACACACACACACACACACACACACACACACACACACTCTCTAGTCTTAAAGTGCTTTCCCTCTCAAAAGTATTATTTGTGAACTATGCTGTTTTTGCTGTTCTTTTTTATTTGCACAGAACAATCTTTATTATGTACTTTTATAAATATATACTGGATGTTTTAAAATGTGTTATTAAAAAAAAAAAGTGAAAAATAAAAACTAAAACAAAAGAAAGAGTCCTCTGATTTAACTTCATTTTGCCTTTATTCTGCTTACCCACCACTCCTTTTAATACAAAGTCACTTAAGTAGCCACTGGACGACCGTTCAGTATTAACACTCAAAAAAGAGAATACACAGTTACCAGGGCTGTGAAAAAAACAGTAAAGAAGAAAGGACAAGAATGTGGAGTACTTTAAAACAAAAAACAAAAAAGTTCTCATTGTCTTCTGTATGAAAGTGTGATCATGTGTACTTGTCACTACTGAGCCCTGCGTGTTGTCATTGTGACTGTAACATGTTTGGGAGGCTAAACTGAGCAATACACCACGTACTGTTGGGCGCATCCGTTAGTATATGTCTCGAAGGCCCAGATTACCACGGTGAGCAGACGAGCCGTGAGCCACGGTGACGCTGTAACAGTAGAGCAGGTCTGTCAGCCACTGCTCCCTGGTTGCACCCCGGGAGAACCTCTGAAACACACGTACAAAGTAATCTGGTGATCAATCTCCATCCGTGTCATTCAAATACCTTCAATTGAATATGCCTGCATCTGTGTGGGCGCGTTTACCGTGAGGTGCTGGAGGATTTCTTGCAGCAGAGTGGTGTTGGCCAGCAGCTGGCTGTGGAGCGACGTGTGCTGCAGCAGCATGGAGAGAATCTGTCCAAGCTGCGGCAGCTCCTCCTCGTTCAGATTGGCAACGCGCAACGACTGCAGGACAACCCGCAGCAGGCGAGGAATGCTGCTCAGCGCTGTCACGCAAGCACCCCAAATTGCTTCCCTGCAAATGTCAAGCAAGGGTGTTAACACATTCGATCAAAATCAATCAGCACAGATCACTGAAAGAGTTTCAAGCACACCTTTTGTGGTTGGTTTCAGTAGGTGCCTCCTGCTGCAGGGTGAGGAGCAACGACAACAGGCTGAGGCAGCACTGTGACAAGAAGCGCAACACAGGCTCAAGGGGCAGGACTGAGAGATCCAGCAGTCTGGATACAGCTCTCAGCAGCCCGGCCGCCATGCTGTCGGAAACCACCTCTAACTTGGTCTGAGACACACACACACACACACACACACACACACACACACACACACACACACACACACACACACACACACACACACACACCAAAAGTATAAATAAAATAAAACTGCCATAAACAAACTTTATGTAAAAAAATCAGTGTGATTTACTGCATGCTTAATAACAACAGTCTCTTACCAGGTAGTTGCAAATGCCAGTTTGTAAGATGTCAAAGCACTGAGACTTTGAGCCCAGAGTTTCCAGACAGTGGCACACTTCCTATAAATCAAACAGTTATTTTGGTTATGACCATATTCATACATGTGTCTCACTGATGCAATGATTTCAAAGTCCGAATGTGTGACTGAGGGATCTGACTGCAGATATGTAAGCACACGAGCTCTAAAACAGACATACACACTCCATCAACAGATTTTCTGCTCTTATTTCATCTTTTTGTTAAAAAAAACAAAAAAACAAACAAAAAAAAACACAACTTTTTATTTTGTTGCATTCTTCACAAATACAGGTACAAAAACAAAACAAAAACAGGAAGAAGGAAACTAAGTATGTAACTGGATTACATACATCAGTTTCTCCCAGTTTATTGTAAATTGATCACCATAATATTTGAATAAAAAGTAATTCTCTCAGTTTCTTGAATATTACTCACTATGGCAATCCATTTATTCTCAGCTGGGGGTTCAGATTTAAAGATTTTACAGGTTACTGCTAAAATCCTTAATAAGTATTTATCTTTGACAGGTAAACTGCTCATAATTGTACAAAAAAGAAAAATTACTCTCTCTTCCAAATAACAGTGTGCACTGCCCTTGTTACCTCCTCCCAACGTATTTTTAAAAAAATATTTTAACTCCATGGTGGCCCATAAAAAAAAAAAGAAAGCATACAGAAAGAATGCAATATTCCCGATTGTCACTTGACTACCAAAGATGTGACATACAAATTACTTTTAGTTTCAGTTTCACTATTTTCACTTTCCAGATTGTCAGCAAGTGAGTGGTTTCAGGTCTAAACCACCGACATGCTACTAACTTTTTAAAAGTGAAAAATAAGGCTCAGCTTTCCGTCATTAACTTGAAATCCAAATCAAATTTCTCATTAACTTTTATCAAATTTAGGTGCGTGTGTGTGAGCCGGTGGGTGTCTGAACGGTGCACCTGTTGGCATTCTCGCCGTCATTAAAAACAATCCCATCTCATTAGCCGAACTGGAGTTGACACAGTCCGTCCTTAATGCCGCCCCCCCTTCCTTCCATCCTCACCAAGCGTCCCCCTCCGCTCCCCCTTCCTTCCACTTCCCTATGATTGACTCAGACAGGGAGATGAGAGAGGTAGGATCTGAGACCTTAATTGAGGAGCTGAATTAGTGATTATAAGCCCCCCACTTGCTCACACACTCACACACTCTTGCCCCAGGTCACAGTTACGTTAACGGTAATTTCTGTGCAGAAATGTCACTCTCCCATCATGCCATGGGCTCTCATTAGCATTTGTGCATATCCACTATGCCCGATAACCACGCATCTCCAACCTGCGCAACGCGATAAACGTTCCCCTCTCAGCCGGAGTGCAACGATAAAGCTTCCACCCTCTGAGCTCAATAGGAGAGACGAAGAGAGACCGGGGGGACCGACAGACCACAGCTGTGTCCAGAATATCAAAACAATGTCTTTTCTACCCCTTCCTTCACCTGCAAGTCTGGGTCTCCTCCAGATTTATTTCTAATGTTAAATTAAGGGTTTAGGTGTGGGATTAAAAAGGTGAACAGTGAACACACCTCAACAATGTCCCAGTGGTGTGTGAACTGCTCCAGCGGGGTGGGGTAGAGGCTGAGAGGTGAAAGAGCGACGGGAGGCAGGACACTGTCATCCTCTGCCTCCTGCAGGGAGGCGAGCTGTTCGGACGAGAAGCCTATGAGGGTGGAGAACAGGAAGCTGAAATAGTCCACGTGCTGCAATGCCGCTTCCTGGCTCCCAGCTGTCCAGCTGCTCAGAGGGGACCTGGAGAACATAATCAGTGATCATGTTACACAATCAAAAACCCTGAATTGTTATTTGAATCTCAGGCTTTGTAAATTTTGAAAGTTCTCACATTTCAAACACTTTAGGATTATTCAGGATTTGATTTCAGTGTTCTTCTATTTTCAAGAATATTAAGAATAACAGCACACTGAAATATAATTATGAAAACTTCTTCCTTGCCCTGTGGGGGAATATAGATTTGTAACAGTGAGAAATGTGTGTGAATAACAGGGTGTTTCATAAAGCCCGGGAGACACATGCAGACCATCTTCTCAATACTCCATGACGATCCTGCATTCCAGCCTCAAAAAGAGCTCTTTGTACAACACTCGAGACACACACACACACCCGTACACACACTCCAAATTTGTATAACACTGCCCCACTGACATAAGAATAAGGTCAAACATGGCAGCACACACATATCATCACAGAGAAAGGTTAACTGGGGATGATAATAGAACAAAATATAATAATTAAAAAAAAGTGGTTTAATTGTCACAAGGAAGTTGAATATCAAAAATACAGAATATTCATCTCAGTTTATGTCAACAAGCAGGTAATAGATCATAAAAGCTGTCACTGATTTGTCTGTGAAAGAACAACACTGCCATCTGATGGTGATCAGGCAGAGCGTCGTTTGTGTGCCTGTGTGCCAGCAACCATCTGCTGTCAAACACAACTGTGTTCATGTGCTTTCCAAAGCGGGTCTGAAAGCTCACCTAAGATGTATGATACGAATCAGAGAGGCGGCGAGGCCGGCAGAGATTCGTCCAGCAGTGCAGCAGCTGCTCAGATTGGCCAGAAGAGGCTGGGACATCTTGGGGAGGAAGTAGAGCAGCTGCACCATTCGCTGCTGGGACTCTGATGGTAAGAGCACCACAACCCCATCCTGTGGATCTTCACAGACAAACAGAGATGCACAAGTCACGTGTAATTATGGACAGACAGCAATGCTGTGCACCCTGTGGGGATTTAACGAGGAGCTCTATCTGGAAAATTAGGACCAATACTTGGAAAACCAGACTATGTTGGGACCAGTAAAAGAGAAAGACGAAAGACATAACTACAGTATTGGCTCAGATAATGCGTCTGTGTGTGTGGTGTTCTGCCCGTCTCTGACGCACATGCTGATGTCAGAAGCTCTCAGACAAAAGGAGTCTTGTGATGGTGAATTGCTGGCTCTGCGGCAGTTTCTATCAGAAACACCCCCCCTCCTCCCCTTCCAAACCCCCTCTGTTACACACCAGCTATCTAACTATCTGACCATTCTCTGAGCTGTTCTTATGGACGGGTTTCCAGCAATGTACAAAGTTGCCTGGAGTGGCTAACACAGCGTTGTAGTGCCTCCTATGGGAACTACTCTAGTTAGAGAGTCAGATTTTTGGAGGTCTGTATACCTTTGCTAGACCTATGCATGCAACATATGAATATAAGGAAAATGACAGGAAAAAAAAGCTTCTACACTTCTTCTTTTAGGTTAATTTTGTGATTCCAACCTCTGATTGCAAATTAATGCATTTGTGACACACTAATGTGTGATCCCATCAGAAGTAGTACTTAAAAGAAAGAGAGATTTGTCACCGAAGTGAACTATGTTTAATGAGGTAGTTGCACCCCCCAGCCTCCGGGTGGCGCATTGTTCAGTGAGACAGAATAGCGAGGTCATAGGTCCTCCTCTCCAATATGGCAGAAGCGAGGCAAAGAGAAACTTCACCAGTCGTCTCTGTCTCATCATTTCCCTGTTTTGCAGGTTTGTAACCGGTAAAACTATAGTAAAACGGTTGTAAAATATTGATAAGAAACATAGCTAAATGTGGGGATATAAATCAGCGGGTAAACGCTGTTATTGGTTACGTTTTATGAAGTAGAAGGACTGAAAAAATGCCAAAGCCCAGCCAGCCGCGGGCGCCATTTTGGTTTCCTTTCGTCACTTATTTCGGGTCGTTTAGCTGAATAAGCTCCTTTTTGTGTCCTGATATTGTTAATCTGCTGTTGGCAGTGAAAAACGACTGTTTACTGGTTCTGAAAAGTGATTTTGAGAATGTTAAAGCTAAAGCTAAGCCTGTCGACATACACATGACTCTTTCATGTATTTGTGAGCCACTAAGCTAAATTGGTTTAAGACCAAGCACTGGTATGTTGGTTAAAACAATCAGAATACATAGGTATTTGGGTTAAGAGTTAAAGAGAGGTAAAATGTATTTGAACATGCATTTCATATTGTTTTGAATTGTCATTCGGAGAGAATAACCGAGTAAATGATTTGAAGGTCACTACACGTGAAGTATTCTTGTTTCCCATGTAAAGATCGTGGTATTGCAGCTTGAACACACAGACGGTTTTACTGTTATTTCTGTTGTATATAGAGAATGGTGATGCTGCAAATTAAAAATACATGTGATTGTATAAATAAATATGGCAGAAGCGAGGCAAAGAGAAACTTCACCAGTCGTCTCTGTCTCATCATTTCCCTGTTTTGCAGGAACATTTAATCTGTTTTACCGGCCCAAACTCTGGGTCGGTTACAGATTCTTGGTGGCCCGTACGGGGATTGGTTCCACATCATCAATGGAGCTGATCCTCACACATCCATAAGACCTGCTGCGGAGCTGATGGTCCAAGGAGAGTTGGTGTAAAGCGGAGGAGCTGCTATCCACTACAGAGGGAAGATCCAGTTTAGAACTACCCATCGCAGAGCAACGAGGAGGACATCATGGCTGACGGCGTAAGGAAGAGCCTGGTGTGGGACATCAGGAAGGGCCTTTTCGCGCTGATGCCGGATCAGCTTTTTGAGATTGCTGCAAAGGTGGGTCCAGTACCAGGCAAGGATCTGTCAGAGCTGTCAAGTGATGATGCAGAAGGAAGCTTCGAGTACATCAACTCCTTCATCTACAGCAAGGCAATGTTAGAAGCTGAGGACAGTGGGATGGGGAAATTGTTAGCGCTAAAGGACATGGTAGATGAACTTCTGAATCCTACCGACAACCAGACCAGTGCCGTGGAGACAGATGTGGAAACACGGACGCCAGAGCGTGCACCCCACCCTACCTCAGAGCCCAGCCAGTTCAATGCAGCTCAAGTAAACATGGATCAGTCTAACTCTAGCCTTAACATCCCACAAGAAGAACTCCTTAAAATGATTTCGGACTATGAGAAGGTTGGTAGGACATTGCAAGGTTTAGTAAAAACTCCTGCACTACAGCAAGCTCAAGAACAACTCACCTCACAAAGTAATGTTAGACCTCCCCCAGGCCCTGTAGTTTCCCTCAAAGACCTACCTTATCTTCCGAGACGTGAGTTCAAGGTTCAGGGAGGCCAAGTAGGAGATCACATGTCAGACATCAGCTACAACAGTGTGTGTAGGCAGATAGAGGAGGGTCTAAAAGAGAATTTTACAGAATCTGAGATTGTTAGAGGGGTGTTAAAAATAATTAAACCAGGCAGTTTCAAGGACATGTTAGTTAATAAAGATGACATGACAGTTGCCGGGTTAAAAGGATTCCTGCAGTCCCATCTTGGAGAAAGGAGTAGTACAGAGCTGTTCCAGGAACTGATTTGTGCCAAACAGAGAGAAAATGAAACAACACAACAATTTCTCTACCGCATAATTGGCCTAAAACAAAGAGTTCTTTTTGAGTCCAAAAAGACTGATTCTGAGATTAAATATACCCCAGAAACAGTTCAAGGTGTCTTCTTGCACACAGTTTATCAGGGGATCGGACATAAGGACAATGATATTAGAAGAGAGCTGAAGCCCTTGCTGGCGAACCAGTCAGTGACAGATGAGATGATTCTGAAACATGCAATGAAAGTGACCAGTGAAGAATCTGAGCGTCACCGGAGATTAGGTTCCACACCCCGAGCAAAACAGTTCAGTGCTCATGTTGCCCATGTGGATGAGGGGAAAGTCAAACTAACAAAGAGAGAGGTTGCAGATCAAAAGTCAACAGCCGACACAGTAAAGCAACTGGAAGAGAAGATTGATGCACTCACTAGAGTAGTAGATTCACTCGCAGAAAAAATGAAGAAAGAGTCTTCTAGCAGTACAGCTAGACCAGCTGCAACAAAGACTGAGAGACTTTATGCATGTTCTACATGTTCACAGGTGGGCTCTAAAAATTGTAACCACTGCTTCTCGTGCGGCGAAGAGGGCCATAGAGCAATTGGCTGCCTCAAACGTCCAAAGCAGCCGGGAAACGAGGGCCGGTTGCTGCGGAGGGACCAGCTGTGACCGGGACAACATCGGAGTCCCACCTTGACACAGAGACTGAATCATGTGACAACACCAAAGTGCACCAAGCTAAACTCAAGAGACAGAAATCCAAGAAGAGCAAAAATGAGCCACTAAAAACCGCTGTAAGCAACAGAGAGCCAATAGTAAGACTAATAGGAAAAAAAGCAACAACAAAATGCCTTCTTAATGGGTTAACTGTGACCGCTCTTGTAGATACAGGGGCTCAGGTTAGCTTGATAGACCGAGCTTGGAAAAATAAATACATTCCAGATGTCAATGTTCGTCCGATAGCAGAGCTCATAGAGTTAACTGACTATGGGAAAGTGCCAAAGATTTATGCAGTTAATGGGGAATCTCTTCCATTTGATGGGTGGGTAATATTAACTGTAAATTTGCCAGGCAATGAAGACCCAGAACTTTCCATGAACGTGCCGTTTCTAATTAGCTCAGTGCCCTTAGACACACCACTCATAGGGTTCAATGTGGTGGAAGTGTTAATCCAGGGAAGCCCAGCACAGGCTGCTTCTAACTTAGCTAAGCTACTTGGGGGTGCACTGTCTATTCCAGTCGATGAAGCACAGGGAATGGTACATTTCATCCAGACACATCAGGAGAACACAGCTCAGGGGCGCTTGAGGGTGGGTTACAGAGACACAGTAATTCCTGCTGGCAGCACAACCTGGGTAAAGTGTAAAGTCCCACCACAGCTTGACCCAAGTGAACGTTTAGTCTTGTTTGAGCCTGAAGAGAGTTCTGTCCAGTTGCAGCAGTTAGGATTAGGAGAGGGACTCTTAGAGATCCAGCCCGGCAAACTACCTTATGTAGCTGTGCCTGTAGAAAACCACACTAGACATGACATTGTTCTAACAAGAAAGACTGCTATTGGTAGCGTCCAGGCAATTAAGAAGGTGATAGAGACAGATTCACCCATTGAAAACGACGCTAAAGTAGAGGCAACTACTGTTTGTCAGGCAGAGACAGGTTCCCCTAGAACTTTGTGGCAGCCACCAGTAGATCTAGGCCATCTTGAGAAACAGCAGCAAGACATTGTGGAAAAGATGTTATGGGAGGAGTCAGGCGCTTTCGCTAAAGATGCTCATGACATTGGTTGTATTCCTAGTTTGCACATGTCACTCAACCTCAAAGATGACGTCCCAGTGCAGAGGGCCTACTCCTCTGTCCCAAAGCCTTTGTTCTCCGAAGTGAAGGAGTACATTCAGGACCTCCTGGCCAAGGGGTGGATTGTTAAATCCAGGTCACCGTATGCTGCTCCAGTCGTCTGTGTCCGAAAAAAAGACGGCTCGTTACGCCTTTGTATAGACTACCGTCTGCTGAATCAGAAGACCATTCCGGATAAACACCCTCTTCCTCGGATCCAAGACCTGACCGACACGCTGGGGGGGCATTCATGGTTCAGTATCCTTGATCAGGGAAAGGCGTACCACCAGGGCTTCATGGCGGAGGGCTCACGTCACCTCACAGCCTTCGTCACCCCCTGGGGCCTTTATGAGTGGGTACGAATACCCTTCGGCCTCTCCAATGCACCTGCGGCTTTTCAAAGAAGCATGGAGGAGATGTTAGATTCGCTCAGGGACAATTGTTGTATCCCATACCTGGACGACATCTTATGCTATGCACCAACATTTGAAGAGCATGTTGAGGGTGTGAGACAAGTTTTAAGAGCACTCCAGAGGCACGGAGTAAAACTAAGACCCGAAAAATGCGAACTGTTTCGCAAAGAAGTAAGGTATGTTGGCCGCCTTGTATCTGCAGAAGGGGTAAGGATTGATCCAAAAGACTTAGAGGCCGTAGAATCCCTAAAAACTAAGACACCTCAAACAGTTGGTGATATAAGGCGTCTACTTGGCTTCTTAAGCTACTACAGAAGCTACGTCCAAGACTTTTCGAGGATTGCAAAACCTATCTATGAACTGTTAAAAGTAAAACCGGACATGCCAACCTTCCCATCGCGCCAACTGAAGACTAAAGGTCCCCAGTTGTCATCCAAGGCCCCCGTTGAATGGACTAGTGAACACCAGCATGTACTTGAACAGCTAATTACCATGCTTACGAGTCCCCCAGTTTTGGCCTACCCAGATTTTAACTCACCGTTCTGCCTCCACACAGATGCCTCAGAACAGGGCCTCGGTGCTGTTCTTTACCAGCGCCAGGATGGAAAATTACGGGTAATAGCGTATGGGTCCAGGACATTGTCACCAGCAGAAAAGAATTATTGTCTCCATAGCGGCAAGCTAGAATTTCTGGCACTTAAATGGGCAGTGTGTGAGCGTTTTAGAGACTATCTGTACTATGCTCCACACTTTACCGTCTATACAGATAATAATCCATTGACCTACGTTATGAGTACTGCCAAGCTTAATGCCGTGGGCCATCGCTGGGTCGGGGAACTGTCAGACTTTCACTTTGAGATCAAATACAGGCCTGGCCGGGCCAATGTTGATGCTGACACATTGTCCCGTCTCCCTCTTAACATTGACATGTATGTGGGTGAGTGCACTGAAGAGTTATCACCTGAGGTGGTCCAAGCAGCCTGGGGTGGAGCTAGAGCAGCTCGAGAAAGTGATGTTGCATGGATTGCTGCCCTAACTATCGCTGAAAATGCAGCCCGGGAGCCACATCCAGTTTTCCCTGCAATCGACCAAGATGAGCTAGCTCAAGCACAAAGAGAAGACAAAACGGTTGGAGAAATAATGAGGCTAAAGGAGAAAATGACAGTCTTAACAAATGACATCAGAAACACAGTGACTAAAACAACGAGGAAAATGTTGCAGGAGTGGGACAAATTACATTTCAAAAACGGACTGATGTATAGACAGACAGGTGAAAGGCAACAACTAATCCTCCCTGCAAAGTACAAAGAGACGGTGTTAAAGCACCTGCATGATAACATGGGACATATCGGCACAGAGAGAGTACTGGCACTGGTGAGAGAGAGGTTCTACTGGCCGTACATGAAACGGGACATAGAAAGCTATGTTACCAGGAAGTGCCGATGTATCATTAGCAAGAAGCCAACAACCCAAGTACGTGCTCCAATGGGCACCATCACATCCACCTCGCCTTTGGACCTGGTCTGCATCGACTATCTCCACCTGGAGCCCAGCCGGGGGGGATATGAATACATTCTTGTCGTCGTGGACCACTTCACCAGGTTTGCCCAGGCGTACCCCACCAAAAACAAGTCTGGGAAGACAGCAGCTGAGCGAATCTTTGGAGAGTTCATTCCGCGCTTTGGGTACCCAGCACGACTTCACCACGACCAAGGGCGCGAGTTTGAAAATGAACTTTTCAAGACACTGAGGGAGAAATCAGGTACTGGACACTCGAGAACATCCCCATATCATCCTCAAGGTAATCCTGCCGAGAGGTTTAACAGGACACTTTTACAAATGTTAAGGACGCTAGGCGAAAAAGAAAAGGGGAATTGGAAGGATCATTTGCCACACATAGTTCACGCTTACAACTGTACGCGCCATGAATCCACAGGTTTTTCCCCCCATTTTCTACTGTTTGGGCATCACCCGCGCCTTCCTGTAGACATTTTATTTGGTCTAGTTGGGGAGAAGCAGATAATGTCACACAAAAGCTACACAGACAGGTGGGCGAAAAGAATGACAGAAGCGTACAGGATAGCCAGTGAAAAAAGTAGGTTGTCTAGTATCAAAAACAAGTCTTTCTATGATAAAAAGCTGAGGGGTGTAGTGTTACAGCCTGGTGATAGGGTCCTCGTAAGGAACTGCAGTGAACGTGGGGGACCAGGGAAGCTGCGATCTTACTGGGAGAAAACCATTTATTTGGTTAAAGGGCAAATAGGTGATAATCCAGTTTATGCAGTCTATTCGGAGGGCAGTGATGGAAGTAAAACCAGGGTCCTACACCGTAACCTCCTATTACTGGTTAACGACCTCCCAGTTGAGGCTCCGCCTCCGAGATCTGAGCAGGCACCTAAGAAACCGATTAGACAGAGAGAAGCGGAGTTAAGTGAACAAAACAGACAGAAAAGCGATTCTAGTGACTCAGAATCTGATGAGGATGCAGGAGGGTACTGGTTTAGGTTCCCCAGAGAGGCTAGACATGTTGAAAGAGACGTCCATTATAGTCAATCTGGCGTACCCCCAACAAGCCAAAGCCCTGAGGACCAAAGGAACCGCTTCCAGTTACCAACTAGAGACAGTGAAAGAGAAAGAACCTCCAGCGAACATGAACAGACAGGAATAGACAGTCAGATGCCCCCTGTCCCTGAGGTACAGGCACAGCCAAATTGTCTGGAAGAAGGATGTGAAAGGTCCACTTTACCTGGCCAAGCGCTACCACAGATACCAGCAGGTGACCCACAGACTGAGTTAAGAAGGTCAGCCCGAGAAAGGAGACCTAGACAAGTGTTTACTTATGAGTCACTGGGAGAACCGGCTCTACAGCCACAGGCCATAGTATCTGCACTAGCTGCGCCATTCTTTCCATACCAGCCATGGACACTGACACCTTTTGTACCATTTAGCCCAGGGTTTGCATCTTGTGTGCCTTATCCAGTTGGGCCATATACTTACCCTGCACATATGCCATGTTGAGTATTTGACTGTATTACTTTTGAAAATGTTTGTATTTTTGAATGTCAGGAGCCATTTCCATTTGTCAGGGAGCGTGTGACACACTAATGTGTGATCCCATCAGAAGTAGTACTTAAAAGAAAGAGAGATTTGTCACCGAAGTGAACTATGTTTAATGAGGTAGTTGCACCCCCCAGCCTCCGGGTGGCGCATTGTTCAGTGAGACAGAATAGCGAGGTCATAGGTCCTCCTCTCCAATATGGCAGAAGCGAGGCAAAGAGAAACTTCACCAGTCGTCTCTGTCTCATCATTTCCCTGTTTTGCAGGTTTGTAACCGGTAAAACTATAGTAAAACGGTTGTAAAATATTGATAAGAAACATAGCTAAATGTGGGGATATAAATCAGCGGGTAAACGCTGTTATTGGTTACGTTTTATGAAGTAGAAGGACTGAAAAAATGCCAAAGCCCAGCCAGCCGCGGGCGCCATTTTGGTTTCCTTTCGTCACTTATTTCGGGTCGTTTAGCTGAATAAGCTCCTTTTTGTGTCCTGATATTGTTAATCTGCTGTTGGCAGTGAAAAACGACTGTTTACTGGTTCTGAAAAGTGATTTTGAGAATGTTAAAGCTAAAGCTAAGCCTGTCGACATACACATGACTCTTTCATGTATTTGTGAGCCACTAAGCTAAATTGGTTTAAGACCAAGCACTGGTATGTTGGTTAAAACAATCAGAATACATAGGTATTTGGGTTAAGAGTTAAAGAGAGGTAAAATGTATTTGAACATGCATTTCATATTGTTTTGAATTGTCATTCGGAGAGAATAACCGAGTAAATGATTTGAAGGTCACTACACGTGAAGTATTCTTGTTTCCCATGTAAAGATCGTGGTATTGCAGCTTGAACACACAGACGGTTTTACTGTTATTTCTGTTGTATATAGAGAATGGTGATGCTGCAAATTAAAAATACATGTGATTGTATAAATAAATATGGCAGAAGCGAGGCAAAGAGAAACTTCACCAGTCGTCTCTGTCTCATCATTTCCCTGTTTTGCAGGAACATTTAATCTGTTTTACCGGCCCAAACTCTGGGTCGGTTACACATTTCTACACCTACAGTATTTTTCCCTGGTCGTGATGTGTCTGTAACCTCGGAGTGTTCTTCCCTCAGTTTGGTCTTTTACACACACAAAAGTTCAAGTGAACTAAAGTCGATCAAGAGCTGCAAGAATTTGTATTTTATAGAACAGATTTAAACTGTAAAAATAAAAACTCCTTCGAGGATGCCAATGTTCACATTTTGGATAAAGACAGATGGTTTGAAAGAGGAGTGAAAGAAGCCATCTATGTCCACTGTGAACGACCATCCTTGAACAGAGGTGGTGGCTTGCGACATGAACCGCTGCCACCTACAATCCAGTTTTGAGGCACCTTAACGCCCACTCACATCTTGCATCAATTGATCTCAATAAGTCACATGATTGTTTCACCCGAAACCTGTGCTGATAATGACCCCACACCCTTTTCCACACCTTGGCTCATGTGATGAGACACATGCTCAACAGTGGGCCAACAGCCTTCTTAAGGGACAACTCCCACTAGGGCTTAAATACCTCTCCACCATGTGGTCTGAGGAACGAAGAGAAAAAAAACCAAAAAAAAAAACCACACACACGGAGAAACTAACAACAGGTCAGTAATATGATTTGGTATAAAAAAAATGAATTAATTAATTAAAAAAAAAAGAGCCTCTCAGAGAGGCAGAGGTTCATCAACCTGGAAAAAAAAAAACCTATGTCTACAAACTGGAAAAATTTCAGAAAAATGTTCCTCAACGTTAAATTACTACGTTTGTTTATATTGGAGGCCCGTGCTCTCAGGTGTGATTCCATCATGGAAATGATTGCACCGGCTCAGGAACACTTCCAGAAATCTTTGTCTAAGAACACAGTTCACCGTCCACAAGTGCAGGTTAAAGCCCTGTCATGCATATGTGCAGATGATCTACAAACACTGCAGTCTTTTAAGATGGACTGATCCAAAGAGGAAAAGAGTCCAGTGGTTAGATAAATCAAAATTTTAAATTCTTTTTGGGGGAAAAAAAAAGAAAATGGACACCATGTCCTTCAAAATAAAGAAGAGAGGGATAATCTGGCTTGTTGTCAGTGCTCAGTTTAAAAGCCAGCATCTCTGATGGTATGGCAGTTTGCACATGTGGAAAGGGACAATCAACACTGAAAGGTATATACAGGTTTTAGGGTAACATGTTCCCATCCAGATGGGGGGGGGGGGGGGGGTGTCCCCCAGGATAGGCCTTACATAAAGACACTCTTAAAAAAACAAACAAAAAAAAATTAAAAACTTTAGACTTTCGTGATCTGAAAAGATCTTCATGCGCAACAGTGATATTATATTTCAGAAAACTGATTCAATTTGGAACATAGGCTACATCCACATGTACTCGGGTATTTTTGAAAAAGGAGATTTTCTGTTTCCTTAAAAAAAAATAAAAATAAAAATAAAAAAAATCCCGTCCAAATGTGCAGTTTTGAAAAAAATATCTCCGTCCACATGTAAACGCTAAAAACAAAAGGTTGGCCAATCAGAAGCCTGGGAGGGAAAGACTAAACAGGGTTTTGTGCCCTCACAAAACCTTAAGCACTTCTGAAAAGTTTTTGTTTTTCTGGAACGGCAGATAATTTTGTGTTACTTTTCAAGTGCCATTTTCAAGTGCCTTCATCATTTCAAATGTTAATAATAAAGACAGTATTTTGGCTGTTGTGTAGACTCACAACTTAGGAATGAACAAAATGCATACAGCATAAATGAATTTAATTTTAAAAAAAAAATTATTTATTCAAAACCGACATTGGGATTTGGGTTGTGAGAGCGTCTGTGTTGAATGTAGAGGCCACATCCGAAGTTCACTCTGATGCCTCTGTCTTTCTAAATGGAGGGACAATAACTCCGTGTATATGTAAGCGTGGAAAAACTGCAAATAGTAAGATTAACAGCAACACTATTTTGTCTATATAATTTATTTCATGTAAACAATAAGGTGTGCGTGAGTAAATCACCCTTTCCACACCTAAACACAAAAACTGAGTTTTCGAAAATCTCCACCCTGCCAGGAGTTTTTTTTTAAATGTCCGTTTTCAGTGAACCAAAACATCATTTACATGTGGACGAAAGGCCCAAACGCATAGAAAAATCTGCGTTTTCAAAAATATCCGTGTACGTCTGGACGTAGCCATAATCTGTGCTGGTTAGGTCTGCATCATGAATAACCATGGCGATGTATCCTGGTAATAAGTGAACCACCTCCATAATACTGAAAACTCAGGACTAAACTTGAGGGAACCTTTAACAGTCCAAATCCTGCTTCGTTGTGCAGATCTCTGGTAGCAGGAGTCACATCATGACAGATTACACACTTCAGGGGTCTCAGTTCTCAAGTATGATTGCTGCATTTGCTCCCCCACCCCAAAAAACATTTCTCAAGCGGCCCCAAACATTATGATCACTGCATTTTCATGCTCACCATACAGCGTGCAGGCATGCGTCTGCAGACTGCTGAGCATGTCTTTGTTGCCTCGAGAAGCAGCGGCCTGGATGGAAAGGATGAGCTGCGCAGACAGCATTGGGTTACGGTGGCCCAACTGGGACAACTGCACAGGAAGAGATGCCAACCAGCGAGACAGCACCTTGCTCCTTCAGAGAGAGACAAAAAGGGCATGTGAACCCAAGGCCACCACATCAAGGCCTGATGTTATTACACAACTGTTACAGTTCTTACATCTGAGCACAAGTTAATGTGACCACAAAAGTGAGACAGATTTATTTTTACACTACATTTTGTTTACGAGCAAAAATAAAGCTATTCAGGGAAGCCACAGATGTGATAATGGTTAGTTTTGATTTTGTTCTTTGTAGTTTGGGACAGTTAAGAAACAATTACATGAAAAAAAAGCATAATTTCATGTGGACTGTGCAACACATGATCATCATAAATCTTCTACAATCTTTTATTCAGAACAAGTTAAATGGATAGTCTGAAACTCAGAAACAATGCAGCTGTAGGAGAGGACTGTGGTATATGTGCAGTGCTTCACAGTTTAATAATTACTCCATGTTTTAGATGTGTTAAGAGGGATACATGAGTTTATTTTTGCTGTGGTGACAGTTACATGATTTGGCTGCACAGTCACGCCATATAAAAATAAAATCAATCAATTCCGACCTCCTCAGAATCAGCTAGAATATTTAATGAAGGCATGAAAAACTTTCCTTTCACAATAAGACAATTTTTTTCCTATTTACGGGCCCTTAGAGTACACAGCATAGGGCTGAAATATGACTAGTTTTGATTTATGTTATTTTTTCTAGTATTTTTGGAGCTCTTATAACTTATAGAGCGCAAAAGATATCCTAGTGGAATTTCCAGGGCTGGAAAATTATTTTAAACTCTCTTAAACTCTTTAAATCAACTCCATTTTACACACACTTCAATGCCGCAACCTAAAGCCAGTTCTGGTTCTTGTTCAGTACAGTTTTTTTTCTATGACCACCAGTGAGCATCAATATCATGGGATATATCAAAGTTCAGCAGCAGAACTGATCCAATTTACTGGCTTTGATGTAGAGTAACAAGCATTTGTACTCTAGATCTTTTATCTGTTTGCTGATTTACTGGAGAAAACTTCAAAAAGACAATTTTGGGCAACAGCATATTAAAGCTCTACTTTTCACCTACAAGTTTTCTTCTTTATCAGAATAACCTGTAATATAATTAACATTATAACACTCTTATAACAGTTTTCCCTGCAATTTGAGCTTGGATCACAGAGGGCCAGGGGGATACTCTCCTTGCATTTGTTGCTTTACTGCCTATTCAGCTTGTGACTATTTTCTTTTGGCATGTCCCCTTTACTCACTTTACTAAGCTGCTGTCACCTCATAGTCCTGATCCGGGGACCCTCCAGAGCCTTCATCGTGAGAGGCTTTGATTGATTTTACATGGAATGACCCGTATACAAGAACTCTAAATCAGCAGCTAGCAAAATGTGAGCTGGGACAACTGCTTGGGCATAAAGTCACTGCAGGGGATGCCTGAATGATGAAGGAGAAACTACTTTCAGCTGCTTCCTTAATCATAAGTGGATGCTACAGCAGGTAGCTCTGTGTTTGCAATTTAAAATATATTTTTCCTTAAACCAGATTTTTGTCCTGTCACGGCAGAGAACCAGGGATCTTTTGCTTGTTTGGCCAAAGTGTAAACTACTAAATTATGTAGAAAAATACGACAAAAAACTCAAATGAATGATTATTTATGCTGATGCTATCATCCTGCCTTCTATATCTCCAACAATTATGCCATGTGGTGCATGAACTTTTGGAAAACAGCTGTTCAAAAATCCTACTTGTTAAGGCAAGGCAAGTAAGAACAAGTTACCTGGTTAGGTGTGCATGCCCTTGCTCCTGCAGGTAAAGCTTGCTGTAGAACGATAGCAGCAGTGATCGTGTCTGCAGAGGGAGGTTTCTTTGCTTGTAGTAGATATACACTGCTGCCAACAGGTCCTCTGTCACTGCTGCACAAACATGGACATTATGACACAGTTTTAACATCTCTCTCTAATTAATATATATAAATATATAAATATATATTTACTTTTGCTTCTTTGTGTTAGCACCATCTTCCACACGGTACCCAGCAGCATTTGCAGCTGCCTGTAGCTCAGCTTCACTCCGCTACCCAGAGTGTCTCGGACAAACGTACTCAGTGGTGTCAGCCAGTCTCCATCTGCCTCTTGGCCAACGCCCTGCTTCTGGCTAAGGGACACCATCACCTGGCAGAGTGTGATGTTGAGGGCAAGAGGATCCACAGTTGGACCAGGAAGGGCTGCTGTCTGTTTGCTCCTGAAGAGTGCAGAGTGAGATGAGGGCAATCTTAGCTAGTCTGAATTTCATACACAGTAAATAACCACCAGTAGAGGATCAGACTGTATTGGCTGCTTAAATCTTTTACAGTTTTTAAAACGAAGAACTCAAAACTTGCAGTTTAGAGCTATGCACAAACATATAGGTGAAAAAGAAAAAAAAACAACCAAAACTTTACAAAAAAAAAAAATGTATGAATTAAAAAAAAAAAAAAGTTCTTAAATAGATGGCAGTCAGCCTCCAACAAGTCAACATCTATTATCCATTCAAATATGGCAAAAAAAATACAAATTTGTATTAATACAAATGTAAATAAAAGAAGATGTGAATTTAAATATTTTGAGAAATGTAAACATTTTAAGCATATCATGTTTGTGTTCCTCATCAGTGCCTTTGATGGCAGATCGTTAAGCTTCCCTGCATCTTATCACAAGCTGTGAGTCAAGAGAAAAGTGTGAAACAGGCAGAGGAAAAGTGTAATGTGATGCATCCTTGGGCAATGAGGCATCTAACTTATTTATTAATAACATTAAATCTAATGTCATTAATAAATAAGAGGCAACATTGCGGCACAGTGGTTACAGCTGTCCCCACAGGTTAACAGAACTCACCTGCCTCACATAAAGTAGGTTCTGGGCTTAAACCCCTCTGTGGTTTCTTTGCTCTTTTCTACTCAGTTGATTACTCAAAGCACTTTCTTACTGCAAGTCTCACTCACCCAATCACACACATCTATGCCTAAGCACTTTCTCACGTTCACTCAAACTGATTCACCGCGGCAACGCGAGGATACTTTATCATTTACAATTTGAACTGATTTTCTGATTGGTAGACAGCCGACTCTACCACCTAAGGCCTGATTTAGACTTCTGTGTTAGGGCTGTTCGATATAACGATATATATCGAATGACGATATAAAAACGTCTATCGTTTCATTTTACGCTATCGTTTGTTTCATGGTGTCGCAAAATAAACTGTTTACGCCAATATTTTTTCACCGTTCTGATGGTCACTGTAGTGGCTATATTAATTTCTTAAAGTTCTCTCTTTCTCTTATATTTAATATAACCACACTACTGATGGACAAGCGCCTGTTTTTATGCGTTGTGGTTAGCAACAACGACAGTAACACCATGGCGTGTCCGCTTGCTTATGTACCACATAAACCTTTCACAATAAAGCTCAAGATCCTGTTGAGACTTTTCAAAATAAACTGAATCACGTGAAAGAGCAGATTATTTATGGATGAGAAGTAAAAAAAAGAGCCGCCAGGTGCTAAAAAAATAAATAAGCAGTGTCAGCTGATAGAAAAAAATAAATAAATGTTGGGACTTCTTTCTCTCCTGGCCTGCTCTTTGTTGTGGTCAGATTTCTCTGGGCAAACCGATTTGTCCTTCTAGACTTTTTTGTACATTCTCACACGTCCATTCTGATAGTTTCCAGTAATTTTCTGATATTTGTGAGTCCTTACAGTGATGCTAGGGTTATTATTCCTAATAAACAGGCAATGATTGTTAAATTCAAAAACTGTAGCAAAAAAGGAGCCATAAATGCACAAAAGGAAATAACGGTACTAAACAGGCCAATCAAGGCAGCTGCAGGCTGCGTCAAACTGCCGTGTAGTTACATTTCCAGCAAGATGTACGTCAGGTTACGCCATAAGGTTTCAGATGGGTTTGCAGTTATGGCGTAAATTTCCAACTGAAGCATTAGCCACAGTCTCCCTGGGTACTCCAGCTTCCTTCCAGAGTCCACAGAAAATCGACTGTAGGCATAAATTTCAATAGTTGTCTGCCCTTCTGTGTCAGCCGATCAACAGGCTGCTGACCGGCCCAGGAAGTACACTGGTTGTCTTTACAGTGGTTGCCTGTCCCTTTTAAAATGATAGACCTTCTACACCTATACACTCCACAAAGGTCTCTCAGATAAACTGACAAGTCACTCCTTGCTGTCCCCATGTCGAGACTGAAACACTGGGGGGACGGAGCTTTCGCTGTTGTGGGCCCTAAATTATGGAATAAGCTGCCCCTCCATATTAGGCTGGCCCCAACACTTGAAATGTTCAAATCACTTTTAAAAATACACCTTTTTTCCAAGGCTTTTTAGGAGTAGTACTAGAGTCAGCTTTTAGTCAGTTTTAGGTCACTCTTAATCTTTTTATTTTGTTAATTTTATTCCTTGTATATTTTATTGTCCGTTTTACTCATGTTTTATATTTAATATATACTGATTTATTTTTATCTTCCTTTTTTCACTTATGTATTTATTTTATTGTTATTTATATATACTTCTTTTTCTGCTTAATGCATGTTTTTTTAACTGTTATCTCTGTTTTTTTTATTACTGGAAAGCACTTTGGTCAACTATGTTGTTTTTAAACTGCTCAATAAATAAAGTTAGATTGGACTGGATTGGATGTACCCCACTTCTCACCCCATGACAGCTACGTATTAATAAAAACACCAAAGATAAAAAGAATGCCAAGAATGAACTTTCTTACCTTTTGAGATCAATTTTCTTTTTATGTCTGGGTGTATCCCGGCTCCCATAGGGAAAGTTTTTAATGAAGTGCTGCTTAAAATCTCCCAGGTATTCTTTACGGAACCACGCATCCTAAAGAAAACAAAAATATCTGTGAGGTTGATCAAACATTTACATTAAAATAAAATGAAAAAACAAAACAAAAACAAAAGACATGCAAGTCACATCTCACCAGTGCATCCTGGTTCTCCCGCTGTGGGGCCAGTTTTCTCAGCAACTGCAGAATAGACAAGACCTGGAACATTACTGACATGGCATCTGGAGTGAGTAGGTGGGCCCCCTCTGTGTTATTCCACGGGCTGTCATTGGTGCTGGCCTCGACCCACACTTCCAGCAGGAGAGGCACAAGAGTAGCTGCAAACTTTTGAACAGTCTCAGCTGAGTCTAGACCCTCACTTACTGTAGCTCCTGGATCCTGCTCAGGTCTGCACAGTGAAAGAATAAAAAAAAAAAACAAATGAAAAAACAAAACAAACAAAAAAAAAGAAGCTTAAACTGAACTATTTCTGGACGGCTACTAAAGTCAGAGATTTCATACCTAAGTTTAAAGGTGGAGTGTGGAGTTGGTTTGGCCCCAGAATGTTCATAAATCTTAACTCCAACCTTGCTGTACGTTAGCTCTTCCCAGTTGAGATGAAGAGGTGTAAATCGGCCCTCTCCACTAGAACCAAAAACTCTTTCAGTTGGGACAGACATATCACTTTCCTCCGTTGGTCTTTCCTCAACAACTGCCTGGAGAAAGCGCCCAAGCCTGAGATACAAGTACAACAAACAGGAAGATTGGGATTCAGAGTTATTCACTTAGATTTTTCCTGATTGTGTTTACATGCAGCTTCCATACCTGAGAAGAACAGAAAGCCGCCACTGCTGGCTCGTCACAGCCCTGTTAGGGTTGATGGACAGCGCCCAGGTCCAAGCCTTGGAGTCTGAAGCTTTTTTGGCTCCTCCACTGTTCTGTCTGTGAGAGATCATCTCTAGGAAGTTAGTGAGGAGAACTGCAGGCCGTGCGGCTAGCAGAGCAGGGTAGTGCTCTAGGAACACGTCGAGGACATTTATGGCATCCTCCTGGATTCCTGTCTCGATATGCGTCATAGCACAAGACAAATGAGCACTGAGGAGGGGGAAAAACGGTGCCACGCGTTCTGCAGGCACACACTGTGCAATATACCTGTAAGCAAGTTAAAACAAGTTTGTTTACTTTAGACACATTTAAACAAAGAAAAAAAATGTGTTTGTTGTAGTTTTGACATGCTTGTCTAACCTGAGCACACGTGCAGCTGCCACACGAACATTGTGATCCTTGTCTGTTAAAACAGCTGCCACTTCTGAAAGCAAGCGTGAAAGATGCTGCTCTAACAAAGAGGGACTGATGGACAGCAACTCTTTCAAACCTAACAAGGCACTGTGTTTCACATTCGCGTTGTAATGGTGCAGCTGAGACAGGAGGTCCTGTGGAAGGAGGGAATAAAATGAGATAAATTTGTTTCTGTTGTTCTTCTTCGTTTGGCTGCTCCCTTTAAGGGTCACCACAGTGATCATATGCCTCCTCACAGTAAATGTCTCCAAACCATAGATCACAGCACTCTTGCAGCTTTCCTTCAGTCAAAAATCACCCATCTCCGTCCACTGCATGCACTCTTTTCTTCACATCTTATGTACACTGTCTGTTGCTTTGCATGTCTGACACCAGGTATTTAAACTCATCCACCTTCACAACCTCTAATCCTTGCATCTTCGCCTTTCCACCTGCCTCACTCTCATTCACACACATTTATTCTGTCTTGCTTCTAATGACTTTCATTCCTCTTCCGTCCGCAACATATTTCTACTTGCTCTCTACTCTCACTACGGAAGAAGACGAACTTGTTATATTCAATGAAACAAGCCTATAGCATGCTTTTTTTTAAACTTGCTAAAATCTGAAAAGATCTCAGATCTTACATTAATACCGAGCTGTTTGTGTGTTGTGGGTCCACTCGTGTCTCTCTTTAGCTGCTCAGACAGATAGATCCCCTTGGACCGAAAGTTGGTGTTGGTGGCGTTATCAGCTCTGGGCTTCTTCTTTCCCACTTTTAGCTTCACTTTCTGGAAGTCATCCTGCCTCTTCTTCTTTTTGGCCTTCATCTCTGCAGTCTAGACTGCTGTCAGTGTAATGACACATGAAGGTAGCGGGAAGTGAATTAATGCACTCATTTTAATGACACATAAACCTATGGTAAATCGAACACGTATCAATAATAACATAATTTGTGTCAGGACCATTAACATTGTTATTTTTACTCTCAATAGTACATTTCGATACTCAGCAGCACAGCTAGCTTGCTTTGCTAACTTATCTATCATTTCCCTGCAACAGTTTTTAGCGGTAGTAGTTAATTGTACTCACCACAATAAAAATGTCTGCAGTCTAAAGTCGGAAATTTACACTACATAAAGCATCCATTAAAATGTGTCCACCCGGCTAACGACTAAACATACACACACATAAACAAAGAAAATGATCTTTATTCGGTCTCGTGTGGCTACATTGGGTCCTTTGATTATGTGTGTGTACATGGTCACAAAGAGTGCGCCTTAGATGTGTGCACTTCAGCTGCTGCTCCTGCGGGGCTTATAATAAATGAAACCACCAAACTGGGGAAAAGTGCGAGTTTATAGCTGCTCGAGCGTCATCATGTGCGCAAACTTGAAATAAAATGAAAAACACAAGCCTTCTTTTCTTAGGTAATTCACTATTTCTCTTCAATTTTGCTGCTGGACGCTAATGCGGTGTATAAAATAAACGCACCAAAAAAAAAGCTGCCCTCGAAGATGCCTTGGAACAATTAACTTAATAGTTTATAATAAAATTGAAAGCACAAATAAATGATAATAATTGTCATTTTGTTTCCTCTAAGAGAATAGATTAGGTCTTTCTGTGAAGCGCGGACACAAAATAGCGCTACATCATGTTTTGGTTTTGGTTTTTTTTAACCGGCGAGTTCATCAGACTACAATCTTCTCCCGAAGCTCGGTTTGTATTGTATTCTCCTTTCACCTTGAGCTAGGAGGAACTCGCGGTTTGCACTTAATTATCTCGTGTAAGTTTGATAATATAATACACTTGATTACGTTATGTGGATAGCTATCATATGTGGCGTTTGCGGTCGCTAAGATGTGTCTTACAGGCACATTTTCTTTTCAAATAATTTATGTAAATTAAGGCTCTGCTTGTGGCCCTCCCACAGCTAACAGCGCTAACATTTGATGATTAAAGAAACGAGACGTCTTTAAATCTTTTTGTTTTTTAAATAAAACTACGACGCATTGAAGTTTGTTTGGGCGATACTGCAGAAAATTGTGTTTCTGGTGATAATATTTAACTAAAAGACAACACTTTTGAGACTCCCTGTTTCGTTGTTGTTCCTGCATTCAAATGATAATTATAAGCAAAATAGATATGAATTACTTAAATACAAATATAAGATAATTAAAACTGAGTTTTCAATATTACAAGATTTTTTTTAAAGGTGGCCCTTTCTTCTTTTGTATTTGTATTACTTAGATTTATTTCCGCCTACGCTGCTACCTTTTCAGAATCAGAATCAGAATGGGGTTTATTGCCAAATATTGAGCAGGTTTACAACATTAGGAAATTGCTGCGGTGCTTCAGTGCAAACATAGTGTCATAAATAGCACTTAAATAGACATGGAAAAAAATAAAAGTAGGGATAAGAATTAAAAGTGCTACGTGGAAAGATATGTGCATGAGATATACATGAGATATATACATGAGAATAAGAATTAAGAGTGCTACGTTGAAAGATATATACATGAGTGCAGGTGGTGATCAGTGCCAAACATGGAATGATGCAGTGACACAGCGTAGGGTCATGTGTTAGTGGCGGGTACAGTCATATGGTTATTGTTCATGTGTCCAACAGCAGAGGGGAAGAAACTGTTCTTATGGCGAGAGGTTCTGGTGCGAATGGACCGGAGCCTCCTGCCTGAGGGGAGCAGGTCAAACAGACTGTGTCCAGGGTGAGAAGGGTCAGCTGAGATCCGAGCTGCACGCCGCAATGTCCTGGAGGTGTACAGGTCCTGCAAAGATGGGAGTCTGCAGCCAATCACCTTCTCAGCAGAGCGCACAACACGCTGCAGTCTCTGTTTGTCCCTGATAGTGGCTCCAGCGTACCACACGGTGATGGAGGAGGTGAGGATGGACTCGATGATTGCAGTGTAGAACTGCATCATCGTCCGTGTTGGCAGGTTGAATTTCTTCAGCTGCCTCAGGAAGTACATCCTCTGCTGGGCTTTCTTGATGACGGAGGTGATGGTGGGCTCCCACTTCAGGTCCTGGGTGATGGTGGTACCCAGGAAGCGGAATGAGTCCACAGAGGTGATGGGGGTGTCAGTCAGGATGATGGGGGGGAGTGGGGCTGTGTGCTTCCTGAAGTCCACAATAATCTCCACTGTCTTCTGGGCATTCAGCACCAGGTTGTTGTGGCTGCACCAGGACACCAGACGTTCAACCTCCCTCCTGTAGGCAGACTCGTCCCCGTCCGAGATGAGTCCAATAACGGTGGTGTTTTCACCAGTACTGTTGCTGTTCTGTTTCGTTGATAAAGTTATTAAAATATTGAAAAAAGAAATCTAAGATCGTTTAAAAAGTATTGTCTGTAGTAACAATACTGCCCTTTGTTTTGAATGGCTAGTCCTCGAAAGCACATGTAGATGGGGTGTAGCACGTTTCCCAAAACAAATTTAACAGCTAATCACCTGGCTGGATCAGAAAGTCGCAACTTAGAGAAAATGTTATAAATTTATAAATTCTCCTTTTTGTTTTTTGCAATCAGATAAACATTATCAAACTCTAAAATATAGTATAGATTTGCATATTTTAAAAGACGTTACATATCTTACAACATATAGTGTGATCCGAGGACGAGTGATTAACACATCAAGATTTGAGTATTCACCCTTGTGAAGTCCCCGTGATCTTATCACAGTACTAATGCAGCCACCATATTTTGTGGTGGCTGTAGCTCAGGAGGGTAGAGGAGATCATCTACTCAGGTTGGCTGCTCCAATCTGCATGCCAGATGAGACGGTGAATCCCAAGTTGCTCTCAGATGCGTTCATTTGAGTTTGAATGTGTGTGTATGTTGGACAGAAAGCAGGTGTAGAAAAAAGTGCTGAATGGGTGAATGAGGCATGTTGTGTAAAAGAGCTTTGAGTGCTCGCGTAGAGTATTTATACTATTGTGATTGTCAGTATGTTTTATCCAACAAAATGAAGTTATCTCACTTCATTTAATTTTTACTGAGATTGTATAAACATACAACAGCGTCACTAAAACCTGCTATAAGTATTGCTATTCATTTTGTCAATTATTACTGATTACATGCAATTTGTTTATAACACAGCAGTTAACTGTGGTAAATTGTTGGAAATCGTGAAAATCGTGTATCTGCCTAAACATGGGCACAAATTCACATTTAACTATTACATTTATACTCAGCAACCTTTTTTTCCAACAAGAATATAAGCAGACTACAACCAGCTTGCAGTCAGTTATGTCGAGTACCCTCGAATTGTGCTCGTTGACACAGACTCATTCAGAGTGATGGGCAACATGTTGCCAATCTGTCTGCATTTATAAATTAAATGGTAATTATTTGTAAAGCTTCAGCAGTTTTTCTGAGAGTAATTACTGTCAGTCCAAATAAGAGTGTGACTGTTTCCAGAAAGGTTTCCTTCTATCAGACCTGTGCAGTCACCTTGTGGTCAAAAGTAGTTGTGGGTGTGCAACTCTGGGCAGGCATCTAGTCACCACAACTTGCAGAATGTGAAAATATTTAATACATCGACCATGCGGTGTTAAGGTTTTAGTTGTTTGGTTGTTTTTTAGTAGCTGCAATCAGGTTGCTCTATATTTTTACTCTTGACTGAGCCATTACCTTGATCTGAATTAGGAGGTACTACTCTTCAGTTATGGAAAACCTATACCATGAAGCCCCTTGGGCAATGTTTTCATGCTGATGTCAATGCCACAGGAGGTTTGGAGCTCTGCAGTTACTGAGTCAGCAGAGCACTGGTGGCTTTTACACACTATCCATCTCAGCGATACTGCTCTGTAACTTTACATGGTCACCGATTGTGGAATATCTATTAGGGAAGAAATTTCACAAACTGACTTTTGCAGTGGTGTTATAGTATATTAGGAAATGTTTTTGTCCATATAGTGTATTTTGGACTGAGAAAAACATAATTGTTACAATTGCAGTTAGCTCACAATGCTGCTGATTCCATGTACCAGTTGATTCCCAAGAAATAGTTGGAAGAATTATCATATAACCTTTTAAATTGCTACATAGCATGTTGGTCCTCTTTAAAATATTGTTTCTCACATATAAGTGCTTGCATGGGCTTGCTCCAAGTTATTTATCCGATCTCTTACAATCCCATGTCCCATACCTCTATGATCAGCAGCTTTTAGTAAATTAAAATTCCCAGTTCAGAGCTCTACTTTGCTCACCCTATCACTAAAGAAAAGCTCATCCACTTTTCAGAGAAAGCGCATTTCTGCCACTTGTATCTGGAGTCTCATTCTTTCATCTTTAAAAGAATTAACAATTATAGTGTTAACAAAAAAATCAGACCTAGAGTAACAGATTTGTGGCATTTTTCAACACCGATGCTCCATCTAGTGACAGATGGCTGCATAACAATTTAGCAGCATTGGGCATCACTTAAAAAATTTAATTTAGAACAATTAGATTAAACAACGAGTATGTTTAATGTTGACTAGTGACACAGCGACGATTAGTCAACTGGTTGCACGCATCCCTAGTTTTAACTGTGCAATTAGTTCTAGTATGTGTAATGATTTGATAACCAGCAATAAGACATCATTTGTCTTGTAGTGACAAAGCTGAGGAAATGGAGGATGAGAATTCAGGAAACCAGCCTCCACCACAAAGTGGGCCCCCAAATCCAAAGAAGAATCCAAAGGTAAGTGTCAGTCCTTGGCTCTACTTCAGTGCCACATGAGCCCAAGTGTGCAGTATCAAAAACCTAAAGTAAAAATGTGGGATTTCCTATAATATCCCCCCATCCTCCCCAAATTTTGCTGTTGTGGTACCTGATGGAGTGCCGGGGTGCAGCAGCCCTGAACTTGTGGGCTTCCTGCTTGCTCCTGTGCCATCAGGCCTGCTTCATTTGCAGTCTTGTTACTGAAGACAATATTCACTGGCTCTGGCCTCACGTCTGCGGCCTGTCAAACCTGTTGTGGTTTAAAGAATTGTTGTTTTGTTTGTTTGTTTTTAACACTGGTTTTATTCACGTTGGTGTTCCGAATATATTCTAAAGTGAGATAAACTGGCTTCTCTTAAACGGTACCACATGGCAGGCCACTCATTTTTTACTACTGAGCGCTGTCACATTCAAAAGTGGTAGTCACGGATCACTTGCTGATTCAAATCCTCGAGGACTTAAAGTCAATGGCGACATATCCAGTCCAGTTTTTCCCTAAGAGACGTTGTTACATCACTGCTCAATTAAACGGCAGGTAGTAGACACGTCACCGTTCTGTACAACCACTGTGCATGAGGTTAAAAACTCAAAAGTTCATTATTTGCTACAAAAATTATGATCTCCCACCAGTGAACAAAGCTCCACTGGTGAAGTCAGTACTTTACAGCAGAGTACCCTCAGTCCTGGATTTCTATCTCCAAACCACACTCTCCTGGTGTTTATCAGTAACATGCAGTTACTTAAAATGTAAATTAGCTGCAAAATAGTAAATCACTGCAGGAATTACAGTGATTATTTACATTTCTGCTTAGATATTTAACTTCAATAATCTAAACTCAGTGTCTTCAATTTTTGGCTGCTTATGTCTGTCTTATCTCCTTTTGCTTATCTTGAAGAAAGTTGTATGCTTGGAAATATGTTTTCTTTATTAGTAGGTATCCTCAAATGAAGTGGCGTCCACCTCAGCACCTGCCTCTAACGGGAACCACCTCCATATTTCACACAGCTGACATCACTCTTATCATTGAAGGGGGTGTATGTTTAGTTGTTTCCAAAGGGTTTCTGTTTGCTGTTGTCTGTCAAGCTCAAATTTGGGGCTTTCAAACACATCACACTGACCACAGTGCACGGTGGTAGAAGAGCATGTTCTCTTCTACCAGTTTCATTGTCAGATCGCTGAGGTCTTGACCTCAGCCTCCCTCAGTGCGGCCACTGCGGCAGGTGTAACAACCCAGTTTCTTCCCTGTAGTAACAAATTGTTGCTGGTCTACATTCTCACTTGGTGAGGATTTAGACACCATTTATACACATTCCTGTGACTGTCACTGCTTAATGCAGGCGTCAAAGAGGATGAGAACGTAATGGTTGTGTGGCGGACCTGGACAAGGAGTTCAGTCCTCTGCTTAGTGTCATCCTGTCACTAATTTCCTGTGTGTCTCTCTCCTTCTCGTGGGTTTATTCCCTCTGCTGACAGAGAAGGCAGCTGCAGCATTCTGCTGATATAGGTAAGTCCTTTTACACACGGTGCCACTTCCAGTGTTGAGAGTTGAAGCTTGAGACCTTGGTTTCCATGCTTCATGTCACGTGTGGTGGCATGTTCACCACTCAGTGAGGCTCACAACCTCAGAGATTTGAGGATGGGGGTGGTGAGTCTTATGTGGTGCAGTCTACTGTTTTGGTCTTTGGAGATCACTGCAAAAGTATTCACGCAAAACATTTCCTGCTTAAAAGTTTCCTATTTAGAAGTCCAGTTTTCGGAATGGTTTTTGGACGTTTTCTAAATAATTTTAATAACAACCCAACCCAGTCTCATTAAGATGTTGCTACACTGAAGAGCAGCACCATTATCCTTAAAAGCGCACGACACATGGCTTATGCTACCATGCATCTGCACTGGTTACTAATTAAGTTTTAATGCACTTGTTTCTTTTTAATACTGCTGAATGCAATATCAATTTTTTACCAGTTGCCTGTGTTACACTGGCTTGACTTTGTTTTTAAATTATGTGTTAATTTTATCGTGCGTTTGCAAAAGGAATGCTTTGGTGAATGCAACACAGAAGTTACCGCTCTGCGGCTGCGCACGGTGAGAAGCAGTGCATCACGGGATGTGTTGTTCTGCAGCTCAGTTTGGGCCTAAATGGGGGTTAACTTAGAGCTCCTGTTATTTTTTGTTTGTTTGTTTTTTCTCCCAAGCGCACATGGGAAGTTTGGGTTGATCCATCCATGTAAAATCTGGAATAAATTCCAGTCCATTAAACATTGCAGGTTGTGAAACAGTACAGTATAATTGCAATTAGTTTTTTACTAGTTTTCAGGATATGTCTTGTTTTAGTTATAAATTCAGCCTCTACTTAATGCTGACCACTATTATGTTTTCCCAGTTTTCTCCAAAGGATCTTCTATCCATACTGTGCCCTCGCTCAACAAAATCTTGAAGGGTATCACAGACTGTGTGATTGGTAAGCAGCGTAGGGATTTTCCTCACATCTATCTACTTTACCTCCTCTCCTTCTTGCATAAAGAAGTGAATAATCAATAATCATTGTGTCTGCAGGCCTTCAGTATGTGTGGGAGTACCGCAGCCCCAGTAAATCTGTCCCTCCACACTACCAGTGCAAACTGTGCGCCATGGCCAGCTTGCAGCATGACATTGTTGACCATGTGAAAGGCTGGAAACACTGCTATAGATACATGGTGAGTGTTGTCTGTTTCAAAGTCTGCACACGAGGTTGCAGAATCATTTGCATTGTTTTATTCTGATTTTCACACAGAAAAAGACCCACCCTGACAAGATTACGCATGAGGAGGAAGATGCCGTGAAAGACCCTGCTATCAGAAAATCCATTAAAGAAGCTGCGGCTGAATTTGAAAAGACGGAGGGGAGGGGACAAATCAAGGTGAGCGCTACACCTGTGATAGTTCAGTTTTTATGTTATATGTAATGTTGGTCTGCTGAATTGGTGTGTTTGCTCTGGGATTTTTACTTTTCTCTTACTAGACAAAAGTTCAAATTCTGTCTCCAAGGTACTGCCAGATAACTTCATCTTTGTTTGGTCCACATAAAACTTTTATATTGCAGATGGGGCTAAAAGTCTCCCATGTTTACATTCGAGGGGTGGGTGCACTTAACAATATGTTGGATTTGATCATTTTCTGTTCCCGTTGTCACATTTAGGTGATCCTCAGGGAGCCCTTTGACATTCCTGCTTTTAAAGGACTACGTAAGTTATTCTGCTCTGTTTGCATCCAATGTTTTTAAGTTCTCAAAAACTAAGATCAGCTTCTCAGTTTAAAAAATAAATAACAATTTTTCCTACTTAGCTGGGGTCAAAGCTTAGCTTAGCATTCAACAACACTAAAAGATTTCCATTATTTCGCATTAGTTGTTAATTTCACACATCCTTCCATCACAGGCTCTGCTATTCCTAAAGCCGGGCCTTCACCAGCTCCAGGAATGGGACAAATGGGGCCACCCTTTGGCGAGTTCTTTGTGATTGACATTAATTTTCTCAGTGTGCATGAATATCTCTGTTCTATTAAAATAAAAATATGTGAACTGAAATGTAATAAACCTGAATCTCACAGGTCCCAGGTTCTCTGAATCAAGATTCCCAGGGGAGTTTCATCCTGATTATCCCGTAGATGAATTTGGGGAGTCCGGCTTTGGAGGCTACTCCTCCAGGGAAGACTTTTCTGACTCTGGTATGGATCGGGGAAATTTCATGGATAATATGGGTCGCGGTTCAGGTAGTGGAAGAGACACCTATAGAAGGAGTGGACTGCTGGATGAACGTCCAAACAAAATGTATTCAGGCGAGTACCAGGGCAACCGGATGGGTAGTAGCTTGATGGACAGACCAATGGACAGGCCGGGATTAATGGGGGCAGCTCCAGAATCTAGCAGCCTTCCCCATACTTTGCTCACATACCTGGTAGGTTTCTTACAATAGGTTTAAAGTCAGCATCTTTTTTTCTTTTTTTTTTATATTCATATTTATATTCAGAAAGTAATTTTACAAAATGTGTTTTTAGGATACTTTCAGGATAGAGAATGAGAGCGATGCCCAGCTGGTGCTGAAGGTGACGCAGAAACTAACAGATGTGCTGATGGAGTATCGACTCAGGAGTGTTTCAGGGGTGTGTTTTGAGTTGTTGCTTCTTCTTCTTTTTTTTAACAGTATCTATCCTAGAAATAATTTTGAAACCAAACACTAAAGATCAGCCTTCAAACCTTATTTGGCGAGCTGAGTACTAAAGTTCTAATTTAATTTTAACCATTTCAGCTGTGTGCACTAGGTTTCCTTTGCTCTGAAAGGATGAGCAAAACCAGATTTACTTTTTCAGATGTTTCACTTGTCCCTCAGATTAAAACATTTATTTTGTGGCATCTGTTTCCTCCTCAGGGGCCCAACAGCTTATCATTGAGTTCCACAAACTTCTCTTCACCCCCTAGAATGCAAAGCAGTAGCAACCGATTCTCAGGTGGCCTCTCAGGTATACATGCACCTTCTCCCAGACTTTTTATGACGGATCCATGGCTCAAATATCAAGGACTGTTAAATGAAGGACTCCAAAGGAGTGTGTGGCATCATTCTTTGCTGTCCACTTATTAATAGTTTGCTTTTTTTGCAGGTCCATCCCGATACAATGACGGTCCGCCCAGGTATTACAAATAAGAGATGCAACAAGTCTGTCTTCTCATCTTTCTGTACTACATGCACAGGGGTCATTGTCCAGATGTTGATTTCATGTACTTTTGAAAAAAATATATATTTTCATGCACTGGGTTTTCAGTCTTTTGCTGTCCTTGTTTTAATTATGTTTATTTCTTCATAATATGGCAAGATTTATAACGTGGAAGGATTTACATGTCTGCTGTTGTATCCAGCAACTTTACCTGATCATTTTAGTTTAAGTTTCACAGCGATTAAAAGCTATTAATGGACATAAAGATATGTTTGTGGTTGATTTCATGTCCCCATCAAAGTATTTCCAGATGCTGACGGATCCTCTAGGTTAGGAAGTTGTATTTGAGACCTTCCTTGTGCAGTATCGGACACAAATAACTAGCTCGATTGGTTTCTTTTCATCTTGGGTGCAGGTTCTGAAAGTTCCATCTTCCATCCAACAGGGATTTTTCCATTGGCAGTTGTATTTGGTGAATAAATAAACCAACAAAGTATTTCAGGATTTATTTTAAACAGTACAAATGATTTATGAACAGGAAGGTATTAGAAAAGCAGAATCATGTTTCATGCAAGAAATGTTGCCACAAACAGAACTGGTCAAAAACTTGAATGAATAAATGAATGAATGAATAAAGCTTTGAACAGTCTCGCACAGCTCTGTCCACATTAGAGCGCTGTCTAAAAATTGTCAAACTTATTTTGCCAAGATGTCCTCCATCTGCCTCATGGTAATGCACGTCAGAAGCACCTTCGTCCCCAGAAAGTCTTTCCCGTGGAGCCTCTGAGCCAGCGCAGCAAGCTTCTTTGACTTAAACTGAATCACGGCCTCACCGATGCCACTTCCCTCACTGTTGCGCAGTAACGCAATGTTGTCCTTCTTTATTTTGTACTTGCTGAAAAGGCTTTTGATTTGATCTTTCTGCACATCTGCCGGCATGTTTCTTATAAACAGGCAAGTCTTAGCTTCCAGGCCCATGTCCGCACCCAGTGACCCCTCAGAGGCATCAACTAGGCCAGATTTCCTCTTTAGATTTGGTTTCGTTCTTGGGTCTTTGGGCTTTAGACGATGCTTGAGACTTTTAAGATGCATTTTGCTCATCTTTTCTCTCATTGCCTCCTTTGTGATTGATGAGACTGTAATAGTATTGGAGCCTACGTGGCAGCCAGTGAGATTCATTGCATAGTCGAAATCTTCAGTTCGATTAAAAAGGAGAAAAGCAGTGTCTGTTCTGTTGCCTTCTTTGTCGAGCAGATGCAGTACATTTTTGTGTGGAATGGTTGCACATCCAAACAACTCTTTTATTTCAGTCTTGGTCATCGTTTTTGGCAGATTGCTTACCATAACAATGTACTCCACAGCTGGAGTTCCTGACTCACTGTCAACTTTTAGCTTTTTTGGTCCATTAGTTAGCAGCTGGTTGATGGACTTCCTCTTGGGGCGCAGTACAGAAGCAGATTTTTGCCTGTGGTTTACACTTTCTTTAAGAGGGTACTGGTGGCGTTCTTGTATCGCCTCAACATCAACAGCATCTTCACATTCCTGCAGCGCGCTATTCCATATCTTCTCACACGCTCCACGAACATCCACGCAGAAGGGGCCCAGTGATTGCTGGTTAAAGTTAAGAGCAGCACTTGCATCCTGCATTGTAGCAAACTTCACAAGGCAGCCATGGTTTAATCCCAACCTCACATTTACTATGGCTTCCTGTACAGTCAGCCCTCTGAAAAAATGGCAGATATCATCTTTTGTGGTTGAGGGTGGCAGACCAAAGAGCCTGACGTAGCCTGGCTGTGAGTTTAGAGTTTGCTCTGGTGTCCTCTCCTCTTTCCCTACAGCAGCAGGACAGTCTGCGATGAGGACATCTCTTTGGTGGGTTGGCTGAAGACCTTGGAGAACAGTACAAATCCCAAGAAGAAAGGCTGCACTGGGATCAAGAGATTGTGCATCTGAAGTCTGTATATCTGCAGGACTGTGATGAACATTCTGTGCCTTCACAGATAGATTTGAACTAGCACGACTAACTGGGTATGTAGAAGAAGGTGAAAGACTTGCAGTATTATCGCGAGGCCTAGTATTTGAACTCATGCGATTTACAGCGGCACGTGGTCGCAGTCTAACAGCATGGTGGGAGGCTTTCTTCTTCTCCTTTAAAACTGTCTCCAATCTATGCTCCAGCTCTTCCATCTTGCTTATGTGCAGAGTCACCTTAGAGCCTTTGAGTACATTTCCAGTCAGCCGCATGGCCAGCTGGGCCTCTCTTTCTGTGTTGAATGCAATAAAGGCCTCTTGGAGCCTTCCTCCCACAATGCACACTCCACCATCAGGAATTCGCACAGAGCCAAAGAAAGCCCGAATATCTTCAATACCCGCCTTGGCATCCAGACCTTTCAGTCGCAGGATTATGGTCATTTTGCTGCTACCAGGTCACCAAGTTATGAGATACCTTTAAAAAAAAGTGAGAGAGAAGGAAAACGGCTGAAATGAGCCAAAATATGGGCTGTGTGTTAGCATACGACCACGAAACGCACATTCAGTGAGAACACGTGTCCTGCTGGTGGAAAGCAAAAGAGAAGGCGCAGGAAAAACACGTTTTCTTCTTTCCTTGAAATCCGAACAAATACTCACCACAGCCACTCACAACAGATACTGGTTAAAAGCTGGCATGGCGGGCGTTGTCACTGCTGTAAACCCGACTAAACTTTTAGTCATGGACCCATGCTTAAAATCTCTTTTGTCCCGCCTCTCCCGCTTAACCCTTACCCCGTTGATTTTTTTATAGACTTACCGCCACCTGCTGGAGGGGAGCGTAACTCCTGGGAGAACTGGTACATCACTGTACATCAAAAATAATCTGCATGACATTGCCCTCAGCTCTCTTTTTTCCAGTGTCCTCGTTGATTCAACACAATCATGTCCTGTGAGCCTAAACATATCATCGTTTCTATGTGTGTGTTGTTGTTGTTTTTTTCCAAATAAAATAAGAGCAAAAATGGTTTCAGCAAATTACTAAAGTGCAAATTATTAAATAAAATTAGTAATTTATCCATAAAAAGCTAGAAAAAAAACATACCTTGAGTGTTGGTTTCCTAAACTAAGAATTGATCCGTCATGAATTTGAAAATGAGTAAGTTTCAGTTATTTACCTGAACTCTCTTTGTAAGGCTTGTGCATCTCCTATCTGCTCTCCTGTTTTAAAGCGTTTCACTTAAATCTTTAGATTTTTAAAATCTTACTTGATCACTAAGAGGTGCGGTCTCTCCTCCCCTGAGGTCTATGCCGATATATTAACATACGTACTTTGTGTAAGGAAGTGGAAATGCAAGATGCAGCTGCAGATTATGTTTCCTGTCAAAAGTCCCGTATGACTCACACGTTAAAACCCAAACAAAAACAAGTAATTACTACTTTGCAATAGGTGTATTTTCTAAAATCTTGCTCTTCTGAAAAGCTGGTTAGATCTTCAGCTTGTGTTTATCAGTACCTTAAGCAGTGAAGGTTTTCAATGTGCCTATTTGCAGTGAAATCGGTGAAAACACCCTTATTTATTTTATTTTAAACTACCCGCTGTGGTGGCCTCTTGTGAATAAAGGAGCAGATCAAAGTAACTTTATATTATTTAGAACAATGTAGGAGGCAGGTGTAAAAATTAAAGCTGAGTTTAAATACTTTGGGTTAACCATCCAAAGCAACAGACCGTGCACAAGAGAGGTAAAGAAGGGCGTCCAGACAGGGTGAAGTAGAGCAGCAAGTGTGAAAGGGGAGGTGGCAAGGTTTAGAAGACTGCCGTCAGACCTGCTATGATTTATTGTACTTACAAAAGACAGGAGACCAGAGCTAAAGGTATTAACGTTTTCACTGGGAGGGATCGGACTGGACAGAATTCGAAACATTTACATTTAAGTACACATTTAAATAAAGTTACAATCAAATTAAAATAAAGTTACATCTCATATATGAAGAAAATCCACTTTATGAATTTATAATGGAGCTAAACTAATGGTCAGATTAATACTAATTAATTTCCCCTAAAATAAAAAAAAGTATTTTATATAGAAATCTTTTAAATGAATTTAACTGTTTTATTTCAGGTATGGGTTGTTGTTTTTTTTTTTACTCATTTGCGTCATCACGTCATCACGTCGCATAAAGCACTGTGGGTAAAAAAAAGGGAAGAACGTTGTTTACCATGGCGACGGAGACGCTACAGTTTGTCGTTAACAGACACAAAGTGCCTGTAACGTTGTTTATTTTAATGTACATCGACGTCCTGCGGTGCCAGCCGTTCACCATCCCCTTCAGGACTCCATCAGACTGCGGCGCGGAGGAGTTTTTCGATATTTCGAGTTTGTCGTGTGTGAGGTGCGGTCCAAATCAGCGGCGGAGCACAACAGGTCGGTTAACCTCACCATCATCACACCGCATCACCGGAATCGAGCAAACGACGCCACTTTGAAAATAAAAGTGTCTTACCGTTAATCAAATAAAGTTTAAGTCTAACCACAAAGAAGCCAAAGTAAGCTAGGGTGCTCGGTGCAAAAATAATGAGCTCAGGAGCTAGCACGCTGCTGAGATAAAGAGGTATGCACGGAGTCTGTTTGACGTTAAGTAAAGTTAGACAGCAGGTTTGAGCTGAAATGCAAGTAATGCTGAACAGAGCTGATCACATGCAAATAATATTATTTCAAACAAGAGCACAAAGCAGCCAGGTGCGCTTGGAGAGCACAGGAGGACACAAACACTGCTTTCAGAGGAGTCCTGCTTGCTGTAAGCCTTCTGACTTGTGATAATCTGAGAGGAAGCTAAATAGATGGCTCTTTTATAATTTATAATTCTCAAACTAATGACGGCTTCTGACATGAGCACCGTTCATGTTAGAAGCCTCCGTTTTCCCACAGTTACCGTTTGCTGTGTATTCTCAACTACTGTGGATTACTTTGATCATAAAGAAATCTTATTGCCAATTCAACCTTATTTTGTAACATAAAGGTCTTCATTTTAGTTGTACTTCTTTTTCCTTCTTTCTTTTAGCTGCTCCCCTTAGGGGGTCACCAAAGCAGATCATCTACCGCCATCTCACTGTGTCCCTGCATCCTCCTCTGTCACACCAATCCTCTGCATGTCCTCTCCCATCAATAACCTCTGTGGTCTTCTTCTTTTTCTCTTACCCTGCGGCTCCACATTTGGCATTCTTTGTCAATTGTACCCACTATCCACCCTCTGTCCAAACCATCTCAGCCTTGCCTCACTAAGTTTGTCTCCAACATTTTAGGTTGTAATTAAACTGTCTTAAATAAAAGATCCTGTTACACACTTGATCCTAGATCCCAGAGTGCCTGTGCTCATCTAATGCTTTCCCCAAACTTTATGGGTGTATGATATATGTATATGTGGAAAAGGTGACCATCGTTGTTTTTTTGTTGTTGTTGTTATTTGTTTTTGGGGTTTTTTCTATTGTCAAATGGGAAAAGATGCAGTGATTAATTTTCTCTAGCCATTGCAGGAAACTAGAGGAAGAACAGCCTTCCTAAGAGCCCTCTTTTATACTCATTTGTCAGGCACTTCACCTGCTCTCTCTCTTCCCATTTTTTCCCCTTCTTTCTCTCCCTTTACCAAGCATGGCTTGCTTGTTGAGGCCCATCCCATTGTTTCTCCCGTTCTCTCTGACCTCTCACCCACATAATTTAAGGCAAATTCAAGCTCACTTAATCACGATAGTTACATTTTCTTTTTTTCTATGTTGTACACAAACATGATTTCTCATTAGCTCAATTACATATGATATCATGACACTTCAACTGCTTTACTTCTTTTCAGCTCTGTCACATGTGAATATACCTTTTGTCTTCATGACTCTGTGTTTATCAATTGCAACTTACTCAATATAATTCTTTTATTCAAAATCATGCATGATGGACCAGAGACTCACATTTCTCTGTCTTTTACGCGCTGCCCGCTTAGTGCTCTCACTCGCATAGAGAGAGACAAGGACACACCGTAGTTGTAACAATGTGCCCAGAATCTAGGCAAAAGTCAAGCATTAAAACCATTTTATTACTCAAACCACATTTTCTCATTCATCATATTGATCAGGTTTACTCTTGATTATGTTCTAGAAAGAGTTAAGTAGGATTCCCTATTAGCAAAATTACATATGGATAAACTCTGTTTTAGCACTATGTATCACTTTAACCATAAAAAGACTGGATGTTAGGTCCTTTTTTTTTCACTTTTGACGGTGTTTCTCAATCTTTCACAAAATAAAAATACTTCAGATAGGGCAAAAACAGAGTTTATTCAATTCTAACCAGCTTGAAGGCCAATATTTATTATGATCACCTTTATTCTTTATCACACCGTGAACTTTCTTAGACCAACGTTCTCGTAATGTCTTAAGTACTCTTCAGGAAACGTTCTCCAGGCTTCTTTGAGGACATTTAAAGCTCTTCTTTGGATGTTTGCTGCTTCATCTTTGTCAAGATGAAGCAATGAGAAATGTTGAATGTTTTATTCCCTCCTTTTCCAAATCAGACACTGAAACCATTGAACCGAAAGTGTGAATCTTTTCCCACAAAGTGCCAGCAGCAGCAGCATTATAGAGTCACCACATAAATCAAATGTAAGAAGGAAAAAGAGCATAACGGGTAGTGCTTTCACTTTATTACACGATTGCCCAACACTTTAGTTTAACAATAACAAAAGTAACTTAACCGTGTAACTCTGGGAGCTGTACAATGTTATCATATACTAAAATTTAAAAACTGAAGAAATATTTTCTACCTGGGATGTTGTATCCTGTGTCGAGTTTGTAACCAGCTGCGAATCAGTGATTTTAACCCGTCGTTTGCTCTTCCTGTCACATGAAGTGAAGCTACCGAGTGCTACAGCACTTGGTTGAGTAATTTGTTTACTTTGTGTCGCACATCTCCAGCTGCTCGTATCTCCTCCTCCTGTGCCGTCACACCCTCTATGTACTCATGCAGTGTTTTTTTTTTTGTTTTTTTGTTTTTGTTTTTTGCTTCATTTGATGAAACAAGTTTGTCGTTTCCAGCTTTAGTGGGGACAGTTTTCTTGCCTGTTTTTGCAAAACATGGAGGTTTTTGTTAACTAAAAATCGTCATCGGTAGCTCACACGTGGCTCTCGCTTTCAGGCACGTCTGGGTTCGTCTCCCGTTATAGGCACCACAGAAAATAAATTAATGACATTGCTGTACCTGATGGTACTTCTCTGTGTTCCGAATTCCTTCAATTTTCACAAGTTCTTTGACACCACTGACTGAAATACCATTTGGTGGGGGGTTTTATGATTGAATGATTCATATGTGAATCATCTTAAAATTGTTGGGTATAAGGATTACACTGAGAAAAACTGAAGAACTATTGTTCAAGGCAGCTTTTAAAAAAACATTACAAGAAGATCTGGTTCCTTGGAAGCAAAATATAAAGAAATGAGGGGTCCCTCAAGACTTTTGCACAGTACTTAAATTAAGAGAGAACTAGACCACAGCAGATTATCTAGACTATGAAAACTGTCTGCTTTTAAAGGAATCCAGCATCAAGGACTTAGTTCTAACTTCTGATTCATACAGTGAGTGACGGGGTGGTTAGGGTTAATCTTTTCACACTCGAGTGTGTTTGCCCCTCCTGAACATCAGTGCAGTTATGCCATCACTTTCAAAGCCAACAAACAGTGCAACAAATTTCTGATGTAGATTATCAGTTTGACACTCAGTAATAATAATAGATTGGATTTATATAGTGCTTTTCTAGGCACCCAAAGCGCTTTACAATTCCACTACTCTCGCATTCACACACTGGTGGAGGCAGCTACACATGTAGCCACAGCTGCCCTGGGGCAGACTGACAGAAGCGAGGCTGCTATATTGCGTCATCGGCCCCTCTGGCCAACACCAGTAGGAGGTAGGGTAAAGTGTCTTGCCCAAGGACACGATGACCAGGACAGAGAGTCCAGGTATCGAACCGGCGACCTTCGTGTTACAGATACGCTTCCCAACCCCCTGAGCCACGGCCAGGGTTATGACAAAATATGACAATCTGCTGCTCTGAATTGCTTTCATTTACTTAGCCAGGGGTAGTTTTTATGCTCCAAATGTCTGCTGGCACTTGTTTGCTGCTGATTGAAGAGCTATGCATGGATCAGTGTGGGTTTAGAAGGATACAGGATCAGTCTACTTAGGAGTGCTGGCAGTGAAAGTTGGATTCTCATTTCGTTGTAGTTTGGCCTACAGATAGCATTAAGCTTAGAGGGGAAGATAAATGTCATCCCCTTTTTTTTCATAAAAAAAAAAAGAAAACTCAGTAGAGGATGTGTAGATCAAAGCTTGTGAAATCACATCCTGTATCCTGTGTATTTGCTCTTTATTCTGTTTGCAGAAACTGCAGAAACAATTCCTTTAGAAAGAACAAAAAAAGACTGAAGAAAATGAGATACATGCAACTAAACCTGCCAATCTAGAAGGATGTGTGCCTGTCATTGTTTTGTGACACATTGTGGCAGGGCCACTTCTTCGCTTGGTCTTTACTTGTAAAAAAACAAACAAAAAAAAACAAATACAGCATAAACACCACATAAAAACACTGTTAAAACATTGTTTAAAACATTTTGGAGGGGTTGTCATTGCATTAATATCTCTGAGCTGAAAGCTACGCAACATATCCAGTGTTCCCTCAAAGTTTAAATTGGGTTTCTTACTGTTTTCAGGACTGAGCTGTGTCTGCCAGAGTGGGTACAAAACTGTTACCACTGATAAAGCGTCCATTTCTTGTGAGAAATGTCTCCCAAACAAACCGGTACGTATAGTTTTTCACTTTTATTTCATTTTTGTTTTGTTTTTTAATTTGATGTAAGATAGTTTGTATCTTAGGTTATGTGAGCTCTTACAGTGTTCTCTGTTTTTATTTACAGGGCGTCACAAAAGATGGGTTTGGTTGTATTCGCTGTCCAGGCGGCCTCAGTAATGACGGAAAGTGCCAGTGCCCCCCTGGTGATGTCCTGGGTGAGTCACTGGTAATAGGAATGCAGTAAACAGTGGTACAGTCGTTGGTACTGTCATAGAAGAAGGTACTGGGTTTGAATCTGCCGTCCAGCTGGGGACCTTTCTGTGTGGAGTTTGTGTGTTCTTACTTTGCTTATGCAAGCTCTCTCTAGCTTCATCGCACAGCCCGAAGACATGAAATGTGAATGTGCATGGTTGTCTGTGACCCTGTGTTGGCAACCTGTGCAGAGGGAATCTCCCTCTCAAACTAATAAGCTAATAAATTGAATGAAAAACCGTAATAATTGTGCATTTGCTGCATGAAAGGTTGTTTTTGTTTTTCAGTGGAAAGAGATCTCAATGGAACCCTCTTGGAAGAGGCCAGGTGTGAAACGTGCGATGAAGACAGTCCTGCTTTGTCGGTACCAAACAGGAATGGAGACAGGTGTTTTGTCTGACTAAAATCTGCATATTTGAAGAGATTAATTAAGTACAGTCTCATTTCGTTCAGAGACTGTACTTTGAACGAAACAGATGATTTCACTGTTCCACTGTGGCACAGAAAGGCAGCATTAGAGATTTTAAAATGTCCAATATTGATCCCAAAAAGATGATTCTGTTTATCTGGACGTAGCGTTCTTTTTGTATGCACAGACATTTGTTTTTACTCCTGCTAGTTCTGTCTGAGTTGTAGTAAAGTCTGCCTTGACTGCAGATCTTGCTTGTATGGTATGTGAGAAATGGAGTGATACCTAAAATTGCCTTTTAGGTGTGAGAGATGTCTGGCTGCCTACGTTAATACCTCTTGTGCATGTAAATCTCCTAACGTCCCGGTGAGTCCAGACAATCTTGACCCTTTTGACATCTTAAACATCCCACATCATTAAATTAAGAGGCTATAGGATTGCATCTGTGATTGTTTTGTGATTTATTTTTTTCTCTCTCCCCAGGGAGGAGGTTTATGTTTCCCTCCTGGTATCATCTCCACCAATGTCAATCCCACTGTCACTTATTCTCAGTTGGTGAGTCTCCTTCTCTCTGATTTCTTGGTAAATTTTTTGATGGTTTTTTTTGTTCTTTTTTTCTTTGTCTTTTTTTTTTTTTTTTAAACTCTGATCTGTTTTTCGCCTTGCAGAAGTTCAGTGTCCAGTCAGCCTGGTTCCTGGAAAACCTCTACTCCTCTTCCTCAGCTTGCCTTGTAAATCCAAGACTTTATGTATTTTATAAGTAATTCTTCATCTAAAATCATGGGAAGCAAGTTTAAGTCACATTCCAATATTGTCATAAACAATGTCCCTACTATGTCACTTGTCACAAATCATTAGATTTTTTTTAAAGCCAACCCCTGAGGTGGCTTTTAAAATATGTGTAATGTGCTTTGTTACGAGTGCTGTGTGCCGGTATTATTCTGATGTATTTAGCAGTGCTGTGTAAACAAGTCGTGTTCCTACAGGGCTTCTCCAACCTGACGGCGTGTCAGGCTCTTGGAAACATGTGTGTGATGAACATGCACTCTTTCAGCAGTGCATCTACAGATGCCTGTGCACTCTTCAACAACATCTTCAGATTCAGGGCTGCTTTGAGCTCAACCCAAGGCATTTCTTACTGGTAATCATGTATAAATTATGCGACCTTTCTGTAAACGTGAATGAATCCTGTTGTAGTTTACCCTGAGTGAATGCTCACAACTCTTCAGGAGAGCTAATCTGCCGTGGCTTTATTACGGGGATGAACCAGGAGTTGCCATTCGCGTGCTTCAGACTGATCCTGTTCCAATTGGGTTTAGCTTCAGAGGTAAAAACAAGGTAAGTACTTGACTTTAAGCCTCTTTACATTAAAACAGAATAGTAATGAAAATAACTGTGAAAGACAATGATAGCAGTAAATAAACATTTTTTGGCACCTTAAATTGAGATGTAAAATTAAAAAGTAAATGTTCTTTTAATTGACATTTTTGTTGTGTGTGTTTTTTGTCAGAACACAGACTTTAGACTGCTTGCTGCTGTCTACAATGTCAGAGGAGAGTTCCTCAGATGGGAGCAAGTGGGAGGACAAAATCTGCAGGTAAAACCCTTTGAATACTACTCTACAGCACAGCCCCTTAGAAAATTAGACTTATTTGCAGAAGCTGTTTAAGAGCCAAATGAGTACAGTGAACTCACTGTACTCAAATGGCCTCCACAATCACCAGATATCAATCCAGTAGAGCGCTTTTGGGATGTGGTGGAACCAGAGATTCACATCATGTATTATCAGCCAATAAATTTGCAGCAACTGTGCGATGCTGTCATGTCAATATGGACCAAAATCTCTACGGGATGATTCCAGCACCTTGTCAAATCTGTGCCATGAAGAATTAAGACTATTTAAAGTGTCCAGTGAATGTAAATTGTAATTGTAAATTGGGACATTTTGTGAGTTTATTACTAATAAGAAAACGAAACAGTGAATATTCCCCTTTTTGCCTTTTAATGTTAGTTTTTGTTTCTCTGTAAAGATGTCTAATTGTATTGCAGATTATTGTCTTGCGATGTATCGAGTGTAACAGAATCACTGTGTCATGATGTTATCCTTTACATGAAGTATTCCGATAGTTTTGTTAACTTATTCTGTGATTCTTACCTAACTAAAAGAGTTGGAGTTTTTCCGTGTTAAGCATGTTGTCGTCTTCCTCTCCTCGCTCTTTTAGCTTTGTCCACAGCCAAAAACCAAACGGGCAGCAGCCTTCAGCTTTGGGACAGCTTACAAAGAAAGTGTGAGTTTCTTTTATTTCACTTGACTGAGAAAAAGAATACAAACTCTCTAAAATGCTGAGTGGTAATATAAGCTGTCTGTGTGTGCGCAGTGTGTTCTCTCAGTAGCACAGCTGTTTGCCACCCACCCCGAACCATTGTTCTATGACGTCTTCCTGGACCTCGGTGGAGGAGAAAACACAAAACTTCTACCCCTGCCCACACTGATCCAGAACCAGCAATACAATGGAAGATTCATCAACCAAGGTTGGATTTATATAGACTGTTGTGAAAAAGCATTTGCCCCCCACAAACACTTACATGTTTCCAATAATCAAACAAAAAATAATCAAACAAAGAAAGACAGAGTAAGTACAAAATGAAGTTTTTAAATGATGGTTTATTAAAGGGGGGAAAAAGCTATCCGACCTTACCTGGCACTGTGTCAGAATTTATTTATTTTTTGTTTACTCAGGTTCTCTTCTTCTGATTAAAATTTGTTTGATGACCTCAAACACGTAAGTGTGACAAATATGCAGCCAAAAAATAAGAAGGAGGGGGGTAAATACTTTTTCACAGCTATAAGTGTGTTTTTGCTTGCATTTCTTTGACAAATGATTTTGTTTTTATACAGAGAGCATGAACAACTGGTACTTGTCTCGACGAATGTTTCTCGTCGACACCCTGAGCGGAAGAGAAAAGAGCACAAGTTCTCAGCCTAAAGTCATCCGTGTAGCCAGCAGTGTTAAAATAAGGTAGGCTCCCGCTGTGGAAATAAGGAAACTCATGTTTTTTATGAGTTCTTAATGATGGTTTCTCGTTTGGCTCTCGGCGAAGGCGGTCGCACTTTTTCCCTCCTCCTCCTTCCCCTTATCTTCCCTGCTTAGCCTCTTGTGTCCTTGTCCTGTCTTGTGTGTATTACTTTCCCTGGAACAGTCTCTCACTGTCGTTCTCTAAGACCTAAAAGAGAATTATGGATTTGATCAACTGGTCTCTGAATGCTATTGACACCCTTTTCTCAACGAGAAGTCTGGGCTCGGGAGAGCCCGAGTGCCCTGGAGGGACTTTTCCTGCCGGATACACGATGGACGGGTGGCAGAAATGGAGGCTCATGTGCCTGGCGGAACTGTCGATCGAGGACGCTGAAGATATCTGCCTATTCGGAACCATGATAACAGGGTTCTTGCTGATCGGAGCTGGTTTGGCCCTGGCTTATCGGAGAATTAAGAGAGCGGAACCGGCTGTTCAAACCACCCCAAGGCTGCCCGCTGGGATTGAAACGATGGGACGAGGCGCGACTTCTCACAACGAAAGCAGCATGGTTAAGACCTTGGAGACGCTTACAGCTGCTGTGAAGACTCAAAATAACACCATTGAGCGTATATTGGGATACATCAAGGAGAGGCCTGCTCAAAATGACATCTTTGAGCGAAAGTTGGATCACATCGCAGAACGGCTCACTGCAGTTGTGGGGTCTCAGAGTCAAAAGAATGACAACACCACGGAACGGAAGTTTGATACCATCATGGGGAGGCTCGCGGTTCTCCAACGGGAGATTGAGAGACCAGTGTCGGAGTGTCCAAGGCTGGAGCCGAACAAAAACTCCCAGATAATGACTGTGTGTTGACTATTCTTCCCATTCAATGCAAGGCCACCTGGGTTGGCTGGCAGACTGTTTACTTAGCCTGATAGGGCGGAGGACACTGTCTCAGCTGAACTCTGGACACGCACACGCACACACTTACACTGATAAACATGCACTCATCCCCCTCCCTTTCCAAACGCCTTCGATGCTTGTTTCCTGCGTGGGAACACGGCGGGTCTGTGTGCGGCGCTGGAATGGTAGCGCTGTGCAGGGCGGCTGCTGTGTTCGCTTCGGATTACTCTTCACCCCCCACCCAATCCTGTGGCTTGTAATGTCTTTCACAAGTTGTGCTGTGGACATTTATGTGCTTTTTGTGCAGAGGAGTTTTTTTGTTTCCTGTTCTCATGCTGTCCTACCATGGAAGCACAGCATCAGTAGAGGTCTCTTTTTGTCCTCTTGTACTTTCCCATTGTTGTGTATATTTCAGTGTTTTTTCTGTAACGCTACCGATCTCTGACTTGTATCCCCATTTAATGTCTGTGTTGTGTGTGTAAGGTCAGGGGGGTCCCATTTCACTGCAGGGCAACCTGCATGTGGCGAATAAAGCATTGATTGATTGATTGATTGATTGATTGATTGATTGATTGATTGATTGGTTTTGCTGGTATTGATGAGACGTGTTTGGTAGGTTTCAGTTGGTTCCACGAACCCAGGAAGGGAAGGTGTTTCCCCCTCTAATGACTGTGACCTACACAGATGTTCTCATCACGGATCTCAACACTCAAACTGTGGCTGTGAGTGGGTCGCACACTCGCACATTGTTGTCATTATGCTTTCGTTTAAAGCTTAATTTTGACGATTACACCTAATCCCTTGATCTCAGTTGTTAAGTTTGACTAAATTAGTTGATTTGTTTATCTCGAAGCAAGTTTTTGAGTGTTTGCACTGAATTAATTTGTGTTCTTCTAGACAACCTTTGCTGTAGAGTATGAGATGGATCAGAGTGAGGCTCGCTTAAAGACAGATGTGAGTAAAAGTTTGAAAGAAATGTTGATGAAACACAGGGGAGGAGTTCTTGTATGCAGCTGCTGTTACAGCAAAAAGCGATGCAGGATCAACTCTGATTTTTTTTTTCTTGCTTAGATTGCTCTGGGTGTGTTGGGTGGGGTGGCCGTGCTCTATTCCCTGCTGAAGACCATCAGCTGGAAGAGGAGGATTGCATCTTCCTTCATTGATCTGGAGGTCCTGTGCCTTTATCCTTTAATGTACTTCAGAACTATCTGTCGCTGTAACCACATGAAGTAATGTTGGTTTCTCCTGTCTTTCTTCAGACGATGGTGAAGTTTCTGTTGTTTTATGCTGGTGACCTGGCCAATGTTTTCTTTGCTGTCACTGTGGGAACTGGACTCTACTGGCTTATCTTTTACAAAGTATGTCTCATTCCCTTAAACAGCAGGTCTTTCTTTTATAGGATTATTTCTATTCTTGTGAGCTCTTTAATATGAATGTCAATGTCTCCTTTCTCTAGTTTTTTTTCCACTTCAGTCTTTTTGCATGGCTTTTAACAGCTTTTGTTTTCTTCTCTCCACTCTGTAGACATTAAAGGCAAGTTTTTTTCCTCCTCTACCTTTCCTTATCAGCACTGTTAATATTTAGATGTAGTGATTGCTGCTTTCTGGTACTTATTTGTGTCTGTGTCTGCTTAGGCCCAACAGTTTGTGTCAGTCCTGTTACCACTGCCGGCTCAGGAGGAGCAGTTTGTGACATACATCGGCTGCGCCTTTGCTCTAAAGGTTAGACACCAGCTGAGCAGATATAACAATGAGCAGTATCCTTGCTGAAAGCTAGATGGTATGCTTCAATCTGGAATACTGAAAATGTGTTATTTGGTGTGATTGTATCCAAGGCTGTCCAGTTTCTCCATAAGCTGGCCCTGCAGGTTACGGTTGATATATTTCTCATCGACTGGGAGAGGCCACGAACTAAAACTAATAGATCTGTGCCAGGTATCAACATGCTTACTTTTAGCTTCATAAGTGGTAAATGACTAGTTGCTTAAAATAATTATCCACATTGACTACTGTTTCAGTGAGTGGCGAATCAAAACATGACACCTCGCCAGTCAGCATCTGGAGGACTTACTTTGTGGCCAATGAATGGAATGAGATTCAGACAATCCGCAAGATCAGTCCGACTTTTCAGATCATGACTGTGCTTTTCTTCCTTGAGGTACATCTCCCACAATTATGGCCCTTTTGTTCATTTTGCAGCTTTTGCTACATCTCAAATTCTTGTTGCTGACATGCCATCCTGTCTTATCTAGGTGCTGGGCTTCTCAAACCTGGCCTTGAGGGACCCCTGGTCAAATTTACAGCGATCTCCCGAAGAATACACCCCCTCATACAGCCTGACACTGCGCTATGGTGTGGCAGCCTTGCTGTGGCTCTGCATTGGGCTTCTGCAGGTGCACAGCCTCCATTTGCTCACTTAACTTTTCTTTCCTTCACATCCATTCTCACCTCATTCTTTCCTAAGGTATCAGTGAAATGTACCCCTTTGAACCCCTTAAAAGATGTCCTTTAAACCCTACAGGTGATTTTCTTCACTGTGTTTTATGCACACTTTGTGGAGGACAAAATCCGTCAGTTTGTAGATCTCTGCTCAGTCAGTAATGTAAGTAGCGGGCATTGCATGAAGCCATTTTTTTCTGTCTTTATGGCCTGGATAAACATTTTTTTTGTGTTTGTTTCTGTGCAGATTTCTGTGTTTATCTTATCATATCGCTGCTTTGGATACTACATTCATGGCCGTTCGGTTCATGGACATGCAGATACAAACATGGAGGAGATGAACAACAATTTGAGAAGAGAAGCCGTATGTACCCCAACAGGCTTTTAGTCTACCTCTCACTAGTGTTTTCAGCTGACTTACATGCTTTTTTTTAATTTATTTTTTTAAGGAGTCGCTGTGTGCTCAGAGGGGTTTACTCCCCAACACAGAAGTCCAGACCTTTCAGGTGTCTCTTACCAGCCGTCTGGGGATGCATTATAAAAAAATACAGGAATCAATCAGCAGGGTAAGTCCTGACCACAGTCATGTCTGCACCTCAGCTATGAATGTTCTGTTTAATGGTACTGTTAGTCTGCAGACTGATCAGTACAGCTGCCTATCCCTCTAATAAGAGAGTAAAAGTGTTTAAAGCAGTTGTCTGAACGGAACTTGTTAAACATATGTACTCTACCAGTAATGACAGACAGCCATGGAAAAGCTGCTCTGATGTTTACAGTTATTTGGCTTCTTTTCTTTGCATCACAAATATCACTGCACAGTCTTGTAGTAGAAATTGGTATTACACAAATCATATAAAATGTGGTTCCCGGGGTTTAAAAGTGAAGCCAACACAGAAGTACTTTAAGCTTGCATTCTTTTGTAAGGCCACCAGGGGGTGACAGATGTGGTTGTAAAAAGTTTATGTAAAATAGACCCTCTGTTCAAATCTTCCTAAACACTTTCCTGTTCACTGTTAAGTTCTCAGTCACTGACTTCAGGTCATACTGACTAAAACATTCAGTCTGTTTTGTATCTTTGAGTCATTCTAAGTTTCAGGAAGGGTGTTTTAGCATTGACAGTGAGCTGGAAATGACAAGTCGTTAACCAATGAGCATCAGATTTAATAGTCAGACCCATCCCCACTCGCCACATCTGGTTTCAAAACACCAAGATGGCAACAGGACTCCCCAAACAAGTGGGCGACATCATGGTAGCTACACCCATGTTTTATACTGTCTGTGGTGTTGCACTAAACTATCACACGGACTAATTTTAGCTTCAGGTCTTGTCCTTGCAGTACAACTCATAAACATTTTGGATATGAAAATGTTTATGAGTGGGACGATCGTGGCTCAAGAGTTAGGAGTTCGCCTTGTAATCGGAAGGTTGCCGGTTCGAGCCCTGGCTCAGACAGTCTCGTCGTTGTGTCCTTAGGCAAGACACTTCACCCGTTGCCTATTGGTGGCGGTCAGAGTCCGGCAGCCTCGCCTCTGTCAGTGCGCCCCAGGGTGGCTGTGGCTACAACGTAGCTTGCCATCACCAGTGTGTGAATGTGTGTGTGAATGGGTGGATGACTGGATATGTAAAGTGCTTTGAGGTCCTTAGGGACTATTAAAAGCGCTATATAAATACAGGCCATTTACCATTTACCATATGAAGTCAAAGCAGTGGTTTTCTTGGGGGGGTTTTCTCAGAGCTTTTATCAGTTTGGTAACTTTTATTCATAAGTGCCTTTAAAGGAGTTGATTGTGTCTTGTCCTCCAGAGGAACCAGCCATCACGACTAACAGACGCATCCACGCTCAGCTCGCTCGAGCCGCACTTCAAAGCTTACCAAGCCATGAACCACTTCCTGGGATGTGTTATTGACCATGTTAGTACAAACACTCAAGAATAAACTCACTCAGCAAACTAAAAGCAGCAGAGTTTGATCTGACCTGATTCTAGTAGAACAGTTTGCTTATTTCTGTCTTATGTCGTATCATTTGAAAAGGCCCACTCTGACATGGACTACATAGTGAAGGACAAGCTGATGTTTGAGAGTGTCATAGGGATGGAGTTTCTTGAACCCACTGAGAAGAGCATCTTTTACAATGGTGATGGTCTGGGCCAGAGTACATTTCAGTTTGTTTGTCTCCACCTACGTGTGTGTACATGATGTCTGTTTGCACTTCTCGTGGCAGATAAGGCGCACACTTTTAGTAACGTGCTGTATTATGGAAACGAGGCCACACTGCTGATCTTTGACACCTTGTTCTTCTGTGTCGTCGACCTTGGATCCCAGAGCTTTTTGCTTGCAGCTGTGCTTACATACGTGCAGCAAGTGGTCAGTATTTGTTGTCCGTACTGCATGTTCTCAGCACCGCCTAAAAAGTACTGGCAATAATCAACCTTCTCGTTCTTTACAGATATTTCGCTTTTTGCGTAACAGTTTGGGAAGGAAGAACCTCGCCAACAAGACTCTGGTGGATGAGAGGTTCCTAATTTAAAATTCGTTGCTAGATTGTTGATATCATCTTTGTTAATTAGCTGCATTTCTTTCACAGATGTTTACTATTTACAGATTCTGTCCTTTTTGCACTTATTTTAATAAGTGGTTCTGTAATAAGTGTTTTTTACTGCTGATTTTGATGTAAATATTCAAATTTTTTGACATATTTTTGATGATTAAATGTTTTTTATGACATGATAATCATCCTGTTTTTTATTAAATTTTATTATATTTTTTAGGTAAAGAATAGTAGCATATCCGGTAGCTATATAAACAAAGGATGATGTACATGCTCATATTCTTATGAACCCAATATTATTTATAACACAATATATTTAACATCTCTGGGTATGTTGGTGGATTCTTGTTGACAGTAAGCAGCGCTATTACATGTCACCACTGGATTTTAGATGAATCAAACATGCTCATAGATTTAAAAAATCAGTCTCCTTATTTTATTCCATAAGAAATATGTGTTTTGGGGGGGGGGTTGTTTTCTTTTGTTTATATATATATATATATATATGTAAATCCAAACAGAATTTTAATTGTATAGAGGAAGGTTCCTGACTGAAGCTAGAAAAACACTGGCCAGCATGAAAAAGTTATAATCTTTTATTTTTATTTCTCTCTGTCTTGGTTTTCTTTCTTGACTGTGTGCCTTTTAATGCAGATGCTTTACTGAAATATGTCTGGCTCTGTTACCTCAGGCATAGTGGGGAATGTTCTCATTGCCTTTTGCTGTTGCATATTCCAAATCCGGCACACTACCAGTGCACTGTTCATGCTACCATGGTATGGTATTGCATTAGTACACATGGTGTTACATCTGTGAAGACTCCATCAATGATGAGTGGTGTAACTCCTACAAAGAGGTTTGGTGCATTGAAAAAAAATTTGGGAAATATTTCAGCAAGGTAATGCTTAACTGCACTGCATGATTTACAGTATGGTGGTTCCATAGATTAACTGACTAACCTGGCCTGCCTGGATTCCAGACTTGTGAAGACATTAGAACACCTCCAAGCTGCTGAACTCAAGAAAAAATATTAATAATTTTCTTTCAATAGTACAGAAACTGGGCTCATTAATACACAAAGTGTTCTTAAAAGAAGAAGCATTGCAGTGCGGTGCTAAATAGACCGAATCCTTTTTTTTTTTTTTAAACGTCTTGCTGACATCAAATTTAAATCCATCCATAGCCCAACCAAGGTAGCCCATCTGCTTCAAGTTTCAACATACCATAGATTATCATCTGCATACCTGCATAACGTGTGGTTTTTGAGTTACTGTTGTCTTCCTATCAGCTCAAACCGGACTGCCCAGTCTCCTGTGACATCAACAAGGCATTTTCACCTAGTGAACTGGATGTTTTCTGTTTTTCGGACCACTCGCTGTGAAACCCGGAGAAGTGTGGCACCAACCATTCTACTTTCAAAGTCACTTAAATCACTGTTCATCCCCACTCTGATGCTCCATTTGAACTTCAGCAGTTCGTTTTGATCATGTCTACATGTCTAAATGCATTGAGTTGCTGCCACTTGATTGCCTGAGTGGATATTTAGAAGGATAAGAGGAACAGATGTACTTAACAAATCTTTTTTTTTTCTGGTTTATTTTAAGACTCTTTTATTCTTCAAATGACAAATTGTAAATTCAGAAACAAAATAAAACATTATAAATGTACAGATTATAAAATTGTTTATTAAATTATAAAATTTACATATACTAAAAACTAAAAAGCGGATCGCTTTTCTTGGGTCACAGCAGTTCTGATCCTATCTAGAAGTGGGGCTTTAAAAAGCACATCCTGACTTTGTGCATGTGGTTATGCTTCTACGTCATCACGTCTGCTAGCCCTTAGCCAATCAGAGTTCACTCCACCGGGTGGCGCTCCCGAATGATACACAGAGGGGTCGGCGTTAAGCCATGAGCTCAAATAACTTCTTTACATCCGCTGGTTGAGGTAAGCCATAACTTTGCACCTCGTTTGAACTTTTCACTCTTGCAGGTTAAGATGCGTTGAAGTCCGGAGGATTTTTCCCGGGTGTAGTCGCGTCTTATGTAAGCAAACCGTATCCAGTTTGGTGGGTGTAACCTGGACACCACTAGCAGCCGTTAGCATGAATTTGGCTACTGTACCCATTTAACTAACCTTGTTTGACAGCTTTCCTGTTCCTATTTTATTGTCATGTTGTGGCTCTGAGACTACGCCTCCATGTTTTTAGTCGGACTCCTCCAATACTGGCTGGTTGGTTTACAGACCTGCTTTGCAACTAGCAAGGAAAGGCTAGTGATGACAACAAACATGACAACTTAGTTGCAGAGATCCAAGCTGGGACGGGCCCTCAGTGGTCTGTGTGCCTCACACATAGTTTGGGCTTTCTCCATATGGGGTCAGCCTGCAAGACGCCGTCACTGTAAGGAGTACGTTTTTACCCGAGCATCCATCACCTTTGTTGCTCCATCACTGTCCGCACACTTTAAGAGTTTTTCCACATTTTGATGGTCTGTAGATATAACAGGCGAAACATAGAGCGGAAACGTCTTTTTAGGAGCTGGTAATTTTATTTTTACAGTTCTGACGCTATTTTACTTCCGTAATACAGGTCTTTTTCCCCCTTTCTTTTCTTTTTTAGACTAGTGGAAAGAAAACGCTCAAAGTACACATTTGCTTGTTTATTCTATTAAGGTTTGACTGCTGGAAGTGTATGCACACTGCCTTATTTGCATGTCTGGATATGTAGCTTCTTACCATTTTAAATACATAAAGGTATCTGACTGTTTTCAGAATCAGCTGAGGAAGTTTCATATCTGTTGGTTTCTCTTTTCACCCTGTTCTCGTGACTCGTCTTAAATTATTAAATGAGGGCAGATTTTATGAACAGTTGCAGTGAGGATCCGGTTTACTGGGTCATCCTGACCAGTCATTTAGATTCAAGAACTAAATGTCAGGGGCGAGTTACTGCCAGGGCTATTTTTAACAGTCAGTGTGCAGAGTTGCTGACCTATAGAGAAGAGTGCAGAGTACAACTCACGGCAGATGTCGTCTCCAGTGGCGCTATCTCTAATCCAGGTTTTTCTCAATACTTCAGGACAGAAATGGTTAAACCTCGTCAAACTATATAAACGAAACTAAAACACTTTCTATTATTCCTGAAGGAGGCTCTACACTGCCCCTATCTGAGATTATGGGACATAATCACTGTAACAATATCTTTGAGAGTTGACATTTCTTCTCTAAATATTCAACACAGTGTTCATGCAAATTTAATTTATGAATAAGAGCAATTTTGTTGAGAGTACACGCTCACCGGAGCTACTTTATTAGGTACACATTGCTAGTGCTGGTTTTGACCTCCTTTTTGCCTTCAGAACTGTCTTAACTCTTTGTGGCACAGATTCAACAAGGTGCCTGAAACATTTGTCAGAGATTTTGGTCCATATTGACACAGTGGCATTAGACTATTACTGCAGATTGGTCAGCTGCACATCTATGATCTGAATCTCTGGTTTCACCACATCAAAAATGGCTCAATTTGATTGAGATCTGTTGACTGTGAAGGCTATTTGAGTGCAGTGAACGTGGTGTGTTATCCTGCTGGAGGCAGCCATCAGAAGATGGTACGCTGTGGTCATAAAGGGATGCATATGATCAGCAACAATACTCGAGTAAGTTGAGGCGCTTTATCAATGTTCATGTGGTACTGAAGGGTCCAAAGTGTGCAAAAAAAAGAAAAAAAAACATCCCCCACACCACAAGGATTAATACAAGGCACCATGAGTCTGTGTGAATTTTTCAGTTTCCTGTTACTAGCTGACAGAAGGGACACTTGGTGTGGTCTTCTGTTGTTGTAGCCCATCTGCTTCAAGGTTTGATATATTTCGTGCATGCAGAGATGCTCTTCTGCATACCTTAGTTATTATTTGAGTTACTGTTGCCTTCCGATAAGCTTAAAGCAGTCTGGTGATTCTCTACTGACCTCTGGCATTGATGCCTTTTCACCCACTTACTTTTTCACCTACTTTTTTCAGACCTTTGGCTGTAAGCCCTAGATATGTCTGTTTGGTAGAATCCCAGTAGATCTGTAGTTTCTGAAATACTCAAAACCATCCCTTTGGCACCATCAACCATGCCACATATAAAGTCACTAAAATCACCGTTTTTCCCCATTCTGATGCTTGTGAGTTGCTGCCATGTGATCGTCTGATTGAATAGTTGTACCTAATAAAGTGACCAGCCTCATAAATGTTTTTACTTCAAATTGAGGCTTTGTGGTCCTGCACTACTGTAACACATTATGCAGCAAGGACCTTCTGTTTGTCTCTCTTTCTCTATTGTTTCAAACTAGGGCTGCCACAAACGATTATTTTGATAGTCGACTAGTCACAGATTATTTTTGCGATTAGTGGACTAATCAGATCATGCATCCATTAGACGTACAGCGTGCAGCTTATTGCACCGCACCAGCATGCATCTGCTCTTATATAACTATCATTAGCTTACAGCTTTAAGTGTTTAAGGTATGTGCTAACTAAAAGTAAAGACAAGATGGTAGTTTATTAAATTGTAATGAAATTTGCAGATTGTTTCGGTGAAGTTTAATAAACTCCTTGCTATCTAAAATATAATGGGACGCCGGAGTACATTCCCGAGCATCTCACACTTCTGATAATCGGTTGTCTTCTTGAGGTTTATTCAGCTGTGTAAAAACTACAACTTTAATCTCAGCCAAACCGATTTACTCAGGAACAAATAAAATACAAAAAAAAAGCCAAACAATAACATTTTAAGTTATCTAAGTGACTTATATTACATGTTTAACCTGAGTAGCGAAAGACCATGGTGGGTTTGAAACCGATTTGCCGGGAGTCCGGTGTTCTCACAGGCTCTAGTGAGCCTTGCCCCCGGCTAGCTATTGAGCTAGTGGGTAACAGACGTCTCCGAAAGCGTCGGAGCGCTTTTGAAAATATGTTGGTGTCTTGATAAACTGAGAAGATATTTGAGGTTTACAAAGCTACATTCTCACCTAAAAATATGTTAAAAGTTTATTTTGTGACCCAGAAAGAATAACTAGAAAAATTTGCATTTCCTGCAAAAATGCTGTGTGGATGCCTTAACGCTGAAGATTTCTGCTGAAAAAGTTGAAAAAAAAATGTTGCCCTAGAGCAGGATTTGAACGTTGCCCTTCTGGTCTCAAGGCGGCTTCTCATCTCACTGAGCCAAACTGATTCTCACAAAGAAGAGGCGGAGAGACTGACAATTGTGCTGAAATGAGCGGAAGCGGCTGAGAATTGTGCTGATAAGAGGTGAAAGGCTGAAAACTTGGCAGAAAAGAGGTGAATTAGCAGAATTTCTGCTGAAAAGAGTATTTTCTGAAAACAGCTGAGATTTGTGCTAATAAGAGGTGAAAAGGCTGAAAGTTTTTCAGAAGAGGTTAATTAAGCAGAATTTGGGCAGAAAAGAGGTGAAAATTCTGCTGAAAAGAGTTCAATTAGCAGAATTTCTGCTGAAAAGAGTTAAAAAAGTTTAACTGTTAACTGAAAGAAATGTTGCCATAAGCGGGATTTGAACCCGGGCCTCCCAGTCTGAGAACGGATGCTCATCTCACTGAGCTAGAACACAGGTCAACCTGGCAAGGAAAATCAGTGAGGCCACTGATAATATGGCAGAAATGGGCAAAAAATATTGCAAAAAAATTCAATATCTCAAAAAGTATAGAAGTTATGAGCACCAAAAGTCATAGCCCGCATTAGCAGAAATAGCAGAATTTTTTAAAAGTTTGAATGGCGAAAATCGGATAAAAACTGTGGGAGTCGTTAAGTGCCAAAAAGTGTACGGAAGCAACTAGAATATAGTGGAATAAATAGAAACAGGAACTCAATAGTGTGGATGCCCTTTGAGGGCATCCACACAATAAGAGTAATATTAAAACTAACTAGCTGCTGCCATTGTTGGAAACTGAGCTGGGCTGCGCTATGAATTCTGGGCAGCGCTGCCATCTTCTGTTTCAGTCCGTTATTACACTCTTAAATTCAGTCGTAAACGATTTTGATTGTCGACGTAATTGTGACTAGTCGACTAATTGTGGCAGCCCTATTTCAAACAATGAAGGACTTGTTCATCCAGTATGTAGTTGGTCAGCATGCTGTGTGTTTAAGCGCTAAAGAAATGGCGATACAGAGATCACAACTATTTAAAGATCCCCTCCTCAACACAACTATTCCTGAGCACAGAAGTAGGGCTGCTCAATTAATCGAATTTTAATCACGATTACGATATGGGCTTTCAACGATCATTAAAAATGACTGAGCCGATTATTAGCCCCTCCCTCATTTATCTGCGACACCTTAAAGGCCGGTCCGTGAAAATATTGTCGGGCATAAACCGGTCCGTGGCGCAAAAAAGGTTGGAGACCGCTGATTAAGAGGACCCGAGGGAAGCTCGGAAAGCTAAGCAGAAGTTATTTGGAGAGGAGAGTGACTGCCGTTGGTTGAAAAGAGAGGTTAAAAAAAAAAAAAAAAAAACTTCAGTGGTGTTGCACACTATTTTATATTATTTTTAAAAGTCATTGTTAACCCTTTAAATCCGGTCAGAGCAGCACGCTCCGTTTTGTGTAACTACTTTTAAATCCCTGTAGAATCTGAACCATGTAAGCTAGCGCAATAATTTGTTTTGCATATGAAACCGAGGAGTTGTACTTACAACTTATGCCATCAGCTTGTCCTCGGTCACGGTTTCCTTCCACATAAAGCTTTGCAAAAATTGCATAAAAAGCGCTTGCAGGAACAAAAACATAATATTCCAGAAACACGCTTTGCCGATCCATCAGCTGTTCATAACACTTCCCACAGTGAAACAGATGTCAGCGCGAACTGTCGCATGTCCGCCATTTCCTGGCCGAAACCGGAAGTGACGTCATTTTCGCGGAAATGTAGTTTTTTACTTGTAGACCTTAAAAACCTCTACTGGTCATGTTTGACTTTTCTGAATAGTTTCTGGGATGCTTAGAACTCGAATTGCACTGCTGGAAATAGTTTATTTTGATGCACATGCTGTTTTCTTTGCAAATTTGCATCATAGGATTGTTTTTTTTGTTTTACCTGCAGTTTATATAAAAATTGGTGTATCTCCAAAATAAAACTATGAAGACACTCAAAATAAATTTCCTGTTGTTGTAAACTATTTTTTGCAACTTTTTTGTATTTAAAGTTTTGAAGGATAAGCCTCTTAAATTTCTCCAAGTAGAAATATATGTAAAAAAACAAAACAAAAACGATTTTCAATTTTTTTGTAGTTTATTGCACTTTTTTGCAATTAATGTAGTTACTATGGACTTAATGCATACATATTATTAAAATATGGGCTATAACAGTTATTTAGCAACTTGAAATGCTCCCACAAATGGCACTACAACATGTAAAAAAATAATATAAGCTCTGGCGGACTTGGTTCTATAGTAGGTCTTAAAGGGTTAAATAAATATCGTCAAATAATCGCGATCTCAATTTCAGTGAAAATAATCGTGATTATCATTTTTGCCATAATCGAGCAGCCCTACACAGAAGTATTGAAATTCATGTATTTTTTTACTGCATCATCTTTACATGGATCCCTTACTTTGACCTATTCTGTTTCACAGTAATGTTGGGCTCCATAAAGTTTCCAGTACAGCAAGCAGTCAATCAACAGCCCAACATTTAACCAGCGAACTGATTTAATCTGAATTGCCCACAGGCAAAATATGTGAATGGTCACTGCAGGAGTCAGGTTTAAAGGATTTGTCTGAACATTAACTTTCAAGTATCATGTCGGCAGTTACTATGGAAAAACTGTTTTTACGTTATTCTGTCATAAAGCTTACGACCAGCTGCAAAATCTCGTCACATCATCCCAGTTTGTTTGCACAGTGTTTGCTTAATGGTCTATGCCAGGGACACTCTGCCCCTCTGCTGATGAATGCAGCTTAAAGAAAAGGACCTCCATCTGCTGCTCTCTGACCGCTGTACCTCTTCAATAGGTGTGGTTACATCAGCACTGCAGAGTGTGTGTGTGTGTGTGTGTGTGTGCGTGCGCGCCTGCCTGCCTACAGGGTACCGTCAGCCATGCCTGTGACATCTCAGCTGCTCAGGGCTTTGCCTCGCTCCAAGGTCTTGGCCTCCAGTCTGTTACCATGCCAACAACACCAGTCCCAGTTTGGGCCTGTAGCTCACCTACCTGCCTCAAGAAAGTCGGCTCACATGTGGCAACGACGCCAGCCATCAAGAAGTTACCAGACATCCTCAGTTCTCCACAGCTACATCCTCACCCCTCCGCAGGTCAACTCCATTCTCAAAGCCAACGAGTACAGCTTTAAGGTTTGTTGGGTTGTAGATAAAATGCATTTTGCCATCCGTAGTAGCATTGCTGTAGTTTACTATTCATGCTGTAATCCCAGGTGCCAGAGTTTGATGGGAAAAATGTGTCTTCGGTGATGGGTTTCGAAAGTAATCAGCTGCCAGCCAACGCTCCCATCGAAGATCGCCGCAGCGCAGCCACGTGCCTGCAGACGCGAGGGATGCTGCTCGGCGTGTTTGACGGCCACGCTGGCTGCGCCTGTGCACAGGTAAACTGGGACACTTAGCCTGCGTGTCATTTTAACTGGTTATCTTACTTTTCTCCAGCAGCGTAGCTTGGACTCAAACTCAAACCTTACTACTTTTTCTTTCTTGTTTTTCTTGGCAGACCCTCATTTTCTTCATCAAACTTTATCCAGAAAGTTGATTATTTAGCTCGTATTGAATTGAATATTGAAAGAAAATGCTCAGACATGTCAGATTGAGTAAAAAACCTCATAATTGTCGATAATTTGTGGTCTATTTTTCCTCAGTGACATTTATTGTCACTAGCTCTGACACAGTTATCCTGCATAGCATTTTAACTGATTAGCTTTCTTTGCTCTAAAGGCGTAGCTTGCAAATCCAAACGATTGTGATTGAATTTTTTTTTTGGTGCAATCTGCAAACTAACAATGTGTAAATATTTCATTTTGTGCAAATATTTGAAAGGCTGCACAGCTGTTGGGGCACGATGCACCTTTCTGTGTTATGTTTGCCACTGTGTGTCTTTATGCAATTGTACTGTTTCCTGTGCAACAAACTCTTCTCTGCAGGCGCTGAGTGAGCGGTTGTTTTACTACATAGCAGTGTCACTGCTGCCCCACAACACTCTGTGTGAGCTTGAGGCAGCGGTGGAGGCCGGCAGGGCTCTTAGTCCCATCTTGCAGTGGCACAAACACCCCAACGACTACTTCAGTAGGGAGGCTCAGAGGCTCTACTTCAACAGCCTTCGAACCTACTGGCAGGAATTAATCGATCTAACCAGGTGAGGAATGTGAAAGTCAGCAGAGTACACACTTCTACGTCTAAAGGCCACTGTGTTAAAAAACAAAGAAACAAACAAAGAACCCCCCCACCCCGGGCGTTTTGTATTAAAATGAGAGCAATTCGTTTCTCAAACTTTCTCAAGCAGCCTCTGCTGGACTCAGCTCAGCGTTTGCCTCACAAATGTGTGTTCATTGCCTGGGTTTTCACTGGGTACGTCTAATCAGATCATCACACAGCAGCAGCTAAGTGCATTTAGGCTTGTAGACATGGTCAAGACGACCGCCCAGTGGTGTCAGCTAGTAACAGAAAACTGAGGATGCAGTTTGCATGGGTTCACCAAAACTGGACAAAAGAAGCTTTCCTTGTCTGATGAGTCTCAAATTCTGCTGTGACATTTTGGATGACAGGGTCTGAATTTGGTGTAAACAACATGAAAGCACAGATCCATCCTGCTGTGCATCAGCGGTTCAGGCTGCTGGTGGTGTAATAGTATAGGGGAAATGTTCTTGGCACAGTTTGGGCCCCCTTAGCATAAACATCATTTTGCAGCCTACCCGAGGAGTCGTAGTGGCCTGCATCTTCTGTTGTCTTCAAGGTGTACCTAATAAAATGTCCAGTTAATGTATGATGTTTACAAATGCATTCTTTGTCTTTTGGCCTTTCCAGTATGTCAAAAGCATTAGTAGACCGTCATCTGTTCTGATTCACAGAAGTGTAATTTTTCTCCCCAGTGTTTGGCCTTGGCAAACATTTCCTTCTTTCTCATTTTATTTTCATCTTTACCTGGTAGCAGCACACCCACACCAACATAGGCCGGTGTGTTGTTTTCCAGTAGTGCTGTTTTTGGTCTCTGTTCTCGACCTGTGCCTCCTGCTTTTAGCCGATTCACTCAAGTGTTCTCCCTGTTTTCAGCCCAGGTGACGTTCCAGACACCCGCGAGGCGTTGCTGAATGCCTTCAAGAGGCTCGACAATGATATTTCACTGGAAGCTCAGGTATGAACTGTAAAAAATCCAAGGTGTGCCTTGTGAACATGCTAATACAGTTTGGTGTGACTAGTTTATGTTCCAAGTTTTACTTTAAGGAGGCAAACTTAGGAGCTCTGAATTAACTCCCAAGTGAGACCCTGAGTGTCATCGACTCATTTTATCATTAGAGTAATTTCTGGCCTTTTATCATCTCCCTGATTTACTTTCCATGTCTGACATTATTTCAGCTTCATTATGAAACTTGCAGTGGTTATTATTGCAGTTGTAGCCCAGGGCAGTCCTCCTCATAGTGTGCCCGCATGCAGTGTAAGCTGATATTGGCTGAGCACAAATTCAGAATATCACGGACATGTTAGCCTGATTTAAATTGTGCCAAGACTTGAGTTCAGTTTGACACATTAAGCCACATATTGAATAACATTTCTCCACAGCAGCAATGCCAAAAAATGTGAGCATCCAAATTTAAACTTTTATGGCTCAAAGGGGAGCTTGTGTGTCAGTGCCTGCCTGTCTAGTAAGCACAGTCCTTTCCTGCTTTATTTTGCTCTGCAGGTTGGAGACCCAAATGCTTTTTTGCACTACTGGGTTCTGAGAGTGGCCTTTTCTGGAGCAACAGCCTGTGTGGCTCACATTGATGGACCAGACCTGTATGAACAATAAATACATGGTTTAATGCATTATAGCAACATTAAAGGGATGAAATAGATTTTTTTGTAACGTTGTCTCTTTGTTTCTGAAGCTTTATAGCCAATGCAGGAGATGCTCGGGCAGTTTTGGGTGTCCAAGAGGAGGATGGTTCATTCAGCGCTCACACATTCTCCAATGACCATAACGCCCAGAATGAGAGCGAGGTGGCTCGGATACGGAGCGAACACCCTCCATCAGAGAGAAAAACGGTCATCCGTCAGGTACTGCACTCGTTAATCTGCTCATTGTGATTGTGTTTACAACCTTTATTAAAACCTCGCCACCATATTTTTCTTCTTTGTCAGGAGCGGCTGCTCGGCTTGCTCATGCCTTTCCGTGCGTTCGGGGATGTGAAGTTCAAGTGGAGCATTGAGCTGCAGAAGCGCGTCTTGGAGTCCGGACCTGATCAGCTTCACGAAAATGAGCATACCAAGTTTATCCCCCCGAACTATCACACCCCTCCTTACTTGACCGCTGAGCCCGAGATCACGTATCACAAGCTGAGGCCACAGGATCGCTTCCTGGTAAGATGCAGCGGCGGTGCTGTCACCCATCCATCCATTCTCTTTTGCTTATCCAGTTCAGGAGCTGGAGCCTATGCCAGCTGTCACAGATGCAGGGTAAACCCTGGACAGGATCCCGGCCTGTCAGTTAACCTAACCCCCGCTGCTGTGTCATACAAAATACATACAATGTGTTTTACATCAGGACATTTATTTCCTGGCAGTCTTATCGTTTTTCCACATCTGTCCCAAAAATATACTGCCCTTCAACATTTTGAAAACTTGTATGTCTACAGTCACGATGATCAATGCAACATCATCCCCATTCTTAATAAAGCTCTCATTCTTCACTGGTTAAAGGGCCCAGCATTAGTTGATTTAAAGCCCCGCATAAATCCGAGACGTAGGAACTGATCCAAAGAGTTGACACCTGGACATTTATTCTATTTATAAAATTAAACACATTATGGATCTGGGGTCTATATTTTATGTCAATAGGCTGAATAATGTCAGATTTTATGAGTCACATCTAATTAACTCTGAGAACTGAATAATGTGCTCTGAATCCTGATGTTTGTACCATTGTTCTCCTCAAAGTAGGCATCCATCCTCCAGATGTACCTTTTTTTCATTGCATGTAAAAGTGGGCTGTGCTATTTATTTAATTAAAAAGAAAGCTCTTCTTTTGAGGAAATATCTAGCTAATGCATGCTGTGTGACCTTTTCAAACAAAGGCTGTATTTATGAAGAAATAATTAGGTTTAGATGACTTATTCTCAGTGCCAGTATTTTCCCAAGCGAATGAATAATGTTAGCTACAGCTCCCATGCCGGCTTCAGTTACTACACTTGAATGTTTTCTGACTTACAGTTGTGGTTTTAAGTGTAAATACATTCATCATGGGCATGAATCTCATTGTGATTTTGGTCTTTTAATGATTTCTTTCGGTAGATTATATATACAATTATATGACTCTTCTCTCGGCAGGTGATTGGCTCTGATGGCCTTTGGGAGACCCTCCACAGGCAGGAAGTGATTCGTATCGTCGGGGAGTATTTGACTGGGGTCCACCAGCATCAGCCGCTCAAAGTCGGAGGATACAGGGTGACCTTGGGACAAATGCAGGGGCTGCTCGAGGAGCGAAAGGCTCGTGCGTCCTCAGCATTTGAAGATCAGAACGCCGCCACCCACCTGATGCGCCACGCGGTGGGAAACAACGAGTTTGGCACAGTGGACCACGAGAGGCTGTCAAAGATGCTGTCACTGCCCGAGGAGCTGGCTCGCATGTACCGCGATGACATCACCATCATCATCACGCAGTTTAACCCTCATGTGATTGGAGCACAGAGACAGGAAGGCCAGTCATGAGCTGCTCATTAGCCATGTAACACTGATCACACACACACAGCAGATCTGTATCTAAGCACACCGAGGACAAACCGGCCATATTCAGTATCTGTCCACCGGTAAATATCATTGTTTTAACACTATATAAAGAGTGTTATTTGTCTGTATGCAGTGCTGCGGTTTCTTATTAAGATGTCAGCTAAAAACTGGATGACGTTTCTTATAACGTGTTATTTATGCTGCCGCTCGTTGCCATTTTCGTGTACACTTCTCTTTGTAATAAGACACTGTTACAAACTGAAAATCTAGAAACTTCCAAAAAGGGTAAAGGACGTGGGAGTGGCTTAAAAAGCAATGAGGCTTTTAGCAACAGGGCTGACTCCACCTGTTGTTCTATTATGGATTTTAAATAGGCTGTGCCCCGACTGTAGCGTGCTCTCGTTTTCGGCTACAAGCAGGATGCAGTCATTTCTCTTTGTAGTTTGTTTCTGAGGGACTGTTGTTACGACCTGGGCTGATTCATTAACTTGTTTTTACCCTGTGACATTGTATGAGATGTTCTTGGTGAATCTAAACACAGATGCTTTGTTCTGTGTTTACAGTGAGATCTACTCCACTGATTTCAGAGTGTTAAGGTGTTCACATTGATGTCCACGTCCAATGTGGAGGTAAATACTCTAGAATGTAGGCTACAAGCCAACTCTTAAACCTCATACGGCTCAAAATAAAGTTGAGGGCTCACAGTTTAAGTTAGAGGGAAGTCATTCTGTTACACAGAGAAACTAGGGAGGAAGGAGTTGTAGTTTGAGTGCTCGCTGCTCGCATTAAAGGCTTAACTTGGGAAGAAGAGATGTTTTTTCATCCTTAAGGTCACAAACTGGAAAGGTCAGGAACTGGTGACATAAGTGATCGTTTTCACTTTGAATCCAGTGTACTTTCACACAGAGCAATGACAAAAGCACCTCACTGAAGATCTGAGCTGTATGAGTACACTGATATTTACCTGTCTACTAACAAATGGAGTTATTCTCCATATGTAATGCTGCTTTGTATCCCTGATAATAGAGGATCAAAGTCAGACTTCCTGTTAATGTGCACCTTAATGCACACACTGACCTTGTTTGTTTGTTTTTTTTTGTTTGTTTTTTTACCTTGAGTTTCTTTTCCAAATATTGAAGGGTTAAAAACCATATACATATGACAGGTCATTTATAGTGTAACAGGTTGTTGCAGATTGGAAGTTTATCATTCATGTGATTAATAAGAATCAAAGCAGCAAACCAACCCCTCCTGTTACTTAGAAATCAGGGTTGTGGTTGTTGAATGAGCAGAATGTACATTTGAAAGAAGCTGTTTGAATAGTAAATATTATTTATTCAGCTTTTGGAGTATGTGACACATCATTTCTGTTGTATGTATAAATTTTAACTTATGTGGGTTGAGTTTTGTATATGGAATGCTTTAATAAAACGCCAAATACAGAAATCCTGGTACTGTTCGGTTTGTTTTGGGTTATACAAAGAAGGCCACCAGAATAGTGCTTCAGCCAGGAAGGTTCTGACCTTCAAACACCTGGAAGGTCAGTGTGCCTCAGGTGTGTCGTCACTATACACACAGGTAGGTTAAATGTTACATGTGGCGCAGTGCTCATGGGACAGTTGGAGCTTTACTGTGTTTGCTGCCACTAGGTGGTGCTGTTGCGCCAAACAGGCCAAGTGTCAAAAAGAGGCCAGAGGAGGTTTAACTACAACACAAACCTGTCGCTATGCTGTCGTCGGAGATTTGTGCTACAGCTGTGTCCTATAAGTTAACAGATGCACTTGGGCCAGCTTCAGTAGAGACACCAGTTCAACTGCTCGTTAATGCAAATATTGATGAATCAGCAACTTCATTGCATTTAGGCATGTAGACACATCAGGGTGCTCTGCTGTAGTTGAAACGGAGCAACTGAATGATTTTAACTCTTTATGAACCCAGCAAAGTTGTTGGTTCCTGATGGGCTGGTTTGAGTATTTAAGTTCAGTATTTCTGAGTGCCATGAATAATTAAAGCTGCTCCGAAGCAAAAGAAGCTTCAATCTGGTATTACCAAGCTGGACCTAATGAAGTGACCGGTGAGCAATGCAGCTTTCAGATGCAAAAGTCAAAAATATCTTCTTTTTTTTTGTAGCTTGTGATTAAAATAAATCAAAATTTTAATCTTTCTTCTGATTTTTTTTTTCCCCCCACTCCTTTCACATGGAGAAGATCAACATATTAAAAGAGGATTGTAGTAATGATTTTATAAAATCTTTATTTGTATAAATCTGCATTTTACTTTCTTTTAGTTAATCCTTTAAAAGATCCTTGAACACACAAGCACAAGCTAACACAGCAGCCTTGTAAAGTTGTTACTACACTGGATGCACCATAAAACGATTTCAGCGTTTTTAAGACTTGGAATGATAATGACCCCGCCTCCAGGGTACAACAGGCTGTGTGACTGGGTCGTGAACATTGCAGCATGGCTTGTGTCATCAAACCCTGATGTACAATTGTCCAGGAGCAGCTGTTGCTCTCACCCCCAGGTTCTGCCAGAGAGGTTTCTTCCTGTTAAAAGGGAGTTTTTCCTTCCCACTGTCACCAAGTGCTTACTCACATGGAGTCATCTGATTGTGTGTGTCTGATCTGTCTTTACCTTTCAATATAAAGGACTTTGAGGAGACTTGTTCTGAACTGGTGTTTCAACTGAATTGCTATGTCACAAAGAGTCAGTGAGAGATGAATGCCTTACTGTATAAGCATTTTATTTCATTGTTGCGCTCACACTCAGTGGGTGTCTGGAAGAACTCGTGTGCATAGGTGACATTAGCCACTTTACTGGAAATAAACACCTCTGCGTATTTTGGTCAGTCACACACGTTGCTTCCGCTGCTCCAAGGACGTTATTTCCAGATTAGTGTGTAAATGATGAGTGAGTGCCTTTGTTTTACGGAAATTATAATGCAAATCACCCTTCATAATAAAACTGACTCACCAGAGTGCAGTATTACAACAGAGGCAAGCAATTAAATCAATCCTATCCAGCGCTAAGAGTGGCAACAGCTTCACTTATAATCTTTATGCATTTGTTGTCATGGAGCTAGATTAGCAATGAATGAAATTTTGAAGCAGGAAGCAGGTGAACTTCTGTTCGGGGCTTGTAAAGAAATAAAGGAGAAACTTGCACTTACATATGTATGTATGGAATACCCACACAGACATTTTTATTAACTTCTTTGGCAGCAGATATTCATACTTTGCGGTACTTTGAATGTTTTCATACACATATAGTTGATTTATTAGACAGCTGGCATCATACTAAAGTTGATTTTATGTTTGATTTAGGCTTATGGAATACATGTGCAGTACAAATAAGCTGATTTAAGTGGGAATACATCAATATAATTCTTCTATAATAGGGGAAAAGGCTCCTCTTGTAGAGTAGGGACTTTAACATGTGTGTGGGTGGGTGTGTGCTGATGGTGAGGCTTGATATCCAGAGGTGGTCATCATCATTCACACCGTTAGGTCCAACTGTCTGCCCCTCCACCTCGTCTCCTCTGTACCTCAACATTTGAACTTCTCCCCCCAGCTCTGTATGAGTGTGTGTGTTTGTGTGTGAGCCATGTGTGTGTATGTTGTGGAAAGTGTTGCTGGGATACCGACAAGGAGAGAGTGCAGACATAAACACTGAAAAGGGTCCACGCCAAGTTCATCCTCATCAGCATGAAAGATGAAGCTCAGCCCACTCCCCCGTTTGGATTTTGGTATCTGCAACAGGCTGTTCGATGACTCACACACACAAAAACATGGCACATGGATCGGAGGGATACAATATTCATGGCAGCACATGTGATCCCCACCTTCAGCTCTCACATGTAAGTATTGTGCTTGTTTGGACCACTTTGTGTTGCATAAAAGCTAAAAAAGAAATCATGCCATGCCCCTTTCAGCACCGTCAACAATCTGCGTCTCCCACTGACAAAGAGATGAGTCATCGCTCTCTGAGGCAGCATCGTGGCCTTGACTGCTCAGCGGCAGATGAGCAGGAAGGAGGATGGGGGACGCAACAGTACAAGCAGAGCAATCCCAACCCCGGGCTTCCACAGGACAGAGATACTGTATAGCACACATACTGTACCTTACGTCACCCATCACCTGCTGCACCACATGTCTGCCCTGATGTGTAGGGGGAAAAAACGATGCCGTGAAAACCAAAGTGGTCCCCAGTTTTTGTCGTTTATTGAGAAACAGAGCAGTAAACGAACTTTACAAAAAAAACAAAAAAAACAACAAAGTTGTTCGTGACACAAGTGATCTGTTTGAGTTTGATGTTAAACAACGTTTAATGGTTAGCTGTTACAGTCAAGGTAGAGAAGAGAGTAACACACAAAGTGTCTGGGCCCAAAAAATATATATAATTAAATGGTGGGAGATGATGAAATAGCTAATGAACCGGCCAGAGTCTGGCAGTGAAATCATAATATATTTATTCAACAAATGAGTGATTAGCATGGGACCACCTAACAGATTAATTAAGGGATGCACAGCATTTGTTAATAATGTTCATGTTGTAAATATAATAAAATAAGCTAAAGTAGATGTGCGAGGACTCATTTGAGTTTCAGGCCTGGAGTATTTTACCACAGATATTTTATGGGTCAGTGTACCTGTCCTATCTTATTTAATAGGCAGGTGAGAATTTAAATCTAAATAATCCCAAGTTGTGTGTGTAGTCTAGTCTGGTTTTAAGAATCTAAGTTATAATTAAGATAAGGACCGAGCAGGAAGACTGGTTTAAGGCTCTGGTTGGAGAATTTTCCTCCTATCTCAAACATTGTACACACTGTTGATCTCTTGGAGGCTAATTTCTGATTTGTGTTACTGGCACATATAAATAAGAGACTCGGAAACCATCTGCGTCGTGTCTACATCATGGCATTCCTCTCGTCCCCTTCGGCCTGGGCTTTTCTTTGGCTCTTTTTGTTGATGCGTTTGATCACTACAACGAACGCGATAACTGCGAAAGGAGGAGACATAAAACAGAAGTCAGTCACTGGAACACAAAACTTCACACTGACACTGTTGGACAGTCTAACGGTTTGTGTGAAACTTGGTTTTATCAGATAACAGATTTATTTTGGGGTTTGTTAGAATTACCGCAGAATCCCAGAATGCCAGCCAGGATCCCAATGGTGGGTCCCATTCCATAACTGAGCGCCGCTCCTTCTGGTGCAACGTAGCAGTAGCCCAGCTCTGTGCAGTTACATACTTTCACTGTGAAGGAGACAAAATGGAAAGTAAAGTATGACGGGCCAGCTGATTACACTAAAATATCATCAACTTTTCCTTATTTTGTTCCTAACTTTTAGCTTTCTATCAGCAGCCTATGATGAACTGGGTGATTTACTGGATACAGCACTAAACTGGGCACTGATGCAGATAATCAGTTATGGTAAAAAGAAAAAACACCCAGATTAAACTCTAAATTAAGATTTTAGAAATCAGGAAATAATAAAAAAAAGACTATACATGTCTCATTTAGCATGTTAAATGTAAAAGTAAAAGAAGTGTGGCTTGTTTGGAAGGGCTTTCACACACTCTTTCTGCATTTTGGTGTAGATTATGTGGAATAATTAATGAACATGTTGCGTGATTTTGGATTTTCCTGATTTTTTTTAAAACCTTATAAGAACTATATTTTTTTATTATGTCCTGGTGTGTAAAACATTAGAAGGGATGCCTTTCTTGCCGTGACTGTAGAATATTGCCAGAAGTAAGGCTTACAAATGTGACTCACCCTCAAATGCCTGTGGGACTCCCACACCTGCTTTGTCTTTAACGGTAATGGGAAGTGAGAAGGTTTTATCTTGAGTTGGTGGTTTCTTCAGTTTAAGTTCAGCTGTTGTATCTGTGTGACACACAAAGAAAAACACATAAAATGTTCTAAGCTGAACACAGAAACGTGCGTCTTTACATCTTAGTTTGATGTTTTTCGTTTTACATTACAGATGTAAGCGTACCGTCAACTTGGTTCAGCTCCCAGTTGGGAGATTTCCCGGTTTTGGTGCCAAAGCTGAAAGTGAACGGCTGGGAGAAAGGGTCGCTGTCTGAGTCTTCGGCCTTTATGAGAACAGGTTTGGGATTCTTCATGCAGATGAAGGCCTGGGTCTCCATCAGTTTGGGGACGTTGTCGTTCACGTCCAACAGCCTTACATGCAGGTCACGCTCAGTGGCCTTCTCCGGGTTGGCTTCAGAGGGAATATCAGAGAGTATGAAAAATGTGGTCTCACCCACAAGTAGTTTGTTTTATAAAGGCGAGCAGCGGTCAGTATTTAATGGTCAAAAGCCTTAAACACATGAAGATCTACAGGAGCTTCTGAAAGGTAATGAAAGTGTTTGTATGCAGATGTTTCTTATTGTGTTTCAAACTATTTTAGCCGATATGTCTCACACTGTGTGGCCTATAAAGGAAAAGCTGTAGAGCAGTGTCTTCTCTCACCCTTTTCGAAGGCAGTGACAGTGACTTTGAACGAGTCCACCTTCTCTCTGTCCAGTTTTTCTTTGGTCCTGATCTCTCCTGTGGCAGCATCCAACTCCAGCCAGCCTTGAGTGTCACCGTCCAGCTTATATCTGCACACAAACACAATCATCAATCATCGGTCTGGCACAGTCAATGATGAAGCGCACACTGAGCTGGTGGCCAGGGGAAACATCGGTAGTCAAAACGAATCAATGGTCTGTTTTCTGTACATGTGGTAGTCAGAGAAGAGGATAATTCAAACTAGCAGTCAGTGCTCAACAAGGCCAAAGCCATCAATGCGCTGCATGTGGTGTATCCAGCCACTTCATGCATCAGCTAAGAGGAAGATTAGGATCAGTTAAGGAAAAACAGTTTTGAAAAGCAATGCACTGTGTGAAAGAAGTGAAACTTTGTTTTTTAGACCACGCTTTGTGGAGGAAGTTTATTAACCCTTGGTAGTACCTAAAAAACGTACCCCTTATGAGGTCCTAGAGCCAAAAATCGACCACGCCATAAAAAGTGCTATAAAAAGATTATACATTAATATTTTATTCCACTTTAAATTAGCCAATCTTTCAGACCTACTTCTCCTTGAAATATTCATGTCAAGTTTTAATTACATTTCGCGGATTTTAACCCTTTATATCCCGGTTTTGTCACATGAGCGCACGGCCGTTTTTGGCGAAAAAAATGAAAAAATGAAATATTTTCCATAAAATACATTTGAAAGTTATATTTTATTGTACTTTTAATTAGGCCTTTGGGTGGACCAAAGATTGATACCAACAGTCATTTCGATCGCCTTTTATTTTTTTTGCAGGAGCGCATTTCATAAAATGCACACACTATCGGTCCCAATCGACCACGCCCAAAAAAGTGCTATAAAAAATTTATATATTAATATTTTATTCCACTTTAAATTAGCCAATCTTTTAGACCTACTTCTCCTTGAAATATTCATGTCAAGTTTTAATTACATTTCGCGGATTTTAACCCTTTATATCCCGGTTTCGTCACATGAGCGCACTGCTTTTTTGCCCCAAAAAACATAAAACTTGAATATTTTCCAAAAAAACCATTTGAGGTAATATTCAATTGTTATTATAATTAGGCCTTTAGATGGACTAAAGATCAGCACCAAAATTAATTTCGATCAACTTACAATTTTCTTTTCCGAAGCGAATTATGTCCTCCAGGCGGTCCCTCGTCGTTGTCTAACCCGGGATCCATGCCTCCTCCCGGGTAACGTGCAGACGATTGCTCCGGTCATGTTTCGTCGGACGCCTTTCACCAGCACACACGTCGATACCACGTGACAACAAATACGTCATTTCCGGTTGAGTCAAAAAAAAAATTCCCGCTTGAGTGACCCTGGGACTGAGACATCGCTCCAGACGATCGGCGGGGGAATCCTGTTTTCCAAGCCGCGATCGAATCCTGATTTCCGGGTAGTGTTTTACGGCGGCTCGCTGATTTCGAGCCCCGGGTCAAATGTGAAGCAAGGGAGCCACCCGGTGGCCAAATAAAAAAATTACAATTCTAAGGCCTTGAGTCCAGAATGAAAACGAAACCTAAGCCATCACACAGATATTAACGGTAATAATTGTGCAGTGAAAAATAGCGAAAAATAGCGTTTATAAAGGGTTTCAATGGGGCGATTTATGGCTCTAGGACCTCATGTGGATGGCGGTTTTTAGCTTAGCCACCTTAAGCTAATCGAATAAACGGAGACGGCAATTCTAAAGAAAAATGAAAAAAAAAAAGGGTTGGAAGGTTTGGCTATATTCTATTCAACACAGTGAAAATGGCCTAATATTAAAAAACGCTGTGGATGATAAATGGCCGTAGGTACTACCAAGGGTTAAAGTAAAGTCAGGAATTCTCTCAGCTGCTTCCGTTCTACAAAGTTTCACAAAACTGAAATATACACTATATTACCAAAGGTATTCACTCATCCATCCAAATAATTGAATTCAGGTGTTCCGATCACTTCCGTGGCCACGGGTATAAAATCAAGCACTGACTGCATGAAAACTGTTTCTACAAACATTTTTGAAAGAGTGGGTCGCTCTCAGGAGTTCAGTGAATTCCAGCGTGGTACCGTGCTAAAATCCCACTACCAAATTTTCCACAGTCAGCTGTTAGTGGTATTAACGTTGGGAATAAGAGCAATCCAATTACAGAGCCAGGACAGACGATGTTGAGGTGCATAGTGCACATTGTTCACCAACTTTCTGCAGAGTTAGTTGCAGACCCCCAAACTTCATGTGGCCTTCAGATTATCTCAAGAACAGTGCAAAGAGAGCTTCGTGTAATGGATTTGGCAGTGCCCAAGAGAACAGTACTTGTCTGATTGCATTGGGCCAACGTGTGAGCTGTTTTGCAGGAGTTGCGCTTTTAGTTCTAATGAAGGAACTTTTAATGCTTCAGCATACCAACACATTTTGAACAATTTCATGCTCCCAACTTTGTGGGAACAGTTTGGGGATGGCCCTGTCCTGTTCCAAAATGGTTGCACACCAGTACACAAAGCGAGGTCCATAAAGATGTGGATGAGTGGGGCTGGTGTGGAAGAACTTGACTGGCCTGCACAGTCCTGACTTCAACCTGATCCCAAGAACACCTTTGGGGTGAATTACAGTGGAAACTGTGAGGCAGGCCTTCTTATCCAAAATCAGTGTCTGACCTCACAAATTCCCTGTAAACACTTGTTTCCAAGACAAGCTAAAGCTGTTACAGCTGCAAAGGGTGGGCTGACATCATATTAAACCCTATCAATTAAGAATGGGATGTCACTCAAGTTCATTTGAGTATGACGGCTGATAAGTGAATACTTTTGGGAATACAGTGTAATTGTAACAACAAAAAAAATTGCAACACAAGTTTTGACTTAAAATGTTACACATACCTTAACCCCTGGCATTAGGTAGAGGGGCATTACCCTTAGCTGCATCTTCCTGTACACTGTGTATATTTCCTGTATTATGTAGCAGCTTTCACTAAATCTTTAAACAGCTACAACTTTTTAAGTACTTAGGACCCAGACACTGAGCAGTCACTGGTGTGTTTACCCGATCTCTTTGCCCTCTGGGTCCTTTGCATGCACAGTGAGCAGCACGGATCCTTTGGTGATGTTTTCATATATGGTCACATCCAGGATGTCCATGCTGAACTTTGGAGCCTCGTCTACATCGATGACCGACACAGAGAAAAAGGCGGTGGACTCGCTGCCATACTTGAGACTTTCCATCAACGGCTCTGGGTTACGAGCATCAATCTGGAGCCTGTAACTGGGAGAGGTCTCAAAGTCCAGAGGCTGTTAGGAAGGAGGAGAAAAAAAAGGTTTTAGAGGAACCACAAAAGAAAAGAGAGGCAGAGATGATGATGAAAGTTTACAACAGAGTGTTGAAAAGCACTAAAATCCAAATGAGTTATATGGACATGCAGGTTTAGGGGTAAACAAGGATCATTTACTATGGCCATAAAATCATGTATGACCAAACTCTAATGTTGCTGTTACATGCATGATGACTACTAGCTTCAGCTCTTTCATTTTCAACAATTATAAGCAAAAATATAAAAAAAGATACAAAGACAACAAAAAACTCCATCACGAGAATTTAATAATCTGAACTATTTAAAAGGGACCAGAAATGTTGGAGCAGCTACTTAAAGATCAAAGTTTGCAAGAAATGAAACAGAGAGAATGGAGATCACCACCTTAGCCAGAACCAGATAACCAACACCTTTGCCGTCAGTTTCCACGGCAAAGACGTCGTCGGTGTTTCCTTCAGAGATGATGAACTGGATCTCCGAGCTGCCGGTGTCTGGGTCGTCATTATCTGTCGCTTTGATGGTCAGAAGTGTGTGTCCCAGAGGAGTGTCCTCTGTCAGAGTCTCGTTGCCGTACTGCATACGGACACAGAAACAGACACAGTAACAATGCCAGCCAGTCAGAATGAGGAACAAGAGCCAGCGTTCGAAAGGTTCCCATACTTACATCATTCTTCTCAAACTTGGGCAGCTCATCATTGACGTCAATGACCTTGACGACAACCTTACAATTTGTGCTGAATTCTGTGAGAGAAAAGCCATAAAAACTTCATCCAAAGTTAAAAGCGTTAACTAAACTCAGCCTACAGGTGTGCTTTCATACAGTATGTTACCTGCGTCACTGACTCGGACATTGAGGTTGTAGACCGCATTTTCCCTTCGCCGCAGCAAGTGCAGTGTACGAATTGCTCCAGAAGATTCGTCGATGGAGAAGGTTTTGGAGGCGGTGGGTGGATTTTGGGACAAGATGGTGTAAGTCAAAACAGAATTCAGTGTCCCTTCTTTATCGCTATCATGAGCCAGCAGCTCTCCTACGAGGCCACCTGAAGGAGATGCAGTGAGAATCCCTCACGTCTGTCATGAAACTTCGAAAAAACTTTTTTACAAATTGGAAATATTCTTGAATTCAACAGGCTGCCTGTGAAGAAACCACCACCCATATGGATGCTGCGCACCTCGACGGAGGCATCCTTACCTACAGGCTCATTCTCCTGGAACTCAAACACAGTCTCCTCATCGCACACAGGTGCGTTGTCATTCACATCGTCCACCAACACGTAAATCTCCATGGGTGGATCCACTTCGTTGTCATTTTCATCCTTTGCGAGCACCACCAGGATGAACTGGAAACGGAATCAACTGAAGCTCAAGAAAAACTCCTAGAAGTGCGTCTTTATTTTTATATAACTTATTGAACAAATGTGTTATCTACCCTCTCTTTGCTTTCTCTGTCCAGCTTCTCTGTCACCATTATTTCTCCATTTTGTGTGATCTCAAAGGGGAATTTCAGCTCTCGCTCCTTCTGGACCAGTACGTATCTGGCATCAGGGTCATTAGACTGGACCTGGATGGAGAGAGAGAGACAGGCAGGGTCCAGACTAGGATGGTCAGTTGATGGATAAAGATGAGAGGCAGTTAGGAGTATGAATATATGAATCTCAGCACACCTTAGCAATGGTTAGTGGGTATGTTTCCTCTAAGTTTTCTCTAATGCGTATGGGTCCGGGATTCTTCCACAGGTTTTGCTGCACAGCAATCTGGACTCTGCTGTTTCCACTTAGTGCATTCTGCGAAGCTCCTTCCAGGTCCTGCACGCGCACAAACAGGGTGTAGTCTGGGTCTTCCAGGGGGTCCAAGTTTTGCCGTCTCATCTCTGACACCACAAGTGGAGAATAAATATTTTAATTTGAACCAAGGAGTTTTTCTTTGGGGTAAAACTCACTAAAACATTCCAGCAAATCTCTTATTCTGAAAAGCTGAGTCCGATGGACGCGACTAAACCTCTCTCCCCAACTGAACTCATCAACTCAGCACCCAGCGCTAATTGCTGACAGCAACTTCTTCATTACAGTCTGTTTATCTACATTAACACAATCCTTCAATCTGCACCATCATATGCTCCGACTTTAAAGAGCACCATCAAAGCCCAGATGTTGTTGTCTATGTTCTTATTATTCTTCGTCCTTCATCGTGAAATTTCTCCACTGTTGCAGCTGCAACTCAAGCTTATTTTCAATATTAATCGTTTAGATGAGTATTTGCTCCATTAAACTGTTCATCTTGACTATAAAACGTCTGAAAATTGTGTGAGATTATGCCCAGATCTTGTTAACTGACAGCGTTAACTGTTCAGCTTTACTGACGACTCTTTTGGAAACAAACCTGCTCTCTGCACACAGGTGAAGAAGGGGTTGTGTTCGTAGGGGACCTCCTGCACCGAACAGTAGTCATCGAACTTTCTCTTCAGAGTTTCAATGCTCCGATCTTCTCCCCTGGCATACTGGATGCCCTCCCTTGCCTTTAACAGCTGCTGCCCTGTTAAAACAACACACACGCATCAAACACCAGCGAGCATGCTCACACACATCGCAGACGCGCTTCAGGTGATCTAAGAGGGGAAACAAACTCCTAATTGAACTCAAAGTAATCAGTGATGAGCGTCACGCGACACATTTAGGCAACCTGCCTTCAATCAGCATTAATCTTGAGTACACAAGATGATCTGCCAGATTACAGGCAGAGACGGTGGCCACAGATTAAAGACTTTTCCACGGATGCCACACAGAGTTCTGTGCTTCTATGGCTGGCTTCAGGTCTCTGTGCAACCCAACGTTATTGTTGTAATCTAAAACTAAACTAAAATTAGATGTGAAAAAACCCAAACATTTTATTTAACTGTGAAAAAAATTTAAAACCAACTGAAACGATTTTGTAAACTTGGAAAACTTACTAAAATATATATATTATGACCTAAATCCATTAAAATAGTGGTAAGTGAAGAAGTGTGCAGAGGTTATAATAAATATATATTTATTTCTCCCTGTATAAACCGGTCATATATACACATGTCAGGTGTGCAGAGGAAATGTCCTCACTTGTTAATTTGGTAAAATTTGTATCACAAACTGCCTGATGAGGATTCGATGGATGTTTTTATTGAGGTTTGGATGTCTACAACCCTGTGAGTTGACTGCTTTTAAAAATGTTCTTTATATTGTAATATCTAAGTTGATTTTCCAAAATCTTGCCTCTGGTATTTGCTATAAATAATAAAGTAATAAAGACGAAATTAACACTGAAACTAATAAAAATTAAACAAAAATTAAACATTTTAAAAAACAATAAAAAATAAGGTAAAATCATAAAACCCAATCTGGAAACCAAAAAGTCAAAATGAAATCAAAATAAATACTTACTAGAAGCACAAATCCCCCTGAAGCTGATCTAAAACTTTGATGTTTTCATTACAATATGAAGACATCGCCTGGTTGTGGCTTCACTGTGATGTCGTAGTGCTTCTTACTGAAGAAATAAAAGGCGTGTTGTGCAGCTCTCTTCGTGCTCTTTCACATGATATATTACTCAATATTGTTTCTTGAATTTTCTTTCAAGCTTAACTTTGACCTTGGGTGCTAACAATGAAAGTCAAGGTCAAATGCTTAACCAACCCAGATACTGACCTATTAAACTGTTGTTAAACTTGAAAAAACAATGGGTAATGTAAAGATTTTCCTGATTTTCACATTTTGTGTGGCCTTCACCTGATTTTCACTAAAATCAGATCAGCTCGAGCTGTTATTGGTATTTACCATCACACTGAATGATAATCGTAAAACTGTGGATGCTGCACTGCTAACACACAGACTGATTACATACTGCTTCCCTCTCCGGGGGGAGAGCTGTGAGAACTTTGGTGCTACCTTGCTCTGTTGTGGAGATCTCTCCAGTGTCGGGGTTGATCTGAAACAGCTTTGTGTCTCGTATGCTGGGGATCTCGCTGACCAGGCTGTATCTCAGACGAGCGTTTGGAGTCTCCGGGTCATCCTGATCCGTCGCAAACACTCGGGTAAATGGGACAGCTAGAGCCACACAGAAAACTTACGTTAAAGTCATAGAGACAGGTATGGTGACTCACACTGTCTACTTAAAGAAATACTGCTTAACCCACATGCATAGAAGGAATCCTTTAAAGGGTTCTCTGAAAAAACAAATACAGTGGTGCACGCTTTATCCTTTGAGCTACACATTAGCTGCACTTTAATTTAACACCAAACATATTACTATGTACTCAAATTGATGGTTGTAGGGTGGCTGGAGCCAGCTGCCATTAGCAGAGAGGCGGGGTACACTATTGGCAATATGTCACATGATCAATTAACTTAACCCAACTAACTGCATTTCTTTGAACTGTGGAAGGAAGCCGGAGTACTTGGTGAGATCAAGCAAACTCTACACAGAAAGGTCAGATGCAGGATTCAAACCCAGGACCTACTTGCTGTGAGGTGCTACCGCCACGCCACACTACTGTCCCAAAACTCTTTCATTTTTGACTTACGTTTAAAACTCAAATGTGTAGATCTAAACAAACTTGGTGTCACAGCTTGAGTTTAAAGTCCCAGGTTTGAGCAGAAAGCATTCAGTGGCAAAATGAAAAAGATCAAACATCCACTGTGATGACTGCCCGACTGCACTGAAGACCTCTGCAAGCTGACTTTCATAATCAAGTAAAATTAAAGCCTCGAAGGGGAGAAATGAAGCTCTAATTCTTTTATCTGCTTTGAAAAATCACTCTCATTAAAATGAATAGCACATGTAATTTGCAGGTTATGGACTAAAAGATGCAAACTCCTTAAATCACGTGTACTCTTCAGCATAAAGGTTTACTTAAAAAAGATGAAAGTGTTGAAATCAACAGGGGGCAGCTGTTATTACTGCCCGTGATGAACTAGACGTAAGGCCACCTGTTCTATCATAAGTACTTTAAAAAAGATCGAGCGAGCAAGGATAAAAAATAAATATATGCAAAGCAAAAATGTCACAACAGGTAGAAGTGTGCACAACCTGCTGGCGTATTCTCCCGAACCACAGCTGTGTAGACACTCTGGTTGAAGTACGGTGCTTTGTTGTTGACATCCAAAACATTTATGGTCACATAAATCGGGCCCTCCACCACTTCTTCATCTGCCAGTGCCTCCACCTGTGCACGAACATGAGTTTTTATGCACGAGTGTGTGTCCCGTGTGCCTAATGCAATGTGAGCACGGTTTTCCATGTGTTTGAATAAAGATATCGTGTTACCATGATAATGTAGTGCTCCTCTCGCGACCAGTCCAGAGGTTGTTCCAGATAAAGCCACCCATCCTTTGAAATACTAATGTCTTGCCCACCTTCTCCACTCAGCCTGAAGTTATTAACATGTGGATCTGTCACCTGAAACTAAGGAGTGAAAGAAGCAGACGAGAAAAATCAGGACACTTTGACCACAAAAAACAGGTCTGTTCATCGCTTCTTGAGTTTCATTTGATCTCAGAAAAAAAAGTGGTAACTTTTTAAGTGAACAAAAAGGGGAAAACACCATAACTTCCTTAAAAGATCACATACTTGACAGTTAATCTGAGTATGACTGCAAGTTTCTGATTTGCACGCATTAATGGAAGAAGTACTCTTCTGCATTTTAAACCAGTATATAAATACAACATATTCAAATAAAAACACAAGGATCCGCTGTAAAAACCCCACTGAAGTAAAAGTGCACAACAGTAAAAGTGATCAATGTTAAATGTTTATATTAATGTATCACCGCTGTAACATAAGTAACATCCAGCTGCTGTTGCCATTGGTCCAGTGGTTTCCAGATCAGAGGCCACACTAAAAGAATGGGGTGTTTAGAAATATCTCTATTTTTAAAAGAAGCATGTATCTGTTTTTGAAACTGAAATAACATTAAAATTAACCAAAAACTCACACAAAATGCCTAAAATGATTCATGGAAACATTAATCGTGAAGCATTACTGAGGTATCTGTAAAGGAGTACAGAGTACAGAGCCCCACTTCATTGTAACTCAATGAAAATTCATTGCATTTGGGCACCGCTACAGCTCACCTGGCTGAACAGATGACTCATATGCCAAAAGGTTGCTGAGTTCTGGGTCTGATTCTGGCCCAAACCGTTTGCTGTGAGTCAGACCCCCCACCTGCTCTCTAAAAAAGTCTAATCGATCTAAATCCCATCCGATTACATTAGTGCGTCTGAAGACAGCTGTAGCTAGTAAATGTAAAAATGATTTAACTTTGCCACGTCATTCTCTCTGTAAACATGATAGCTCGAAAAGTTTTTAATGAATTTGGATAAAACTTCATAGGGATATAGATTTGGGTCACGTTAACGATCAGTTAAAATCTGGCTTACATCCACCAAGGTCTTCAAGGTCATCTTGAGATTTAATCATCAAAAATTGACAAAAAATATTATTTTCACAAGTGTGGTGTGTTGTGTCAACATATAGAAACCACTGTATAAAGATTTCAAATATAATGTCACATTTGACCTCTGACCTCTCCTTAAAGGTAAATGGACTGATCTGAAGGTCAAAGTGATAATAATGCAGAGCTGTTTATAACTATGTTTCTTACTGCCATTGTTTGTCTTGATGACAAGGTATACAGGGCACATAGAGAATGAAATATGGGCATTCTAAATATCAGATTAATGTGGACCTTTGACCTCTCATTTCACATCTGCCCTTCTTTCAGGTTCACTCCATAATGCGCTAAAGAAAGTGTTTGATGAGAAAGAGAAGAAGCTGCCTAGTTATCTAGAAATAAATTGTAGTGTAATATTGTATAACAAGCTCAGGTTATTCATGTCTAGTTATTTAAATCAATGCCTATTATCCATAACCTACTGCTACATAATGTTTGTGTATTCAAAGTAAGCATCTGTGATACCACTTTTCTCTGATTTATACTGAACTATAAATTTCTTAAAGTACTTTAAAAAGAAGAAGAGAAAACATAATGAATATATACAAAATCCAATAAAGTTCCCATAAAAGTAACCACTGTCCAGAGAGTGAGCTGCCTTGGTGGAGGATTGCGCTTTCTGCTGCTTCTTGTTTTATTAATAAATTTGATTGAGTGCTGAGCGTCAGGAACCGCAGGCTTTGTGGGTGTGATTATGCACTCAGAGCGGTTAAAGAAAAACTTTCCCCTGGAGCCAGTCAGAGTATTCTTGTTCTAGGAAGTAAAAATGAATTCCATGTGGACATTTACAAAAAAGGAGATGGATGTAGCACCTATTTTTCACAGAGCAGGTCAAACTGGTTCGGACTCTCTAGAGACTAAAATGGTACCTACAAAACCCACAGAGTCAACAGAAAGGAAAAATCTTTTAGGGCCTGCTAATAATAAAGAGTTACGTCTGAAACTGGCTACCCGGTGGAGCCAGTTATCTCCAACAACCGGACAATGGCCCCAAATACAGCTCCAAACTGTGTGACGACAATTCGAGAGGAAGCAGTCAGCTCATTATGAAGTGCCCAGCGTGGTCACCGGACCTCAAACCGGTGACCACACGCAGGCAGGTGAAGTACAGCAGCTGTTGTGGGAATAGTTTGACTGCATGGTATGCAAGAAATGGCAATGAAACCAATCGAACCGATGGAGCTAATCAAAGTCCAGCAGGAAGTCTGACTTTAAATCCAAGAAACCCAACTTAAGTGTTAAATATCTGCAAAGCTACAGCTGCTGCAAATAGACGACTGATTGATTAAAATGGAGGTTTGATGGAGAGCGAGAGTTTATGGGAGATAAAGTATCGAAATTTCAGGAGCGGGACCATGCCTCCAAACACGCTCCTTCCGGTTCTTATCTATATATGTTCCCCCAGTTCTACAAGCTGTTCATTCTCATTTACGTGCCCCAGCCTCCCTCCCCTTTTTAAGTCTTTAATTTCTTCACTTGTATTTAGTACACTGGGATCTGGTAGGCCTAGGAGCTGCCACAAGTCCCCTTCGAGGCCTCAATTCACATCCAAGCCATTCACCTTTATCTACTAAAACACTGTCAAACCTAAAATGAGAACACGCTCCCAGCTAGTGAAAAAACAATATGATGATGATGTTACCAAACTTTTACAGTAAACGTGAAGGCTTGTGAGATGGCCGACAGAGGAGCAATAACAAAGCAACAAAGATCTGCAACAATACTTTATATTCAGAGTTTTTCTTTTTTACTATTTATTATTTTCCTATCTTGATTAAGATAAGATAACTTCTCAGGTGCAGGTTCTGGTTTAGTGACACTTATCTGACTGAGGTGTTTGATAAATGGAGTGCGTGGCACATGTGCAGCTCATCCACCTCAAAAATGGACAATATTACACCAGCTGCTGCCATGCTTATATTACCTGAAACAAAGGATAGGGCACTGGGGTCGCCTCTGGCACATCCAGCACTGTGTTCTCAAAGGGGCCCTTCTTCTCCTCCAGATCCTTCCCACCAGCCTATTACAGCGCAGAAATAAAGGTTAAAGGTCATCGAGTACAGAAAAGGGCAAGAAAAAATGAAAACCTCTCACACTCATACCTAAATTTGCCATTTTAGCTTTAGCTCCGGTGAAATCAGTCAAGCATTGAGGGCAGTATTTACAGCCCAGTTATTTATTGAACCAAAATGACTTAACAGTGGAGGAACTTTTATATTCGACTACATGATGGGAGAGCAAAGTCTACAGACAAAGGGCCCACGCTCCGTTTAGCAACCCTTTCTGTGAGTGTTTTAAAATGAGTCACTGAGGGCTGTTTCACAGACTCTTCGTTAACCTTGCTGATAGTTGTAAGTGTTTTCTTTCATGCGCTCCCTGTGTAGCATTTATCAACGCTGACTATTTCACAGATCTTTTAACAGGTTCATGCATTTGAATATGTATTGAAGAACAGCAGCAGCAGTTACTCACAATGCTGAGCAGCAGCGGGAGCAACAACAGATGCACCATGGGTGTCATTATCACAGCCTGAGAAGGAAGAGGAAGACGAGGAGGAGGGTTAGAAAAAAATGTTTAAGGAGGTTTCAGAGGTTGTGTCATTTTTGTGGAAAATATTCACTGTGCTCTACTGTTGCGGAAACACTAAAAAACCCATGTAGTGGATTATTACCAATTCCACAGAGGAATCTTTAAACCCTCTCAACCCTTTTCTCCGTTCAGTGCAGTGTGTCATTGATGTGCAATGTCCACAGTGTCACAAAGAAAGCGTGTCCTCTGTCCTTGAATCTGCACATGTGCACTGTATCTCGCTTTGTGCATACTTTGTGCTGAAGTGCTTACACATGGGACTCCACCTACACCTTCCAGGTTAACCACCCACCCGAGTGCACAGAAGAAAATGAAAGTCGATGCCTTTTAAAGCAGCGTCAGGTGTTCGTGTCCGAGTCTTTCTCTTTCTGTAAAGTGGGTGTACACATATGTATATATGTATATGACACCAAACCAGTGCAATGACTTTAGGGCTGTCTCCTCAGACGCTTGAATAAACATAACTTCAATGAATCTGTAGCTTTTCCTGCATTTTGCATTTAAAGCAACCGTTTCCCCTGAAAAAAATGTACTACACAGAATGCACTGAATGCAGAAGCATCCAAGTTATAAGGCCAGAGTAATGCTTGTTTACTAAAGAAATAATGTGACAGTCGCTACTGACAATTAAAGAAAAATCACACTTTTAATTCTTTTAAGTTGGTAAATAAGATATGTAGAGATTCTGGAGCTGTAAAGTTCAAGCGAAACAGAAGGGTAAAGCCAAAGGGTTGAGTGAAGGTGACATTGAGTCGAGCCAAATGACCTTTTTGTGCCAAAGGACACTTTTGAAGTCACCCCATTGTCTGAACACCTTATTTATCTGCAGGTTTTCTGCATTTTATAAGAATATCTGTCTCCATGTTGTTAACTAACATCTGCTGCGAAGCAGACCTTTAACTGGCAAGTCCCTCAGCAGTGTCACTAGTTTCTAAACGTCCACCTACAGCGACTTAACTGGTATGCAGAGGAGAAACTAACAGACGTTTGACACTTGATTAAATTGAAGCTGGGATAAATACACAAACATGGATCCAAAGCTACAGGCCCCTCTCGCTTTATCCTCTTAGATCAATGGCTGGATGACCTTTGTCTGGCTATATTCAGCTGCTATGATACCAAATTTAAAGTCCCGTTCACTTACCTTCCTCCTATTCTAAAATGCTGAGAACAACCCAGGAAGAAGGAGAGCAGTAAGGCAGTAAAATATGCCAACACCTTATCTAAGGCCCTGCCAAAGTCAAGTCAAGATCATGGCCCTTCAGCGATAATCTGAGAACATTTTAAACCCATCATCGCACAATCTATAAAAACCAACACAAGCAGTCCTGTTTGTTTCTGGCGACACACCCGAAAAATAATTCTCCAAATTCTCCTGAAACAAACCTGAAACTTGGGAGACAAGAGAGCGAGGTGGCTTACCTTAGAGGAGAGAGCAACTGAGACACTCGTCAGACTGATCTGAGCAGCTCCATCCTGTCCTGGTCAAACGTTAACCAGCCACTAACCAGCAATGTTTTATTGGATCTAATGATTGTCTAATCACCCTGCCCTTCTGCCAAGCTGGCCAATGGGAAAGAAGCAGACAAAAGCAACAAAGACAGGAAGAAAAGAACAATTATAAATAAAGAATTCAATAAAACACCTGTCTATTAAAGTAAGATGGGGGTTTTATTGAAACACTCAACTGCTTGTGGATTTGTAGAGTACTGATTAGTGTTTGTAAAACAACAAACTCTTTAAAGGGAACGTCTCAGCAAAGCATTTGTGAATTTTAGCCGGCATGTACGTGAATTCTGGACAAAAATAGAACAAGAAGCGGGGAAAACGAGGTGGGGAAATTTGTGTAATCGTTCTCATTTCTTCGCTGCTCATTGTTTAAGTTTCTGATTACCTCTTAGACTTTGACCTATGCACCATTGCTGTGCTTCCTGGCAGATTTTCCATCAGCAGCAGCGCCTGATAAGGAGCTATGCGTAGACAATAGGACCGACTCCCTGATTGCACTGACAATCCACTGCCTCATGGGAATGCAAAGCTTTGAGGTCAATTCAGGAGGTCAAGACGCACATGAAACTGTAAAAACAGGAAAAAGAAGGTGTGTCTTAAAGGCTTCATCTTTATGACCCAACCTCACACGTATCAGCTGGAATTATCTGTTATATGACCTGATGCATAAAGTCATCCTGAGCTGAGAGGTTTACAAGCTGTGGAGAGCTGCTTGGACACACAAACCACAAAACTGTGCGACTGTAGGAAAACAGGCTGCGAGTGAGTCACTGTTTCACAGGCCTCGCTATTTAACCAGAACCTATGACTGGAGAGTCGATGGTTCAGCGGATGAAGCTGGAAGTGACTCTGTTATGTAAAGCGTGGCTCTGTATGTGCACACAGCCCGGTATTGCGGCCAACACCATCTGCCCGACGCTCTCTGAACCAAACACACTTCCTCTGAATGTTACCTTGGCAACACATTTTTCTGCATTTGACCGTTTTCCCAACAACACCGAGCTTGAGAGCTTGTCCGGTGCCACACTGGGAGCCAAATCACCGTACCCAATCAAACGCGCAGGGGACTAATGTTGCTGAAGTAAGTTCAGGTTTAATGTCACCACCTGACTCATCCTGCATCAGCGCAGTGTTGCTGCGAGACCCTATTTGTCCAAGTGTGTCTCCTTTGTGTCAAAGCTGAGTCACCCATTATCATTTCTCATCAGTGATGTGGAGATGGCAGACAAAAGAGTGTTATTTTTTTCCCTTCCAAAAGCTGTTATGTCACTTTATTTAATCAAGCAACACTTAAAACAAAAAAAAGATACATTATCAATGTGGTTTTATGTACAACAAGTGCAAAATACGACACGTATAAATAAAGTAACTGTCAAAAGATCATCGTACACATAATCAAAGACATTAACTGCACAAAGTAGCTTACAAATCATAGCACTTTGGGATCAACAGTCAAAATTTGGCAAAAATCGGAGCAAACTGATCAGGAAAAAAGAGAAGAAAGGAGAGAAAAGGCTGTTAAAATGCGTTTGTTCGAAACACAAACAACAAAATAAATAAATAAATAAATAACTTCCTTTTCTCAGTTTCCATCAGCTGGTCTCTAATCTTAGACATTTCTGTCACACAGACACGAGGCCTCTAACAAAGTTCATTTCAAAGGCAGACAATCTAAGCCGAATCCTCTCAGTCTGTGCCGGATTGCAACGCGTTCCTAACACCGTCCCGGCTGTTTGGAGGGTGGATGTGAACACCGTGAAGGCTGCGTGCGAACCATCCAACTTTGTAGCCACCTCAGATGTAGGCTTATCCTCCACCTAGTAACTTGTTCTCCTGCTCAAAGGTGTGATGTAGATCTGGCTTCATCCATCAGGCTCCTACAGCACAGAGAGATCATGGCAGGACTTGGATTTCAGCCAGAACGCCACGCTGGGGTTGTTCTTTGCCACCACTTTGTCAAGGAAACGTTTGGCTTTCATAGGGATGCTCTCTCGGCGGGTAGTGCAGCTTCTGTGCCTGCGGCGTTTGTTGGCTTCTTTGGAGTCCCGTCGTAGACGTAGCTGTCGCACTATGCCGCGGAAAGCCTCCCAGACGTTGTGCTGCATGGCGGCCGAAGTCTCGATGAACTTGCAGTCGAACACAGCGGCACAAGCGCGACCCTCTGAAACAGGGAGGAGACAGTTTCAGGCACTTGATCATCTTATCAAAAGAAGAGAAGCATAAACAGACTGAGATTAGGCCTCCTTACCGCTCACTGACACCTCTCTGCGTCGCACCAGGTCACACTTGTTCCCCACAAGGATAATCGGTGTGTTCTGGGCAGGGCGGAAGCGACGCAGGGTTATCCGGAGCTCAGATGCTCTCAGGTATGAGGCCCGGTCAGTTATAGAGTACAGCAACAGGTAGGCATCCCCAGTCTGCATGTACCGCTCGTACATACATTCACTGTCAGTCTGAAAAGCACACACAGGGCTTAGTATGCTCACACACAGGCAGGTGAAGTCTCTTCTTTGATTCATTTTGTAAAAAAACTCACCTCTGAATCCCAGGTGTCAATCAGAGTTATAGAGGCAGGCTCTCCATCCACTTCAATTTCCTTTTCAGTCACTTCATCTGAATTTAAACAGGAATCAAACACTTAGATCTGAGTTAAATCAGCAAAACGTCAAACAGCATTATTATTAGAATAACTGCAGTGCTAAGGTTTTATTATAGAATAAGATTTATTAATCCCATAGCAGGGAAATTTACATTGTTATTGTAAATTTACATTGTTATAGCAGGGCAGCTAACGCAAAAATAGAAGACAAATATGCACTATACAAAGTAGAATAAATACAATTTATTTCTTCTACTTTATGATTTCTATTACTATGTTATTTTATATATATTCATATAACAATATATACACGAGTATTACAGGAAGAATAGAAGTGTAACTTTCTCGGGCACTTTAATAAGGTCTTTCTCTCACCTCCACAGAGCTCGCAGTCGTCGCTGTCCATGCTGTCCGCTGCACCGGCGAAGATGCTGGCGAAAGCCGTCTTACCGACCCCGCTGGCCCCCAGCAGCACCACCCGATACGGTCTCCCGGGCTCCGCGGAGTGCTCCCCGGCGGAGTCGGTGGAGATGACTGAGTCCGAGGAGGACCAGCTCCCTCTGCTCCCGTCCGACTCCCCGGCGGAGCTGGCGCAGGATTTGGAGCGAGAGATGCAGGCGGGGACCCTCGCCAGGAGGCTGTCCGAGAGCGGGTGGCTGCCCGCGTCGCAGATGCTCCACCGGTGGAGCTCGTTCTGCAGGCGGAGGCTGTGACGGCGCACACTGGACAGCATGGTGCCGGCAGCAAAATCGGGATGGACTGGATTATACACAGCGGTGGGATTAAACCTCTTCCAGCACATACAAACAGCCTTCTTACTTCTTAAAAGACACTTCAGAAGCTTTTTATCCTTCTCAGGTGAACCAGAAGCGTCTCGTTTCTCTGGGATTAAAGGTGACTAAACTTAGTCTCAGATAATCAGAAGTTCCCCCCTGTTGGTGTCTACTGCATTAACTCAGGCCCAAGACCTCAATATGCGGCTTAAACCTGTTTCTGCGGAACACCGATTTCAAAGTTTAATTCGTGCATTTCCAAAAATACAAATAAAACACACTTTCTGGATAAATCCCGGAGCGAAATTTACAGCTTCTGCCTTCTTGATGTGTCTGCAGCCTCATCCCTCGGTAATCTCCAGCTGAGTGAAGTCTCTTAATGCCCTGATGGGGTTTCCCTGCAGTTTATATAGACGGATGGGGGCGGGGGGAGGTCACACAAGTAGAGCATGGGAGAGTGGATGCAAAGCCGTGATGTGCTGGGTACTCACTGTTTTGGTTCATGCGCACGGTGTGCGGCAGCTCAGATGATATTAAAATGACTGTGCGGCAGTGACATACGGTTCAGCACCACCGCATTACACGTGTGCAGAGCCTGTAACACTGATATGCTCCTATAGAGACGCCTCACTGCTGAAATTTATTTTATAGGATTCAACCAAAGGTTTGTGACACGTTCACAATTCGTATTAGAAAGTTTATAAATCCAGGATCAATCTGCTTCTGATTACTGTCACAGTTACACTCACTGGCCACTTTGTTAGGGACACCTATTCAACTGCACATATTGCAAATATCAGCCAGTCACATGACAGAAACTCAATACATTTAGGCGCAATACTGAGCATCAGAATGCGGAAGAAAGGTGTTTAAGTGACTTCAAATGTGGCATGGCTGTTAGTGCCACACAGGCTGGTCTGAGTATTTCAGAAACTGCTGATCTGCTATCTGTAAGGTATCTCTAAGGTTTACAGAGAAGGATCTGAAAAAGAGGAAATATCTAATGAGCCACATTTCTCCAGGGGAAAATGCCTTGTTGATGTTAGAGGAGAATGGCCAGGCTGCTTTGAGCTGATAGGAAAGCAACGGTAACTCAAATAACCACTCGCTACCGCCAAGATATACAGAAGAGCATCCCTGAACACATCAAACCTTTAAGCAGATGGACTACGGGAGCAGAAGACCACTCTGGGTTCCACTATGCTGAGCTAACAGTAAGAAACTAAGGCTTGGGATTGCCAAAACTGGACAAGAGAAGATTAGAAAAACTTAGGCTGGTCTGATGAGTCTCAATTCCTTCAGCAACATTCAGAAGGTAGGGTTAGAACTCGGTATATATCATGAAAGCATGGATCCATCAAGCCTGGTAACAAAGAGAGGAAAAGAGCAACCGCTTTCACTTTGCACCATTTCTTTGAAAATTCAGAGTTTATAAAAAATAAAACCTTTTGTTCCTAGAGTTTCTGAATAAACTTGTTAGTATATTAGGATCCATATGTCTGTGAAGGTTCTCAGTCATCCAGGTCATCGTAGTGTAAAGTGTAAGGAGCTTGGAAAGAAAAGCGTCTGGACTTCTTTAAGTTGCTTGAAGACGTTTCACCTCATCTGAGAAGCTTCTTCAGTTCTGAAGGATTCATAGGTTTAGATCAATACAGTAACTGAATTATTGAAAAATGTAAAACAATCAGTAGCGTATGTATGTTCCCAACTAAAATGGCTTTTCTTTTAAATTTAATACCATCACAAGCAGAATTAAAACCAGCTACAATAAAAACAACAATATCTAGACTTCAGTGGTAACATAAAACAATCAAAATGACTATTTGGATGCTCAAGTTTTATAATGTTGCGTCCATCATATGACCAAAAAAGTGTCTGCTGTGAAAAACATCTTTTATACAAATGCCTGGTGGTGAAATCACTTGTGATCATTCTCTCTTGTGAACCTCCAGCTTTTTCTTTTTGTGAAATCTGTAATTTGTGAGATGAAGGTCAGAAAAAAAAGATTACATAAGTTTTAATCAATAGTTTTATTATCTTTAATGTTTGGAATCTAAACAACGTAAATTTATCTGCACTTCATTAAGAGAAACTGGTGAAGGGCTGCAGATGAAAACAAGCTTTTACCAATACATTTTTCTGTTCAAATAAATAAATAAATGCATGCAGTGCATTCAGGTGTAGTTTATATAAATATGGGAGCACTGTGTAAGCCCATGCATGCAGGTCACGGTTGTAAGCATAATAAAAACTCTCATGAATAGAGCGTATCCAAACTGCTTTGGTCTGATCGAACCTCCTTGAGGATAACAGATGGAGGGAGACAGCGCGATGAAGAGCTCGGTCCTTCATACTGTAAATATGCTGTTCAGTGCGACTTGTTCAGACATTCTGTTTTGTTTTCTTACCCTGCAGACAGCATACTGTAAAGCCGACATGTTAACAGCAACCGGTTCACATAAAAGGTTTTTCTCTGTACACAATATTTGCCGCAATGTTCAGAAGCAAGTGGGAACAACCACTAGTATTGTTCTTTCCACCTACACTTTTACCATCTGAAAGCAACAGGCGTGTGTCAAGAACACAAAAAGCCTTCAGTACTATGGTACTATTATGCCAACAGAGCACGTCGCTCTCAGACTGCCAGCTTACTTGTGGTTCCTAGAGTATTTAAAAGTAGAACGGGAGGCAGAGGCTTGGGCCCAGTTTGGATTTGGGAGACAGACACCCTCTCTACTTTTAAGATTCCCTTTTGATAAAGCATATAGTTATGACTGGATCAGGTGACCCTGAATCCTCCATTAGTTATGCCTAGACTGCTGGGGGCTTCCCTTGATGCACGGTTTCTTCTTCACTTTCTTTTTTTCACTCACTGTGCTTATAGTGATTATTATTCATCTCTGGCTTTTGCCCGTGCGCCTTTGTCCCGTATTCCTCCCCTCACTCTCAACCGGTGGCGGCACATGGCCGCCCCTCCCTGAGCCTGGTTCAGTTATAGGTTTCTTCCTGTTAAAAGGGAGTTTTTCCTTTCCACTGTTGCCGAGTTGTTGCTCATAGGGGATCTTCTGACATGTGGGATATTCTTGAACTGAATTAAACTGAACCAGAGCTGCAGCTATTAGTAATTAATTTAAAGAAATGTAAAATAATGATAAAAAAATTATCTTTAGTGTTAACTTTTGCCACTTTCTTTTGTCCAACATGACTGTAAATAGAGATCCCCTTTTATAGAATACAGTAACAGGTTAACTGATAACAAAAACAACAGTCTTTAACTGTGAGTACAAAATGAAGGTGAATCTGCATTGTGTCTGCTCAACTCTGCTCTAAACTATAACAGATGCTGGCTTATTTTTTATATGGACGAGTCAGTAATTACCATTATTCATGTATCAGCGTTGAGAAAGTTCTTTGAGCATAAATGAGCCACACCTCTGCTGCTGCCTGGCCAACCTGGCAGATGATTAACAGACATATCATCATGGAACAAACAAAGGGAGCGCGATTTATTCCCAAATCCTAGTTTTCCCCCAATACAGACCTTTAACATGGCATAAAGCAGCTAATAAATATCAAACATTAAGAAGTAGCATTTAATGGGTTTATTTTAATTTACTAAACTTCCTGGTTAGGTTAATCACATATCAAAAGCTGTGCAATATTTCAAAAAATATTTAACTAATTATTAATTCACTACATTTTATCAGCACATGCAAGACAAAAACAGAGATTTGTTCCATCTAATTAGCACTAATACTACAGTGAATGTGGCTGCACCAGACGCTGAACAAGCTTTGAAGGAAAAGGAGTGGCTGCACCTGATAACGGAGTTTTATATCACAGAATCAACACACCCTGGCTACATAGATTTATTAGCTGCAATTCAGCAGTCGCTGGGTTAAGAAACTGATAACTATCATGTCAAACACCCTCATTATCATCGTACGGTGATATTTTCTGTTTTCTGTCAGAGAATCCTCTTTCTGCCAGAAATGTCTAAATAAAAGCTGCCCTGAGATCAGCTGGCAGCAGCATACTGCCAACGGATTGTAAAAAGTAGTATTTTATGAATGACCTCTCTAACAACATATGCAAATGTCCAGAGAGACTGCATTCAACTTGTAAACTGCATTCAACTCGCAAACATGAGATTCTCATTAGGAAAAGCACTTTTTGAGTGAGGGATTGAGCGACTGAGGGTTATTACAGTAATTGTTGGATTATGCAGCCCACCCCCGACTGTTGTTTTTCCAGACTTTCGGGACTGACGGGCTGCGCTCTCATCTGCGGGACCTGCTGCTCTGCATTATAGCTCTGATCTGCTTGACAGATGACTGGGAAACATTAAATCCTTGTTAAGTGCTGGAGCAGGCCCAGGGTCAGGAGGAGGGGATTGAGGGAAGGGTTACACTTTGGCGGGCTGCAGATTGGCAGGGTGATGTTGATGGTGAGAGAGTGAGAAGTGACCTATTTTTTTTTTTCCTATCGCCTAATACAAAACAGATTTTGATGAAGGTGCTGCTCATACACGGAAGCTGCCCAGTTCAACCCCGGCTTAATCCCAGTCTGATCTGATGGTTCATTTTGGTGTAAAACGTGATGCAGCAGACAATTTAAAGACAAATACTACACTTGGGGAGAATGTCTCTTGGAGGAAGTATAGTAATGATAGTTGGTCATGTACCTGAAATTAGAAGATGGACGTGCACCTTAAAATAAGGAGCAGCCTGGAAAACTGGGAGATTCAGTCAAAGTTGAAATGAAATGTAAATGCTGGTGGAGGCTGAGGAGAAACCAGTTGCGCATAAAAGACCAGGAAACAGTTTTAGCTTTAATATTTGCTTTTGGGAATTTACACTGAAGTTGAATTGAGTTTTTGTTGTTGTCTAGATGTGTCAACTGGTTTTAATCTGACAATATTATTAACCTGTACAAGTCAGGCGGCATGTACTGCATTTACTGTTTGTCAATCTGTGATGTTATGTGTGTGAAATCGTTCCTCGGCACAATAATTGTCATCAACAGGAGATAGAAGGGATGCATAAATGTGCCAAAATATCTGTTTCTTCTGCTTCTCCACTTCAGGCTCAAGGGGAGGATGGAGTCCATCCCAGCTGTAACAGGGCGAGAAGCGGGGAAGACTCTGGGACAGTTCGACCTTCAGTTGGAGGACTAATACACATAAACACAGACAACAATTCACGCTCACATTTATACCTGCAGTTAATTCACCAATTAATTAACCTTATCTGATTTATGTCTTTGTACTGTGAGGGGATGACAGAGTACCTGGAGAAAACCCACACAGGCCTGGAGAGAACATGCAAACTCTCCACACAAAAGACCCGCCTTGGATTCGAACCCAACCCCTTCCTGGAGCAACATCTCCCAAACCTCATGCTACCCACAAAAGTGTTGTGATGTAGACAAAGAATATTATCTTCAGGTTTGAGGGATAATCACATCTGTGTGTAAGCTGTTAAGTAGCGAGATAAAGAGAAACCAGATGGAGGCGCACAATCTTAAATATGTGGATCTCAAGCTTTATACATTTTATAAACCAATTTAACATTAACTGGCTTTTCTGCTTATGCAGTTGCTGCAAGAATACATATTTAAATTTTAAAAGGACTAACACAAAAAATTGTCTGTGATTTAAATTTAAAGACATTAGTTTAAAGATTTTAAACTAATATTTTATGCCTTTTATTTCTAATCCTGTAAAGTTATACAGAGAACAGTACAGGAACAATAACAAAAGGAGCACCACAGAAAATCAGAGAATAAGTAGGTTGATCAATATTGTCCATTGGATTGGATTCCAGCTAACTGATGGTGAACATTTGTTTCAGAAGGGCAGTCTGCTTTTCAACAATGTAAGCTGTTAATTCTTTGCTAGGTAGCAACCACATAAATCTGCTCAAGCTCAAGTGCGTCCACAGAGGAGCCACCAAGCATCGAGTTCACATCCTGAATCCTAAATAAGAAGCACAGATGGCATCTAGTGTCCATGCTGATGCACAAGCGTCGGAATATTTCTGAAACATTTATCCAGCTTTGACGTCAGAGACACCTTGACTATTAATGAATGAAATATGGGAAATGCAACCTCAGTGGGGGTTACATCAGAGGTTTGGCTATCCAGCTGTGACAGTGTAGTTAGATCTTCCACTCAGGTCCTGGGATCACAAGGACTAAGTGCCCAATCTGTCTTCATCAAAACCACCGTGTCCCTTCCTCCCCCTCCAGCGGCGGAAAGTCATTCACCCTTTAAATCGTCGAGCTGGAACTCGGCTTAAAAGGGGGATTGGAGGTTCAGCCAGCGGCAGCCAGTAAGAGCTTTACAGAGAGAGAGAGAGAGGAAGAGAGAGACAGACAAATTCCACCTCACGCACCCACCAGCACATGGCCTCAAAGACCTGATTAGGATCAATATCCTGTTTGGAAGAGTGACACTCTTCAGTCCGGCACGTGTCCGATAACAATAGCGAGGAGATGCGACGCAAAATACAATTACTCTGAAACAACAAACAGCATCTTACATCAGCAAAGCCAAGCTGCAGCAGGACCCGTAGTAAGTTGCTTGGTGACAGTTGCTAAGCCACCACTGGTTTCTGTCTAAGGTCTCTCTCTCTTTTTTTTTTTTTTTTTAATGTCTGAACTCAGGGACTTTCAATTGTGGTGAAGATGCTGTCCTTACTTTACGAGGTTACCAAGTTTTCAGGCAGATTACCCTGAAATTTTGTTTAATGGTGCTTGAACTAAGTTGGGGAATATTACACATATCAGTAGAATTCTTTTTTAACTTGGTTCTATTATTCACCTACTAAAAGGACTAAAACTAATCAGAAGAGCAGGAGTAATCAGCCTCAAGGTGCTTTAGGTTGTAAGGTAAAGACCTTACAATAATACAGAGGAAGCAGAAAACAATCAGATAGCTCACGGAAATCAGAAATCCAGTATTGTAAGTCAAGAGTGTTGCGTTTCATATTTTATTATAAATTACTATTTAAACAGTATAAATACTGTATGTAGGTATTCTTCAGCCTAATTCAGTACATGCAGCTACAATCATGTGGGAAAACTGCAGATTTGAGAACTGTCCAGATTAAGATCTAGACGGTTCTCCACCCAGAGGGTAAGTCGCACAAAGTCACTGTTCAGGATGCTGCAGCGAAGCCTGTTGTTGGAAAGTTCATTGGAAGGGAAAAAGTGCAAAAAGCAACCTGGGTGATGGTGACCTTGAGAGGATTGTTAAGAAAAGTTAATTCAAGAACTTGGGAGAGGCTCACTAAGACTGACTGAGGCATGTGCTGGAGCACCATCAGCACAGATGTCTTCAGGAAAGGAGCTGTGGCTGTCATATTCCTAATATCCAACCACTCCTGAACCAGACAGTTTTACGTCACTGTTGCTCAATGATCCGAGGTAAGTAAACTTTGCATTTCATTTTGAAATCAAGGTCTGGAAGAACTGTGGAGAGGGACACAATCCAGTGCAGTTTGGTGATTCAGTGGGTCATCTGCTGATGTTTGCAGTGGTTGCTCCTCTGTGTTTTACCAAATCCAAAGTCAGTGAAGCATTTAACCAGGAAACTTTAGATTCAGAGAATTAATGCTTCCATCTGCTGACTGCTGATCTATGATGAAAAATATCCGACTCAGAAATACAGATGATCTGTAAACTGCTGTAAAAGCAGCCTGGGCTTCAGTGACGCCTCAGCAGTCCAACAAGCTGATCACCTCCATGTTACAACACACTGACACAGTAATTTGTGGTAAAGGAGCTCCAACCAAGAAGTAAGCTTATAAATAATTATACCTTTCAGAAGCTGGACATTCCTGTTAATCTCTTTTTTTTTTTAAAAAAAAAGGTCTCAGGAACTATTCAGTTCTCCGGTATTTCCTGTACACATAGAGCACTAACAATAAAAATAAATAAATCTTTGAATCTTTTTTTAATGGGTGATTCAATTTTATTTATTTAGCCCCAAATCAAACCTGTCGCCTCAAGGTTCTGACAACATCCAATATGCCACCTCCTCCAGGAGGACAACAAGATGTTTCCAAGCCAGCCAGATGAGATAATCTCTCCAGCGACTGCCCCGTGTCGCGAGGTCCTGGTGGCTAGGCCTTAGCCCAAAAAAGTGATGTGGGTTCAGTGCTTAGTAGATCAGATGGCAGTCCCAGGTGAAAGTCCTGGCGCTCCGATCTCTGGCGTTCAAAACTGGCTATACTAACACTGAAATATTCACCTCACGTTTATTGAAAATAAAATATATGAAAGTTTCTGAGGAGCACTAGCATACTAAAACAATAATGTATAACACCACATATCTGTGTACATCTTGGCTCTGTATGTAGAAGCCAATTATCTATAAATTGTATTCCCAACACCAGTCAGTTATCGAGTACCTGCACATCTCAATTAGCATCCACACATTTACTTAGGCAGGTTCATTTTGCTGTTTTCTTTCATATACTTGCACTTCTCTTTGTGATTTCTACATCCTAAACTGATGAGCTTCCGGAGGGCCTACATTTGATAGCAAAATGACATATTTAATATATTGCACAACATGCAACGTTCATATGAGGCCGAATCCTGGCACAGGAAGTGTTGTGTTTCAATTCCCATTGTGTCCACAGAATAACAGCAGGTGTGTGCGTAATCGTCCAACTGTCATATGCATACAAAAAAGTTATCATCCCAGAGACCCATTTATTATACAACAAAGTTGCTTAACAATCACGCACTGTGGTGATCCTCGAATAAATGATAATTGCACTGCATGGAAATGCATTGTATACTAGAGCACAGTCAATCTGACAGACCGAGACTCAAATCATATGTGAATTCTGGGTGTGCACACTCACACGCAGAAACTACATGCTGTAACTCCCACGCGGCAGCTATGTGTTGTAGAGCATGAACAGACCAGTGTCATCCAAAATAATAGACTGAACAGACTGCAGTATGGCCCACATCGACAGCCCAGCAGATTTGCTCGCTCCACAGTAACGTGTGTGGTCATTGCATAACAAATTCTGACATTAAAGCACGACAGTGGAGGCCAGAGATGCTTTGCCCTTCCCATTGGGATGGGTGGGTGGGGGCTCATTCTCACTAAGCAAACTGCTGTAAACAAATTCTTTTGAATGTAAATACATTCTCTCCATTCACTGGGCACCCCACAGAAACATAAATCCTACCAATGACATAATAAATATTCCCTTGGATAGAAATGTCTGTTGAATGGCCGTACCCATGATATAAATCTGTATTTTATATGCGCCTCTTCCACCAGCAAGAACTTTTCAAACGCTGACAAATGTTAAACATTTCTTAATCATTTATGCTTATTTTATAGAATTATACAGTGAATTATTTTGCATAAATAAACAAAAGGTGAATATTTTAGGGCAATACAGAATCTCATGAGCAAAGCGGTTTTAAAACTACTGGAAATAGCGTAACGTGCAGCAGTGGTGGAGCGTTATTCATACGTCAAATCGAGGCTGACAAAGTCCAGAGGACCTGAAGAGGTTTGTGCAGAAAGCTATGCGAGTGTGCGTCACGCGAGTTGGTTGTTTACTGGGCTGCGTGAGAGATGGTGGTCTGGAAGGCGAAAGTGATGTTGTTTCGCGCGTGATCGAGGTAGGGGTCAGAGAAGGAGTGTGTGTCACCGGAGAAATGTCTCCACTGCATGAGCTCGGACATGCTGAGATGCTTCTGTGTCGCCCCCTTACGGTCACCTTGACGACCGAGCTGGCAGGGCCGTTCGGAAACCAGCTCCTCCTCCTCTGTGATAGCTGAAAATGAAGACCGCAAAGATGTGAGGAGGCATGATTCTTTGTCTTTTCGTGCTCTGGTGTCAGCATGTGTGGCGTGTATGTGAGCCTACCGCTGAGTGTGCCATCCATGCCGCAGCCACAGTTCAGCAGGTCATGAGTCAGGCAGGGCGTCTCCGTCAGGCTGAAAAGATCTCGCAGGTCACTGGTGGAGAAACTCGTGTGCTCTGCCCCTTTCCCCATGTCAACCACGGTTCCAGAGAGTCCCTGTTTGGACACCTGTCGCTGAAATATACGCTCCTCAATGGTGCCTGAGAGAAAGAAACAAAACTTTAAAACACTGTTGATATGGTGCACTTTTTTTTTTTTTGTTCGGAATTTGTATTTACGTGTTCTTGCCTGCAGTGAGAAGACGGTAGATGTGCACAGTCTTCTTCTGTCCATCTCTCCACACCCGAGCCATGGCCTGGACAGAGAAGAGGGGGGAGGATAACACACACGTATTCAGTGCCCTCTGCTGGATTTGCATGTATTCGTACACAAGGGAAGCTTCACACTTGTTCGATTCAATTCATCTCCCCTAAGCAACGACCTCCGGGCCATAAATATTGGGCCAAAGTGTGTCAAAGGAAATCAGTTCTCACAGATTTCCATATTAGAAATGCCTATTTTTTTAATACCTATTTGATCTTTTTCTCCCTGATAACAACACTGATAATTTTCAGTTTCTTTTAAGTGTGTCTTAGTGAAATCCTTCACATGTTTTGGTTCCTGTCATTTCCATCGTGTTCTTTTTTTATTTTCATCGTGGGGTTTTTTCCCCCACTTCTGTTGTTTTTTAATATTTCTGTGTCATGGTTACCATGTCCATCTTTTACATACAGCTCACGATGGATACCAATAAAACCAAAGGCACTTTTAAACTTCAAACAACCCCAACATTTGAGTTTTTCTACCTTTTCAGACTATTACTGTTTGTATTTTACCTGAATGTCATTGGCAGGGTTCCAGTCGATGTCGTATAGCACCAGGTGGGAAGCGCCAATGAGATTAAGCCCAACCCCACCTGCTTTAGAGCTCAGCAGAAACAGGAAGTTCTGAGAATAGGGACTGTTGAAACTGTCGACCAGTCGCTGCCTCTGGTTCGTGGGGGTATGTCCGTCCAGCCGACAGAAGGTGTAGCCCATGTGTACACACAGGTCCTGGAGCAAGTCTAGCGTCCGAGTGTAGTTTGACACTACGACCACCCTGCAGGAGCACACCTACTATCAAATGTGACGCTTGATAAATAAAGTTTAAAAAAAATCCAGATGATCCAAACAATCAATAGCATCTTAGCGTCACACAAAAACACACCTGTCTGAAGAGCTCAGCTGTCTAATGGCGGCAAGCAGGTCCGTAAGAACCAGCAGTTTTCCAGAGTCAGCCATGGTGAATCCTCCTGAAGAATAGGATTCTGGGAAGAGATCTGCCAGCCCCTCATATAATGAACTCTCCACAGAGCCAGCATCTGTCCTCTCCTACCAACAGAACAACCCATGTTCATGGTTAGGACTGGGATTCACGATTATATATTTATAGTTTCCACTATGATCACAGGTTTCTGTCCCCCCAGCCAGCTCATAAAAAAATTAACCTTAACAGTGACGTGGAGCAGTCCGGGGTGATTACAGAGCTTTTTCAGTGCGGTGATGCAAGCCAGATGTGTGTGGGTTTGAGTGGAGCCCTGAAGGCAGGCCCTGAAGACTCTGTGGCAGAGGAGGTGCTTGTACAGCTCTCGTTGCAGAGGGGACGGCTCGCAAAACAACGTCCAGTCGAGGCGAGGAGGCAGGTAGCGGTTGATGATTTCCTGCGTCCGCCTCAAGATGAACATGCCAGTCAGACGAGAGAGCTCGGTCGCTCGCTCCTCTCCCAAAACTCTCTCCTCCTGTTGGCAGTGGAAGATGTAAGATCAGGTTTAACACCAGATAACATTTTTATAACAACTGCACAGGAAAGAGAAAGGAGATGGGATTACCTCTGTGCATGAGGGCTGTCTGGAGCGCAGGATTGGTTCCTCGTATACTTTTCTATAAGCAGTCGATGAGCCCAGAATCCCAGGGTTCACAAACTCAATGATGGCGTAGAACTCCTGCAGGTCGTTTTGAACTGGAGTGCCTTCAAAAGCACAAAAAACAGTCTGTTATAAAACATCTGCAAGCAGTTGTAGCTGCCATTCAGAAACTCCCTTATCGCTTTCACCTGTAAGTATGACTCTGCGATTACACTTGAGGCTGCTGAGGGCTGATGATGTTTTGATGTTGCTATTCTTTAATCTGTGACCCTCATCACAGATTATAAGACCAAAATCAACTTTCTGGACCTGAAAACAGAAGGAAATTACAAGATAAGAGTACAAAGATCAAACAGCTTCGTTGGAAAAAGCACGCTATGAGACATCGGGAGAACATACCTGCTCCAGGCAGCGCAGCAGCATTTCATAGCTTATCACAAGAACGGTGTGCAGTGGGGACAAAACAAACTGCTCTATCCTGTGGTCCTAAATACATTTCAATGAAGAAAAAAATGGAATTACTTAATAAACTCCAGATTAAAGTAGATGATTCATTCAGATACTTGTTCTCATTTTAATTATTTACAAAAAAGATATTAAATCAAGAAAAGCCGGCAATAAAAATGGAGTAACATAATTAAGTTATTGAATAAGAGAGAAGAATTATTGCAATAGAATAAAATAGAAAGCTTATAATAAAATGGATGGATTTTTTTTAAAACCACAGACATGTAACTAAGAGCATGTGGGTTCCTTCTGAGTTTTAAGCAGTGTGACTTGTTGCTGTATGCACTTTAATACAGAATGGATAACAGGTTATATACATATGCACTAAAGCAGTGAGTTCACATTCGCTTTCCAAATAAAATCATGTTGTTTCATGATTAACTGAACCAAGGACTTGTAATTATAAAACAGAATAACCTGATCCACAGTGAAAACACTGATCCTCTCACGGCCCAGCCACTTGTTGAATTCTGCGGCCCAGTTCTGTACCAGGCTGCCAGGTGTAACCACAAGCACACGCTTAGCAACTGGCCTCCCACCATAAGGTCCCTGCTTCAGCAACGTCCAAGACAGCGCCACGCTCTGGAGAGTCTTTCCCAGACCCATTTCGTCGGCCAGGATCGCACCGTAGCAACCTGCAGCTCTGAAGCACAGACACATAAGCACAACATCAAACCAGTGGCTCCGTTTTGTTTTGTTTTGTTTTTTGTGTGGCGCTACAACAGATTAATTAAGAGGTTTTTTGCACAGCATTTCATGATAGCCAAACAGCACTGTCACCTCATGCCCATGACACACTCGTAGAGGAAGAGCAGGCCATCCCTCTGGTGCGGTCGCAGGTGTGTGGTCAGGTGTGGGTCAAGCACAACATCGACCATAGGAAGCCCTGACTTGTTATTTAACCACTGGTGGTTGGCGGAAGGGCGAGGCATCACCAGTGCACCTAAAACGATATGAAATAATATTATTAAAATACATTATAAATATATTTTTTGCCAATTTATGTAGGTAATAACTTAATGCATCATCAAACTCCAACTTTATCCACACACCTGGAGCGAGGGGGTCATGGCGAGGTCTGCGAGTTTGTTCCTCCTCTGGTTTTGTTTCTCTGTGGCCCGCTCCGCCCACCATTGTTGGAGGGCAAAAAGGTTTGAATGCCAAGCGGCAGGAGGGTGGTGGAGCAGACTTTGTGTTTAACTCCACTCGCTCTGTTTGGACCTCCTGAAAACAGCGCCCCTTGGCAAAGTCCTCAGCAGAAATGACTCCCATCACCTCCACCTCTTTCCCACCAATCATGAGAGTCTCTCCCTCGGAAAGCGAGGCCAGCTCCGACACCTTGTAGCCACTACCTACAGTTCAGATATGCACACTTGTCAGGATCACGTGTAGTAGGAGAAATCAACTAGTATTGACCTACTTAGCCCTTTAGCATATTTTAATGTTTAATGCAGTAAGCTTCAGTTAAGTGTAAAAAGTATGCTTGTAGAATTTTATTTAAGATTTGAGTATTTAACTATTTTCCAGTGTTTCATGATCCAAAAACAGGCCTCTGGGGCTGACTATGCACAACTAAGGCAAAGAGGCAATAATACCTTACTTGACAGAAGCCTGGGTATTTTCCTGTTATTTTTATATTTGATCTTGAGTAAATTAAATGTCAGGTAAATAATTTTAATTACAGTACTGATTACTTTGCTTTCATTGAGTCTTAAGTCAGTCTTAATTTCTTTATATTTTGCAAGGAAAATGTGAAATAAATAGGTTCAGCAATTTACTGAAATGTGTAAATGGAGTTTTTTTGGTGCAAAAATCACATTTTATGCCTTTCACACTCTGTCACCTTTGATATTCTTGTTAGATTAGACAAAAGAAATGTAAAGAAATTATGTATTTTTCTGACAAGCTGCTAATGATAAAGTACTTGTCTTTGCCAAGTTGTTTGTTATGTAACACTGGCTCATCCTTCGAATTAGGTGCCTTTTTATTGCTTGAATAATTCATAGATCTGCATTTACAAGACTGCAGTGAAAATGAGTGAAAAAGTTGCTGATGTTCAAAGAAAAACTTTGAAAGTCCTCGAGAAAGCCTGGAGAACTACAAGTCTAGCTCCTTGGAAGCCAAATATAAAGAAATGCAGGCTATCTCAAGGCTTTTTGTATATAGTATTATATTAAAATTGGGCAGTTGTCATTTTAAATACAAGCAACAACTATACAGGTGACGAATTAAAATTTGATGTTGGTGTCCGTCTTACCCTTTCCGATATCCTTCCCCTCCATATCTTTAAGAGTGACTGTGCGTCCTCTTGTCACCAGCACTGCGTCTCCCTCCCAGCGCTTATGTTTCTTCTTGCTGGCCTTACACCACACCACACTGAAGTAATGCGCCCCGTCCTGACTGCAGCCAGAGTCTGAGCCTGCAGGAGGCTGAGGGGTTTGGGGAGACCCAGGAGGGCCATCATTCACTCCTGTAACACAAAGACATAAAACAAAGTCAGATCCACCAGATGTACATGGGAAATTGACCAGCAGAGGTCACTGTCGCATCAAGCTTTTCAGCATAAAGGCTTCTACACGCCATTGTTGGCTCCACCTATCATGGAAACAAAATACAACATGTACAAGGCTCAAACAGTTAGCACCGTGAAACAATGCAAATGTCAGCAGATGCGGTCACCTTATGATCTTTCATCAGCTTCTACAAGACGGATTAAAGATGATTTCCTATAAAAGTGGAACACGTGACTTGGAAATAAACAGAGGACCAGAGGAAAATGGATCTTCTTTTTAATACAAACACGTGAACGCATAGACAAACAGTAAGAGAAATGGGCAACACTTGTATAACAACAGTACAATACAATCAATGTTGAACTCACAATAAATAGCAGTAACACCAAAAACCATCAGGGCCCCTCCCTTCTTTTGTTCGCGCAGCCGGTCAACAGTTCAGCAACCAGCGAGAATTACTCACTCGAACATTTTTGTTATCCCAATAACAGATTAAGGCCTTCAAAAGTTTACCTTGTGCTTCAGTCCTGGTATCTCTAAAATTTGCTACTGGAGTGCTTTCTTGTGGCGACATGAATGGTTTTTGTACGAAGTCTACAGAATGAATAAAAGCGGCTATAAAAATTGTTTTGATAACCAAAACCTCTAGTGGAAAGTGGATTTCTACAGATGCCAGAATGGGTGGAAATGTTCTTTACACAGAGATAACAACACGTCGCTCACACTGACATCAAGTGCTTTAACTCTTACATTCATATTTTTCCAACAATCTTAGACAATAAAGATCATTAATGCCTTGCTGGCACTCCTGTAATTAGAGACTGGTGGTAGGTGTAGGCAGGAAGAGCACCACTGAGGTACATTATCAGTCAATACTACAAATATTCCCTTCCAAAATTTGGACTTTTATACATATTGGCCTGTCACAGTGTTACTGATGTGAGCTTTGTTTTATTACATAGATGTTTGTCCCCACTTTTGGTACTCATGGACACGATGATGCATTTTTAACACAGACAAGCACAAAGACGGATGGCAGCAGGCGTTATTATCCTAATTATCCTGCAGGACGTAAACAGGTTATCTGTGTGTATACGAGGCACTATGTTTCCAAAAGAAAGTCAAGTCCTGAAACTGATCTCACACAACCAAAATAAAACAAAATTGGTGACTGCTCCAAAGCACTTTTTTTCCTTTTTCTTTTTTTTAAAAACTGTACTACTCAGAGCCCCTCCCTTTCTCACAGTGACCACAGAAGTGCATGTTGATACTTGTTATAGAGAAATGGGCAGTCCGTGTCTCAGTCGGGTTGCCTTCAGTTTCTCCACTTTGATCTTGGCTCGCAGCAGTTCCTCCTCCAGTTCCTGCTTCCTCTTCAGCCCCTCTCTCTTCTCCTCCAGGTACAGGGCCACCTTCCTGTGATTGGCCAGCACCAGCTCGTGCTCCTCTTTGGCCAGTTGCAGAGGCCGAAACCTGTCCGGCTCGTGGTGAGGGTAGATGTCGTTGGGGTAGAGCTCATGGCGTAAGGGCAGCGGCGAGGTGGAGAGAGGGATGTTAACAGAGGAAGGAGCTGGAGATAACGACGCTTCATAATCATGGATGCTGCCCAAGTCCTGCTCTCCCTCTCGCTCCTGGCCTCCTTCCAGCCGTGGTCCTGTGTGCGCTGGGAGGATGGGAAGGTCTGGCGGTGGCTTTACATCCTGTTCAGCGTCCAGCTGGACCACCTCATGGGGGATACTTGGGACAGATGCAGAGTAATCCTGAAGTCCAGCCAGAGATGAGCTGCTGCCAGGATGTTCGATAGGAGAGTTGTGCTTGCTGTATATTAATCTACAAATGGGAAAAACAGGATTAAAAAAATAAATAAATAAGTGAGCCTGGAGTGCTTAAGCAGCATTTACTATATCTTGTTTATGTGAAGTGTGTTGAAACCTCTGCAGGTAGGTAAATCAATCAAAGAATTAGGTGAATGATCAGGGAACATTAAAGGGAGTGAAAGGAAATTAAAGGATTTGGCAACAAGTCTTGGTGGTTACAACCTCACACGTGTGAAGCGTTTTTGATCCCACTCTTATTCATCACTAGGATTTCTAACTGTGATGACTGCCTTTTAATCTGAATTATTCAGTGTATTTTTCTCCTCTGCGTACTCTCTTAATCCAGCATGAGGATATTTAGCAGTGTCTTACTTTTTGTAGTGCTGAGAACACAAGATAAATAATTGTTTTGGAGCCAAGTTTCTGATAGAATTATCAATGTGAAAACCAGACCTATGTATTTTCCAAATGTACTGATGAGCCGCCAGTAAATGATGGCAGGTCATGCAGTATGTCCTCTTGAGCCTGACAGTGTTCAGTGAGTAATCTGATTGGGTTTGGGAGCATGAACAGCAGCCCCTCCTCTCCCTCGGTATGTCCAAAACTCTCATGTGACTTGTGTTATCCTTTATCTTTGTGTGTGTATGTGTTCTCATAAGTGCAACCGTACCTGCGCAGCGCCTGGTCCTTTTCGTGGATGGGCACGTGGTGAAACAGGTGAGGGATCATCTCCATAATTCTCCTGGTTGGCTCGGAGATGCTTGCTCTGTACTCTGGCTGGGCGTGTCTCCTCTGCATCACTTCCTGCTTGGCTGACTCCTTCAGTCTCTTGTAGAGGGTCCGGAGGCCCTGAGCTGTGCGATGGGGTCTGTCTCCTCCCAGGGCATTGTACTGTTCAGCAACAGTGTCCCAGCACTTGTTCTTGTCCACGATGACCGCGTGCTTGTTGGTGTGCTCCTCCAGGATTCGGATGTGAGGCCGGACCAGCTTCAACAGGTCCAGCTTCTCAGAGAGGGTGAAGTTGGAGGAGCGGGCTTTACCCACCATACTGGACAAAAACACAGAGCTGGATGCCATCTTCTAGCATACTGGGCTCACGCAGACCAAGTCTGGCCTATGGCTGTCACCCTTTAGTAACCACACTCAGTGGTGTGGGCTTCTCTCTCTTCCCACCTGTCTTTTTTTCAGTCCCCGCCGCTCTCTTCTCCTGGTCCACGGTGACACACCAACACTGGTCTAACTCAGAGACATGTCACATTTCCCCCCTTCGTCTTCTTCCTCTCCAAATCAAACATAGGCTATGTCTAACAAGTGCATGGATTCTCACACTACTCCTGGACTCCCTCTCAGCTACGTTGCACAACAAAAACAGGCTGTGCTGCACACAATAAGAATCAGGCTTAACTAGGCCAGCCTCGTTTAGGCCCCCGCCTACCGCGGAGGGCTTTGGATGAATTCCTCCCAGCTTAGGCTGACGTAGCTAAGCCGCTTAAGCCCAGCCCGACCTACTTACAGCTCGGTCTCTCTAAACCCCAAACCGAGCACAGCACAGAGCACAGCAGAGATACACCGGCTCTACAGTGTGACAAAGGGAGTGCTGCAGAGGGACACTGCCCTCTGCACATGTGCCACAACAGTTTGCAAACAGCACACTGTAAGGTGTTAAAGTGTCACATGTCTAACGTCCTAAAGTGAGTGATGCTTTGAATCAGCGCCGGCTTAACTAACTGAACCGGGGGGGAGGGGTCTGTGAGCGCGCTGCGCATGTCCGTGGAACCCGCGCTTCTGGCCGTGCTTCAGTGTAGAATGAATGCAGACGGGGAACGCCAGCTCCGCAGCGCACGCGGCGACTTCGTTGATTAAATACGTGTGTGGGGCGCGTGCAAAAACAGCTCCAGGAAAGCGTGCTCGCGCCGCGCGGTCTCAGGAAGTAAAACAGAAGCACTGGCTGCTCCGACAGGAGGAAGGGGAGGAGAAGGAGACGCTGATCCCGAGCACAGTCCGAATCTGGCCGCTAATTTGCATAATGCTGAACCTGCTGTCACTCAGCCTTCGCCCGCCCGGTTTAACATCTATCCTGTGTGCGTGTTATTATTAGACAGAGCGGAATGCTATTTATATAAACGTTATATCTCATTATAGTGTCTGCTTGAAGCCTCTGCGCGGGGTTTGCTCGAGTTAGACTTTGCAATATAACAGCGAATTTAAACAGCAGTGGTTGGTACGTGTAGGGCACATTATGAGGAATAATCGCTAATGTGGTGGTGATGATGATGATGTCCATGTAATTTATAATACTGGCTCTGCAGTGTTATAAATTACATGGACAGGCCAGTAGCTGTAAACTCTCTTTTGGGACCAGCCATACCTTATTTTACACAGCAAACATGAAAAAGCTTCAGGTCCTGAATGATCCATTTAGGACCGACAACCTCAAGCCAAATATTTGTAATTAGTAACGTCCCTGCCTTTAATGCTGTGTATCGATTAACCGATTATACAAATGTAGCCCAAAAAACCCCAAAATAGATTGCACGACACATTTTTAAGGAATAAATTACAAAAAATAAAAAGCAAAATGCCCGATGTTGCAAATATGATACAAATTTAATCTCATATATCAAATTACTATTTTTTTTTTTTGTCAGAAGGGTCATTGTACGCTACATTTTCAAAAAGTTGGAAAGTTATTTTATGGTTCAGGGTTTAAAGGATTTAGAAACACGATATATTATCTTGTATATTATTATAATTATGTTGTTTATAGAAATCCTGGAGGATTTTCCGGTTTGTGTTCTAGTCACTGCACATTTTTGTGTTGTTTATTTACTATTTAATATTTCTTCTTTTGTACTGATATGGACTGCAGGTGGCTGTGAATGCAAAGTAGATGGTGTGGCTCAAGTAAATATACAGCAGAGCTTTGTGTTCAAGGTGACAGTGTTTGTATCATCTCTATCTTTCTTTTAAAAAGACAACAGAATCAGTATTGTTCTGTATGTACACATTAATATACATGATGCTTTTTGCCTGAGGCAAAAAAAAAAATTGCCAGCAGTGTGACAACGTCTGTCCCCCTTCCTCATCTTTTGCATATTTGTCACATTTACATGTTTCAGATCATCAAACAAATTTAAATATTAGACAAAAATAACCTGAGTAAATTCAAAAAGTAATTTTTAAATTATAATGTATTAAGGGGGGAAAGTTATCCGAGCCTACATGAAAAATTAACTGCCACCTTTGTAAAATCATAAATTAATTGATTAACCACAATTTTTAGAAAGTTAAGTTCCGTTTCTCTGTCTACACCCGAGTCTGATTAATGCCAGACCTGCTGAGTTACTAAAACCAGTCTGACAAAGTGAAGTAGGTTCAAAGATAAAGCAACACATCATGCCACGATCTAAAGAAACAGCTGAGAAACAAAGTCACTGACTCACAACTGTCAGTCAGGCTTTGGCTTTGGGTTCCAGTGAACCACAAATGAAGAAAACTGAACAGCGGTGAACCTTCCCAGGAATGACTGGTCTACCAAAATTACTCAAAGAGTGCATCGACGAGTCATCCAGCAGGTCACGAAAGAACCCAGAACAGCATCTAAAGAATTGCAGGCCTCACTCACCTCAGTTAAGGTCAGAGTTTATGATTCAACAATAACAAAGAGAAGGCATCCATAGGAGAGTTCAAGGAGAAAAGTACTGCTGACCAGAGAGATCACAAAGGCTCGTCTCACATTTGCCAAAGAAAAACATCTTGATGATCCTCGAGACTTTTGGGAAAATATTCTGTGGACTGACAACACAAAAGTTGAGCCTTCTGGAAGGTTTGAATCCTGTTACATCTGACGTAACACAGCATTACATAAAAAGAGCATCGTACGAACAGTCAAAAGTGGTCGTACAGTACTCTGATGTCTACGTGGACAATTTGCTGCAATTGAACCATGAATTCTGCTCTTTATCAGAAAATCCTGAAGGAGAATGTCCAGCCATCTTTTTGAGTCCTGAAGCTTAAGCTCAGGTTCTGCAGCAGGAAATTGATCCAAAACACACCAACTCAAAATGGCTTAAAAAAGAAAAGAAAAAAGAAGAAGAAGAAGACGGTTTTGGAGTGTCCTAGTCAAAGTCTGGATTTAAATGTGTTTGAGAGGCTTTGACATGACCTTAAACAAGCCACTCATGCTGGAAAACCCTCCAATGTGGCTGAACTAAAGTAATTCTGCAAAGAAGAGTGGGCCAAAATTCCTCCATAGTGATGTTAAAGACTCATTGCTACTTATCGCAAACACTTGATCGCAGTTCTTGCTGCCAAGGATGGCACAAGCAGTTATTAAGTTCAAGGGCAATTACTTTTTTCACACAGCATCAGGTAGGTTTAGACAGCTTTTCCCCCTTAATGAATAAAATCATCATTTAAAAAAAAACCCCACTTCATTTTGTATTTGCTTGGGTTGTCTTTTTCTAATATTAAAATGTATTTGATGATGTCAAACATGTAAGTGTGACAAATATGCAAAAAAAAATGATTAGCAATAAAGCAAAATGAAATCTTGCATAGATTTATTGCTCCAGACGCCTTGAGGCTAAAAACGATTGAAAACCATAATTAATGACATTTTAGAATATTTGTCATAAATAAAGTACAATTATCAAAAACAATAATAGTCCCATTAAAAAATATTAATGTATAAAATATAACAGAGCCCACAGCTTGGTCACTTGAGCGCTAATGAAACAGAAACGGCTGTTTCAGTAGAATCTTCATGACTAAACTACCTAAACCTAATGAGGCATCAGGTATGCTGCATGCTGAGGCTTGCACTGTCTTTGTCATTGTAACACACAGGGTTAATTGGTTTAGCTTTTAATCTCACCTGCATTTAATTAAAAACTAATTGGAAGTCTTGTTTGGTTTAAGAGCTATCCATCTTAAATAACAGCTTGTAATGGAACCATGATTTTGTTTTCTGGTGGAAATCTTGAAGCTTTTCTCATTTTCAAACGTTGCATCTCCTTGTCTCCTCAAGGAGAGGGGAATGCTTGCTGGATTAACTTTAAGCAAAGACACGCAGGTATACTCTTCACGGTCAAGAAAAATGGTGGGAGGCACAGCTGGAATACTTAAATCATGGTACAAGAAGAATCCTATCTGAAACTCTACCTCTAAGTTGTAGCAATAACTCAGTGATCACACCATCAACCCTTCACTATTTGTGGGTGTGATTAAAAAAATAACTACGTTTAATTAAAAGAAATATAAAAGTCATCATGAGCAATGTTATGTCCATCTGATTCATCAGACTCCTTTCCTTCCTGGCCTTCCACTCTTTGTTGTGGTCTTTTTTTCCTCTCTCTCTCATATGAGGCAAACGTATTTGTCCCCATATTTGTCTTTGCACATTCCCTGACATACATTGCTGAAACTATGAGAATCTCCCTCCAGGAATCAACTGACATTTGTAAGTTTTCATATTGCTGCTATGATTATTAAATTGGGCATAAGAAGTGAGAAGATGGGGCAAGAAAAAGGCAAGGCTTTACATGGCTGTTTGTTTTTTACCTGCTGGTTTATAGTCTTCAGCAGAGGCTCCTAATCCAGGGTTCTGATGCTTTGTCTCAGCCTCATTTTCCTTACTCTCAGTTGCACTGAGAACACGAGCCAGAACCTTTGACAAGGCTGGGGCAGCTTCAGGCTGGACGTTAAACTCTGTCTTACTTGCACCTGGTGTTGCAAGGCTTCTCTGGATCTGCGAAATGAGGTACGGACAAAAGAGAATTCTTAATATGAGGAAGTGTGATTAAAAAAATAATGGAAAATAATCAAATTAGAATTATAAATACTGAGGGTTTAATACTGTAGGAAAAATGTTGAGAAAAAAAATTACTTTATCCAGTGCATTGCCTGAACCAAGTTTGGGGGTCAAAGGCTTGGATTGAGCCACAGAAAGTGAAGTACATGCACCAGGTGGCACAAATCGAGACTTTTTCACTGCATTACCCAAGAGCTTGCTGGGAGCTCCAGAGCGCCGCATCTTTCTTTTTCCTAAAGACAAAAAGCAACCGATACAATAGTCAGATTGTCTATTCTTATTTAATTCACTTAATGTACAGAATTCACCTGCTTGCTGCATACATGCTACTACTGTACATTACCTAATGTATATATTATATATAATGTCCCCCCTTTGCACAAGTCGAGGAGCGTGTCAGGTTACATTTCACTGTGTGTTATACTTGTATAACTATACATGTGATGAATAAAGAACCTTGATCCTACAAGCAGATTAATAAAATACAAATACAGTAACATTTGGTTGACACAAAATCCCAACAAACACCTGGACTTGCCTTAAGGCGTTACTGCATGATTACCGCTTATTACAGACGGTTTAATATCCTTTGAGTGGTTTAAAATCAGGGGGGGGGAAAGAAAACAAAAATATCTTCCTCAAAGGTACTCACTTTAATAACTTCGTGAGGCATGTAGCAAAAACTATCTCGTCCGCTCAAAACAAATCCAACTCCAACACTATTCCTTTTAATGTCACAGTCCTTTAGCATTATATGAACACATCTAGCTAATGATTTGTCCCTATTAATAGCAAAAAATTGAAAACTTGGATTATTTGCATATGTAAATTCTGCACTGGGTAAACTGTGCATATCGAGACGAAAATAACTCACTCAATCCTTTTTTATCATACATAAATCCTTGGGGTCACTATCCCTCTGATGGCTTTCTAGCTTTTTCACGTCCTCAATTCCTGCTTATGCTGGAATAATCGGCATATCACGATAATTTCTAGATAGCAACATGAACCTGTTACACAGCCAGCTAGCTAACACTAGCATAAAGATGATAATAACGCGGTTGGAAGTCTAATTTAGGCTTTATTATCAAGTCAGATAACGTGTGACAACGTATTGTACATACCCCGACGAGCTAAAAGTTAGAAGAAAACACCTGACATCGCAGCCTTTAACTCAATTGCAACAGAACTCGTCTTGTCTTTCCTCTTCAGTGACTCTAGCAGCGGTTCAGTTTCTCCCGCTGAACAGTTTGAAGAATCTGATTCGTCGAACCAATACAAATGGGCGTGGTTAAAACGAAAGGGTACGTTTGGTTCTTCTGTCCCTACAGTTTAGCCGTCGCATTCAATGTAGTTTATATCCCGCTTGAATTTCAGCAACCGGTCGATCGATAACTTGTGAATCGAGCTCACCTACTACTCACTTCATCCCTTCATTAAATCACAGTGAAAGCGTGAAAGGAGGAATATTTGGGAAATCTAAATATTGGTATAACCGTTTAAGTAAGCTGCTAATCGTAATATTTTGTTTCACTAGCACAGCTACCACAGTAAACTCGCCTCACATGTTTTTTGCAAGGCTAAGGCAAACGTGTCAACTTTTCAAAATTTACCGCAAATTACTCAATTTGAGGGTACCTGAAAGTAATACTTATATAGTAGTTGTATTAAGTTATTTTCGCTAATACTTAATTATATTGACATTTAATAATATTAATTATTAATACTGATATTAAATGACAATACTGACAGGACATTTATTAAGGGGGGGAAAAAACTATCCAAACCTCCAAACCTTTCTGCATAATTCAAGTGAGGTTGAGCTTCAGGGTAAGAACGGATGGCTGGACATTCTCCTTCAGGATTTTCTGGTAGACAGTAGAATTTATGGTCCCATCAATTACAGCAAATCATCCAGGTCCTAAAGCAGCAAAGCAGCCCCAGACCATTACACTATCACCACCTTGTTTAACTGTTGATATGATGCTTTTTTAATTAAGTGTTTTATGCAGTTTAGTTTTATGCGGTTAGTTTTATGCAGAGGTAACCAGACTCAACCCTTCCAGAAAGTTAAATTTTTGTCTTGAGGATCATCAAGATTGATGTAAAATGACTTTATTTACACTGGCATCCCGAAGATCTTTGTCTAACATTAAAATTAGTTTGATGATCTGAAAGATTTAAGTGTGAAGATATACAAAAAACTAAGAAACCAGGAAGGGGGGAATACTTTTTCAGAGGACTGTATGCATAAGAGAGCTTTACTTGGTACGGGGTCATTTTGAATTACTGTTTGTGTGATTGTAAGTCTTACTGAGAGGATATAAAGAGAACAGGATGATGAGTCCAGGCATTTGATGTGCTCTTTGATTTTTGTGATCATGCGTTCTTGTGCCATCTGATATTGAGTCTGTAATCCAATCATGGAGGGAGAGAGTGTAATCCATCTTAATCCCACATTCAGAGAGAGAGGGAGAGGGAGAGAGGGAGAAACCTAGGATAGGGTGGGTCATTAAGAGAGAGAAAAACAGCTGAAGGACAGCAGTAATCTCTGAATGCTTCACAACAGCAACACAGGTTTTTAATAGCTAGACAACAACACTGCTGCAGAACTTGTCTGCTTTAGACTCGGTGTTCAGTGTTTTACTGTAATTCGGCCTGTCTCTCTCATCTGATCTGGTCCCGTCTGACAGCTGCCTTCCTGTGTCCTGAACCCTTGTTGTCAGGGTTACCTCTCCATGGAGACGCACTCTCAAAGGTAGGGGAGGGCTTCAAAGGAGAGGAGACCCTCACCTTTATGGTGTTAAGAGTGAGGATGTGGCAGAGATAGGACGGCAGGTTGCCCGTGGAGGAAAGAGTGGAGTCAAAACCTGCAGAAAGAAGGAAGTAGGAGTTGGTTGAAGTGAAAGTTGACATCTGAGGTAAGATAAAAAGAAAAGAAACAAATGAGGAAACAAGACTGCTTCCTGCTTTACCCGTGTGTTGTTTAATCTGTTTAACTTTTTTTTCTTTTTTTATTAGGATGGGCTATGATCTGGAGAGGTTTGTAGGTTACGTGAATGAGGGTCTACTGTGCTGTGTATGTCGAGATGTGCTGGAGCGCCCCCTCCAGGCACCCTGTGAACATGCTTACTGCAGCTCCTGCATCAGCACCTGGCTGGTCCATCACCACTCCTGTCCTGAGGACAGACTGCCACTGGATGTGGGTAGCCTCAAACCACTGTACAGGTCAGTCTCCGTCTCCTGCAGTTGTGCTCCTTGCTTCACTTCCTCGTAATCATGCACTCTTAAGTTTTGCAGATAAGTTTTCATGCAAGTCAGTAGCGTTATAACAGTATGCTGCTTTTCTCACTCTAAGAGTTTCTGTCTGTGTTGGTTTGATTTGCAGGTACATGCGTAATGATCTGAACCGTCTGCAGATCCGCTGTGTGAATGCAGCACAGGGGTGTGAGGTGGTCTGCTCCCTGGAGAGCCTCCACTCACACGAGGATGAGTGTGAATTTGCCTTCATATCCTGCGCTAACACAGGTACATGACAACATCACACCGGACAAAACACTATTCATGCAGTGTGTTTTTATAAGTCTTTATGACAGTAAAAGTCAAACTGCAATCCTCATGGATGTGTATGTTACAACTGTAATGTGACACGTCTGTGGGGGTGAACAACAGGTGGGCCCTGTTGTTGTCTTGGCTACCCCAGGAACAGGTGCACTTTTAGGACTGAAAGCTCCCACAAGCCTCACACAGAGAGCACTGTGTGAGAGTCGGCTTTCATTCATTCTTTAATGAGTGATTTTTAGGTCTGTTTGAAACATGTACATGCAAGTGTGCGCTTTTGTGCTCACCATGTGTCTGTGACCCGTGTTTGGCAGGTGGAGAGTACATATGTTACCACTGTGGTAGGTTGAATCACATGCGGTGTGTGTGCATGCGGTGTGCAGTTTAAGTCACTAAAATCACCTGAAATTTCTGCTGTTGTGTGACTGCAGTGATCTGTGACTACATTGTAGATTTAATAACTCTACTTTAGATACACAAAGTGTTTACAAAGTACATTTTTGGTGGTGTTAGTAGATTATCTCCTCTTTGTACACACAGATGATTTTTATGGAAAAATTCGTGCCTGCAAATAAATTTCATCTTTGTGGAGATGCTTTAGAAGCCTGTCTTATACACTGATAACGTGGTGGCTCCATGCGAGGCCTTTGCACCCTTGTGACTTTTCCCTCTCAGGCTGTCCCGTGCAGGTCGAGAGGCGGGGCTTGGAGGCTCACCTGTCAGAATGTAGCTTTCGCAGCAGGGAGTGTCCTAATGGTTGCGGCCACACGCTGCTCTCCATTGACCAGACACAACATAACTGTGTAGCGGAGCTGCGCACTGAGGTGGAGATGCTCAGGTAAGCTCTTCTGTGCTCTCTTCTAAGCCTGAACTCAGAGGTAACACCACCATCATGACTTGGTCTCATTAAATGTCAACTGTAGGGTGGAGATGCTGTGCAAGGTGGAAGAGGTGAGACGAGAGATGGAGTCTCGGCTGGACTCGCAGAGGAGACACATGGTGCAGAAAGAGTCTCAGCTGAAGAACGAGGTGGAGGAGCTCAAGGTAAAATGTCCTGTTACCACATAAATGCAACAGAAGATAGTACTAAAGCACAGATTTGTGACCATGGGATACATTTACTATGAAAGTACAATGCAGTGTTTTGCAAATCATTTAAAAAATGCTGAAAGTTTAAAGGCAAAATGCTTTTAGAAGTCTGAACTGTGTGAATGTCATCTTAGCATTCAGACTTTTTTGCTCAGGTGCCATATTTTTTAAAAACAGTGAGAACTGTTTTTTTCACTGTCCTTTTGAAATAAGCAAGGCCTGAAAATTATATCTGATTCCTCACACTGCAGGACACCTTCTCAGGCCCATAAATGGTGGCAGTTTACAGATCTTTTTTAAGTCCATAAAATCACAATAAAAAAAAAAGAAAAGAAAGTACACTTATCGGTCATTTAAAAAATAATCTGGTTCGTAGCAGGTTCTAAAATTAATAAATACAACCTCAGGTGAACCACACAGCTAAATGACATATCACATAACAAAACTAAGCCAGAATGCAGAAGCAGTGTATGTACAGTTTTACTGGATACAAGGGATTTAAGAGGGAATTGAAGCCACGTGCCGATAATCAAATGCACTTAACTGGCATGACAATCTCTAAAGAAGCAGGCAGTTTGCTGTTTTGGAGCATTAAGATGTGTGTTAAGACAATGCCAATGAGGCTTAACATCAGTAATGATATTAACAATCTGGGAAAGGTTATACGGTCATTTCCAAACTGTTTGATTATACAGCAAGGAAGATTATTTACAAGCAGAAAACACTCAAGACAGTTGCCAGTTTTCCCAGGAGTGGATATCCCAGTGTCAGACTGTGCAGTGCTGAGAGAAACTGTAAAAAAAAACAAAAAAAAAAACAAACTACCTCCAGACTCTACATGCCACAACTTATTAAAAGTTGAAGTTCATGACAGCACAATTAAGTATGGCGTGTTTGGAAGGGTTGCAGGAGAAAGCATCTTCTCTTTAAAAAGAACATGGCAGCACAGCTTAAGTTTGCAAAGATGCATTTGAACAAAGAGTTCTGGGACAATGTTGTCTGGACAGATGAGGTGAATATTTGGAAGTCAAACACAATCAAAACAAACACGTCACACCAACTGAGAAGCACGGTGGTGGTGGAGTGATGATTTGGGCTGGATTTGTATTCACTGGAATACACCATGTAATCATTGAGTTAACCGTGAACTCCTCTGTATACCAAATTGTTCTAGAGTCAAATGCGAGGACATCTGTCCAGGAGCTAAAGCCTGGCTGAAATTGGCATCACACATAAAACTACTCTATTGCTTCACGTCATATCCTGTCTGTGCAGGGTCAGCTATCCCGTGTGATGTGTGACATGCGTGCACTGCTAGGTGCAGAGCGTTTGAGGAGACAAGAGCTGGCAGAGGCAGAGCTGGAGAAAAGAGAACTGCTACAGGTCCTCAGAGACCTGCAGCCCACCAGGAGCCAGAATCCCACTGAACAGGCAGCCAGGGACCAGCATCAGGGAGAGGTGCAGACATCAGGCTGGGAACTCCACACCGAGCCAACCAGACATCAACAGAGAGAGGCTTCTTCACATGCCTCCAGTCTGTCACTGCATTCAGCCCAGGCTTCACATGCATCAGGCCCACCCCCATCACCACAGCTGGGTGAGGTAGGGCGCAAGGGTGGGACCCGGAGTCTGACCTTGGACTGCATTAAAAAGAAGAGCAGGGAGGTGACAGTGATCTGAAAAAGCTGCAATATATGAAATCTTTATTTTTGTATTATTTAGCAACAAAATTAGGGTTTGGGTAAAACATGTTACAAAAGAAAGGTTTTGCTACGCTGTGTTTTTAATGCTTAAAGATCAGCTCTTTGTGTGTTGGATTTTTGAACCACCTGACGTCATTTTAAGTGTATCGTCAGTGAGCTTCAAGAAGTTGGAATCCCCAAACGTATATTTTTTTTTTACACCTGAGGTTAACCACATAACGATTCAGCGTGAGTTTTTGTGAAATGTAAAAAAATAGACAAGTTTAAAAAAAAAATATGTTGAATTCATTTTTTCAATGGGAGAGAACGTTCAATAAAAACGGAATTTTCAAAAAATATGAATTTTCTGGCAATTATTTCATGGTTTCGACTTTTAAGGGTTAGCGGTCACATATTCCACCTATTTAAGATATATTAATGTTAGTCCCACATGACCACATAGTTCAAGTTTCCATAACATCCCATAATGTATACCACTGGTTTTGTGCTCCTTTTCGAACAGTTTCAGGGTTTGCGAATGAGATCAGCCTTAGAAATAAAAAAAATCACCACCAACAACAAAAAAACGGGAAAAATGCAGCAGCTGCAGCCGTTGCAAACACAGTGATAGACAGCACAAGAGGGATCGCATTTTTAAACATTTTATCTGAGAACCACAGACGATTTATTTATTTGACATTCCCTTAAAACACACACAAAGGCCTCATTTTGCTATCACTTTTATTTTCTGAATACAGCTAATAATAACAAAACTGAAAACATCAACACAGTCTGTACATTATTTGTGACAACATCATACCACCACGTTTCCATGGAGACAGCATATATAATATCCTGATTGGCCCTTCTGTTGCCGTGAGAGGCTGCAGTCATTGTCCAGGAGGATTTACCTGGTGAAGGAGCGAACATGTCTGCCCCTCCCACCTCCGCTCCCTCCTCCACCGCTGAACTTGCTCCCCTGAGATCCTCTTCCCCCTCCACCGCCTCCACCGACGCCTCCCCCGGCACCACCGCCACCTCCTCCGCCGCTAATCCACGACAGGCCAGTACCTCCTCTGCCGCGTGGAGCTCGATCCCGAAGAGCCAGCCGATACGCACCTGAAGTGTGGAACGAGTGAATCAAACTTTTTTTTCCCCCTATAACACCTTTAATACAGGTCAAAGCGATAAAAAAGTAAAACAAATGCAATAAAACAGAACATAAAAGACTGAAAAAGAGAGCGGTATAAAATGTAAAACTGTGTGTGTGGTCCTTACTTGCAGGGGATTGCCGAGAAGGCAGTGGCCCTCGAGTGAAGTTGCTCTGTCCTCCGCGGGGTTCACTGTAGGTCCCTCTGTGAGTAACAGCTGGAACCTGACCGCTCCACGATGACCCTCGGCCTCCTTCTCTCCGAGTGTAGTTTCCTACAGAACGGGGAAAAAAGGGGGGGATTTGTCACCCTCTGCTGGACAATTGATGTATTTTAGTTGCAGTTTGTGCAGGGCTAAACGAAACACAGTATTTCCCAGGATAATGACCAGGATTCCCTGCTGTGTGCTGCATGTAATGATGAGGCAACTATGACAATGTCCTGGCAACTATGAGACTCGTGCGTATCTGATAGTACATACCTGACAGCAGTACACCTTTAGGCTGTGGTGGAGTGAAAAAGCGAGTCTGGCTGTGGAAAGTAGCTCTGCCTCTGTTACCAGTGAACAGCCCTCTGGTGGGAGGTTTGGGGGCGCTTTTTGGAGGTCGTTTAGGAGGCAGAAGCCCTAGAGGGGTCGTAATGTCTTTAAACTCCGCTGCAACAAAGTCATCCACGTGCATGCTGGGAGGACGGGAAGTATTCTGTTTGCGCAGGCGGAAGATATCATGCGGTCGGGAGACATTCTGCCCAAACCCTCCTCGACCTCCTCGGCCACGAGGAGCAGCCATGATGTGAGCTCTCTTTGCAGGCTCGACGTAGTCAGACTTCCCACTGCAGAGACAAACACAAGATGACACCATGAAACTGATCTTAAACTAGATTCTGTGCGAATAAAAATATATAGAAATCACAATGACGCTGTACCTAGACGTAATGAACGTCTCATGCTTGTGTTTGCCCAGCCGGAAGCCTTTCGTAGGTTTTGTGTGACCCGGAGAGGACGGCTCAGACAAGAAGGAGCGCTCCAGCTCCGCCTTCAGGTCCAGTTCTGGACAACACTCCTGAGCCAGACCCACCAGATCCACCTTCACCTGCCACACAGACAAAAAGGTAATCATACATATTATATAGAAAACATAAACAGACCATGTAATGTTGTTGCTTGTGGTATTTCCAAATTCCTTACAAGCCAGAGAAGCAAAGAACCTCAACTTAAAAAAATCCTTTAAATCCCTTAAAGATAGAGAAGCAAAGAACGTTTACTTAAAAAAGAAGAGGAAGAACATAGCACTGAACAGAAAGCACTTAAAATATGTGAGAGGACTCTAAGAAGTGGATAGTAGATAAATATAAATATCCAAAATATAGGACTCATCCTATTGAATCTTCCTGTCATAGTAGTCATTTTACATCCATCCCATCCTCTTCTGCTTATCTTGGGTCACGAACCCAGAGAAACTCAGACCTCGCTCTCCCCAGCCACTCCCTCCAGCTTATCGAGGAGTTCCCTCGCCAGACCAGGTAAGACATGCCCAGAACACCTCACCCAGAAGGCGCCCAGGAGGCATCCTCGTCAGATGCCCAAACCCCCTGGACTGGCTCCCTTAGATGTGGAGGAGTAGCAGCTCCAGTCGGAGCGCCTCTCAAACAACTGCACTCCCTATCACTCACCCCATCACTAAGGGAGGGGCCAGCCACAACAACTGCAATTTTGTAGTTACACCCATATGGTGCACAGTGAATCAAATACTTTTTTACAGACCATGATGCTCCCACTAAGCTAACACAGTAACAGCAACAAATATTTCTTTTTGACTCGATATACCAGAGTTTCAGTAGCAGAAAAGGATTCATAACTGCTGGTGATGTGAAAAAATTCTACATCAACAAAGATCAAGTAAAAAAAAAAAAAAAAAAAAAAGCAATAATACAAAAACGCATAAAACAGTGAATAAAACAGAAGCTGTAATCAAATTTTCATCCAAAAATGATTAACCATAAATGTGCACGCCAAACATAAGCTCTAGAGATTCTTGGAAATGTACACACACACACACACACACACACACACACACACACACACACACACACACACACACACACACACACACACACACACACACACACACACACACACACACACTCTTACCATATCAAGGTCTGTTTCAATGTCATCAGTCTGGAACGGAGAGAACCACAGAGCCTTCAGCTGCTCATCCAGAGCTTCAGACAGAATGAAAACCGTCCTACAGACAATAAAGGCCCAGGGCAATGATCAGTTTACCGTTCCCATTAATTTTTCACATGGCTCATGTGTAAGTGGTTGTTGTTATGAATATCTGATTCAATCAATCTGTCACCGCAAACTGCGATCCTCCCTCGCTCCAGCTGTATAAGCTTCACAACTCGAAGTGATGAGGAGAAAATGATTCAGTATTAATACGTCACGCGGAGGACCAACCTGTGATTAAACTGGGCCCCGAGTGTTTCTGGTGCTGGCAGAGTGGGCTCGGTGTCAGCTGCAGGAGGCGTGTCTGTGGCCGCCTGCAACGTCTGCCTCAGAGCAATCACGTTCTCCAACATGGTCTCCAGGGAATCGTCATCTTTACATAGTTTCTAAAGACATAGACAAAAGCATTGAAAGTTTGAGGTCAAGGCAGCCCGGACCTTTATTTTGATAAACACAATGTACTTGTGTGCATCTTTCATACCGCTATCTGTTTTTCCAAAGCAGGTATTGGATGTGACTCTGACTCCTCCCACTGGAGCAGAGCTTTCATTTCAGAGCCCGACAGCAACCGTGGAGGAACAAAAGCAGGATCCTCGCTCGAGCCGTGACCCTCTTCAGCACACTGGATTAAAACGAGGACAGGTACAGAATGAAGAGCAAATATGATTGGAGATAAGCTGGAAAAAGCTTGAGAAAAGAAGCGATTATCAGAAGGACAAGACAAAATATGCAATGAAAAAGCCTTTCCTTTATGCAGAGCCAGTCATTTCTGTGAGGTGATGCATTATTAATAGAGCTTTTTAAAAGCGGCTGCAGAAGGAAACTCTTAGAAAAGGAAAACTAAATTACTAGCATGAACACGTAAGGACAAGGAGGAATGCTTTCAAAGAAGCGACGTCCTTGCTGTAGTCTCTTTTGTAGTCTTTTGTCCAAATATTTTTCACAGAAGTAACACTTACTTAAAAAAAATGATGCTGCTTACACTTCTGATTAAACACCAACCGACTCTGATCGGCTCCTCTTTATGACTCCGTCTCTAAAGAGGATTGTTTGTTTGCTTTTATTGTTTAGGGCTCCTCCAGACTAATCATTTAGCTGTACGTATTCCTTCAGTGCTTCATTTGTTTTTTTGAAAAACTGCTCTGTTCTCAAACAGATTACCTTTAATTTAATGCTGAGCCTTTCTTCTGTTTTTATTGTCAAATATACAGTTTTATTTATTATGTTGTGATTTGTGTTTGCTGTATTGCTTTGTTCTCTGTTAGTTTAAAGGGACAGGATCCTGATTTTAATGATCATCTAAGCAGTACTTACCATTGGTTCTGTGTGGAGGATCTGCCTGAGAAAGTCGAGCAGAGATGAGAGCAGATCTGCTGAGTCTTTGTTGAAGGACAACACCAGCCTCTTCAGCAGCGAGCACAGCCCAGCGCCATGTTTCTTCAGAGCACTGAAACAGAGATAATCAGAGGTAATCAACGTCTCCTTTAACTAAGACAAAGGCACAGTGTGCCGTAGCAACATGGCAGGGTGGTATTGGTGGGGAAGCAGTTACGCCAAATAAACAAGAAAAGGTTCTTGTTTACACTTTGAGGTGGTAGAGTCCGTAGTCGTGCTCTGTGAGGAATGTCAAAGTCCTGATGCAGGTGAGGAGGAGGGGCACGCTGCTCTCTGCGTTCCCCAAAACCTCCAACAGAGAACTGCACACCGATGACATCATCTCTCGTCCCGGAAGTGCATTGGCCAGCTGCTCAGCCTCTGACACACAGCTTTCACCAGGTGGAGACACCACGAGAGAAATGTCCTGGTGAAGACAGTTTTACAGTTTTTAGTATTTTTCCATTAAAAGATTTTTTTTCTTTTTTAAATTTGTGTACTTCCAGCTTTACCTGGTCACACAGTGACTGTAATATTGTCCCCACTAGTACACTGCACTGCTGCTGATGTATGGAGTGATCCGTTGGAGGAACCAACAGAGACAACAACAAGGGGAACAGGTCGGCCAGCTGTTCATCTCCAGAAACTGACCCGGACAGCAGATGCAGTGTTGCACTCTTACAGGCTCTCTGAGACACCAGAGTATCCATCAAAGAAAGGAGCCGCAGGACCTGGGCCCAGGAGACGCTTTTTCCCTCTGCCCTGCAAGTAACAGGTTACAGACATTTGAAATATGATTTACAGGAAAAAACACAGACGCTATGTTGATGTGTGAGTTTGTGCATCCTTCACTCACGGCTGCAGCTCCTCCAGCAGGAGCTCCAGCAGGGTCTTCATGATGTGTGTTGCAGTGGGTGAAGACAAGTCTGCCAGCTGAACGCACACTCTCCTGAGTATGGCCAGGAGAGGAGGGCAGGTGGTGGTGCACACACATTTGAATGCCTCGGAAAACACTTTCCACTGTGCGCGAATGTGCATGCTCCACAGCTTCCTTGTGTTTAAGGCTACAGCCACATCTTGGACTGATGTCACCTGTGGAGCCAAAGGCCTTCTAATATTAATGTGTGTATGAAGACAAGAATATCAGAGCAGGTTAAAGCGCAGGATAGAGAGAGTTACCTGAGTGCTATGCATTGGCAGTGGAAGAGGCAGAAGCTCAGACAGCAGTGTCAGACCAGAGAAAAGGCCTTCAGAAGCTTTGAGAAGTGAGCTCAAAACCTCCTTTAGCATCAGAGACCACGTGTTGCTGGCCAGAGTCTCTTCTGTATGGGTCACCTGTAGCATGACACAAACATGGTGTCTCTTAAAAATCTCAACTGAAGCCCCATTTAGTATCAAAACTGTTATCTGATGCCGCACACACCTCCTCATTAACACCCTGCGTAAAGGTGAGCAGGACGTCAACAATGAGCACTTGCACTCTGGTCTCCTCCCCATCAAGACGCCCAGAAGCAGGAATGGAGCACACTATCATGTGAAGCGTCACCAACACGCTGGCCACGCGAGTGTCCCTGAACTGGAAAGCTCCGCCGCGCAGCAGCTCGGTGAGCATGGTGCGAAGCAACCGCAGCGTGCTGATACATATACTGAGGATCATGCAGCGCTGCGGCGTCGGACCCATGTGCCCGTGCACGCGCCACGGCTGCAGTAACACGCTGCATAGCTTCTGCAGGACACGCACACACGTATCGAGACCCTCCCCAGAGAAAAGCTGGACTCCTGCAAGGCTCCACTTCAGATCCCTCTGCTGACCTGTGGAGTGGAGAAGGAGCTGCTGAAAAACCATCTAATCTAATCTCAACATAAAGTGAAAACTATAAAAAAGCAAACAGAATAAAAACAAAGTCATATTTGGGGTCAAAGTTTGGTTGGGGTCCTTACCTTCTACAGCAGGAGGTGGGCAGGCGATGTGACAGAGGACCCTCAGAGCAGTGACCAGCCCGGTTCCCTCAGCAGTTAACACATTTTCTACATTCTGGAGTCAAAAGAAAACCATGTTCAGGATGACAAACCGCTTTGAAAAATACATCACAGAGCACTTCAGTGAAGAGTTGTTAACTTTTTTTATCCCCCTGGATTTTTCTGTGGATTTCAGAGATGTGAGTCAGCTTACCAGCTGGTGTAGATGCTTATAAGCCAAAAAACATTTCATTTACTTTACCTTGCAGAGTGTTTAATGAGTGAGAGCTCTGTACCTGTTTGATATAGTCGATAAGGGTGGGAATGCTGCCAATCTCAAAGCGAAGCTTCTCCACTGGCTCCAACCATTTACTGAGCTCTAAAGAAACGCACACACAAAGACACTCAAACAATTAAAACTGTCTTATATAGAATGCAGAATGCAATGATTTGCAAAGCAAATCTCATAAACGCACATTTTATTCTCCTCCCGAGGGCTTATGTGAGGGTAGAAACCAATGAGCTTGATTTCATTTTGGAGAAAATCGGATCAAGATCACAAAAAATGTAAACAATATACTAAGGCTTGGGGGACATCGTTGAGACATGTTTACTGTGTAACATCCCCTCTTTTAACAGCAGTCCATAATCTTGAAACTGATGAGCCCAGCCGTTGTCCGAGTCGTGTTTGACATAAGATTTTAGCAGCTCAACAGCACCGAGTTTTCTGTGCGGCGTTTTAGGTTTCATGATGTTACAAATGTTCTCATTTGGTGAGAAGTCTGGACTGCAGAGAGGACCGTTCAGCACCAAGACTCTGCTCCTATGAAGCCATGCTGCTGTAACAGATGCAGCAAACAGTTTGGCATCGTCTTGCTGAAAAATGAAAGGCACTCCCTGAAAAAGAAATCATCTGGGTGGGAGCATGCATGCATGGTACCTTTCCTGATGTGTAAGCTGACATACCATAAGAGATGGAAGCGAGTACTGAGCACTGACAACAAGCTAGATGATCTCTTCAGTCTGGAGAACATGGTGTCCGTGTTTTCCACTTTACCTCTGTACATTTTAAACAAACTTTGGCCCAGAGGAGACAGCAGTGTTTCTGGATCATGTTCACAAAGGGCTTCTTCACTGCATGACAGAGCTTTAACCTGCATGGTGAAATGTGTTTACATTTCTGGAAGCCTTCATGAGCCCATGAAGTGATTTCAATGACAGAATCGTGCCTGTTTTTAATGCAGTGCCACCTGAGATCAGCGGCAGCGATACTGATTTTCTTGCGCTCAGATATTTCTCCAGATTCTTGGAATCATTTAAAGATGAGACAGTCAAATTCTTTACAATTTACATGTTTTTGCAGACCAATTCTTACTTCTAAGAAACTCAGCCTGTCTAAGATGCGTTTTTTATACCCACTCATGTTACTGACCTGTTGCCAGGTAACCTAATTAGCTGCAAAATGTTCCTACAGCTGTTTCTCTTACTTTTCCAGTCTTTTGTTTCCCTCTCCCATTTTTTTTTAAACATGCAGCATCCCAAATATATTTGAGCTGGCACTTAAATATAGTTGTGACATTGATGAGAATTACCCTGTAACTTGGCATTGGTGTCATCAGCCTTGGCTATAGAGAGCAGCGGAGCGGCATATTGTTCCATCATCCGCAGCTCATTAGAATTCTGCACCACCAGTAAGACCAGCATGCAGGCGTAGTTATATGTCACCGCTTTGCGAGCCTTCCCCTCACTAACAGAGGAAGAGAGACAAAAAAACATGAATTTATACTGAAGTCAAATCAGAGAACAAGAAAAAAGGTTGGGGAGAAGAAATGGTAGGGAATAACAAGTGTACCCCTGTCCGTCCTTGCTGTGGTGCTGGAGCAGCGTGACCAGACAGGAAAGGTTGTTATCCAGGCTGAAAACATGAGCTACGGCGCTGCGTCCAGTCTGCGTAAAGGTCATCAGGTAAAGCGCATGGAGCGTGCCCAGTATATCTGGATTGTCACCTTCATCTAGGCCTGCACCACCGTCTCCTCCTGTAGCCACATGGCTCATGAGTTCTGACACGCCTTGCAGAGCATGCAGGGCCTGTATCAGCCACACGCCAAAGCCCTCTTCACCACACCCTGGCCCAATCAGACCCGCTTCTCCCCCAGTACACATGCTCTCCTCTGCCTCGGACTCTGCCATCGACGCCAGGAGGCGCAACAGCAGGTTGGTGGGTGTGGGCTGGGCGAGAAGGAATAGCAGACCCGACTGGGTGAGCGACAGGAAGCGCAGAAGCTCTCTGACAGCTTGAGTGACCCCAAGATGGCCGGCTGCAGCAGCTGCTGACAACACCACCGTTGTGCTCTCCAGAAAATGACATGCATGCATATACCTGAAAGAGGTCCAGGGCAAAAATGCACATGTATTAATGTGTCTAAATTATATTTAAATTTATGCTACACTGTGATGCTTATGTCTTAGTATGTACCTATACAGTGATGGGTAGGGGTTGTCCCTCTCCTGTGGCCCTGTAATTCTAGCAGTAGTGGGGAAGGCTTTCCCAGGAGGTTGCACCATGCAATGAGGGGCTGTTTCTAGCAGGTGATGTAGCTCTTCCAAAGCACCTGCCAACCTATCGAGCTCTGCCTCACTCAGAGCGGTGGAGCTTAGCGAAGGCTCCTCTTCCATAGGGCTCTCTGCATCATCCATCTCCTCCTGAGGATGATGGCCAGGCAGGATTACCACAAAAACATTCTCAGCCACTGAAACATATATGAAAGTGTGGGTGTGAATGGGTGTTGTTACCTGTTGTGGTTCACTCAATGCAGCTGCTGCATGCTGTAGGTCAACCAGCACCTCATACATGTGGCTTTTCTGTAATATAGCATTTCCAGCTGTTATGACCCTCACCGTTTCCTCATGCAGGAACAGCTGGACCAGACGCTGTGAAGCAGGATAAAGTATAGATGGTCAGACTTGATCAGTCAGAGGAATTATTTCAGACACAATCATCTTAATTTAGATGTGCATAATTTAAAGCTGGTTTAATATTCAATTTATTCTCTAGAAACCAACAAGAACATCTGTATATGATGGAAATAAAAGTAGATGAATGATGATTGGATATTTCTTGCTAACCTGGTAGCCACTCTTCTCTGAATTTCCTGCATGTAGGAAGGCCTCCACCCCTGCAGGAGCGCTGATCAGAGCATCCAAAGCTCTTAGGATACTCAGCTTCAGTGTGGAGGAGACGTGGTCTGTATGGAGCAGCTCCAGCAGCACATTCAGAACCCCTTCATGCAGCAGCATCGTGAGACCCTGAGGACACTCTGCCAGGTATGAAGCTAGCTTAGCACCAGCCTTCAGCTGTCTGAGGTTAAGGGCAATGGGCTGTTTGAGAGCAACCTCCATACTGAGAGCTTGGAGAGTCCACTGGACTAAAACTCTAACAGAGTCCTCTATCTCTCCCTCTCCCCTTTTAACTAAATAAGCCAACCCTTTGGCCAGAAGTCCAGGAGCCTCTTCCAGAGCACTGACCCATCGTGCATCTCTGTCATCACCAATACTAGCTAAGAGTTCTTTCAGCTGAGCCACAGCCTCAGCTTCCTCTCCTCCTGCTGGTCCTTCTGCTCCACCTGCCTCCTTGGGCTCCTCCACAGTGGCCTTCTCAAACTGTATATCAAAGCGAGTTTTGTATGGAGGCGTGAAGTAGAGCAAGGGTCGGAGTTCTCGTTCATATGGGTCGTACTGGACCGGTGGAACAGATGCAAGATCCTCAGGAGTGTAGTCCATGTCAAAGTTCTGCAACTTGAAGCTGCCGTTATCCAGATCGTCCTCATCGCTGGAAATCTGTTCATAGCCATCATTATCTATAAGAAGGTGGAAAGGTTGTTTAGGAGGGAGTTTATTCACTGTAAAAGCATTATAAAAATGCATCATCTGTTTCATAATAATGTATATAAAACCGAGTGAGAATAAGGAGGCCAGCGGAAACTATATAGTCCCTCTCATACAGAGCTGCATACACTCACAAACCTGGCACCACCTGGCAGCATCACTCACAACATGCAGGGTTAGTTTTGCATGCATGACAGAAACTCAGCGACGGCTGTGAGGACGTGTCAGGAAGACATCCACATGTCGGCTTATGAAGTCTAACCATAAGCCTTCAGAGCTGCCCTCAGGGGTGTTCTGAGAGTTTGCACCACCCAGCAGTTCGAGATGGATGCAGCATGCCAGAGCACACACTCTCTCACTCTCAGTCCCAAATGGACCCTGCTCCCGTGGACCCGAGATATCTGGCAACCACGAGCAGAGTTGATTTTCTAGAGGAGAAGCGTCCATTTGGGTTTGCAGACAATCCTACTCTTGCATAAGAACTCCCCTACCTTCCTCCATCTCCTCTTCCTCGTCCTCACCCTCATCCTCCTCCTCCTCTTCTTCATCCTCCTCCTCCGGCGCACTCCCCTCAGTCCGTGTATCTTCTTCCTCCTCCTGCTCCTCCTCTTCCTCCTCCTCCTCGGCCTCTTCTTCTTGTTCAGCATCCGAGTACGTCTCGTCAGCGGGCAGCGATCTTTCAGGCGACACGTTCTCCAGGTAGTCGTCACGGCCCTCGGTCGGCTCTTCCTTGGCCACGCCCACTGTAGATTTTACAACAACACACACGGCACACAAACATACAGAGTACAACCCATTTAATAACAAGAACTCATTAATAAATGATACTGTATCATTCTTATTGAGAATGTGTTACATTTCTTCTGCACAGCTATCTCCCCACTCTTACACTAACCAACAAATCTTATCACCCCATTGTTAAAGAGTCTGCACTGGCTTCCGGTTAAACTTGGGTATACGTTTAAAGTCTTGGTTCTTACTTTAACAGCCTTATGAGGTGAGGCCCCCACTTATACTGTCTATCCACCCCATTTTTCTAAGCAGGATCCTCAGGTCCGCAGATAGAGGTCTTCTAGTGAATTCCACGTACCTTTCTGAAAACTACGGGGGATTCATAACCTCAGTGTCAAAACTGGAACAGCTTACAAATCTCTCTCCGCACCCTTGACTCTCTGGCCTTCTTTGAAAAACAGGTTAAAACCTATCTACTAAGAAGTTTGGTTTTGACATTGTTTATTTATTTATTTATTTTTCACCTCTCTAAAACACTTTGGTTCTGGTCTTACAAGGAGCTATATAAATAATTTACCTACTTACAATTTATCTTAGCGGGAGGAAGAACTGAGCGTAACTCTAAACAGAATGAGTTTTATATGACCTTATGTTTTCATATTTTTACATCATTTTTTAGTATGTGGAGAATTTTTCTATATAAAGAAACACTTTATTATTATTACTAATTACTGTCTCAGCAGCTAAAGCAATAGCCAAATACGTTTTTTAAAAGTGGCTGAAATAGTGAGATATATTATAGTTCATACCCGTCATTTGAACCTGCTCCTCATCATCATCATCCGGGGGTGGAGGACCAGGTGGGGTGCGAGGCCCTCTGGGTGCTGGTCTTGGTGGGCTGCCATTGTACTGGTCATCTTTTTCCCACTCTTAAAAGCACAATTTAAAGTAGGAAAATGTGGGAGAAGAAGAGATTTACAGGTTTGCAATCACTATTTTTTTCCTAGTCTTGGGGAGGTTTCTGCCCAATGAATGAATGTATTTCTCGTGACGGTCAGTTTTAAATCACCTTGTTTAAGGATCCTCTTGAGCCCGCTGGGCTGTTGAGGGGGTGGTGGTGGAGGGGGAGGAGGTGAGTCTTGGTCGTGTCCATGCGGCCGCTCCGCTGTCCCGTACACCGCAACAGTCAGAGTTGTGTACCAGCCACGCAACACTAGGCCATCTGTATTCACCTGCATGAACAAATCCATTTAATTATCCACGAATCAGCAGGGTGGGAAGAAGAATGAAAAAACCTACTCGTCCATGAATGACCATTTACCTTTCCGCTGGGTCTGAACACAATGGACTTGTTTTCATCATATTCCAAACTGAGGGCAGAAAGCAAGACAGAGCAGGTTAAAGCGAGAGTGCTGATATGAACCAGTGCTAAACTAACATATGTTTGTTCCTCATGAGTCTCTGTGTTTATTTTCAGCACGTGAGTTTAAACTAGCATATAATTGCTGTGTAGCTATGTCTAAAACACACATACACCCGCACCGTGCTCTATATCGCACTCTGCCCTTACTTGCTTACTACTTCTAATAAAAGGCATTTACCTTTTTATGTGACAGGTCACATGACATGATGACCTCTTCTAAAATTATAATTATCTGGTTCAACTGGTCACAACATACTGACATATATGGTAGTTATTCCAAGCAGATACAGTAGTTTGAGGGTTTTACAAGTCAAACAGGTCTTAATCAGGCTTCATGTTAGATTGATTTCTTATCTAAGAAATGTTGTTCATAAATATTACATTCACATCTATTAAAAATTTGTAAGATACTATGAAAGCAATCACACTGGTTTGAAAAATCTCCTCCCAAACTTCCCAGTAGGGATAATAAGTCGGGTGTGTTATGTTTGCACAGTTTTTTTGTTCTTTTTTAATAACGCTGACACAATGGCCACCTTTAAGTACAGGCTTACGCTCTGGTGCTACTGCATACACCTGTGTCATTATGAGGTTAGAACAAAAATACTTGACTCAAACATTCCACCAATCACCTATTTCACTGAGACCTTGACATTTTTTCTGCTGCAGTGTGGGCACGGTTTCTGGAGAGACCAGTTGACCAAGCATAAGAACAAAGACACCTGAATATGGGAGCGTGCGTGAGAACAGGTCTCAGATGCTACCGTGACTGGTTCTACAGGTGAGACAGACTTTTTGAGATTGAACCAGGAAATGGAGAGGTAGAGAACGAGAAACGGTTTAAAAAACAAAACAGGAGAGGGGAGAGTGAAAATAATTCTCACCTGCCCAGTCTGTGGAAGGTGGGGCTGTTGGGTTTGGTAACATTATTGAAGAACAGCTCCAACTGGAAGGCATGAGGAGAAGTCTCTCTGGAAACAAAAAAAAAAAGAAAAAAAGAATCAGGACTCGAGTATCCAGAGGACCTTATAACTCTGAGTGACCCATCAACGATACGATGTGCGATTTGATATTAAACACTCAGTTGTAGCTACATTTGTAGGTACACAAATAGAATTTAATGCCTTTAATTCAACAAAAAACGGATCATAGTAGCTATGATAAAAGTAGCTTTTATGGCAGAACTTTGAACCAGATGTTACTTATACATCATGAGTTTCATGGATTTCCAGAAAATAAATGCACTTTATCATAATATCAATACTACCACAATGCATACCAATGCTAGAGGACTGTGCATTCTTGAGTCTGTTCATTGAGCTAAATTACATCACTCAGCAGGTTTGGGGGAAATTGAGACCTGTTCAACAATGGAGCTCAAGTGTCAAATGCACACACTTCTTTATTCACAGAAGCTTCTCCATTTCCCCCAGACACACACATTTATCTCAGGTATCCATAGCAAAAAACCAAACAAAAAAAACAGCGACCCCAAGACATCTCTAAAGGCAATATAGCAATAACACCGAAGGTTTTTTGCAACTCAAAACCAATTCAACGTTCGCTTTTCTTATATAATTCTGATTTCTAGTATTGGGACAAAGATGACACCATTGAGTATTGCCTCTTTTCCACTAGCACCTACTTGACTTTACCCAGTTTTCAGGGGTTTCCATTAAGTGGTAGTACCAGGTGCATTTTAGTACTTGGCCAGGGTACCAAACGACTTGAGTCGAGCTAAAAATCTGACACTAACAGACTGCATGTCATTGATTGGCCAGAGAATGATATCACTGGATGAGTCAGACGCCTTCAAAAGACTCAAACATGCCATTTTTAAAACTCAGCAACGATGGAAATGCAAACAAACCAACGCTGTGATCCAACAACGAGGTTCAGATATTTTTGTGCTAAAGGTAGCCAGAACACTGTTGTGTTTGTGGCAAGTACAAATGATATCAATCAACTTTCGGGCCACATTGCTATAACGGGCAATAAATGGCACTTTTCTATCCTAAACAGGAATTTATGCTTCAGCTGAAAACATACGCCATGACCTGACAGTTTTTGAATTTATTGGTGACAGAATAACAATTGTCACTTCAGTATGAGAAAAAATAACCATAGATATAAAGACTCAAAAATGTCAGCAAATTCCTGGAGGGAGATTACCAAAACTATCGGAATGGACTTAAGGGAAGGTATAAAGAAGTGGAACAACTACAGGGACAAAAGGCCCCACAAAAGGCTTTAAAAAACAAAACAAAGTCACATCATTTCATTTGTTTCTATCAGCTGGCAACACATATAAAACACCGGGACATCACTACAAGGTAATTAATATGTAATGCACCAGCGCAAGCGTCAATGCCAGCATTGACATCAGCCATTTATGTAGAGTGTTGTAAACTTTACAAAGATTCCCCATAGAAGTCTGAATCAGACTTGGCTCATGACTCAAAGTGCTTTAGCCTATGGCTTTTAAGCACTTTCTCACTATCATGCACAAATCAATGGATTCATCTGAGGCAATCTGTGTTCTGAAATGAAACCTTATCAGTTCTATGCAGAAGTTAAAGGTTTCTCTGCACAATTCTGAGGTAAAATGGTCCATTGAGTCATGTAAAGCTCAGGTTGTGGTTTTGCTTTAGTAGAAGACTACATTGAGGAGGACGGTAGCCACACTGAAATGGTGTTTGCCTTTTAAAGGTACAGTCTCAAAATTAGTAAAAAGACAACAGTGCAATATACATGCTGGCAACGCTATTAGAATTCGTTTGGCCTGACTGGGTGTAGCCAGTAAGATGCATGAGTGTGTTTTCAAGCAGGGATGGTGAATCTTACCCAAACGCTCTGCTGTCAGGTAGGTTACTATGAGCTTTGATCCCTGGAGGAATGACCCGCACCTCTGTGATCAGCACCCCGCAAGGAAACCGCACCACGTCTATGTTGGTTAACTGAAACAAAGGAGACATGATTGCTGATACAAACAATGATGAAATGTTTCATTTATAACCTACGCCTTCCGCATTAGTCACTTTTACTCCCGCTTCGAGGTAAACATGCTCCCTGACACTTTAAAGTTAGCATTAGCCACCTGGCTAACCACCAATCAAACTGTGCAAAGACACAAAAGACGGCAACTCTTTGAGCTACTAATGTATAAGGATTAAATTCACATCAAACAAACGCGTTATGTATAAACGGGCAGCTGTGCAGTAATCGCTGCTTAAAACCAGGATAATGACATCACATAGCTGCTAAGGTTAGCTAACGGCGTTAGCCTGGAAGTTAAGCATCCTTCCTCAAAACTCCTGAACGCGCTTGAAACTAACTTTTAATGCAGGTAGTCATGGAGTAAACATAAAAGCGTGTGTTTAAGTGTTAAACAACACTACCTCTGCACTCTGATGCTTAAACGTATCCAGAAAAAGAAGCTCCGTTGAAGGGTCCCCCGCCATCGCTCCACTGCTATCGGCCGGGCCAGGGGTAAACTTCCGGATTAAAGTCAATACTTCCGGAGCAAGCACCCCCCCCCTACAAAAACAAAACAAAATAAATAAAATAAATAAATTATTATTATTATTATTAGTAGTAGTAGTAGTAGTAGTAGTAGTAATAGTTGTTGTTGGTATGAGAAATTTAGTTGGAAAATTCATATTTGCTTCGATTTAGATTTAGGAGAGAAAAAAGTTGAAAAGTGTTCTGAGGGATATTTCTTTCTTTTGTAAGACATTTTATTTTGTATTTAAAAAAGTTTAAATCAGTTAATCATATCAGAAAATCAGAATTTAATAACTTTATGATTTAATAACATGATAGCTCCACTTGGTCTGTAGTAGTATTTTTTAAACTGATTTCACGGATTTTTCTTTCTGTATTTCAGCAAAAAATTAGATTTTTTTTCTCACACTCATTTTCTCTTCTTCTTCTTCTTCTTCTCATTATTATTATTATTATTATTATTATTATTATTATTATTATTATTATTATTATTATTGTTGTTGTTGTTGTTGTTGTTGTTGTCAATTCCCTTAAAAGACAAAATATTTTTTTATTTAAAAAAAAAGACTACAATTCGAATTATTGAATTGTTATAAAGACATTTACTATTTATGAAATATTTTAATAATTGACTACATAGTAACTAAAGTGTATATACTTCAAATTTGTTATTATTATTGTTATTATTATTATTATTTATTATTTGTTTTTTCTCGTTGTTGTTTTATACTAATAACCATTTATTACCTTTTCTGTCCCGCGTGAGCTGCCACGTACTAAACTTTGAACCACTTGAAAGAGGGACGGGCCAGGTAAAGGGGTCACGTGGTCGCACAGGTAGCTTCCCTACAAAAGCGGTGAGCGTTCAGCCATTGCTTCGCGATGGTGACTGCGGGAGGCTTCACATAAAATCTCACAGGCGACAAAACTTTGGATTTACGGGCTCACCTTTGCGCTCAGGTGTCAGAGTAAAGGCGTTTCTACCTCCCGCGTCCCGCTCGCGTCTCACATCCCGCTGATCTTCAGTCCCTTTTAGTCTCGTTTAGTATTAGATTAGTTTTCTGTGTGTTTGCGGTTCTTTTTTTAAAAATTCAGATGACGGCGCAGGTAGACTACCTGGTGGTGGTTTTCACCGCCACATCTGGCGCGAGCGGAGATCTCCTGGGGTCTGACGAGAAGGAGCTCGTGCAGTTGGTTTGGCAGCTCGTGGATGTAAAGAACAAAAAGGTAAAAACTCACTTGTAGGCTGCTTGTTCTTACTTGCTAATCATCGTGACTCCAAAGCAGGAAATGTGGTGTTCAAAGGAGTGGACAGGTGGACTGCAAACAGCGATACATGATGTCAGACCAATATTAATAAGGAAAAAAAAAGTGTGCCAGGGGGATTTTTGTGGGATTCCTCCTTACGCGCACCTGTTCAGAAATCATTGTTCGCTTTAATTACAAAAAACCTTCTGCCTTATGTGTAAGACGTTTAAATTGCTACTTTGCTGCTTTCCACTGTGATAATATCTATGTAGCAAACACACATATTTCACGCTGGTTTTATTATATTGTTCCAAAGCCTCTGAGTTTCTAGCTAGGCTGGCTGTTTCAAGGCTGACTTGTTTTTTTCCTCTCTGAACCAGTTGGGCAAGGTGAATGAGCTCCTCATAAAGCCTGACCTCTCAGACTTGACAGAAGAAAAAGAGGAGGAGGATGTGGTGGAGGAGAGCGTGGAACAGGAGAATGGATCTGGAGCAGACTGTGTGTACAAAGCACCGAGCGTTGATAAAGCTTTAAACATGGTAATGTCTTCAAAGTAGCCAGAAAGCCATTAATAGGCCATTTATAGATTATTAATTACAGTTACAGCACTGGTTAAAGCAGCTGTATTAAAGTCCATACCTCTAAATGTTTTTACAGTTTCATCTGCAACTGACAAATGAGGTGAACAGCGCAGGCGCAGGCACGTCGGTGTGTTTGTGTACAGACGGGCAGCTCCACATCCGCCAAGTGATTCACCCCGAGGCCGCGAGCAAGGTGAGCGGGGCGGGGGAACACGCCTAGCAGCCAGGGCGGATGTTTCACTCACTCACTGCTGCGGGAGCCTTCGACGCTCTCAGAGGGCTGTGTTGTGTCAGCACCGCACTGCTCGCTGAACTTTAATGTTAACACTGAAAGCTGATCTACAGGAGAAGCCACTGCGGTGACACACGCCCATGCGTATACCGCACACTCGTGCACATAAAAGACAGGCACACATGATGCTCATGAAATTTCTCCTGAGTGCCTTCAAACTGTGTGTTAATGATACAAGAAGTAGGCAGTGCATGCTCTTGTGGCCTGTGCAAACATGAGTTTCACAGCAATAAAAACAGAAGCTGCTGATGGGCCTTTCACTCACACTGTATTCCTCTCCAGAACATCCTGGTCCCAGACTGTTTCTACTCTTTCTTTGACCTTCGGAAGGAGTTCAAGAAGCACTTCCCCGCTCCTGACCTCAAAGCTCTGAATGTCCACACCATGGCAGAGTGTATCCTTTTAACACGTCACCTGTTTACATTAACATTTCATGTCCTGTTGCCTGTTTACGCCGTCTAAGTCATGGATTTCCAGACATTTGTTTTTTTTGCTCGATTGATTTGATCCGATTGATTGGTTCTTTCTCATACTGTGCATTGCATTACCCTCAAAAATCCACAACACACGCATTAAGCAGTTGGCTGTAGGGATAAAGGTTTTGAAATGCAAATAAGGAAAGAGTGGCAGCACCTTACTAAGCCCTTAGTGAAAGAGTGTGTGTTTACCCAACAGGACCAACCCCATACACACACACACACACACACACACACGCACACACAGGTATAGGAAGAAAAACACGTGAGTGTATTGCTGTTCTGTTTTCACTTTTTTCATTTTTTCACACACCTGTCTATTCTGTCATGATTTGGGAAAAAACAGATCAGACCTAGTTTTAAAAAATGTATTAAACCAGCAACAGAAATTATTTGGGAGCAGGCGAATGACTCCGCTCATATACAACCGGATCTTCTTTTGAATAGGACAGAGGGCTGGCAACTCTAAATGCAGATGAACCTCCTGGTTAAATGGAACTCAGTTACCAAAGAGGGCCTGGTTACGGCCATGATGATCAGTGTAGCGATCTTGCGGATATCCTGCCTTTTAATACTCCAGGTTGATTCAGAGAAGGTGTAGAAGAAAGCTGAGAGAGTGGGCTCCACCCAAAGCATACAACTCCAACTAAATTGAAAATGGACTTAGGAAATGAGAGAGAGGAAAAAAAGAAGAAATCAAACGTCCAATCCTGCTGGACCACGATGCATTCATGATTAATAACACTGTCGCTCTCTTGCTTGTGCTCCTTAACCACCTCCTCCTCAGCTCTTAGTATACCTGTTGATGTGCCCACCATGTGGGACCCCTCTGCCACACCGGATCCATCGGTCCCTTTGCCTGCAGAAGTAGCCACACAGCAGCTTCAGGTTATGTCCAGCGTTGTCCTGGCACTGCTATCCGAGCCATTTTGTAAGTACCACGTACATTACCGAGTAATGTTAGCAAACACATCAGTAAATCGATTTACTACTAATGAGTTCCAAAACTGTGTTACTTTAAGTAAAACCCTGCTGTGAACTAAACTAGAAAATCAATTAGGACCTCTTTTAAGGATAACTGAAATTTCCTTTAATCATTTTCCCCCCCAAAAATGGATGATCCAAGATTCATAGTAGTACTTTTGAGCGTACCACTTAACAAACCGGTAATTAAGAAAGGAAAGAAATGTAAGGTCTTACCTGATTTAGACTTTAACCATTTGCTTTGCCTTTTAAAAACGGTCTCAGCTTGATTACTTTGTGTGTTATCATGGTGACTCTGTCACTTTGCTGTTGCAGGCCACACGTTTTCGAACCCCGAGAGAGTTAGTGAGAAGTTCGAGAGCGGCACTTGGTGAGTAACATTTATTAAAGATACACGTTATTTTTGTTCCCTGATAATCCACTGTAATAATACCTGTGTGTGTGTGTGTGTGTGTGCAGCAGTAAAATGGAGAAAGTGTGCGACAACACGGTGATCCGAGCCAGAGGATTGCCGTGGCAGTCTTCTGACCAGGATATCGCTCGATTTTTCAGAGGCCTCAACATCGCCAAGTACGTTGCTGACATCTTTAAAGGCGCACATTTTTACACTGTTTATCATCTTTTTTTAATCACTGATGACACCCAGAAAGCTGCTGCTGACAGAGGTTTTCAGAGAGGCTTTATAACCCCCTTCATATGCTGTGCTCTTTAGAGGAGGGGTTGCATTGTGCCTGAATGCTCAAGGGAGGAGGAATGGAGAAGCTCTGGTTCGCTTTGTGAGCGAGGAACACAGAGAGCTGGCGTTGCAGAGACACAAACACCACATGGGGAATAGATATATTGAGGTAAGGCGTCTGGACACAGTAGAATCAGCCACATCACCAAATTATTGTCCCATCACTAAACATCGTTCCCCTCTATCGGCAGGTTTATAAAGCGACAGGAGATGACTTCCTGAAGATAGCAGGAGGTGGGAAGTTCATATATCTGTTAGCTTAAGTGCAGCCGCCTGGTTTATGTGTGTATATAGTGAAACTGAGTTGAAAAAGAGGACTTTTGAAGTCTTTGAGATCTTCTATGGTGCTATTTTATTAATACTTCAGCAACTTCTTATATGAGCTTGAATTCATGTATTTAGTAATAATGATTTTTAGGAGTTGAAAATGTTTCAGGACCTTTGTAAATGTCTCCAGGTCCATTGGGATTTTTCCTTCATGCCACTTGTAATCTTAAAAGAAAAATTATTATTAGCACAAAAAGCTGTTGGTTATGACTCAGTGATACCATTTAATGGCAACACAGCCTTTTATGAAGGGCAATAAGTTTGTCAACAAGGCACAGCTCATCACTGAGTCATTTGACCTGAATATTAATAATTTTACTCACATGATGAACGCCTCCCAGAAACCAGAAGTGACCTCATTACATAAAGCTAAAGTTTATCGTCATACAGATGAGAGATTTAGACGATTACTCAAAATCACAGAGGCTTGAAAAGTCAGATTTAGCATCACTCTTATCAATTGCAGAAGAAGAAGGAGGCCAACTAACACTAGTTGAACGGGCTTGCCCGTGTCATTCTCTCTGTGTCAGGTACGTCTCATGAGGTAGCAATGTTCCTGTCCCGCGAGGACCAGATCATAGTGAGGATGCGAGGCCTCCCTTTCACCGCCACGCACGAGCAGGTGCTCGCCTTCTTCTCGCCAGAGGATGAACTTAAAGAGACGTGTCCCGTCAGCGGGGGAAAGGACGGCATCCTGTTTGTTCGCTACCCAGATGGACGTCCCACCGGCGACGCGTTTGTTTTGTTTGCCTGTGAAGAACATGCTCAGTGCGCCTTGAGGAAACACAAGGAAATCCTGGGGAAAAGATATATCGAGCTTTTTAAGAGTACGGCAGCAGAGGTGCAGCAGGTACGCCGGGGTGTTTCTTCGCTTTGTTTTACGGTGTGCGGTTGAGTGAAATGTGCTTGATTGTGTGCTCACTTGTAGGTTTTAGAGGAGAAAAACTGTTTGTTTATTTGGCCACAGCAGCAAAGAGTGACAACGTGAGGGTGTGTTTCTTATCTTCTCAGGCAGTTGTAGGCATTATAGGAGAGAAGCTCATGGGTGGGGACCAGTAAAACAAGGTGGACTGTGTGTGCATGTTTCCCTACAAACGGTTATTCTAGCTGCTCCTTTCTCTTTTGAACTTTCTTTCGCTCTTCGTGTGCTCCACTGCTCTTTGTGTCTCTTTGGCATTCATTTTCTTATCTTTCTGGACTGATGAGCAGACAGTCCACCTACATATCTATGCAGAGGCCTTTCGTGGTGTGTGTGTGTGTGTGTGTGTGTGTGTGTGTGTGTGTGTGAGACACTTGCGAGGTTTATTGGCCCTCTCCAGAAATGCAAACACGCTGGTGTCCTGTTGGCACCACGCCAGCTCCTGTCTGACGTTGCGTCATATTTAAACACAGCTTGGACTTGGCTTTGTTCTGCTTGAGATGTTTGCTTTTGAGTTATAGTTAGTGACTTTTACCTGTCAGTACTAGAGGAGAAAGGGTTTCCTAAAACTTCACTGCGTACTCGGTAGGTTTTTGCTTTAGGCAGGGTATGTAATTTGAAACTGTGTCTTAGGTGCTAAACAGGTACTCCTCAACCCCTCTGATCTCTGTGGCCCCTGCCCCTCTGATGCCTGTGCTGCCCACGGTGTCTCTTCTGCCCCCTCCTGGTGGAGTGAGAGACTGCCTGCGGCTGAGAGGGCTGCCGTACACGGCGAGCATAGAGGACATCCTCACCTTCCTGGGCGAGTTTACACAGGATATCAGACCGCATGGAGTGCACATGGTCCTCAACCAGCAGGTACATGCAGCACCCACACTGACACACCCATTGACTCACATGCTTTCTAGCACAAATTTACAGGTGTTGCGGAGTAATCTCTGATTCGTCTCCGCTTTCAGGGTCGTCCGTCAGGTGACTGCTTCATCCAGATGACATCAGCTGAGCGAGCGCTCCAAGCTTCGCAGCGGCTTCACAAGCATGTGATGTCCAGCCAGCGTGGGGCAAACAGCCGCTACGTGGAGGTGTTTCCCTGCAGCGCAGAGGAGATGGGCCTCGTGCTGATGGGAGGCTCGCTCTCGCACACGCATACACACACACACACCCGGAGCAGGAGTGGGACAGGGCTCAGCCCGCCGCCATGTAAGTCAAGACGTAAGTGCTGCTGGGAGCTGGGTTGCTTCGGGACTGCAGGGTAGGTGGGCTCCTGCCTTGTGCAGGGTTGCTGGGTTTTTCTCCAATCTCAAACTGTGGGAAGATGAGGAAATCTGGTCTAACCAGGAGGATCGAAAACTGTGTGTCTGAGAGTTTGTGTTGGTGTATGTGAGTGTGTCACCTCTTTGTAATTTAGTGTGATTAAATTACCCATCTGCATGACCTAATAAACCTAATGGGGTAACCATCCTTTTTTCAGTTGTTGCCTGTGTTCACACATTTAGATGAAAATACTGTAGTTTGTTTTTAGTGGCATGTTTGTCGATCTCATAAATTCCACTCTCTTACACTGCTGAAGTATTTCATAAAAATCTGAAAGGGTTGGGAAAGTGTAAGCAAGACAGTTTGATTCCAGCTATCTTCATAAAACATCAAAAATGGCTTACATCTCTCTAATCTTATCAGATGAGTAGAGGTGGTTGTGGGATTAGGCCTCAATGGCCTGGCACACCTCTGGTGTGTGCATCTCCTGTGCTTGTCCAATCAGGAGCTGTGTAAAGGCTGTGGGCATATCTGAACGCTGGTGCGTAGATGGTGGATTGATCTCTGTGTGTGTAGTCCTTCGACTTAAATGTGGACTCTTAGTTTTCAAAAAGAGAGGATTATAACACGTCTAATGGTTATGAGCCGTTTAATATGAAATAGTTCACATTAGTGAAAGGGACACAACACAGGGATTCAAGGCTAGACATGCGGGTTTTAAAAAGGTCCATGATGAGATGAAATTAAATGTTGAAAATGCACACACAGACTGCAGGAACAGCCAGAATCACCATGCAAGGAGGATAAAGTGCTCAGGCGGCACTGTCCCCTGCATTTAGACAGTGTCTCTGTTCTCTGACAGCGCTGTGGCTCTCGTTTTGCTAATATTTAATACTTGGAAGGCTTTATGCATGAATGCATATGAGAAAGTATAAACCAGATGCTGCTAAACACTGACAACTGTCGAGTGAATTAAAAGCATCTTACCTGCTCCGAAATTACACAGAGGTGATAATAAAATACTGAAATAATGAAACATACAGGTTACAGGCCCATCGGTGGTCCAGCGTAGTGTACAATACGCTGACGCTTTCATTGTTTGCCACGTGCATACATTCAAAGTGTGTCAGGTGCTGAGTGATGTTGTGGAGGGTCATTGTTTGTAGATTTGCATGAGCACCTCTCCAAAAAACAAACAATGACCTTGCAGACTTCTCCACCATGTCTCTGTTCACGCGTGTCTCTGTTCGTCTGGTTAAAAATCTTTTACCTCTCCTCCTCGCCAGGTTTATCGCCACCATCTTATTCCTTCACACCTGCTCCACCTGTCCTGCCTCCAGAGGCTGCTGCTGCTCTCTACCCTCCCATTGGGCAGGTGGTCCTGGCTCCTCGCCCCCTACCACCAGGACATGCCTACTACCCCGCCTCAGCTCAGCTATACATGAACTACGCAGCCTACTACCCCAGGTAAACAATGGTATTTACAGATGAAGGGATTTATTGAATCAGAGATTAAATGGCTCAGCTTGTGAAAATATTTTCAAAAATGTTTAAATATTAAATATTTGCATTGGTGAATAGGTGAGAGGTCTGTTAGTGGAAGGTCCAAAGGGGAAACTCTCTTCATTGCCGAAATTATTTGATTTTATCTGTTTGAAAAGTTTTGATTTGTCTGATTAGTTCGCATAAAGGTCACAGAAAGTTATTGTTTTAACAGTGTGCAGGAATTCTCACAGTTTTTACCTCTCAGCCTTCAAAGCCTGAGGGGCTATTGTCGGCATCCTGCCAGGCGGGCGGGCAGCCTGGACACCTAAGTTTGTGAATGCTATAACTCGAGAACAAAGCGACATAGGAGCTTCAAATTGTTACCATAGTAATATCTACTAAAAATCTCAGATGAGTTCAAATCTCAGTGACCTTGACAGAGGTCAAGCTTTCTGAAAATCTTGTGAACTCAAAAAGAAATTCACCTTGTTCCAGCTGAAAATCTGTAAATACAGTGGGGCAAAAAAGTATTTAGTCAGCCACCGATTGTGCAAGTTCCCCCACCTAAAATGATGACAGAGGTCAGTAATTTGCACCAGAGGTACACTTCAACTGTGAGAGACAGAATGTGAAAAAAAAAATCCATGAATTCACATGGTAGGATTTGTAAAGAATTTATTCGTAAATCAGGGTGGAAAATAAGTATTTGGTCACCTCAAACAAGGAAAATCTCTGGCTCTCACAGACCTGTAACGTCTTCTGTAAGAAGCTTTTCTGTCCCCCACTCGTCACCTGTATGAATGGCACCTGTTTGAACTGATCATCTGTATAAAAGACACCTGTCCACAGCCTCAAACAGTCAGACTCCAAACTCCGCCATGGCCAAGACCAAAGAGCTTTTGAAGGACACCAGGAAAAGTATTGTAGACCTGCACCAGACTGGGAAGAGTGAATCTACAATAGGCAAGCAGCTTGGTGTGAAAAAATGAACTGTGGGAGCAAACATCAGAAAATGGAAGACATACAAGACCACTGATAATCTCCCTCGATCTGGGGCTCCACGCAAGATCTCATCCCGTGGGGTCAAAATGATCATGAGAACGGTGAGCAAAGATCCCAGAACCACACGGGGGGACCTGGTGAATGACCTGCAGAGAGCTGGGACCAAAGTAACAAAGGTCACCATCAGTAACACACTACAACGGCAGGGAATCAAATCCCGCAGTGCCAGACGTGTTCCGCTGCTGAAGCCAGTGCATGTCCAGGCCCGTCTGAAGTTTGCCAGAGAGCACATGGATGATACAGCAGAGGATTGGGAGAATGTCATGTGGTCAGATGAAACCAAAGTAGAACTTTTTGGTATAAACTCAACTCGTCGTGTTTGGAGGAAGAAGAATACTGAGTTGCATCCCAAGAACACCATACCTACTGTGAAGCATGGGGGTGGAAACATCATGCTATGGGGCTGTTTTTCTGCCAAGGGGACAGGACGACTGATCCGTGTTAAGGACAGAATGAATGGGGCCATGTATCGTGAGATTTTGAGCCAAAACCTCCTTCCATCAGTGAGAACTTTGAAGATGAAACGAGGCTGGGTCTTCCAACATGACAATGATCCAAAACACACCGCCCGGGCAACAAAGGAGTGGCTCCGTAAGAAGCATTTGAAAGTCCTGGAGTGGCCTAGCCAGTCTCCAGACCTCAACCCCATAGAAAATCTGTGGCGGGAGTTGAAAGTCCGTGTTGCTCGGCGACAGCCCCAAAACATCACTGCTCTCGAGAAGATCTGCATGGAGGAATGGGCCAAAATACCAGCTACTGTGTGTGCAAACCTGGTAAAGACCTATAGTAAACGTTTGACCTCTGTTATTGCCAACAAAGGTTATGTTACAAAGTATTGAGTTGTATTTTTGTTATTGACCAAATACTTATTTTCCACCCTGATTTACGAATAAATTCTTTACAAATCCTACCATGTGGATTCATGGATTTTTTTTTTTCACATTCTGTCTCTCACAGTTGAAGTGTACCTCTGGTGCAAATTACTGACCTCTGTCATCATTTTAGGTGGGGGAACTTGCACAATCGGTGGCTGACTAAATACTTTTTTGCCCCACTGTATGTACACATTTACCTGAAATATCCTTGATGCTTTGTGAGAGCTTACTGTTGTTTCTCCCATTAAGTAATCTTCCTTTCTCACATTAAATCAACCACTCCTGAATTTCTATAAAGAAATTTACGAGCCAACCGACGCTAAGCCGAGGCTGCCGGGTGGTGTTTACTTGTGGGTTGTTTACTGGTGGGTGAAGTTGCTCTCAGACAAACTCTCAGATCCAGGCAGAGCTTCCATTTCTCACATGTAGCACATAAGAGGTGGATTCCCCAGTCCTGGCATACCCCTGTGAATGGAAATAGTCCATTTGGTTTAGGGAGCTGCCTGTGTAGAGCTGCTGGACACTTATTTACTTGCTTTATTCATAAAGATATGCACACTTTGTACTGCAAGGCCGGCAGGTTAAAGACTGAGTGTTGGGCTTGAGTGATTCATATATTTATATTTCTCTCATAAAGCCCTGCAAAAGTTCAGGATGTGCATAAGAAATGTGGAACTGCTATCCACGCTTGATCTTCTTCATTCTTAGTCATCTTCTTCTTTGAACCGCCTGCATAGCATCAATCAAAATCAAAATAGTTTTACTTTCACTGAAACATGTTGTGTACATTAGTGAGTGATTAAAAACACCTAAAACTTGCAATAACTATAAAGGTTTTTTCCCATTTAAAAAAAAAAAAAAGAAAATAGGTCGAGCATTTTGTACTTGGTTGAATTATATACTGCCAAGGAGAAAGGCTGGGGCAAGGGTAGTTAATGACTGAAGTCTGCGTTATCAAAGTACTTGGTAAACAAGCATTGACCTCTGGTTCTCTTTGGTGAGCCATCAGAGACTGAGAGAGCAGCTCACTCAAAGACAACACCCAGAGTTACTCCCAGTCTTGTTTTTCCTGAATCCTGCTGCATACGTTGTGTTTTCTGAGAAGATACATGTTTATGCTGGTTTTGTACTTAGGATAACAGTCTCTGTCCTTTTTCCCTTCTTGTTGTTTTCCTTTTTTTTTTCTTTTCCAGTCCACCTGGCTCACCTAACACCTTAGGTTTCTTCCCCTCCCCCTCCTCCATTGCCTCGCCGGGAGGCCTGGTGCGTATGCCCGGTCTGACCTACAACAGCAACGGAGTCAAAGAGCTCATAAATGCAGTGCAGGGTTACCAGGTAAGAGGTGGCGTCCTTCAAATGCACCGTGCACTTAGCATTTTATTAATGAAGTTCCTATAATGGAGATTTTCTGTGCCTTCAGAGCTCTCATACCTCACTGTAGGATCCAAAGTGTTGTATTCAAATCTCCTCGTATTATGGGTGTGTATTGTCAGGCATCCACTGTGTTTGCCCAGAGGCTATCAAACTAGTTTATCCTGTCTCCTCTCCCTGTTCTGTCACAAACGGATTGCTGCTTGCTTCAACTTGAACTGGAGAATCTCAGATCTTATTTAAACCTGAAAGAGTACGAAGAATCTGAAGATAAATTATGACATGATAAGGACTACTTTAAGCAATATATTGAGACAGACTGGGTTTTGTTTTCTGTATTTTAAAGGCCTTTAGATTAGTGTCTATGGCTACATGTGTCTCAGCCCCCATCTCTATCATTCCTCCCCCTTCCTCATGCCACAGTATGCTCCCGAGGATGCTTTCATGCACGCCCACGGGCCCGTGCACACTCAAGACCCGACCAGGACATTGCTTACGCAGCCCAAAGAATGGGTGTGTATTTAAGGTGTCTGAGGCAGGTGGCAGGTAAGGATTGGCTGAGGGATCAGTCAGGGGGATTTAATTTAGAGAAGGTGTTGTAGCTGTGGTTTTACTGGTCACCAGGGCTTACAGGGCACCATTTTCCACATTAATGGGGAATTTTCAGGTATTTCCTTTTGACTAGGTTAAATAATTGGAGGAAATCTCTTGGTTTTTAGGTATTTCATGGGTTTTCACATGGCGTTTGTTTAACCTTTTTTCTGTCCGCTCGTGAAGCCTTTAATGAAAACACTGAGCACCACATAGCCGACTGACCGTCCACTGAACCCTCTCCCCTTTGACTGTACAGGCATGGTCCTTTTTCTGCATGTCGAGACAGCGTGAAAGTCAAATAGCGGGCGCAAGAAACTCCTCAGTGGTGACATTTTCATCACAGAACAACATAAAAATATTGTGAAAGTGAAAGTAGCTGCTTTAAAGTTTGAATTGTTCTCTTACCCAGATAACCAGTAATAAGTCCTCATTTTTACTGTTACATTGCAGTATTAAAGATAAATTTTTTTAATGTTTCATACATCAATACAAGGATATTATAGGTACATAAAACTAGGTATGAAAATGTATATAGTTAACCTAAATTTAAAAAAAAAACAACTTACCTCCCCCCCTCTCAAAACTCCCCCTAAAACTAACTAAAATAGCATTTTGTACTTTATGCTCAATTTCTTTTTGAATGCATTAATCCTGAGGAGGTAATGACACAGATGTTTAGTGAGACTGCCATATCCACTTGGCTGTGAGTCATGTGTTTTTATTGTAACGCTTGTTCTGAGCTTCTAGAATTTTCCACCTGACAAATGATAATTAGAAACACTAAAAAGAACACAGAAACGAATAAAATTGAAACGGTAAAGACCCTACAATAACAGAAGGGAACTGCAACAACACACCTAAGGGCAAGCGCTTGGCAACAGTGAGAAGGAGAAACTCCCTTTTTGCAGGAAGAATCTTCTGGCAGAACCAGGTTAACTGTAATCTTATAGATATATTTATTAACGTCCTTTCTCAGACATTTGTGATTACCTGCTGCTTCACGCCAAAATGTCTGCTGCGAAACTGGCCTGCTGAAGAGTAAAATTACTTTACAGAACAATTGCAACAATACCTAAGGGGGCGGGGCTTAGTCAACGGTCAGATGGTGCTGTCGCAATGTGGTAGTGTAATAGATGGGTAATAACAGCTTTAGGTGATTGAGAAGGTGATGGGTAATGTCTGGTGCAGGTGCTCTTTTTTTTGTTGTTGTTGGGGGCTAAAACTCTTTCCTCACCCTTGTTCTTCTTCTCTCCGCAGAATCCTGCAGAGTCTGTTTCCCTCCTGAGCAGCAGTCTGATTGGTCAGTGCAGCTCAAGTGAGGCTCCTCTTATGTCACTACCTGCTCTCATGACCAAGCCAGGGGGGCAGTATTTGGATTTGACCCTGCTCTAGGGTCACATGTGATAATTTGGTATATGTCAAAGACTTGTTAGATTTTTTTTTAAATAGCCTTTTAGATGTGTTATTTATATCTTTAGCAACAGAAATTAATGTATTTTATACCAAATTCTCTGTGGCCTTAGCCAACAATAGCATTCTCATCTTATATTGCACATTGTGTATTTTAAAAGCTTTATAGAGATTTTTTAACCTGTTCTATTGTAATCATTACGGTACATATTTGTTAGCCAAACTAGAGAGGAGTGACTTAGTAGCAATTGAGCTAAACGTTTAAGCTTTTCTGTGAAGAGTGAAAGTGTGTGAGTGTGAAAGAGATGAGAATGAGTATTACGCATGGCTGTGTTGAGATGTTTTATTACATAATCTGTTAATGCAGTACATTGTATGTGTTTATATACATTTGATACAGTACACAGTGATTGTATTGGAAGCTTTAGTGCATGAAGAAGTTAGTAGTGAAACTTTAAGATGTTTACATAATGCCAAATATCAATGCACTGCTAATCAATAAGACTACTAATGAAAATAATAGCAGTATGTTTGAATGATATCCTATATGTTACACTGTGAGTTTGTCTGATAGCCTGGACCTTGTTATGAGGCCTCAATTTACAAAAACTGTGACATCTCACACTTCATTAGCCCCCTCCTTTATGTGTCTGACAAGGGTATGTTTCCATGCTGCGCCACGCCAAAGTTGCCTTGTTGTGTATTTGGATTCAGCTGAAAAGAAGACAGTCCCACTTCTCAGTAATTTAACTACAAATTTGCATTCTTCAAGAGGGCTCAGATCACAAGCTCTCAGCTTACTGTGCAAAGAGTAAAGCCAGAGCCGGTTTATGACCACTTCTGTGACATATTTTTAGCAGTCCATCACACTTTCCTTGTCTTCTTTCCACCGTCTACGCTGTTATTGGAGAACGTTTTTGAACAAACAGGTTGCTCTAAGAAATCTAATCACCGTACTTCTTTTGAACCTGTAGATTTTTAGGAAAGGCGAAAAGGAAAGGAAATGAAGGACGTGTCGGATATGTTTCATGTGAATTTAAATGCCGTTTATGCTCAGCATAAAGTTGATGTTTGGGCTTCATGTTTCTGTACGCATGTGCCACAGCAGGATTTAATCCTCCTCAGGACGCCCTACTGCAGGCATGCTGAAAAAGAAAAAGAAAAACAAACAATAAACTTAACATGTCAAGTTTGTCATCCTCCAGCTGTTTGATTTCACTGTTTACCTTCTGATCATTTCACTTTGCCGTGTAGTATGCCTGTTTGTGTCTCATGAGGGTTTTTAAAGTGCAGGAGTGCAAATATGCAGGTGGAGCTTGTCTCGTGACACAACGTGGCTCAGGGCGAAACTGTGGGAACTCCCTCTCACTGTCCTCAGCGATTACCTCTGCGGTGCCCGCATACACATGCTATAGCAAAGAAGCTATTGTCATCTAGACACACTGAACACATTATGTGAGAGGATGGCCTCTCTTTTTACTGCGTGGAAAAGAGCAGAAACCATGTCAGACCCCCTCAGGGCAGAGTTACATTGTGTAATACAATCTTCTGCACCCCACCCAAATAATCTCTTTTAAAAACACTTAGTCACCCACTCACAAAACACACACACACACTCACACACACACACACACACTGTCCAAACCAGCAGGAAGAATTTATTTATTTTTATCCATGTGACAAAGTTTTTCTCACCTTTTTGACGTCTGGAAAATAAATGTATTGTCTGTAAGATGTTGTGGAGAAATCCAGTGAAGTTACACTGGTATGAAAAAAGTGCAGATAAGTGCAGCTCATTTAGGGAATTTTTAATTTATTGATTGAACTGAGCACGTCTTAGATTTAAAGAATCAGAGTAGATTAAATCAAATCTTTTATTAAGAAAATAATCCAGGGTTTGTCAGGGACAGACAACTATCAGGAAAAGGGAAGTTGTTTTTTTTTAATAACAAGAGGATTATTTTAGTTATTTAACATTTAGCAGGAGATGATCTTTAATCTTTTTCATGTTCCACACTTATATCCTGTCCTTGCAACATTTACTTATGTGGATGAAGTCCCCACAAACCCAAAGAAACCCATGTCACTCAGTATGAAATGTTTTTGGAGCCATTTTCACAGAGCTAGTGTTAATAAAAGTGTTTATTTAAAAGTGTATAATAGGTATAAACTACCTGTGCAGGGGCAGGTCTAGAAGGTAGCACTTAATATCATTTATAAGGTATGTTTGACATATGTTTTATAGATTATAGGCCAGTTTAAACACAGGCAATCATTTTTTCAGCAAATACCTGAAATCACTTATTGGCACAACACTGTCCATGTGATCTGGATGCTATCGCTATCTTTTTTCAAATAGCAGACACACAACTGGACATCTTCTTTCAGTGAAGTTGAAAAGTCAGGTTGATGAAGCAATGACACAAAGAAAAAAACTTATTATTATTATTATAATGGAGAGTTTTTTACATTTTCAAAACGCTGATAGTTTAGACGCAGCATGACTGACAGAGAAGATTTGCAGTGGTCTGCAGAGTTACAGCCTGGAGTAAAACATGCAGTTGGTGCACACAGAAATGCAGTGGCAAAATATGGATTCTAAATCCACTACAATGCACATTGTCTGCTTGCAGTTGATACAGTTAAGCTCCTGAGGCAGCATGTTCTTTAACTCATTTGAGAAGCCATAGACTTTCATGTAAGGCTCATACATTCACAACGAATGGCTGGAAGTTCAGCAAAAAAATTTATATAGGCCAGCCCAGAGAGTTTCAGAAGCTTGGTATCAGAAAATGAGCATGCAGTCACTTTGCATGGTGCAATATGATGGACAGTCTACCTGCAGTGCTCCAGGTCTATTAAGATATCGCTAACGAGGGAAGTAAAGAAGGTCTGTGGAGGTTTAGTATATAGAGTCATGGAGGGCAACATATTCGACTGTCTACCCACTCTTTTAAGTACATTAAGTGAAGGAGTCGGCTTTCTATTTTTGCCTGTCTTTATGTAACATCATGTATGTCATTTTCTGTCTTTGCAATGTGACCTGCAGCAAGGTTATTATAGTTAACTACAAAACATATAAAACATTTTAGTTTAGGAATTTTGAAAAATTAAAACTGAAAGGATTTTGTGACCTTCGAAAACTAATTTAGAGGAAATATCCTTATTTTAGTGTTTGTTAGTTTGGTAAACATTTGAATCAAAACTTGCCTTATGAGGCTTTGATAGACAAATATCTATTGTGGATGTCCACGACACTGTGAGTCAGCTGCTTTTAGAAAGTTCTGTTTTTATTGTAAAACCTGTACTGACTTTCCAGAATCTTGCCTCTGACACACATACATGTACAACATAGTTAATGAAGATTAAAAATAACACAGAAACAAACTGAAGTGAATTAAAGAGTGAACAGCTTTTTGTATGTAGTGACAGTTAACTGTAACAAGCTGCCTAGTGTCTTTATCTTCTTTTATTCCCCGATGCAGTCTAACAAAGGGTTTAATGACAGAACAAGAGCGTCTACGTGTTTTATATAGTTTCAGGTGTTTGTTTCTTAACCACATTGTCTTTGTGGTTAACAGGAGACCATTCAAACTCCACTTAATATTGGTTTTTAAAGGCGTGGCTGTCACTTTAGCTTACGTCAGCTGCTCAGCTGTTAAAAGGTTAGATTTGTCCTGTTCATGTGTAAAACTTCTTGTTTGTGAGGGAACCAAGCCCTGTAATCGAAGTAGGAGTATTTTATCATCTATAGATGTGCAAGAGGGCACACAGTTTTTAGAATGTAAAAAACGTTAATCATTGTTTTATTAATGCTTAAATGTTAATCAATCTTAAAAGACTGAGCCCATTTAAAAAAATGGTAGAAACACCTCTGTTCCTTTAACTGTTCCTGTGCCTGTTAATTTCTCAAATATCAATTCCCAGAAAAGCAGAAGATCCCATTTGTTGTGGTCACCATAACTGCGGTGTTTGCTCGCCCCTCCTCTGCTACTGTGCAGCTTTGTGAGAAAAACAAATTCCACAACGAATTTAAGCTTGTAATGCAGGTTGAGCTGAGAAATTATGAAGGACGATTTTGCAGTTGTTTCAAAACCAGTGGGAGGGCCAAATGCCGAAGTCTGCGCAGGCTTCCCCCATTTTTAAAAAACTGAATCATTTACAGCAGATTCACTTCGAAGCAGTTCTTCTCTCCCTCCCTCTTTCTGCTGTGCTGCATCTCACCTTGAAGATGAATTATCTAACACAAAACAGAGGTACAATTAACAGGCTGACTCACCGCACTGGCAGATACCTCTCTAAAGTCCCGCACAGCACACATCTTTTGTTCCGTCGCAGGGAGGGTGAGAGGCACATACCTAACAAACCGGCAGGCAGGGCGAGGCCGAGCCACATTCCCATGTCAGGAAGGAAGAAAAGAAACAAAGATGCTGCTGCAGAGTTGTCAAACCGATGATGTGGCCTTTATTGAGATCCAGTCCAAGGTAGGAAAACTCAATCAGCAACATACAGTACAGGTGCAGATCATGTGCTGCCTCGGATTGTGACAAAGAAGGGCTGAAGTGAAGTTTTTGTTTTTTGCGCAGTAATTAAATATTTCCAAGGGTCTGACCTCTGAGGCCAGATTTGGTTTTGAGCTGCATGTTAAAAACACAGCAAAGGGACGCAAGAGAGGTTTTTCATGAACACCTGTAACACAAGATCAAGGCTGCTGCCACAGGAGCTTTGGCGCCTCCTGGTGGGCACACGGAGACTGAGGTGTCGATATATTCAGTTTTCACTTTCAACTCACACTGTTCAGGATTTTCTTTAAAACCACAGACGCTGCTGATGTTTTTTTGCGTGTAAAAAAATGGATATCTGATATAGGAATTACAGTACTGAGGTAAGCATTTACAACGCCTGCTCTGTTCTCAGGATATCAATGAGTATTTACATTTTGAACAAACTGATTTGAAAGTGAGTGACTTTCATTTCAGGGGTGCTTTTTACATGGAGATCAAAGCTTCAACAGTCGCTGTCTGAAACACAGTTTAGGCATCAGCACGGACACGGCGATGAAAACAATGAGGATGAACTCACACATAAACAGAAGTCCAAAGCAAAATCCGATAATCGTTTAGGGAAACATTAATCATGCAGGCAGCACCAGGAATACAGTCTGTAGCTCGTCTGTAATGCATGTGAGTGAATCCACTTGTTTCCATTTCACTTTTTTGTACAGGTTCAGTTCAGTTATTACAAAGAGCCTTCTTTCTAAAATAACAGTTAAGCAAATATAACAACCGCCTTTATGCAAATATAGATTTATAACTGCTAAATGTGCAATGCAAGTATACAAATGCTGACTGACACCAGTGACTTTGGGACTTCTTAGCTTCCGTCTGAAGGGTCGAGGTCTCAGAGCTCTGTCATCAGGAGCGCTCTCAGGATCTTCTCTCTGTCCACCCTAATTTCTTCTCCGCTGCAGACACGAACATACGATTTAACAGCTCTAAACTTGAACTTTTGTTTCTGCAACAAGGTGAAATATAATTTTCATAACAGAAAATTAAAAAAAACAAACATTTTACAACAGTAACTATGACAGAAACAACACAAAGTCTGCGTTACAAAGACAAAGAACAGCAGCTACAGGATAAGAAGTTGTCTGGCAATTTAAGCTGGTCATACACAGATCTTACACTCATCTGATGCTTTGTTAGGTACACCTTGCTAGCACCAGTTTTCTACCTTCAGAGCTGCTTTAATTCTTCATGGCACAGAACAACAAGATGCTGGAAACATTCCTCAGAGATTTTTAGGCCCACATGACATGATAGCATTGCACTATTTCTGCAGATTTGCCAGCTTTGCATCCATGACGTGATTATCCCGTTCCATCACATTAAAAAGCTGCTCTACTGAACTGAGATCTAGTGATTGTGGAGGTCATTCAAGTGCAGCAAACTCATCGTCATGTTTAAGAAACCGGTTTGAGATGATTTGAGCTGTGGTGCGCTATCGTGCTGGAAGCGGACAGACACAGTAGCAACAATCTTCAGGCTGTGGTGTTTAAATGATGCACAGATACCAATGATGTGAATGTTTTCATGCTGTTGTCAGAAATAGACCAGCAACATTTTTTCAATCTTCTATTTTCCAATCTTCTATTTGAGCCTGTGTGAACAGGAGCCTCACTTTCCTGTTCTTAGCTGAGTGGAACCTGGTGTAGTCTTCTGCCGCTGTAGCCCAACTGCTTCAAAGTTCGAGGTGTTGCGTTTTCAGAGATGCTTTTCTTGGTTGGAACATGTGGTTATTTGAGTAACTGTTTCCTTCCCACAGCTAAAAGCAGTCTGGCCATTCTCCTTTGACTTCTATCAGCAGGACGTTTTCACCCAGAGAATTTCCTCTTTTTCACTCTTTAAATCATAGAGATGACTGTGTGGGAAACTCCCAGAAGATCTGCAGTTACTGGAACACTCAGACCAGCCTGTTACCAACAACCATGCCACCTTCTAAGTCACTTCTTCTCCATTTGGGGGCTCGGTTTGAACTTCAAGAGGTCATCTTTAACATGTCCAAATGCTGCCACGTGATTGGCTGATTAGATATTTTGTTAATGTGCAGAAGAAAAGGTGTACCCAACAAAGTGGCCAGTGGGTGTAAATCGTGTTAGATAACATGAACTTCATGTCATCTAAAGGCTGCAGGGAATGACTAATGAGCTAAATGTCTAATCAGCACGTTCATAAAAGGCTAACGTCGCCACAAGTCATGTGACTTTCAGTGAAGCCAGAGGCTGCGACTGCTTCTGATGGGACTTCTCATTATAGTTTATCAACTTTTTGTCTCCAGTGTGATTAGTTACTGCACTTCTAATTTAATTTTTCTAGGTTATATTAATTTGCGGTGCATATTAAGTTGTGCAATATTATTTAATGTCGTTGCGTAATTGAGTTTATTATGTGATTGATTATTTAATTAGCTCTTTATAATTTTATGTGTAACTTTTAAGTTGATTATTGTAGCACCCCGTGAAAAGCAATTATAGTTCCTACTTGCTTGAGTCCATGGTGGGACTGCTTAGAGCGTAACATACCCTGAGTAACGTGGACTTTGGAGAAGAGTGTGATGCTGGCTGTCTCGCCATGTTGCTGTTTATTATGGAATTTGTATATATGGGCAAACAGATGAAGTCAGAAAATTAGACTTAAGTGAGTTTTTACTGAATGTGTAGCTCAGCCTTCAAGCTTCTCTGTCACGTCCTAAAGAAATGAGCAGCTATTTCCATCAAATCAAATCATCTTATTGGTTTTGGAATCGCTGATGTGATTTTATTACACTGCATTATGTTTTATAAAGTGGTCAAAGCAGCCCGGCTGCCAAATAAATGTAGAAGATTAAAGTAGCACGAAAGTGAACTGCCCCAAAAGTTAACTTAACCAGTGGAGGCTCGTTTTCAGTTCTAGGGTGCACGTGTTTATTTTTTAAGCTGTACTGAAGGGGCCATCTCAAACTTCATTGACTGAAATGCAGATATTGTTCGTTACGCTCAGCTTCTGCTGCAGCTGTTAAAAAAAATAAATCAGTGTCATTTGCTTATTATTGGTTTAAGGTTGCAATTTACACCCTGATAAATAAATATGTGGGTGATTTTGTGTGTGTGTTTGTCTTTTGTGATGTCACTGTAATTCGGGGCTTTTAATGGTTTCTTAGAACTGTTTGTTTTCCAGGGTGCAATGATTGTACAGCATATTTGGGGAATTGGATGCACAAGTTTAAATTTGCTTTTGGATTTTCTTAATCTACACAGAGTCCACAGTATACATAGAGGCTCAAATGTACCCACTAATATTTGGTTAAATTTCCATTTAGCAAGTTGCATCTCGACCGGACATTTTTGGCAGCCTCAACAAGCTCCTGGCATAATTCCAGCTCGATATTTAATCACTCTTCTTGGCAGAATCCATAGAGTTCATTTCCTGGAACAGATCTAGTCCGCGAATATTCAATCGGGTTGAGGTCAGGACTTTGGGAACGCCGTACCAGACGCTTAATGTTGGCCTGCTTTATCCATTCCAAACTAGTTTTGATGTGTGTTTGGGATCATTGTCCTGTTGGAACAAACAACCGTGTTCAAACTGTCTAGCTGTTGGTTTGAGGTAAAAGTTTTGGAGGTAGTCCACCTTCTTCATTATTCCATCCACTTCACGATGGTACCACTGGCAGGGGAATAGCTACTGCTAACACCACTTATTCCAGACCTTTGCAAAATGGAGACGCATCCGAATAACTTGTTCTTGTGTACAGCTGTTTGAACCAATGATCCTGAAATCTGCAGTTTTTTAGAAATGGCTCCAAGAGACCTTCACAACTTCTTTAAATCTACCATTCTTCTCCTCAGATTCTTACTGAGTTGTTCTGAGTATTAGTCTAATGAGTGCCATCCAATAAATCAATGAAACTACCAGTTGCAGTCAATCACGAGCAATAAGGACAAGTTAAAAGGTCTTGGCCTTGTGAAGTTGAAAGACATTGTTGAACCGTCGGCACCGCTTATTACAAGATTTAAGTAAGTCTGTGTGGATTAGAGAAAATAATAAATTCAAACTTGTGCTGTATGCCGTATGCTCATTCCACTTTGGAAAAACAACAGCTCAAAGAAATTAAAAGCCCCAAATTATCATGACATCCATTCTCGTGATGAGTGGATGTAAACTTCTGAGGATAACTGTAATCATACTGTAGCAGGAAAAATAGTGAGATATTGTCTTGATATTTTCAAGATAATATCAAAAACTAGTCTGGATCCAGACATTCTTTTGGATCCAGGGGCTCAATTCATGCATGGTGTGGAGGGTCATTTCAGCACTGGTGGAGGTACGCAGTCTCGGACAGCTCTTGTTTACTGCTTTGACATGCTGGAAATAAGATTTTCAATATTAGCCAGTTTTCCCAAATCTCACTCTGAAAATCCTCCTGTCTGCGTCACACGGTTGTTCACTTTGGCCTCACGGTTTAGCATCAGCTACTAACTGAAACAGGGGATTGTTTTTCATGTGCAAGCGTCAAACAAGAGCCTGAGGCTTCAATACAGCACTTGAGCAAACCAGCGCTGTATAAAAGTGTCCAAGAGATAAGAGCGAGGAGGTGCGTTTACCTGTCGTTATGGGCAGCAAGGTAAGGAACCAGGTGAGGAATGGAGCTACGGTAGTAAGAAGGGGAGAGATGAGGGGAGGGCGAAGGAGAGGGACAGCATGGACTACCCAGCTCCAGTGCTGGCATATTATCCCCCTGCAATACACATCAGTGTAGACACACACACACACACACACACACACACACACCACACAGACAGACAGACACACACAATTACAGATAATGCAGAGAGGTGTGGAAATAATCCCCCCATAAGTGGAGCATAGTGTACTACACCAAGACCCGTTTTAAAGGGTTTTTAAAGTGTGTGTGTGTGCGCATGTGTGAAGATGTGTGTTACCTGTGGGTAGATTGACGGCTGTATCTGTCTGTCCAATGAGCTGCTAGAGCCCGACTTTGCTGTACTTTGGGAGGAGATGGCTGCGAGTGCTTCAGGGAGATTATCTTCATCTTCGTGGTTACTGATAAGCAACAAATGGAGAGACTATAAGTGGCTTACACGACCTACAGATCGCTCTGAACAAGATGTCACTATCAAAGAGCAGAGATAGCACGGCTGCTGCTTCAAGTACTCTGTGGAGTGTTCATTTTCCACTCACAGCAGGCGATCTGTACTCACAAGCTGAACTGCCGGACCAGCCGTTTTCTGCGGTTGGTGCTCGGGTTGGCTTTGGGCTGGAGCCTCTCTGGCGTCAGGTTGTGATCTTGCCTGTGGGGTGTCTTTTCTGCTGTCAGACTGGATGCCGCCGAGTCTTGGGAGGAGCTCTGATACCTGGAAATGAGAGCAGTTACTCAGGAGGGTAAGTTGTGTTTTCAGTAAGAGGTCTAAACATGTTAAAGAGCGGATGAGCTACTGGCCTCTCATTCAGGGTCTCAGTTGAGCTCTTCCCTCTGGGTGTTGTTGGGGCTTCTTTCTTTATTGTGGAGAAGAAATGGATAGATATGCTGTTAGTGACACCGCCAAGTGCACAGGATGTAGGTCAAATAGCCTATTTGGTACTATTTGGTACTATTTGGTACTCACTCTGAAGGCTGCCTCCATCTGGGCCTTGAGGATGTTACATTTGAGGTGGTCGGGGAGCATGGCTGGGGAAGCAGGAGGGTGCAGAGACTTTTCAGACAGCTGCTTCTCCTCTCCCTGCCGGGAGAACAAGGAGAGGTGAGGAGACTAAATCTCAGTGAGTAAACATCGTGTGGGAAACGTGACTGACCTTGTTGTCGATGTTGATGTGCAGCGAAGGCCAGGGAGGAGAATCGCTTTCAGACTCCAAAGCCTTGAGCAGCGACTGAGAGATGTCAAACTCATCTGCAGGGAAGGGGGGCGCTTGACGTTCTGATTGAGACAAATTGTAATGAGAAAAAACAAACAAGTCACGTTTTTACTGTAAAGACACCACAGACGGTTTGACAAAGCAGGGATGGAAAATGACTATAATCTAAAAAGGTTTATAATTCAATTTACGCTGGCACAAGAGTTTGACTGTCTTTAATTTCACCAGAATTTGATGATATTATAAATGATTAACAGCAATTTTGGCTGGGTGGGGGCTTTTTGGTGTTTGAAAGTTGGCAGGTCAAAGCAAGTTTGAGAACCGTGAGATACTTTAAATCCATATTAATGTGTTTGCAGATGCTTCTCGACTTACAAACAATGCCCTTAAACAACTGCACTTAAATGAAGAGTGCAAACACAAGAAAAATTAGCAGTGTTTAACCACGTTTACTTTACTTGTATCCTAGCTCACTACAGCAAAAGGCAACTGAATTATGTTCTCAAAAGCAGAAACCCAATTTAAAACTGCTTTAGACACATTTAAAAGCAACCAGAATCATCCCTCCTTCACCACTGAGGAGTAAGTTCAAAGTGTTTTCACCAAATATCTCCACTTTGGTCTCGTGTGTCCAAAGGACGTTATTCCAGGAGTCTTGTAGACTTGCTGTCATGAACTTAAATATTTAACATGCTAACTGAGGCCTGTAGAGTCTGAGATGTAGCTCTTTGGATTTTTTTGTACTTGTCTGAGCATTGGACCTTGGGGTAAATTTTTGCAGGAACATCCACTCCTGGGAAGATTATGGTGAATTAATACAGAGAAAAAAACCCTGTGAGCAAGCACTTAGTGACAGTGGGACCATATTCTTTATTTCGGATCATCCAGCTTTGAAACAACACAGTCAGTATAAAGGTAAAGGTATATCAGTCATATCACGTGCATCTTTAAATCTGTTTTTACAAAGTTGAAATCAAACTACGTCACGTTGTAGTGGAAACATTACATCTCAAAGTCCTCAAAGTGAACCTCAAAAACAAAAAGAGCGGACAAACAGGCGGCACCGAGCATGAAAAGAAGCATCAGCGTGGCGTCTAGACACACCACAGATTTGTGCAGCCCAGCCTCAGGCTGACAGTACTCACTGTTCTTGGTGTGTGTGTGGCAGAGCGTGTCCTGGCTGTGTGTGTGCCGACGGTGGCGGTGATGGATCTTGCCAGAATACGAGTTCTCGTTCTCCTCGACGCTAAACTGATGATCTGAAGCGAGCCCACTCAGCGGGAAACTGAAGATGACACATGCAATCAAAACACAAACAACCCCCCCCCCAAACAAAATCCCACTTAAATATGACAAAAAGTGTAAGTACCGCAAATAAGTAATTATCGTGTAATAAATCCAAGCTCGTGATGTGAGTTTTTCACAGCAATGTAACCCTCCCTGTGTGGATGCTGAGCTGACTGAGTAACACAAAACCAGAAGTGCAATTTCAACAGTGCATTTGCTTTTCTACATGGTAAAGAAACACTGCTTTGGACCTAAAATGTGTGTAAAATTACATGTAATTTCTGTTAAATCTGTTATTGAATCATTTGTGTTACTTCATTAGTAAAGTACAAAGAACCATGTGGAGGTATTTATCAGTGGGAAAAGCTGTAAAGCTTATAAAAAATACAGTTAAAAGTCTAAAATTTACGCTCTTATTACATTTTCCAAAGCCATCCAGTGGGCCAGACTGAATTCGTTTGCGGGCCGATTCTGATCCCGGGCCTTATGTTTGACACCTCTGGTGTAAGACAATGAAGGAATGGGCTTTGCAATTTCTGCATTTCACTCATAAACCCTTTATTTCAGAAGCAATACGGCAACAGTCCTAAAGGCATAATGTGATTGGAGTAAACATCGAAAGTAAAAGGCGACACACTAGAACAGCAACACACCGGCCACATCTTCTGTAAACACTTGGTTAATTTAGCAAATCCATAACCTGATGTAACATTAATATAATGTTTATTCAAAAAACAAAAACAAAAAAAAAACATTCACTCTGAAAGCACAACACCACAAATGCAAGATTCAGCTTCATGTTTCTAAGTTCACACTGAAAACCATAAATTATACACAAAGCAGCTTAATCCCTAACCCGGCATTCACTAAGTGCAGGACTGGACCCCTTCCACCTGTTCAGAATCACTTTATTCAGCACTCACAGCACTTTATTTCAAAAGTGAGTTTAAATAATTTAGATGCCACACGATTTACTGCAAACGAACAAAGAAACAAACACAAAAGCACTCTTAAAGGCAGATTTGAGATTTGAGCAACCGTAATCACATAAAACATCCACAAGCAAAGCAAGGCACAAACGTGTCACACCCGGTCCTATCTTTGTATTTATCCTTAAATATGATGCTGAATGTTTGAATGGAAAGAACAGAGTGTTTGAGAAGTATAAGAGCTACGTCGACTGGGCATTTAGAGCCATAATTAAATAATAACAATATTAAAGTGCAACAAAATTAAAATATATCATCTTATTTCAACAATTCTTAGCTTGTTTTTTGGCCTTTAGTTTATTTATATTTTAGCAAATTGCCACCTAGTACAGCACCTAAAGTTACCTTCAAGAACTTCCTGTTTGAACGTCCCTGTGAGTGCACAGAAAACTAAGCACGTGATTATTTTCATATGAAAATAAACTAAATTTTCAGGCACAATCTTGATTTTTCTAGAAGATGCTTTGAACATTATTTGAAAGTATCCTCAAAGAGACTTTAAAATGCACCACATTCTTGTTTTATCTTTACAGAGGAGCAATTATGCCCATTTCCAGCTTCATAATGTTATTCTTTGATTTTACTACTGTAGCTTTGCATCACTTAGAGTTGAAAATAACCCTTATGTATCTTATGCTGGACCTTGGTGCAGTTCCTCAGTTTATCCTGTTGGAATAAGGCTGTTTAGCTCATCTCTCTCTAATCTTATGTTTTTCAAGCAATCAATTAAAAAAAGAATAATAATAATTTATTTATTTAAACATCAGTAAATTAGCATGAGCAAACTCTTTTCCTGCAAAAATCGTACTTATCCGTTTCACTCTGTATTATTTCCCCAATCATTTGTGCACAACCTGCAATGGCCCCCACCAATCGGGAGGTTTCACCAGCAGGCAGGAACATCCACTCTCAATGACATCACAGGGAAATAATACGGAAAAAAATCTGAGTGTTTTGAGTGGACTCTCAGCCTGTGATTGCAGCTTTATTATTAAGATGAAGGCAACCTGTGTCTAAAAGGATGTGATGATATAAACTGAGCTATGACTCGCAGAATGAGTAAACTGTAACGGTCAGAGGTGTTGAGGCTCTTTACCTCGATCGCCTTCGTGATCTGTGTCACCGCTCCGTAACCACAATAAATAACTTCAACATTCACCCACCCAGTCCCCTTACCCGATGTCTTTGCACAGCTCTCCCTCCACGTGACCCCCTTGAACATTATAAACCTCCATCCTGCTTGATAAAGTCCTTTGCACTTGATGGGTGTGTGTGTTTTTTTTGCTTTTTGTCTAGTATGCAGACACTGAAACACATGAGATGACGTGACAAATGGATGAAGACGTGGGACATTTCATGAGGATGAACGGAGACAGCTCCGTCACCGGAGCGTCTCTCTTTGGGTGTTGCCAGTCTGTGCCTGTGAGTTTTGAAATAGATTCCTGGGTTAAGAGGGAGGTCAAAGTTCGGTCATGACCTTATCCCTGTTAACCACAGCCACGGATCCTTTGGCGATGCTGCTCTTTCGCTCCGGGACGGGGGGAACGATGGACACCGGACTCTCAGCCTCAAAGGAAGGCCTGAACGGTTGATGAAGGGACGCACACACGGATGGAGGCAGACGAGACACACGGGAAGACAAACAGACATATGAGGTGTAAGAGGGACATGAAATGTGATGAAAAACAGAGCATGTGGACACATCCTGAAGCTCTTTAACAATCCTGTCCTTTGTCTCTTACCTGTGAGGTGATGTATGACTGGAGGGCTGCAGGTAAACTGAGGAAGTGAGCGTGGGGTGGGGTGGATGCCAGGGCTCGTGACCAATGGGAATGTTGTGTTGGTACTGGAGAGGATCGAAGAGATGCTCAAATTAAGCGTCGCTACTGGGATAAAGCACACCGCTCTCTGCTGCTTGTGTTACATTTTGAAAAGTGGGTTAACTGAGGTCGCTTACCTGATGCAGACTTGGATTGGGGCTGGCGTGAGAGCTGTGGAGGAAAAAGCAGTGATATCAGATGTGTATCATAACTTATTTTTAAAGCAGGTGCATATATATTACTTTCGAGTGCACTGCACAAGCAAACCCTCTCAAAAGCAACAACTTCTCTTTTACAAAGGGCTGTTTCTGTGTTAAGATTAGCCAGGCCATTAGGTGGATTAAGGTCAAGGTTAGAGGAGGAGGAATGAATGCAATAATCTGAAAGTGCATGCGTGCATTATTTATGTCTGTGTCTGTTTCACCTGATGTGTGGAGGCTTGGCTGGAGAAATCGCAACTGACGGAGAGAGAGACACAAGGTCAATTAGAGCAGAAAAATACAGAAGTCAAAAGCAGCTCTGCAGTTTATCTGCGAGTCTGTGTGCACTTTTTCAAATGCCCTCTCTGGTCTAACTGTGCCGTTCAGTCCAGACTCTCTGCAGACATGTTATTACTCCAATGCTGAGCTATTACCAACACTCAACTCTCGGTTCATTCGTATTCCGGGGCTGCGTGACGAATCCAAATCCAATACATAAAAGGTGTTTGGACGTCAATACTGACAGTCTCAAGGTAAATACAGTTTGCAGTGTGCATTTGATCATTTATGTGGGATAGATTAAAGTGAGCTGCAGGCTGCTGGACCTTTGAAGCCTCTGCAGCTCACAGAAGGTGGGAATTATGGAGGAGTGAAGAGTACAGCAATCGTGGGGCGATCGTGGCTCAAGAGTTGGGAGTTCGCCTTGTAATCGGAAGGTTGCCGGTTCGAGCCCCGGCTTGGACAGTCTCGGTTGTTGTGTCCTTGGGCAAGACACTTCACCCGTTGCCTACTGGTGGTGGTCAGAGGGCCCGGTGGCGCCAGTGTCCGGCAGCCTCGCCTCTGTCAGTGCGCCCCAGGGTGGCTGTGGCTACAATGTAGCTTGCCATCACCAGTGTGTGAATGTGTGCGTGAATGGGTGGATGACTGGATATGTAAAGCGCTTTGGGGTCCTTAGGGACTAGTAAAGCGCTATATAAATACAGGCCATTTACCATTTACAGCAGGTGCCTTTGACAAAGTAAAAAAGGTGACGCTTAAATCTAACAACCTAGAGTTTCTCAGCACTTTCTTTAGAAAAGAAACCAGGGCTGCTTTTAAGTCTATTGAACTTGTCAAATTATCACTTAGCATTGGACATTTTTTTAAAAGAACAGCCCTTGAAAAAAAAAGAAAAAGGGGCGGGGGGGTCCACTTTTCCTTTCCTCTGAAAAATAAAACAATATGTTCAACAGTTACTCTCTGCAGCAATTTTTACATTTTAAAGCCGAAAACACGCTGAACTAAAACAGCGCAGAGCCTTCATAACAACGCTCGCAGCCACATAAAACACAAATCAGGCGCTGATACTCGGTCGTCTTTTGTATGAGCAGATAAAACTCACTTTTGCCCAGCGACTGTGTGCGGGACGGGTAGCGTCTGCTCGGCCTTCTCTCGAATGTGCTGGCCCTCCTCAGTCTGCCTCCGTGAGTGGCCTGGTACTCTGTTTTCCCACTGAGACAAACACACAGCAGATGCGGGTGAAGAGTGGAAATGATTATTACTAAAAGCATCGACACTAATGTCAAAGTGCCACTGAGCTGCAGTCTGACCGAATTCATGGAGTTCATCAGAGGAGACTTAAATGGAGTTTCTAGATGATTATTCCTTTTGGTGTGAATTTTCCAAAAGTTTTCATCAATTGTTTAGAATTTAGAGTTGTTTTTATGCACAGTGCTGCGTTTACAGAGACTCGCTTGACTGCTTGTTCGTGGGACTTTCTGCTTCAGTTTTGTATTTAATAAATGAAAAGCGTGAACGACTTTGGCTTTAGAAAGCCTTGGGTTGGTTTTGCAGTATGCCTAAAGTCTTTTAAACTGACAAACTTTCTAACATACTTATCTTAAAACTTCTCTAACAAAAACTCTGAATGAAGACAGAGTTTTCGTTAGAGAAGTTGGCACCAGTATGATTGTTATGTCAGACTGCAATACACACAGTTCCAGTGTTCCTGCTTTTACTTCCACCACCTGTTACACAAGTGTTTTTTTTAATCCACAGAGTGCTTTTACAATGCTGTGATTTAGCTGCTCCGACAAATGACAGGAAGTGCCCTTCAAGTGAGAGAATTTGCTTCGACCATGTCTGATAATAGTTGCAAGAAAACAAACAATATAAAGGGAATATCTCAGTCACCATAGGAACAGATCCATGTAACCATAGATACCCTGTAACCATAGATACAAAGGCTCTGTTTTATGTGACACATTATTCCACATATGCTGCTAACGAGTGCTGGCCACAACTACCTGCGAGTGCCAGCTTCTATTATCCCCCTTCAGCAAGTCAATTAGACGCTGCTCAGATGTGGCGAGACGCCGTCGCTGCTCTCTACCTGAATCTGAAGCGGGACCCGAGTCGCGTGAAGTCACTGTGGCCGGCCCTGCCCGCCGTTGGCTGGCGCAGGCGAAAGAAAGCGTGACTTTCCACGGCACACTTCCACAGGTGTTTGCAGCTCCTGGCGCTGGCCAGCTCGAACACGAAGGTGTGCTCCTGCTCCCGACCCTTCACAACAGAGAATAACCATAATAACCTGTTAGTCGCCTGAGAGATGACCGCGCGCGGGCACGGCATGCAACGTGAAGACACAAACCTGATCGTCGTCCTCCACCACCACCAACGTGAGTCGACTCCTTTTGAAGTCCAGCCGAGTGATTTTGGGCCTGTGCAACACACACACACACACACACACGCACGGATGAATGACAAACACACAAAGAGACAAACAGTTTGAGTGGGACAGGTGACGAGAGCACGCAGTATGAAACATCGGCTCCTCGCAGAGTGATTTTGGATTTCTTTTCACTTCCCATACCTCGTCCTGCCCCTTGGCGAACAAATACTCAGCTCTCAGTAGCTCTCTTTTTTCCTGGCATGCCCTTCCTTCAAAGTTTGCACGGTCCCCACCCTCCACCCAGGCTGAGCCTGTGCCCCACTTTATGTTTTATCACTTATGCCACATTTTGATTGGCTCTAGGTTGTAAATGTTGACACATGCCTCTCCAGAAACACGTGGTTCAAAAAAAAAAGGAAACTCAAATTCAATTAGCAGAGGAATAGCAGCAGACAGAAGAAGTAAGAGTTTAAACAGGTACTGCTTCTTTTTTTTTTTTTACCTGCCAGAAGAGATAAATAATTAATTTTCGTGAACAAACTCTTGTTTCTGTTTATTTTTCAGTTACATTCATTCAACATGTCGCTACATATTAAAACATCAGCTGTTTGTGAGATTCCCTTTTCCAGTTTCATTATTTTCATACAGTTCTGTGCAAAAGTCTTGAGTCAGCTCTTTTTTTTAATATATATACATTTTGCTTCCAAAGCAGTGGTGAGTAATAGTTCTCCAGGTCTTTCTGAAGGTCTTTCAGGGGTTTTCTTTGGACATTGACCTCTTCTTCACTTATTTTCAGTCCAGTTCTTGTTCCTGACAATTTTCAGAGGAATGCTTTTCTGTTATTTGCTAATCCACTCAACACTGACCTATGAGTCATAACAGCGGCACCTCACTCAAGGAATGAACCAGTGTTGTGTCTTAACATCAGAGTCAAAACACTGGTTTATTCTGAAGGACCAATTTTAAATGGTATCTTTAGGCATCTTTTGTCCCCCGTCTCCCCCCATCGGTCATACCAAACACTGACGTTTCTATAATTCTGCAACAGAATTGTCCAGACTCTGTTTTTGCCTCGAAAACTGTACTTCCGATGATGTTTGCAAGTGTTTCAATAAACAGCAGCACATATTTCCCATTTCTATCCAAACACAGAGAAATGAGGAGTGACTCAAGACTTGGGCACAGCACTGTGAGCAATTACTGGATTGTTTTTAGTTGTTAGGTATTTGCTCTCTGACAATTTGAAAAAACAAACAAATGGTCCTTCATGGATTTCCAGAGCCTAGGGTGACACCTCAAACCATCTTATTTCACTCAGGTGAGTTTAAACTACCAAATTCTCCTAATCTAAATTTGCAATGACACAAGTGACACAAATAAGTGACACAAGAATTATTACTTATGACGACAGTTTTGTTTTTTCATTATTGTATCAGTAAGGTTAGGAATTTTGGAAATGTACGGTGTTCCTACATTCACATTCACTGCTTGTGTTTTCTTACATTTTTGTGTTAAAATCATTTACATAAGAAATGTAAATGAGCACGTTTCAGGACACACAAGATGAGAGTTGTGCTCTTACCAAAAGAAAAGCCCGATTTTGCTGACGCCCTCATAAACCAAGATGCCAGTTGGAGTGAGACCCAGTGCATATTCTCCTCCATCTTTGCCCTGCGGACGAACGAGCACACATTTATTTCTAACACACCTGAACTTCAGTGTCACACAAAAAACAACACTGGTGATAATAAAACTCTCTCACGCACCTTGACAAAGTGCATATCTACTCCGTAAAGTTCCAGCCACTTGCATTTGTTGAGAAAAGAAATCTCTGCTTGAGAAGGGCTTTTTCCCCTGAGGAAATAAAAGCAGACAACACGGTGAGTTTTCACAACAAAAATACTGCTCGCTCCATCACCTGAAGCCCCGGCCACTATATTTGGCAGCTCAGTCGAAAAAAGAAGAAAAAAACGTCAAAATCGACGCTTGCCGCGTGACCTCTGCTGGAGATTGGTGTTAGTTCTGAGGGAGACGCTCAGTGAGTAACTGTCTGTCTGCATCCTGATTCAGTCTTTGTGTGTAGGCATGACTCAGTGAACTCGGTCTGTCCTTGCGTGGCTAAGTCGGCCCAGTGAAGCGCGGCGTACGCGTATGTAATCTAATCCGAGATGGGAGCAATCAGTGCACTGCTGGGTTAAATACTGCCCGGAATCAATCAAGACCCTCCGGGAATTAATCCCATAATCCTTCACGCAGACCAGCGATAGCCCGGCCGAGGAGGAGAGCACAGAGGGACGGTGAAATGAGACACCCGGTCAGTGAAAACATTGGTGCTGAAAGGCTGCAGCAGAATGACTTCCTTTGCTGCTCAGTGCTCAACTTTTTGCCTCACTTGTTCCATCCGACGAGGAGAGAAACCAGCTCAGGTCAACTGGACGCCCTCCAGTAAGCTGCTTTGACACAGCAGACGTATTGTGGTAACTGGTGCAAAAAAAATGTTTATGTGTCCTGGGTTTTAGTTTTAGAAGATCCCAAATTTAAGATGACTAGAAACACAGCAGGCTCCTCACCTAAGAGTCAGCCACTGGTTGAAGATGTCTGCCTCCATCGCCGCGCTCTGTCTGGGAGTGAAACGAAACTCCGACACCAGTTCGGGAGAGTGCTCCAAGGGGTCGCAGTCTCCCAGCTCGCCTGCATACAGATAATTCAAGTACACATGCACAGACGCACATCAGGTGAGCAGCATTCAGACCTTCGCTTACAAACAAAGCTTTATTTAATCAATAGAAAGCAACAACACAATAAATTGCTACAGACTCAGCTGGTCTGGTTTGGCCAGTAGCTTGTAGTGACTACTTCCAAGGTGATTATTGCACCTTGGAAGTAGGTGAAGTTGTGCCAGAAATTTTTGCAGTGACCATTTTTTAGTAAGCTTTATATAGACACTGGCTTTATTGCCATTACCGAGTAAATTAGAGGTGTGACTTTCACTTAATTGTATGACCATCCCAGTAAAAAACAACAACAATAACAACAAAGAAAAAAAAACAAAACCCAAGAAAACCAAAAGTATTTACAAGAAAAAAAATCTCAGACACCTCAGAAACATTTGCGTGTTTTTTTTGTCATGGAGCCAAGGACATCACGCCTCAGGCATGATGTGGTAGACAGGATGTGCCACACAAACACAACAGCCATCGCCTCCTCTGAGCAGTTCCAGTTCATTTATGATGATAATTTCCTTTAGTTTGATTTTCATTGAACACCCATAACACACTGCAGCTGTTTTTTTCCCCTCTTACAAAAATTTGGGACTTTAATTTTGGAGGTTCTGGATCATGAAATGCATATTTTTGTGTCCAAGTGCATCATTCCTGTTTAAAATCACTTAGTCTGATCATGACTTGCACAAGTTGATTCTATAAAGTATCATCTTTTAAATATAACTAATAAGAAATCTAATTTTAGAGCTTTAAATAAAATCAATCATTTAATTACATGGCATTTCTTGCAGCTGCAGCACTCGACTTACTGGTTTTGCCGCCTGACTTTTGGAACCATTTTCAGTTTAAATAGGCTGTTGCTTGGACACCTATATTAACTTTTGCATTTGGAAGCAAAAGCACCATTTTTAAAAGAAATAAAGATTTATTCATTTATTTTTACATTGGTTGTGCCACCTGACTTGGAAAGTCCACCAGCCTGCATAAGAGATACGTTTCTTATCCAGTTTAAGAGAGAGCTACAAGCCTTTTCAGACAGCCACATAGAGTCCAAGGGGTCCTCTGTGTAATTAAATATCACTTTCACTACTATTACTTCAAAATAAAATGTTTATGGTTGTGCCACCCTGGCATTTGTGAACATACAAACTGCTGGACAACATAGTTTTAATTATCTCAACAGCTTTTAAACTGTTAGTATTTATACATTTTGGTTATTTTATCAATAAAAAGTGTATATTGAGTATTTTATTTTGGAATTATTAGCATTTAAACACCATTTTTAATAGCCTTCTTAGTCTTTTCATTTTTAAACAGACGTATGTGCCGCCTGCCAGTTTGGAGTATTAGAAACCAAAATATAAAAGCATATACATTGTGCCATAATATTATTAATTACCCTGCAAATTGATTCAAATTTAAAAAGTTTTTTGATTTATTTTACAAAGTAATGACGCACAGATGCAAACATATGAACATATACAAATATTCTTACCTAAAATGACCCTGGTATGCCTGTGGTGCTGTTACACTGTGGATTACTCCATAAACATTACTCCACAGTTTGCTGATTAGTCTTTTTTGAGAGCGCTCATCAACACTAATATTAACTGACTTTACTTAGCTTGGCTGGCTCCCATGAGGGTAAAATTAGGACGGTAACCTCATTGTGATGAGAGAAAAAAAATAGTGGTTGCCTGGTAACCGCACTGATTTTTTTTTAAATTTTTTTGGCTTATCAGTAATCAATTGCATGAAGGTGTGGAGACCACTTTAGATTGCAGGGTGACTGCACAGGTGGGAGGCAATCTGTCTCCAAACAATTGTAGTCTGACTAAGACCGATTCCTAATTAAGTAACAGACGTCTATGTCTGTGAAGGTTCTCAGTCATCCAGGTCATCGTAGTCAAAAGAGCTTGCAAAGAAAAGCGTCTGGACTTCTTTAAGTTGCTTGAAGACCTTAGAACTGAAGAAGCTTCTCGGATGAGAGGTGAAACGTCTTCAAACAACTTAAAGAAGTCCAGACGCTTTTCTTTGCAAGCTCTTTTGACTAACAGACGTCTAATTTATAAAAAGCCAAATTACAAACACGCTGCAATCAATCTGAGTCACTCTGAGCTGATGAGCTCAGTTTCTTTTTAATAATGGGACGTCACTATTGGCAGAGGGACGGCTGTTTCACATTCTTGAGGTTCTCGTTGGACTTAATGTGAATTTTTGTGGAACTAGACGACAACAGATTGCAGCAAATTGACTTTTGCCATTTTTGTTTCAATGCATTATCACAAAATGACTGTATGTACTCGAATATACTGAATTTAGCAGAGTGACTGCATCTTATTGCAGTTTAATTGTCCTCCAGACGCACCACAGTCGCTTTGAAGACAGCGACTGACTACGAGTGGTCATAGATTAAGCCCCGTCTTTGAAGCGACCGTTTGAAAAGCAATAAAATCACAAGTTTGTCGCACACAGTCGCAGTAATTTTGGTCAAACTGCTCCAACCACTCTTTGCCCTTGTGTAGGTGTAGCATGAAATATTTGAGGTTATTAGCTTCTGTAAAAAAGCTTTGGCATTTGAGATGAGAGGACAGGCATCTGGAGGGACTTATTTAATGTGAGAAGCCACAAAATCTCACATTGAACCATGGGGCCGACCGTTCAGGGGGTTTGGAAGCCGGTTCGATCACCAGCTCTGTCTGTCTTGGTTGTTGCGTCCTTGGGCAAGACACTTCACCTACCGCCTACTGGTGATGGCCAGAGGGGCCTCTGTCAGTCTGCCCCAGGGCAGCTGTGGCTACGACTGTAGCTTGCCTCCACCAGTGTGTGAATGTGAGAGTGAATGAATAGTGGAACTGTAAAGCGCTTTGAGGGTCTCGAAAAGCGCTATATAAATGCAATCCATCATCATCATCATTATTATTATTATTAAAATCATTCGGAGCTTAGTGTAGTACTGTTCTCAGGGCTTCTGCTGATGCATATCATGTATGTCAAAGTAAACACAAGTGCATTATGCCACAAATATATAGCAGTTTTCCTATCACAGTGAAATAAATGGATATTAATGGCTTTGCACTCAGTCCAAATCAATCTAACAGGTTACGCCAGGGTTTGGAAAACTGTTAACACTATGAGGAATAACTTATGAGGTTCTTGGAGAACATAAATCTCTGCTTAAGAGTATAAATAAACACTGAGAGTGAGGTTCCAAAGTCTACTTACTTTGTAAACAAAATGCCGCAAGCTCTACAGCCACGTCATACGGACATTTCAACCTGGAGAGAGAGAGAGATGCTGATGGTGAGCGGTTTTTAGTGCGAGTGACACACTGCATGAAATCAAAACCACTGTCCTGCCGATGGTGCGATGTGTACTCGTTATCATGTGTCAGAGAGACATAAAAGTGGATGAATACCCTACGCTGTGTGTGTGTGAACATGTCAAGGAGGAGAGGCGCAACCCTTTTGCTAAAATAAGCAGCCCTCTGCTGTTCTTGATCTTGAGCTATATAATAGAGCTGGACTCCAGGGATCCATGGCCCAGATCGAGGCAGGAGGAGGGAGATGGGGAACACACTGTCTGAAGTGTGTGTTTGTGCAGGCAGGTCTGTGTTTGTGACTCAGAAGCAGATGCCACTGTGCACAAGTCTCCCAAACTCCAGTGTAGGTGACCTGTGTGCGTGCCGCTACAGGTGAGTGTGTTTACTCCAGTTTTAATGCTGCTGATGAGAGCCGGATGTCCTCATAAATGGAGAGGAAGTGCCTACAAATGACTTGTGACTTAACAATGAGCTGAGCTAACCGAAAAAGGAGTGGCAACAGTTTTTCTCACCTTCTCTACAATAAAGAAAGAATTCACAAAATATTCAGCTGTTCCTGTGTAAAGAAAACAATGCCTTAGTAGGTAAACCTGTTAAACTGCTTGCAAGTAATCACATGGCAGCAACTCAGCGCACTTAGGGAAAGACCTGCTGAAGTTCAAACTGAGCATCAGAATGGGGAAGAAATGTGACTTCAGTGACTTTCAGAGCAGAGGAGAATGGTGAGACTAGTTTGAGCTGACTAGAAGGCAACAGTAACTCCAATAACTAAGAGGATATGCAGGCGAGCATCTCTGAATGCACAACACATCGAACCTTGAAGCAGATGGCGTACAGCAACAGAAGACTGCACCAGATGTGATTTCTGTCACTTAAGATCAGAAAACCGAGGTTATAATCCTTTTCAGGCTCCCACAAAAAGTGTGGCCTGGTCCGATGAGTCTGCTGCGAGGTTCGGACCGATGGTTGGGTCAGAATTTGGCGTGAACAACATGAAATTATGGATCCATCCTGCTTTGTATTAATGGTTCATTCTCATTGACCGTATCCATCATTTTTTGACAACACTGTACTCATCCTCTGGTTCGACCAGGATTACACACCATGTCACAAAGATTATCAGTCACCAGATCTCAATCCAACAGAGCACCTTTGAGATGTGGTGGAACAGGAGCTTTATATCAAATCTGCAGAATGTGTGATGCCATCATGTCAATATGGAGCAAAAATCTCTGAGGTATGTTTCCAGAGCCTTGTTGAATCCGTGCCATGGGGATCCCAACCTGACACTAACGAGGTGTGCTTAATATGTCGTGTGTGTGTGTGTGTGTGTGTGTGTGTGTGTGTGTGTGCGCGCGTCCTGGGTTTATTTGGAATTATTTGTGTGCATAAACTGTGACGATGAAACTTACTTGTCAGATAGAATGTCTTGTCGAAGCTGCAACACAAACAGATACCTGTTGGCGAACAAAACCGCAAAACAAACAAGTGAGACTCTCGCCTGAAGACAACATAAATCAATTGATGTATCAAAGGCGCTCCTCATGTCTGACACATAATTTGTTTTAACAAGTCTCTGTCCTTGATTTAAATCTGCCCATAGCAGCAAAGTAATTAGCCCCACGTCCCCTTTGGACCTTTACACCAGGCTCAAGAGAAAACCGTGTGTGTGTGTGTGTGTATTTTTACCTTGTAAATTCCTCACGCAGGTTGTTTGGCTCTGAAGAGTAAAACTTCACCCTGAAGAACAGCTTGTACGGCGGACCGTCTGAGAGAAAGATTAAAAGATATGTGAGTGTGACAGAAAGAGCCGAGGCCGGAGAATAATTCAATCAAATAACATTTCTCAGAATTTATTTCATACGTTTAGTCTCGTCGACTTTTCATCTGCTGCATCCATCACTGCCACGAGGTCCGAAATCTTTTCATCTCCCAATTTACTTTAACCTACTTTCATATTTCTTCCCTGCTTCCCTTCCACATTGATCAGAGTTACTTTCAGGCTACAGACCTACCACCCTGTGAATAAACGACCGGCCGACAGGTACAACATCCATCTCCCCACCTCCCGTGAACCATTCGGCCCCCTGTTACAAGCCAGTGAGCAAACAAGGCTACGGCTTCTAATGCACATAGTAATCACTGTGTCAACATTTGATAATGCTCCACCTGCTCCCCACTCACCTGCTACCACATGTGCATACAACGCACTGCACATTTTCCTACACACATGCAAATAGTCCTAATTAGAAAAACAGCCCGAGGCGACCTGAGCTTACCTCGGATCTGCTTCTTTATAAGCTTGGACATATCCAACCAGTGCTAAGAGAGAGAGTGACAGAAAGAATAGAGAGGTGAGAATGATTTTCATCAGCTTGCTTTCCACATTGATGGACGTGAGAGCTTGTTACTCACTGAAACTTGATCCGTGTCCATGAACTGCAATCCAAAGTAGTCTGTCTCAACCAAATCTATGTGATACATGATCTGGTCGAAAAGGTCCTGGCCTTTGGACTTGCTCTGGGAAAAGCAAAAGTAGAACACAGGAGGAGAAATTAGTTATTTCTTACACTATCTCTCCTGTCGTGGTGAGCGGATCTTCCACGGTGGATGGATTGAGCTTTTAAAATTGAGTTGGGGGCGTCAACCTGTTAGCACAGGCTTAAAAGTGAATTAGAAAGAGGCCTGGTGATCACATTGGGAGGAGAAATGACTTTTACTGGACGTGTAAGTGGGTGTGTGTGTGTGTCCAGGTCAAAATGAGAAGGACAAGCCCCACAGGGAAAGGCCCTTATTGAGGCCTTTCCTATAAACACACAACCAAGACAACGAGTCGGTGCACTTAAGCACAAACTGCAGCCGTTTGCCGTTAAATTTATCAGAGCATTTTACGAGCATCCCCTGATGAAGACCTAACCCTGGTCTGACCCACATAAAACACAGTGGGTGTGTAGGAAGATGACTGCCTTGTACTTTGGATCCTGATAACCAGCCTAAACTTCCTGGTGGGTGTATGAATGAGTGAGGAAATCAGTGGTATTAAAGGATTGGGGACAGAAAGAAATCGCTCCTGCCCATTCTCTCTGCAGCGTGCGTCGTTTACAGGGGCTGATTGTGACCTCCATCAAGAGGACGCGCAATCACGCGCCTCGCAGAGTCACGCGCAGCGAGGTGAACAGCTCGTTCTTCCTGTTGTCTCCGGGCCTACGCTCAGTTTCAGGTGACACACTGAAAGGCCTTATTAGTTGAATTTCAGCCCCGTTCAGTGCACTTGTAGGAACAACAAGAGCACATGAACAAACTTGTTCCAACACACCTGTGACTAAGCCGGCAGCTCGTCGAGCCATGTGTCATTTTCAACTGTAATGCCTTGGCAGAAGTGGCGGCTTTGTGTTGGAGCTGTAATCTCGCTGCAGGACAAGAGAAAGGCTCTCCACGCCACAATGCAATGGCCGAGCGTTTCGGAGGTGACGCACGCACGCAACAGCTTCGCTGACACACGCAACCTTGAAAATGAAAACATCTTATGAGAAGCCACTTACGCACACAAGGGCCCACACGCTCGCTCATCATCCCACCTACCCCCTCGCACAGCTCGTAGCACTCGTCTGTGACACAGAGTCCCCACAGTGGTAAATCAGATCAGGGAGTTGGGGAATAGAGAGAAAAGAGAAGAAGGTGATGGATGGAGAGAGACAGAAGGAGGTGGAGGATGCACAGGAGGGAAAGAACAGGAGAAGAGTGAGGAGGCAGAGTGTGAAAGAGTAAAATGATGAGCAAGGGAGCAGGCAGCAGAGGGAGTGTAAAAGGAGATTAGGAGGGAGAATGGCACAGGGGAGGGGAGGTGGGGGAAAGCGGAGATTGCTTGAGGAAGATCAGATACAAGCAAATAGAGAGAAAAGAAAGTGAAAGGAAGACGTGCAAAAGAGCAAACAGGAGGGGGCAGCTTCAGGTCTGAGTTAGTTCCCAACAGTCAGAATGGGGAAGCAATGCGATGAATCGGATGATCATAACACCATCTGGAGCTGCAACCACTCACTGTATAAGAAGAGACGTGCTCACAGATACGCACACACACACTACAGGCACTGAAACTTTGGTAAAAGGGTTTGTGCCAAAATCCAAAGAAGTGCAGAGCGCACTGTTTTCAGTTTGAACCGAGGGCACAACTAACGACAATGTTATTCTGTGGTCATGTTTTTTGTATTGTGTAGTTAAAAGTGCCAAAAACAATGCCCCACATTCCAACATGAGGTCTCAGAGCTTCTCATTTCCTTGACCCCTGTGAAGTCTAAATCCAATAGAAGTCACCAGGAGCCAGAAAAGAAATTAAAGTGTCTTCACGTTTATTTGGGCAGTTAATTAAACTGAGGGGAGATATATATAAAAAAAATCTTGCTCTCCCCCTCATGGATTAATCAGCAAGACTAATTGCCCGGGTCCTAATTTGTCCTGCATGCCTTTTAGACAAACAGAGTGGTAAAAGGCTGTAATAAGTACTCAGTTTTACACGTCCTCTAACTACTACTGTGCTCTGATCGTTTAAGAGGCTGGCGTTGGACCTGCAAACGGCTCTGACTCCAGGCTCGTTCATTTTCAGGACAGGAAAGCTGCCTCGCGTTTCTTATTTATTTATTTTGCTTGGACCCCCAGGAAGATCCACAAAGACACGACAAAGGAGGTGGGGGGAATACACAACTGATGTGCCTTGCCACTTGAGCCACTCACGGCCAATTCCACATTGACATCAGAGCCGTCCAACAGCAGGACCCGACAGGTGATGGTGGTCCTCGCCGTCCCAGCGGCCGGGATGTGAACCGACGACCCCCCGGTGACCACGGCGGGAGCGTGGACGACCTGCTGCTGGTGGGCCAGGAGCAGGGGGTTCCCGGATACCCCTCCTGCTCCCCCTCCTCCTCCTTTACCGTCCCGCTCATCCCTCTCCCTCTGCTGGAAGCGGCTCAGGGAGCGGCGGCTGAACGTCCGGCGCAGAAAGCCCATCATCTTCTTGATCCACGATGAGAGGAGGTCCGCGCCGCGTCCGTGAAAACTGCTCCGCACAACAGTCACTGCAGCCGGGGTCCTGTCACTGCTGCCTCCTTCACCACCTCCACCTCCTCCTCCTCCCCGGGGCGAGGAGTCACTCAGCAGGCACGGAGGAGACTTCAGGGCTGCCGATCAGTCCTCGGGCTGGATGTCGGCAGCAGGGGGGGACTCCAGCCGCATACTAATGAAACTACCACAGATCGACCACCGAGCAGCCAACCAGTTGATTTCCAATCATCCAGCCCTATGTGAACGGCAGGAGTCGCGGAAATACAAGCAGCCTTCCTCCTCTTCCTCCTCCTGTCCTGTCCTCTCCCGTGCACCTGCCTCCTGCTTCGCTCGCTGTTGCGCACCGACTCTAAAATCCCGGAGAAATCCCGTCCGACGCTCCGCAGTGGGGACCCCTGAGTCACAAGGGGCCGAGAGGGGGTGGGGGGAGGGAAGTCTCACCACCTCTGGACCGGACTTGACCCGGCGGCGGTCGCTGCTGATTATTCCCACCGGCGAAGCGAAACTAGTCTACCTCACAGGTAAAAGTCAACCAGCGAGAACTGGACAAACAGCGTGATCTGCGCCTGCGTAAAAACACAGCACATAACAAACTTCTGTTCCTCCCGACTGGCCGACCCATCAACACCGGCGAACCAGCGCCACCTGTCTGCCATGGACGCGCCAGGGCTGGGAATAAATCAGAGCAGATCTTTACTCGGGTCCCAAGGTGGGGTCCGCGGTGCTCCAGGGGGGGCCTTCCCCAGCATAATGATGGTGATTTATAACCCTCTGCTCTTCAGAGTCCTACCCACCGCTTTACAAGTAATTCAATCACAGTTTCAATCAAACTTTATTAGTGCAGCATCTGTCATGCAGTGTAATGCAACTCCAAAGTGCTTCACACACCCAACAAATGCAAATAAGTTACACATTATGAGACTGACGCACGCAACAAGTACAAATAAGAGATCAGATCTGCAAAGAGCCAGTGGCATTACACACCCTCCATCACGCTTTTATTTAACCTGCTTTATTTTATTTATCTAATTAGACTAATAATTAGATGCAGGGTTTGTGAAACATCTGCACAGCTAAGATGAAAATCTGGAAAAGGAACAAAATGTAGCCAAAATCTGCTTAACTCTTTCTCATGTTCCGAGTTTATGAAATAAGTGCACATGCTCTACTTTTTCAAGTGTTTTTATTCCTGTTACACTTCCTAAAACATGACCTCGTTCTATACTTTCCTTCACTTTGTCACCCTGGAGCTTCCTCTGCTGTAAATATATACATTTCTTTACACAGCAGACTGAAAATATGAGCCCTGTGGAAGCTCCAGACTCATTCCTCCTCTTCTGTGATGAGTTCTGTGAGTCGATCTGTTGGCTCTGAATGCATTTATGAATGAAACGATCCTCTGATTACACTATTCACAGATTCTGTGGCATTATGTTCATTAGTGGGGATTAAAACAGCATCGCACTGAATCCCCACGAAAAAAGAAAAAAAAAAAAAAAAAACACAGCACGGTGAATGGCACATCCCATTAAAACATCATCATCATCATCACGAACCAGTAGAGATGCCGCAGTCCTCCCAGCAGTGATACAGTTTGCTAATATTTTGTCATAACCACACCATTTGGGCTGATTTGTGATGCTGAGATAGCTTCCCTGATGTGATGCCAGCTGAAGCTTAAATGAGAGCGCCGCCTTTTTACCTCGGCGAGCAAATTCATTCTGTGGGAAGATGTGCACAAGACATTTCTTCAGCTACAGTAAAGGACAAAAGCAGACACATGGGTATAAATCAGTGTTTATTGTGTGTCTTTAATAATTTAATAGTGATGGACGGTGCTCAACTTGGCGTGTTGCACCACCATGACTTTTTCTGCTGTAGTGATCTAAGGTCAGCCTTAATCTTCATCTCTGGACTCACGGACAGACTACAGATTACAATGATCCCAGTCAGCTTCTGCTCCCCCCCCCTCCGTTTGATCCACTGACTGAGAAGCATCAGTCTAAGGCACATGTAGCTTAATAGGCAGAGGCACCAAACCAGAGTGGCCTCTTCTTCAGAAATTAGCAGCAGCTCACGTCAGTCTTACATCAGTCTCTATGGAGACCAGAGCCTCTATAAACTTAATGCACTTTCAGCAGAAACTAAGGCCGGCTAAGGTGTAAGATTCATATTCTTGCACAGACAGGCAGATCACAAACAGCTGTGCAGCTAGGTTCACTCTCATTATCCATGTCTGTGCTCCTGTCCTATAAGAGTCTTATCTGTTTTTGTTTGTTTGTTTTTTTTCTAGCTCTGTAGATCTCTCTGTGGAAGTCGTCTGCTATGAAAAGAGGCAGAAAAGTGCGGTTGTCTGGTCCTGGCGCTGATTTGGGTTACGGTGCTGCAGCTCTCTCCTGTTTCTCTTTGTAGACTCGCAGAATGGCTTCACACACAAACTGGAACTGACACTGCAACAAATAAAAACACAAAATATTATTAGTTACTAGAAAACAAAGCAGTTTCTGATGTGATAATACTGGCAAAATAATAACTTTCAAGAAAAACTCCACGTAGAGAGCGCATTAGCAAAAGACACAGTTCAGTGAGTTTGCAGTTCTGATGATGATGGTACCAGGACGAAGAGTCAGAGGAAGGAGATATTAAACTCAAACCCACATGTGTGACATTAGAGGGAAATCAGAAGAGTAACCGAGAGAACAATGTCACTGTGAGTAAAATAACAGCGCTGCGGTGAGATTGATAAAAAGCTCTCAAACAGCTACTGAGACGCCTGATAGTGTAATTGATTTGTAAGAAATTCATATCCGTCCTGTTTTCAAAGAACTGCATTACCAGTAAGAGTCTGTCTGGGTGGTTAAGAAGCCTCAAAGACCAGAAAGATGAGGATTTTCATGGGATTTTAAGAAGGAAGTGCTCCATCAGCACAAAAACATCACAGAGATGAATCCTCAGGGAGTGGCTCTCCTTTCCAAAATAAGGGTGATAGTGGTAGCAGCAGAGGCTCAGGAGTATGCTTGAAGCAACGAGTAACACCTTTCCTCTCCTTCGACAGCTACCACCGAGGTGCTACAGAGCACGGCTTCCAACCCCAGCTTGTGCTAGTGAAGCTTCTCATAAGCCGCCATCAGTATTATACAATGGCAGTCACAAGGTTCTTAATTAGAGTTACAGATGGCAGAAACCAGCAGATGTCCACATCTGTGACAGTGGGCTTATATAAAAGGGCAATTCTGGAAACAGCAAGTCTTCTCTCTCTTTCTAAAATCTCCTGTGGAGTTGCACAAGGTGGTTTAAGAGAAAACTTTCAAGCATGCAACTAATTCTTTCAGGATTCGAAAAGGTTCTAATAAACCAAATCGGCTAGCTAAGCTCAATATTATTTTCCAGTTAATATCTGCACGTGTAATGTGAACCCATTCTTTACCCTCACGTAGAAATGAGCTAAATGCCTCTAACTTGGAGCACAGCTGCTCCAGGTCCTTTTGAGCTGAAATGTGCCAACTGGAGTGTCTCGGATGATCCTGGCGATCACCTATCAGCTGCTTCCCAAGGAGTTACAGGTATGTAGCAACCAGAAAGAGACGCTGAATTAACCCCGGGCCCCTCTGGGGAGGAAATCAAGGTTTGGAACTTCCTCCTGGAAGTGTGATTTTTAATCTATGGCTCTCTTCCACAGCTTGTATTTGTCCCGTCTTCCTCTCTGACCACCAACTGGTTGCAGGAGATGACTGCAGCTCCCTGAGCCGGGTTCTACCAGAAGTTTGTCCCTGTTAAAAGGGAGTTTTTCCTTCCCACTATCGCCAAAGTGCTTGCTCATAGAGGGTCATATGATTGTTGAGTTTTTTCCCTTTTCTCTGTAACACTGTAGGGTCCTTACCTTACAGCTTTGTTTAGCTATCTGTATAATCAATAAGAGCTGGAATCAGAGGAGTACACAGGGCCTGAAGAAGGGATGCAGCACAGGTGTAAACACACGTGCAGCTAGGGCTGGGCCATATCATACTGTTCACGGTAATACCGGTGTATGAAATGAAATATTGCGATAGAATATGTGTAAAACGCCGCGCAGTGCTTTTGTTTTCATACGCACATGGCGGAAAAAACATGGTGGCGATGGAGAATGAGAAGGCCGAAAGCTGATCGTTGAATGTAACAGATAAACCAGAATTGGTTTGTAAAAAAAGGGTGCCAACTTCAGTGGTGTGGAACTGGTTTGGTTTTTGTCCGTCAGATACCCACCAAAACACAATTTTTGGTAGAACATCCAAGCGGCCAAAAAACCTGGGGCTGCACGGCGTCAACACAAGGGGTGATCCGCGTTAACTCGCTAACGGAGATTTGGGGCGTTAACGCGGTTATGGCGTTAATGTCATTTTAACAAGATTAACGCTGACAGCACTAGTTTTAATACGACTTTGGTAAGCTACGAAGCTGCACCGTTTGATCATTATGGCTACCATAGTCAGGAGCCTTGCGGAGTGATACGTACTGTGCTTCAACATAATATCACCGTATTGTGTGTGTGTAACCTCTTTTTAAGTTTTGTGGATATTATACATGGTTATGCTCAGGATATGTTGGCCTATTTCCACTGGACATGCTTTTTGGTTAAACTGTCACAGCAAGGAATTTGCATTTGCACTGTTAAAATTTTATATAGCTTTCGTGCACATAAAAACAGCTGCTTGTTTAAGTGAAAATATATTGAATATATTGGGTTTATTGCCCTAATAAAGTTGTGAAGTTGTAAAGTATTTTGTCTAGAGTCAATTATATTGTCAGTTATATCGTCAGTTATATCGTTATCGCAAATTTTCAAATATATATCATGATAAATATTTTTGGCCATATTGCCCTATGTGCAGCATACAGAAGCTACAGGAGAACAGTATGTTCAACCTTCAGAAGCTCCTCCAGAATGAACTGAATGGAAATGTGACTAAAAGTACTGTGAACACCTTTTAGGCTGTCTACAGTCCAACAGCCAATGAAAAGACAGAAAAACAGAAAGCAGCTAGAAAATCTCTTCAGATACAGATTATCATAATAATAAAATCATAAAATAAGGAGGTTAATGAGGCAGAGAACAATCACAGAGTACAAATCCTTGTTCTGTCTCTGTACCGTGGTCTGAACCATCATGGCTCGTTGATCTCTCAGTGTTTTGACAATGTCCAGTGGGGACACTGGCTGACCCTGGTCCAACTGACTCAGCGCCGTTTCCATGGTGATCAGAACACCTGTCCGCCCAATCCCAGCGCTGCAAATGTAATTCAAAACAAACACGGCATTAAGTTTAGAGGAGATGAAGGTGCAGGGCATGCTGGCAGTTTAAGTATACCTTGTGTGTGTGTGTGTGTGTATTTGTGTGTTACCTGCAGTGTACCATTAGTGGCTCTTCACCTTTCCTCCTCTCCCTGACCGAGCTGATGAACAGCAGGAAGTCTGAAGGGTCGTCCGGTACGCCGTGGTCCGGCCACGCGACATACTGCAGGTGTGTGACTGCACGTTCCTCTCCCAGCTAAACACATGAGTACAAAAAACAGAACACACAAATGACAAACAGATAATGAGAGAAATGAAAATGAAAGCGTTGCATAATCAGTATTTAATATGATAAACATGGAGCCTTTTGGGAAATATGCCCACATTAGACGGCACGGGGCTGCAGGCTCAAATACTCTGACATTATTCAGTATGAGAGGAAACAAAACACCACAGAGAGAGCAGTGGAAAAAAAAAAGAAGAGCAAAACAAGCATGTGGCCAGTAGGTGACACCGAGATTAGGAAGCGAGGGAGGGACGCAGAGAGATGAAAACAGGTGGAGAGTAGAGAGCACAGAAGACCAGAGCTAAAGGGAAAAAAAGTGAAGGCAGGGAAGAGAATGGCTGAGCTGAGAGTTTATAATGGGCATGTGGCCTGTGACTCCTGTGACTCCATGCAGGGATTAACTCGCTCCGCCAGAGGAACAGATGGGCCCACGCAGCAGTATCTGTGTACGCATGTGTGTGCATTCATACTTCATGCCTCCTTGAGCATTATCTGTTTATTTACCTGCTCGCCCAGAAAGGTGATGTGAAAGCCTTTAATCTGATAATCTGCCATATTACAATCAAGCAAACAAACTTCTCGCAAGGATCCTCACGTCAGCACAGCTGCCCACTCCCAACGACACAAACGGGGCCATGTAATTTGTCTGTATTCGCTAATGCACATGCCCGCCCACCCACCCACACACACATACAGACCAAACCACCCACATGGAAGGGACTTGTATGTTGGCTGCAGATAAGTTTGGCAGCTCCCTGTGGTGAGCTCCGTTATGTGGCATATGGCACGAGCATGATACATGCTACTGCAACATATAAAGAGAAAAGCCATGTGTTGGGTCACTGAGGTCATGCCTCTCCATGCTCCACGTGCACACGAGAGCAGGTGGGAACTTTGCTGTGGATAAAATGCAGTTCCTTGAATAGCCACTTGAGGCTTCAACTAAAAGTGAGTTAATCTCTGTAAAAACCCATGTTAAAATGACCAACTTCAGCCTGGTACAGAAACAGTTTTAGTCTCTTTTGCTAATTTGTCCCTTTGTGATAACTGTACCGGAGTAAAATGTTTAAATAACTCACCTGTTTAAATGTTTCATAGGCTTAAAGTTTTGAGTTGGAGCTGTCTTTTGGACATTTTTATTAGTCACCTAATGGAAGATGTGAGTGGGGGTCGAGGTGCCTGGGAAGGTATCTCAAAACTGTGTTGTAGACGTCTGACAGTTTGTGTCATAAGCCATCCCCTCGGTTCCATGGTGGTCGTTCACATTGGACATACATGGCCTCTTACTCTCCTTTCAAGGAGTCTCGTAGTGGTTTCACACGAAACCTCTTGTGGTACTGACCCATACCTCTATTTAAACCTTGGCTCATGTGATGAGGCACATCATTAATAGTAGGGACAACCCCCATTAGGGTTTAAATACCTGGGACTCTCTACCATTTGCTTTCAGAACTCTTAGATTTCACAAATCTGAAAGAAGTCATCCACCTTCTTTCCAAGCTCTGAGAACTGACTGAGAAACTATGCTGGCACTTTGCAAATCAATTTACTACTGATACTTGATCCTCTCAAAAGCAAAGAAAGGGACTGAGAATCCCAACTGTGCACAAAAAAAACAAAAAAAAAAAAAAAACAGCCATGCAATGACGCAATGAAGAACAAGCTGACCTTCCAATGTTTTCAGTGTTTGCTATCTTTAACTTCACTCTCTGCAAACATCACTACGAACTATGTTACAAAACAGTTGTTTGTTAAACAGTTTTTGAAGCATAAACTTCAAATAAACAAGCTGAGATTTTCCCTCAAATCTTTGTCCACCAAACCTTTCAGCTATGGGGGGAAAACCCCAGCCACACATGCCGTGAAGCTAAAACAGCAAAAGTTTCCCCTTTAGTGATGCTGGTGACTTTTCCCTCATTAGCCTGTGGCAATAACACCAAGTGGCTACAAGTAAATATTTATCTATCTACATCATTACTAAACCAGAATAATTGAGAGAATGGACACCGTTTCAAGTTAGACATTCATAGAAAATACAGGATAGACATTCAATGTTAAGTGCACAACACTAATCCACAGGCTCAAAGGAAGTGGTGAGTTTTTGGCAAGAGATATCAGATTTCTTTTTTTTTTTTTTTTTACTATCCCACATATCAGAACCAAATTTTCCAAGCTGTTAGAGCCATGTTGGAGGGAGTATTGAGACTTGGACGCCAATCACTCGCACATGTTTTGTCCCAAAATAAAGTTATTCTGGAGAAACATCTGTTTGCTGCTAAGTAAAATAAATGGTAAATGGTAAATGGCCTGTATTTGTATAGCGCTTTTCTAGTCCCTAAGGACCCCAAAGCGCTTTACACAACCTGTCATCCACCCATTCACACACACATTCACACACTGGTGATGGCAAGCTACATTGTAGCCACAGCCACCCTGGGGCGCACTGACAGAGGCGAGGCTGCCGGACACTGGCGCCACCGGGCCCTCTGACCACCACCAGTAGGCAACGGGTGAAGTGTCTTGCCCAAGGACACAACGACCGAGACTGTCCAAGCCGGGGCTCGAACCGGCAACCTTCCGATTACAAGGCGAACTCCCAACTCTTGAGCCACGATCGCCCCGGACTACAATATGGGTTCCACATTACTCTTGAGGTCTTCTCTTTCAGTCTTCTGTGGTTAAAAACACTGGTTTGTAAAATACTTTTAGTGGCCTGCAAAAAATTTTTGGTATAAATCCAAATCATCAAGCCTCAAACAATGACTGGACACTGATAACGATGGAACTAAGATCTACAGCAGAAATATTTACTAGAAAACGATAAAAACAAACTGCTGTTTATCAATGAACTGAGGATGCCGGCGGCAAAGGAAGCCTTATGTACAATCTAGGGTCAAAATACGAGGGCAATCCCAAAAGTAAGGTCTCCTATTGTTTTAGAAATACGAACAGTATCGTTGACTTCCTGCCTGTTGGGACCACAATAAACACTGACAGGTGAAACAGTGGAAAAACTCAGAAGTGCATTTCAGAACTGGAGAAGAGGAATGCTGAGCAAGGGTGTCAGCATTCTCCACGACACGGCGCGTCCACACGTTGCCTGTCAAACTGTCGCTCTCCTGCAAAACTTTGGTTGGAACTTCATCACCCACCCACCCTACAGTCCGGACCCAGTGACTACCACCTGTTCCCAGAGTTGAAAGAACATTTGTCCGGAAGGCGAAACTGCAGCTATGACATGGGAATTGTAAAACTGCCACAATGTCTACAAAAATGCATCGACCGAAATGGCAATTATGTAGAAAAATAAATAAGTCTTCAAGCTTTAAAATGATGTAAATATTATGGAAAATAAATGGTTGTTTGTATTTCTAAAACAATAGGAGACCTTACTTTTGGGATTGCTCTCGTACATTGCAGTAGTGTTTTTTAGCTTGTTCTGTTTTCCTGCCTGTGTAATAAAACGTAATTAGGGAGTTAAAAATAGAAAACAAACACTTAGAATACATATAATGTGCTGTTTGCAACTTAATCTAGGTTTACATACATAGTGCCAAGACAATCGAGACAAGTTATACTCCAAAATAAAGAGCCCATAGGATGCTGCAGAAAACTCCAACAGCAAAGTAACCCTTCTACGAACAAGGGGTTGGTGAAAGCGGGAAGGAAAAACTCCCTTTTAACAGGAAGAACCCCCAAAAAGAAGCAGGTTCAGGGAGGGCCAGTCAGTTTGAGAGGACAGAGAAAAGAAAAACTAGTCGATTAACCGCTGCAGTTGCTTTTGCTACTGTACCTCTGTGTGTGTCAGGGTGAACTGCCGCGTCACATACGCCAGGTTACACTCCTCCGAGTGGCACTTCACTCGCATGGGCCCATAATCCTTGGTTTCAGGCGGATGCGGCCAGTACTGGTGGCACTTGGTCTGCAAAGTGTATGACATCACCAACAAATTGAATTACTTCTGGCATGAGTCATGAATCAGGATAGAGTTTACTACTGCTACTACATCAGCTGCGCTCTGCTCTCAAGAAATCAAAGTCATATTAGCAGTATGCTATGTTCCACCTGGCAATCTGAGGAACAAAAGCAATTCATCAGGAGCAGGATGCAAACTGAGAGTCAATATGTGTGCGTGTGTGCGTCTGTGCAATCCTCAAGTAGAAAGAAACTCAGGAGACTTGATGAATATCAGGAAAATGATCAATTAATGAGAACATCTGGTTTCCAAGCAACAGGCAAGCTGAGACAGAGACATGTGCATTCAGCAAGACCTTGATATCTCGCTGCCTTGGCGTGGATGCGCCTTCACCCTCGAATTATTTATCTCATTGGCATCCCGCTCGCACTTTATATTTAGCTATTCTGTATACCGCGAAACACTGTAATTACTCACAACAGTGCAAAATAGATCATTTCTGTGTGCCAACATCAACGCGGAACCTTCCAATTACAGCAATCATGTGACAAATTAAACATGAAACAGCATGTAATCACTATGTTAATGCACCGCTGATTGTGAGTTGCGTAATTTCAAGCGTTTCCCCTCTCTGTTCGCTCTTTACTCCTTTACAACGGTGGCTGTTACAGGATAAAAGCTCAAAAGCATAAAATGATGTATACCCGTCCCCTCTCTGTTAGAGTCGTAAGCATGATGATGGTGTGTGTCTGTTGCTCCCAAACAGTCTGCCAAAAGTGAGTGAAGGTCTGTGGTAGTGGACCCTGAGCTGCAATGTAACGTAAACATACACCAGACACTGGGGGCGCCACCTGAGAGAAATACAAGGAAACACACACATATACACACAGAGTGGATGAGTTTACATTAAAACATCAAACAGATACAAGCCCAAGCAGCAACGTCTGTGGACGAATGGAAGAAGCTAAGGTGGAAGTGCCAAACAACCTGCAATTCCTATAGTGGCCACTTGAGGCTTGCTCGAAGAGTGAGTCAGTCCACATAGACTTCCCCCTCCTTAAATGATCATGTTTACAGCATTAAAGTACTTTTGGTCTCTTTAGTCAGTTTAAGCTAAACTGTACAAGGCATGAATTTCATAACTTAGAGCTCCAACCATATGTCCCAATAGAGTTTCTTTATATTTCCGCCTCTGAGGAGCCTGACTGTTTTGTCATTTTTAAGGTGGTTTGAGGTTGAGCAATTGTTTTCCCGACTTTCTGAAAGTCATTCAAAGGTTTTGTTTGGACATGGGCTTCTTTTTCACTCATCTTTAATCCAGTCCTGGACCACTTTGAGAGTAAAACTTTTTTTGTGAAGCCACTTAGCACTGATCTAAAAGACATAACCCAAAACATGAACCAGTATTGTGTCTACACATAACAGAAACAGAACCAATTTTAAATGATATATTTAGACCTTTGTTACTAGCAGCCTGTTGCAAAAACACATGATTTGTTCCCATTTAAAGTTAGCGCAGTTTGACAGACATAAAATAGCATAGAAGTGACAGGTCTAAAAAAATATTTTCAGTAAATGTTCAGTATCTGAAAGTCATGTCTTTCAGAAACAGGAAAGAAACCACCAAGACCTGACACAGTGCCTGAGAGATGCATCTGGACCTTTAGCTGATCTATCTACTCTTCACTGAAGCCTCATCAGAAATGGTCTCATTGAAGGCTGGCTGTCAAGAACCTATTCTTAAGGGAGGGAAACAGGGAGAAAAGGCTGAGGTATGACAAAGTACAGAAGGACTGGACTGAAAGTTAGTGGCAACAGTTCTGATACAGTGATAAATCAGGAAGAGGTCAGGAGAGATGTACAACAGTGTCTCCAGCCACTGTGAGAGCATAATGTGTCATGAACACTGCTGCATTTCAGCCAGCAGTGTTGGGAATCTTAATGAAAATAGGGTAGAACATACACATTATCCATCATTTGAAAAGTGAATGTCTTTCAAGAAGTCTGGAGAACTATTTCTGAACACTACTTAAAGAAATAGCAAGACATCTTTACTAAGAGAGGTCAGGATGTGTTGAAGAATAAAGGTGGTCATATCCAAATATTGACTTTTAAGCGTGACTGAACTGTTTTTGCCTTACATACTGTATTTTCATGTATGCTTCACATGTTTCAATAAATCACTGCACATATTTCCCATTTCCCTAGCAAAATCTAAAGAAATGAGGGGTTTGGCACAGTACTGTACGGTCGCTTCTGCATCCATAAAATCAACAAGTGTGCAGACACAATTTTGAATTAAAAATAAGACTTGGAAGTGGCTATTTCAATTTTTTATATATAATCTATGAACAAGACACAGTTTCATATCAGTAATATTTACCGTGATGTGGCTGGCATTGATATAATCCTCCTTACCCTGCAGCACCACTCTGGTAGTGTCATCTGAAAGTAGAGGAGGACAGCAGTGTGAGAGGGTCACAACAGAGCTGTCAGCAGACCCCAGCTTCAGCCAATTAAATTTCATGAGGAGTCACAGGAGAAACTTGCAGATCAAGGTTAGAAAGGCAGCACGGAGGTGGGTGGTGGGAGGAATTGAGGGATGGGGAAGCACCCGGCTGTGATGAGACCAACAGCAGGGCATAAACAAAGAAACAGGAGCACTTACAAGGCAAAATATCCCTATATCGATTCTTCTCCACGTTCTCAGGGATCCGAGCACAGCTCAGTGTCAAACCGGGCTTCCTCCTGTATAAATTCTAGAAAATACAAGCACATAAACACACCGAGAAACATACACAAACACAAACTACAAATTCCAGGCCAATCACGGTGTCTTGGCTTTAAATCTTCATGGATCAAATTCAAGTGAAGATTATGGCCAGCATCTGTTCAAACACAAACACTTAAAAGCTTGTTATGATCCCTCACATAACCGAGAGGGACAAACTAAATCCTGCTTAAAATAATAAAATAATAACACAAATGTGCCCGCTTGTCATTCATTCACGTCTATGAACATAGTACACCTTAAAATAATAATCCAGTATTCAGCTCCAATTTGCATCTTAAATACCTCGAAATGGAAACAGAGTGAGCCTGTCTGTATCCCCCTCTCTAGTTGCCTCATGGATTCCTCCAGTGTGGGGGGGCGCTCTGACGGGCCAGGTGAGCGTGGCTTTTCTTCCTGTGGTTGGATGTTGAGCGTGAGGGTGGGCAGCGAATGCAGCAGGGGTGTACCCCGGCCAGGACCTGTTTTAGAAGGACAGTTCAAGGCTGTAATAAATATTCATTGAAACATGACGGACAGAGTGCACACTTGGATCACATGCTGTCTCAGCACTTTTGTCTGACAGCGACACACGCACACACAAACACACACAAACCTTTACGTCTGATGAGCAAGGTCAGCTGCCTGGTGTGCGACTCTCTGCTGGCTCGTATGAACATGACAACCTGGTCATGTGTGTGTTCAGAAATGTCTCGACCATTGATTAGCACCACCAGGTCTCCTTCCATGAGTTTGGGGTCGCTTCGATCTGCCTACAAACAACAGAGAGTCGTGTAAGCAAACTTTGACTTATGAAGTGATTTAAAAACATTCTTACTATCATACATTTTGTCCACAAGAGATGCGCGCAATGGCAGCAACTCAGTGCATTTAGACATGTAGATATGGTCAAACTGAGCATCAGAAAGGTGGGAGAAAGATCCTTAAAGTGACTTTAAACATGCCACGGTTGTTGGTGCCAGACAGGCTGGTGTGTTCATATCAGAAACTACTCATCTGAGCCAACCCAACCATCTCTAGCGTTTACAGCAAATATTCAAAAATAAATAAATAAAGAAAGAAATATATATACAGGGAGCAGCAGTTCTCTGTGCCATAATACCATCATCCCGGTGTGTGATGGGATCCGCCAGGGCTGCCCTTTGATTCTGTTCATAATTTTTATGGACAAAATTTCTAGTCGTAGCGAAGTAGTGGAAGACTTTCACTCGGGTGGTCTCAGAATCTCATCTCTGCTTTTTACGGATGATGTGCTTCTGTTGGCTTCATCGGGTGATGGACTCCAGCTCCCACTGGACGAGTTCCTGCCCCAAGTAAAGGAGTGCAAGTATCTCGGGAGAGCGGGAAATGCGGTTGCAGCACTAACCCATCAAGGCGAAGAGAGAAAGCTGAGTGTAAAAGTTTGCAGGTCGATCTACGTCCCTAAGAATGAGATTGTGGATACAAGTAGCAGAAATGACCTTCCTCATTTGGGTGGCTGGCCTCTCCATTAGAGATAGGGTGAGAAGTTCAGCCATCCAGGAAGGGCTCAGAGTAGAGCCGCTGCTCCTCTACATCGAAAGGAGCCAGTTAAGGTGGTTCGGGCATCTTACAAGGATGACTCCTGGGTGAGGTGTTCCGGGCATGTCCCACCGGGAGGAGGCCTCGGGGTAGACTCAGGACATGCTGGAGAGATTATATCTCTCGGCTGACTTGGCCGATAGATATAAGCTCGGACCTAGTCCCTAAAATATTACATTTTTATATTTTTCTGTCATATTTATACAGTTAGTGTCAAACATTCATATTAAACATGGCCAGCATTTCAAAGACCGTGGTCAGCGTGTTTAAAAGTAGCCGTATGAGATAAAAACACAGGAGTGAGATGACTTGTAACACTCGGTATCCAAAGTATTTCATGCTTGGCACAGATTTTGTCATATTGTCATCTTAAGAGGCAATATAACAAGGAAGAAGAACTTGTCAACTCCCAGGATAGAAACATGGAACTAGAAATGAACATAACAGGGTCCCTTATGCTTTCCCAATGTAGATTTCATCTGATGAATTAGCTCATCATTAGTGCTCTATTTCTTTACAAATACATAACCACAAGCCAAAGCTGATTTTTTATTACGTGTTTATGTCTCATTGTTTTTTCATGTAAATTTGTGGAGCAATCTGAGTGCTTTCTTACCGGCGAGTCGGGTTTAACATGCGATATGGCTAGAGGCATCTTCTGATCAACGCCACCCTAACAGGAGGAGGCATCAGAAAATTAAACCGAGGAAGAGTGCAGCAGTAATAAACATAAAACTCTGAGTGTGCGTCGTGAATAACAAGCACAGACCTACCTTAACATTAAAGCCAAACTTGCCCTCCTTATCGGGGGCAATGCATATTAGCATCAAGTCACCGTCACCGGGAGCACCCTGCATAGATGATAACTCATAATCAACACACATATACTGAATACACACACATGAATAAATACACCAAAACACACAGAGCTGATGGTAAGATAACAGACCTTATTGAACTGGGGTAAGCTATCCTCGTCTGTTATGCTGTCATCGGCTTGCAGTGAAATGTCATCTGTCGCTGGGTTATAATCGCCAGAAATGCTGAAAGACATTAAATAAACAGAATTTTTTTAACAGTTTGGATGAACCGAAAGCTTTGACACATTCCTACTGATGCAGGTCTGTTTTATTAGACAGCGTTTCTGTTATAAGAGATACTAACTGCTGAGGTGAACCCTGCCCCTCACTGGTCTTGGAGCTGCTCACAGACGCCCGGTATGTGTAGAAGACATCTTCCCCCTCTGACATGTCTTTCAGGTCAGTGGTCAGCTCCATCGAGGACGGGCGAGGTTTACGGATGCCGTGGCGAACTCGAGGACTTCGCCTGCCGCAGACAGGAGAGAGCAGTCACTTTTTTAAAAATCACATTACAGGAAATGGCACAAGAGGAATGAAGAAAGGTTTAATATGAAGCGCAGCGGAAAACTTAGTGCTGGTGACTGTACCAGTTGGGGGTGCTCGGGGGCGATCTAGAGGGCAGACTCTTGGTCTCCAGGTGCTCCGATGACAGCGACCTCCTCAGGACTGGGTTCCACACCATCCCCCCGACCACTCGCTGGCAGACTGGCCCACTGCAGTCGAAGACAGAAATGACAAATCAACTTAAAATTTCTTTGCCTTCCTGTGAATAAGTATTGCATGGATGTCCAAGGCCTCACCTTTCAGGTTTACTGTTGCCCAGGCCTAGGTGCTGTGTGATCAGCTTTCTGTAGGACTGAAGTGTGGTGTTTTTCAGCCTGGAGCTCCTGGGAGAGCGGTTAGAGGAAAAGAAGCAGTGATGGTCCACGCAGGATCGCCACAAGTTCTTACAGGTCTTGGGGCAGGGCAGAAGCAGAGACATCTCACAGTCCTGGGTTTCTCCCTGCAACATGCACAGTTTAGGCTCTAACTTGGTCTTTATACTGTAAACTGTAGCATTCAAGGTCACATCAACTTATGCTGCTCAGGTTGTAGTTTTAACTGGCAATAAAATCTTCTATCGCCATATTTTCTGAATGATTTATTAGCTGTCAAGCAGAGAAATGCAGAAAAATGTGCCAAAATTATGGAAATTAAAATCAATGCCATATTTCTGTGCGTCTGTGCACACAACGGAGAATAAAAATAAATCATAAATCTCCATGTGCCACAGAGAAAACAGATATGCCAGCCAAGAGTATAGTGTAATTAAGAGCAAGAGTTTGCTGAGGGCAGATTTCCAAACTATTAATAAGGAATACTGAAAGGGGAACTCACGTGCTTTTGTTTCAGATGTATATCAAAGCGTTTCCTCTTAAAAGAAATCTTGATGATGTTCCCCCTGCGTGGAAACAAAAGGACGGGATTGGTCGAAAGGTGATGAATCACGAGAAAAATCATAGAGAGAGAGACAGAAAGAGATGAGCTTTCATAGAAACATAAGACCCAAAAAGTGCCACATGACAAGATCAAAACAACACCAAACAGCAAACGTAACATATACACTTCTGTGCAAAAGTCTTGAGCCACCACACGTTTAAAAAAACAACAACTTTACTTAATAATAATAATAATAATAATAAATTTTTATTTATGAGCGCCTTTCAAGTCACCCAAGGACACTTCACAATAGGATAAAACACTTAGTAAAACAATGGCAGAATAGGAGCAATAAAATAAAAGCACAAGATAAAATTAACAAACAGTGGATTCACAGTGAATATGCAGATTTGAACAGATGAGTTTTGAGTTGGGATTTAAACTGTGGGAGAGAACCAATGTTTCTTATTTCAGGGGGCAGAGAGTTCCACAGCCTGGGAGCAGAGCAGCTGAAAGCTCTGCTCCCCATGGTAGTGAGGCGGAAGGAAGATACAGCAAGCTGGATAGAAGAAGAAGAACGAAGCGAACGGGCAGAACAGGTGGTGGTTAACAGGTCAGAAAGGTAAGGAGGAGTGAGGTTATGAATGGCCTTGAAGGTGAGCAGTAGAAGTTTGAAAATTATCCGGAATTTCACAGGGAGCCAGTGAAGTTCCTGAAGAACAGGGGTGATGTGCTGGTAGGAGGGGGTTCTGGTGATAATGCGAGCAGCAGAGTTCTGAACCAGTTGAAGCTTATGGAGGGATTTTTGGGGGAGACCATGCAGAAGAGAATTGCAGTAGTCAATACGGGAGGTAACAAGACTGAGGACAAGAATGGACGTAGACTGGATGGAAAGAGAAGGAAGCAATCTGTTAATGTTACGTAGATGGAAGTAGGCAGAACGGGTGAGATTATTGATGTGAGATTTATAGGAAAGTGAAAGTGAACTGTCTAGGATGACACCTCCAAGCAGCCAGACTTTTCAAAGTGCTCTTGAGCAATAGTTCTCCAGGCTTTGTAAACATCTTTGGGCATTGGCTGCTTTTTCACTTAGTTTCATTCGTGTTCTTGTACCTGACCATTTTTGGTACAATGTTTTTTTATCTGTTAAGCCACTTAACAGTGAACTATGAATCATATGTGAATCATCTGTTATGTGATGATCATTTCATCATAACAGCCAAATTAACAAAGAACCAGTTTACGTGATATCTTTAGGCTCTTTGTTACTAGCAGGCTGTTGCAAAAACATGTGAATTGTTCCAATTTTTATTAGTCGGATCTATGAAAAATGAAAAAGATAAAGTTTGACAGGCATAAAATAGTATTTTTGCACCAAAAAATTGTTTCCCAAAGACATATTAGCTGAAAACTTGACATATCTTGGTGTAGTGTACATTGTGTGCCTAAAATTGTTGAGGAAACTGGACAGGTGGATTAGAAAAGAAGAAATGACAGGTCTGAAAAACTGCAGCAGATGAAAAGTATTTTCAAGTCATGTCCTTACGAAACAAGAAAAACATCCAGAGACATACATCTGACCCTTCATTTCATCAACTTACTGTTCACTGAAGCCTCATCAGAAATGGCCACAGTGGAAGGGTGGCAGACAATCCATTTGTAAAAAATCGAAGCAGGAGGAAAAGGCTGAGGTACGACAAACTAGGGTGAAAATCAGTGGCAACAGGTCTTGTATTGTCATGAATCAAAGTAGGAAGATTTTGGTTCAAATCATCATCAGTATACAGGGAGTGCAGAATTATTAGGCAAATGAGTATTTTATCCACATCATCCTCTTCATGCATGTTGTCTTACTCCAAGCTGTATAGGCTCGAAAGCCTACTACCAATTAAGCATATTAGGTGATGTGCATCTCTGTAATGAGAAGGGGTGTGGTCTAATGACATCAACACCCTATATCAGGTGTGCATAATTATTAGGTAACATCCTTTCCTTTGGCAAAATGGGTCAAAAGAAGGACTTGACAGGCTCAGAAAAGTCAAAAATAGTGAGATATCTTGCAGAGGGATGCAGCAGTCTCAAAATTGCAAAGCTTCTGAAGCGTGATCATCGAACAATCAAGCGTTTCATTCAAAATAGTCAACGGGGTCGCAAGAAGCGTGTGGAAAAACCAAGGCGCAAAATAACTGCCCATGAACTGAGAAAAGTCAAGCGTGCAGCTGCCAAGATGCCACTTGCCACCAGTTTGGCCATATTTCAGAGCTGCAACATCACTGGAGTGCCCAAAAGCACAAGGTGTGCAATACTCAGAGACATGGCCAAGGTAAGAAAGGCTGAAAGACGACCACCACTGAACAAGACACACAAGCTGAAACGTCAAGACTGGGCCAAGAAATATCTCAAGACTGGTTTTTCTAAGGTTTTATGGACTGATGAAATGAGAGTGAGTCTTGATGGGCCAGATGGATGGGCCCGTGGCTGGATTGGTAAAGGGCAGAGAGCTCCAGTCCGACTCAGACGCCAGCAAGGTGGAGGTGGAGTACTGGTTTGGGCTGGTATCATCAAAGATGAGCTTGTGGGGCCTTTTCGGGTTGAGGATGGAGTCAAGCTCAACTCCCAGTCCTACTGCCAGTTTCTGGAAGACACCTTCTTCAAGCAGTGGTACAGGAAGAAGTCTGCATCCTTCAAGAAAAACATGATTTTCATGCAGGACAATGCTCCATCACACGCGTCCAAGTACTCCACAGCGTGGCTGGCAAGAAAGGGTATAAAAGAAGAAAAACTAATGACATGGCCTCCTTGTTCACCTGATCTGAACCCCATTGAGAACCTGTGGTCCATCATCAAATGTGAGATTTACAAGGAGGGACAACAGTACACCTCTCTGAACAGTGTCTGGGAGGCTGTGGTTGCTGCTGCACGCAATGTTGATGGTGAACAGATCAAAACACTGACAGAATCCATGGATGGCAGGCTTTTGAGTGTCCTTGCAAAGAAAGGTGGCTATATTGGTCGCTGATTTGTTTTTGTTTTTGAATGTCAGAAATGTATATTTGTGAATGTGGAGATGTTATATTGGTTTCACTGGTAAAAATAAATAATTGAAATGGGTATATATTTGTTTTTTGTTAAGTTGCCTAATAATTATGCACAGTAATAGTCACCTGCACACACAGATATCCCCCTAAAATAGCTCAAACTAAGAACAAACTAAAAACTACTTCCAGAAACATTCAGCTTTGATATTAATGAGTTTTTTGGGTTCATTGAGAACATGGTTGTTGTTCAATAATAAAATTATTCCTCAAAAATACAACTTGCCTAATAATTCTGCACTCCCTGTATATGGAGGAGAGGTACGTCAGTGGGTGTCTGCAGACATTTGTAAAGCTCTGTCATGGTTTGGGAAATTCAGCCAGTGTTGTTGAAGATCTTGTTGAAATTGAAGGAATTATGAACACAGAAAAATACAATCCAACTTTGATCACCATGCAATATGATGTGGAAAGGGTCTGATTGGCCACAGCTTCATTTTTCAGCATGACAGTGAGTTGTGGATTGGCCTCCCCAGAACCAGGACCTTCAACATTATTGAAGCAGTGTGGGATCATGTTGACAGCGAACGGAACAAAAGGAAGTCAACATCCACAGAAGAGCTTTGAATGCCCTTCAAGAAGCCTGGAGAACTATTGCTGAAGACTACAAGGAAGCTGCCCAACAGAGTTCAGGCTGTGATGAAGAATAAAGGTGGCTGTACCAAATACTGGCTTTTTTTTTTTAGGTTTGAACATGTTTCACACGTTACATTTTCTTAGCAACATATAAAGAAACGAGGGTTGACTCAACAAATTTTGGGAATGCAAAAATACCTGGATTTACATAGCAAAACAACAAACAAACACAAGAACAAAATAAAAGCTGCAGCATTAGGTTGTAATAGTACTCCAAATTAAAAGCTTGATTAAAATAAGATAAGCAGGACCATCACTCACCACGGGAAGAAACTGGAGCAAATCATATTACAAAATATTGCAACACCACTTGAAGCCAAACCCACCATGAGAGGGGCATTGTTGGTGTCCTGGGAAAGAGAAGATGAGGAAAAAGACAAAAACAATCAAATCTAAAAAGAAGAAGTAGAAGTCAAACCATGACACAAGATGTTAAAAGTTTAGTCACAGTACCGTGGCAGCATGCAGCTCCACTCCGTACAACTCTAGCGTCCGTGCTGTGTTGAGAAAACAGAGCTCTGCATCGCTCTTCTTAAGCCCTCTGAGAACATGCAGTCACATATAACAACAGCAACTAACTGCACAACAAAGCAGCCATTTTTATTATTTCAGTGGCGGCTAGATGTAGTGAACTGTCTTAATTACTTGTGTTGTGGATGCAGATCCTCCACTTTAGATAGGAAGTCTTCATCCTGTTCAGGGATGAAGTGCCATTTTGAGAGGTAACCAGGGAGCCAGGACGGACAATGATCTCCCATTTCCGCTGCAGATGTTGGTAAGAGACACTGAGCATCCATCCACACAGAACAACATAACCAGCAGCACACATCCGTGTATCCTGACATCTGGTGTACTGTAAGAGCTGCTAATTGAGAGGATCGAGAGCATCCTCACAGGAATAATTACTCACAAGGTTATTATTGAGCCATTAATCATTTGGGTTTTTTCTAGGAAGAGATCGTGAGACTTACACTGCACAGCATAAGAAGCCAGCACTACAGCTGCGCTCAGTGGGCACTGCAACCTGCAATCATATTCGATGATTACACTAAACATAAGCTGTGCACAAGGGAGAGGATACTTGAATTTGATTTTCTGTTACTAACCGTCCTTCTCTAATGTCACTCCTGATCTGGAGGAAGTACAGGTGCCTGGAGGAACAGGACAAGAGGAACTTTTAACAACCCACACCTTTGTTCTGTAGCCTACAGAAAACCCTTTGAAGCGGTTTGACCTATTGCTACTGCTAAATATGTCAGCAGGCTAGCCTTACTGGCTACGAGTCAGAAGGTACAGTCACACTAAAATATTTCAACAAAGATTTTCTCACACACAAATACCCCCGACTGTTCCAGGTTTTTCGCTTACGCTGTAAAATCTCTCACTGAGGATCAAATGGGAATGGCAGCACACGTTTTACACAGAAAATAACCATCAAATATCTGTTATTTTGGATCATCTGGTGTTGCAGATTTTGTTTTGAATATTTCAATAACTGCTGAGGCTACTGAAAATCGACTTTCAGACATTCGTGTTGCCTTCAGGATCAATCCTAACAATTTTTGATGAACTGGTCCCTTTTCTATCCAGCGCTTCACGCCGAACAGAGCACATAAGCGCCGTCAGCGATAACATTTAGTTCAAAGTTTCACAGAGCTGCTAGAATACCGCAAGACTCTTCGTCTCGTGCAGTCATCATTTGGAGGAGCCACTGCTTCACATGAAACTAGTTATTTGGCCTAGGAGTAGGCCTGCAAGATGCAAAGAAAATCTCTGTTATTCAGTAACACTGTATAATACTGTAATGACAATATAACACAAAAAAAGCAAATACTTAAGTGTGCATTTAAGATGTAACAGCTCAAACAAGGGTTTTTCCTTTAGTTTCTGAGAGGCTAAGGTACATTGTTGTAATGCTCAGGCAGTGGGAGGTTTTCTCATTTTCCCACTCGCTATTATCCTGCTGAAACTACTTTCCCTTATTCACAAGGGGGTCGCCACAGCAGGTAGCTCAGCATGCTTGACTTGGCAGATTTTTTACACCGGATGCCCTTCCTGACGCAACCCCCAAAGGGATCTGCATCTCTTCCCAGGACCAAACCAGGGAGCCACTGCTAGCTACCTATCCTGCTCTTGGTATAAATATAATGTTCTCTGTCTGGCAGGTTTTCTTAGCAACTACACTACATTCCTTCTTTTGTGTTGTGTTTATCACATATCTTTGTATCCCAGTGATTATAAAAGTATTAACTAATCATCACAACTTAAGAGTAAGCCAAACTACTAAAACCCAGTCGAAAAAATGAGAAAGCCATCTATGATAAGCGTCACGTACTAACCTTGTCTGTTCATCCTGCAGAGAGTTGGGATCAGAGATGAAGAATCGTACTCTAAAGTTCAGATAAAAGGGGGACACGAGGCCTGCAGAGAAATAGCAGCTTATCAAAAGTGGAACACATCCATGGGCACAAGTTCACCTCAATCTTAAACTGTTCCTCTTTTCTATTAGACTCTCTCTTTATCTAAGCATTTAAATTATATTTAAAATGGCTAGAAACATAATTCCAGCTGAAGACAGTTAATTCTCTGCAGGCAAAACAACTGAGATACCTTTTATCTGCTTCTTCAAGGGCTTCTCGGGCTCCAACCATCTCTGTAAGAAAGGCATTCATTAAGTATAATGGCTAACTGGGGCTAAATAAAACCATTTATGTAAGCATGCCCCGTGGTTATCATCAACTAAACAGCAATCAGCATGTGCAGTACATTACAATCTCAGTTGCAATGTGCAGCAGAGGAACAGTGAGCTCACTGGAGAGTGTGTGTTGGCTGTGATAGAGGCAATGGCTGTGCTGGATTCTCTGATCTGCAGACTGAAGAGCTGCCTCTCCTGCAGGCGCAGGTGGTCGCATACTAGGTCCAACAGAACCACGCCTTCATCCTGCTTCTGAAAGATGGAAACAACAACAAACAGCATCACAACCAGCCAAACTTTCCGGTTGCTTATCTGTACACAAAAATACACCGATCAGGCATAACATTATGACGGCTGACAGGCGAAGAGAATAACACTGATTATCTCTTCATCAGTGCACATGTTAGTGGGTGGGATTTATTTGCGAGCAGGTAAACACGCTGTTCATGTGTTAGAAGCAGAAATAATAGCCAAACGTTGGCATTTGAGCGAGTTTGACAAGGTCCAGATTGTGATGGCTGAACGACTGGTCAGAGCATCTCCAAAACTGCAGCTCTTGTTGGGTGCTCCCGGTCTGCAGTGAACCAAGGAAGGAACCAAGTGGTGAACCAGCGACGGGGGTGTTGGGTGCCAAGGCTCAGTGATGGGTGTGGGGATCGAAGGCTGGCCCGGGAGGTCTGATCCAACAGACGAGCTACTGTAGCTAAAATTACCAGAAACGTTCATGGTGGTTCTGATAGAAAGGTGTCAGAATACACATAGTAATGGTGTCCATGCTGACCCCCATCCATCACTGAAGGCACCAACAATGCAAGCATCATAACTGGACCATAGAACAACATGGAAGAAGGTGGTCTGGTCTCATTAATCGTATCTTATTTTATATCACGTGGTCCGGTGTATATGCGTCACTTACCTGGTGAACTCCTGGCACCAGGATGCACTATAGGAAGAAAGCAACACCGGGGAGACAGTGTGATGCTTTGGGCAATGTTATGTTATGTGGATGCTACTTTGACACATATTACCTACATAACCACTGCCACAGACCCATATACCCTTTCATGGAAACCGTAAATACTGATGCCTCTTTCAATAATAATAATAATGCGCCCTGCCACAAAGCAAAAATGGTTTAGGAATGGTTTGAGGAGCACAACAACGAGTTTGAGGTGATGACTTGACCTCTAAATTCCCCAGATCTCAAATCCAATCAAGCATCTGTGGGATGTGCTGGAAAAACTCGATCCATAGAGGCTCCACCTCACAGCTTACAGGACTTAAAGAATTTGTTGCTAACATCTTGGTGCTGGAAACCACAGCACACCTACAGGGAGCCTAGTGGAGTCCATGTCTCAGTAGCTCAGGGCTCTTTGTACAGCAAAAAGTGGGGCTAACACAATATTAGGCATGCCATTGATCTTATCAGGCAAAGGCACTATTAATCATCTTGATCTATTAAGTTTTGCTTTGCAGCAAGCTCCACAAGCTTATTTCTCACCATATTAGGCACTTCAACAAATTCTAACAATGGTTTTGGTTTAGATCCACCTTTCCTCAGAACACATCTTTGTTTTACAACACTCCCTTCTCGAGAAAATTACTCTGTCACCCCCGGTCCAGCTGAAGCCATAACCCAGAAAGCGCTGTCTTCTTGGCTCATACACAGCCCACATCTGACTTTTCTTTAGGCTACATTTCACACTGACGAACAGAATTGACTGAGGCATATGACTGCCACAGCTCAGCCACAGGTCTGCCACATATGATCAGTTTAAACCGCCTCTGCCTCCCTTAGAAATGCTTCAGTGAAAGTCGGCGAACCTTATCCAAACAGAAGCAGCACAGGAGCCAAATAAAGACAGTAATGGAGAGTTGGAATTGGATGCTCTTTATGACCACAGCACTCTCACTGTTCTCCCATTGTTCACATAAAAATGCTGCACAGAGCCTGTCCTGGAAGGCAGTATCACGCCTGTCAGTGTGTATACTGCCATCAGAGGCCAATGTGATACGCCGACAGCGTTAAAGGCTTCAAGTGTGGCGATCACTAGAAGGAGATGAGCATGCCCTTCGAACCAACGTCGCATTGTTGAGTGAGAGATGTGGATCAATGGGAACAGGAAAGAATAGTCTGCCACTTCATCACGTGTGACGCAACAATCATTAATAGAGTGCACGGGCAGAGAGAAGTAACATGTAATCTGCTCAGAAAGGACATGTGTCTGTGTGTTTATGGGTGTGTTTGCGTGTGTGTGTGTGTGTGTCTTACGCACACTGACTCTGAAGGTCTCGATAGTGCCGTCCAGCAGCTGAACCAGGCAGAGCAGGTCCGGTTTTGGCATGTCTGTTACCAGGGTAACTCTGCCTCCCTCTCAAGACAAACGCCCTGCCCTCAGCCTGTCACCGAGAGGGGACCTGGAAACACACAATCACACACAACCACACAAAAGTGTCAGAGGTTTCCAGCCTGTTGTCTTGCACAGAAAGCACCTCCCTTCTGGATGACACTGTGTGGTGAGTAATATATGTGCCTGATGGAGCATCAGACTGCAGTGAGTAATGCACTGTGAATGTGAAGGAGTGACTGTAAGTGTATGTGTGCATGGTTTGTGTAATCCCTTATTATTTGGCCTGGGTTTGAACATGTCCCTTCCCTCTCCCTGCTGCTCTCTCTCTCTCTCTGCATCTCCCCGCCTTTCACAGGCAGCTGAATGATAAGAATGTTAAACATTTTCAGAGTTGAACACGCCCCATCGACAGTGCTACACTGATCCCAGACCAACCAGAGAAGGAATGCATGAACACAAAAACATGCACTACAAATGCACACATGCATGCATCCATGTATTCATACATGTCTGTGTGCACGCACGCTCAAAGGTAAAAACAACTCTGACACTGCGTTCCATGTGCAAGCATTGCATGTGTATGTACATACTTACATGTGTGCAGTCCTCAATTTCCAGGTGAACCGATTACTGGATCTGGCAGGCCTGTTTCTGAAAGAACACACAATGTCTGAGTTAATGTTTGAACACAGTGACACACTCTGAATATATTAGAGCAGAGCTGATGTCAATCAGATGACTGGTTTTCCATAACAACCCGCTCACAGGCAGACCTCTGATGAATTAACAAGTAAATGTTAGATTTAAAGGCAAATTCATCATCATGTGGCGACTGTGGCTTCACTGCGTCCTTTGCATCTTGTACCTATTACTCATATGTTGTGGCTCAATCGTACCAACGAGGGAACTGGGGACGAATTAGCCTATTTTATTGTGGTAATAAGGCATACTTATGCTATAACGTTACCAGCACACAAGTTACAAACGTGTACTGTGGATAAACTTAGACGATAAAGTTCAAACAACCCGGTTTGTGCTGCTTTACCTGATAAATCACTAACAAACAGGGCCTGTCTCAGTGTATTAGGCCCGCATTTCTGAGCTCCGTCTGTCTCAGCCTGTCGATAATAAACTCTGTCGTGACCTCGCTGTACTTTGTACCACAGCGCGAACAAGGAACCTGTTGACAGCCTAAAGTTTCTCTGCTGCTACACCCAACAGGAGGAACGCACAGTACTGGCAAACTTTCCTCCAACCACCGCAGTCCTCGCTAAAGCCCGGCCAAGTTCGTGTTTTCTGGGAAGAGAAAGGTTTAAAGGACATTAAAAAAGGCTTTACTACCTCAGTGGTGCCGCTTCTGAGACGGGTCATATCCCTCCGGAGTGTGCGCGGAGAAAACCTCGGAACGGGGCCTGTCGGAGGAGCCAGGTAAAGTAGGTAAATATCCGGGACAAGTTTCTCATCCCTGCCTGCGCTGACTCCGCGCGGCCCCGCCCCTTTCTGCGCGCCCACGCTGGGAGGCGCGCAGGCAAAGCAGAGGAAGTCTGGAGCATAGACTGTATATAAAGACAGCCTGTAAGAACAAGGCCCTGCATTAACAAGCTTGCAGTTTTATGTATGCTTGTGCTTCAGTAACAATAAAGCTTATCTTACTTTATCTTTTTAACCCCTCAAAGCCTGAATCATGAAATAATTGCCTTGAAAAATCTTTTAACAATTAAAATAAAATTAATTAGATATTAATTAAAAGCAGAACAACAAACGTTATCGCAAAATTTTAAAGTGACATGAAAATAAAATACACGATGAAATGTTTTAAGTTTGCACTTTACTCTACTCAAAGATTACATTTTTTACAATTTACCTTTTTTGTGATTATTAAAGGTGACTGTGTCTTATTTTTATAATGATAATAATAATAATAAGATAATAATATATTCGTCTCATTAAGTCTGAGATCTCTCTTTCAAACCAGACACAAAAACTAAAAATATATACGCAAATTAAGACAGACAGCCACCTAATAAAATAACGCATTATACATAATCACATATTATATGTTTAGAAGTGTTATTCTTCCCATTTATTTATCCAGGACTCAATATTAGCTTTAATAGTTTTAATCTTTAATTTATTTCGTTTGTGACAGGTGCACCACTGAGGGTAATTCAGAGTATGTGAAGTTTAAGATCATGTTGGCATGAAATATTCATGAATATTCTCAGAATATTCATGAAATATTCTGAGAATATTCTGTATTAAAGCTCAATGAAGTGCTCTAGTTTCAAAACAGGAGAAGCACTGCAGCAATGTGCAAACACATATATCGTTTTTTCTGACAGCAGACTGATGATTTCATAAAGCTGTTCGCTCAGGAAAAGGAAAAGGTGTTTTTTGTCCAACTTTAGGATTACAAAAACAAGAAAAGCCTCCAAGGTTCTTCATCAGACTTTATATGCTTCAAGAAATGTTCTGGCTTGATGTCACCATCTACAGGACACTTGAAGTACTGCGGCTCTCTCCTCCATGTCCTCTCATAGTAATACATAATAACAAAAATACACTTCCAATAGCTGATACTGACCAAATCCGAGAGACATGTAAAAACAAAACTGTCTTTAACTGTCATAGTGTTTGATGGTAATGATATGCAAGTGTAAAATATTTGAAATTCCCACTTCAGACAGAGATTTAAAAAGTAATGATGGCACACAGTGTGAAAACCTGTCTTAAAATGTTCCAGCATAGTGATTTTAATTGTTCTTTGTACTGTATGTAAGCTGAAACAGGCAGAGATGAGATGCGTGTCAACCAGGTGCTTGTTCACCAGCAGTGAGTATTACACAAATCAAAGCAATAACACTGCTGACCACAAGCGGCATGCTGTTTCAGTAACACCCTCTGATGTTAGCTGACAGCCCTTTGCTACTAGATGACTCATAGTTGGATGAGGCAGCCTTGTCAACGAAACTAATGAATTAAATATGTTTGATACATGTTTCATCACCTCTTTTATTACACTTCATGACTTAAACACCACAACACTCACTGACTTCTACCTAAACTCAAGTTATTATTACTATATACTGGCACAACTAAGCTTGCCATATTATTGTATACCATATGTTCTTTCTCAGGGCAGACTTCCACCAATAGCGCCTCATACAATATTCAGTATCAGTGTGATTATACAGTATATATATATATATATATATATTTATATATATGTTTACAGTATCTGTAGATTACTAATGTAGAGCAGAGCTTAATAAGTCAACATTAACGAACTCATGCAGGTGGTCTCACGCATGGGCATGAATGTTATTTGTTTGTTTTCCAGGGTGGAATGATTGTACGATATCTTTAATTATGTTAAAAAATAAAAATGTTTCAGTTAATTTCGGATTTTCTGTAATCCACACATGTCAAAAGATATATACACAGGCTGTAATACATACACAGACTCAAATCTTTTTATAAGCGGTGCTGAATGTTCTACAATATCTTTTAAGCTGATGAGCCCATGACCTATTAACTTCTCATTAGTTATTGACATGATTGACTACAACAGTTAGTTTGTATTTGCCAACATAAAAAAGGATTTGTTTGACAGCCATCGCTAGAATACTCTGAACAATGTGAAACTTCAAGGATCTTGGCAAAGATCTAAGAAGGAGAATTATGGATTTACACAAGTTGTGAAGGTCTCTTGGAGCCATTTCTAAACATCTACACATTCCAGGATCATCAGTGTAACTACAGGCGTCCAACAAAGAATGGCCACGCTTCATACTGATGTCTTCATAAGTTTATTTCTCTCTCTGTTATTCTTTTCAGCCACCGTGAAGACGTGTGCGCCTCTTGGACCACATGCAGAATAACATTAATGTTGTGGCTGTAGCCGCATCTGTAGCTCTGTATCCATGCTAGTTCTGACCCACAATGCCATGGTTGTGCTCTCAGCCAAACTCTGGCCATGTGACCATTACAAACACCTCCTCATACAAACTTTACAGCACTTTACATCTTTAACAAACCCTTATTTTGTAACCTCATATTATAGACAAGTAATTTAATAAATGCTACACTTTTATTATCTCATTTAATAAATTTTAACCCTTTCCAACAAATAAATGAATTAAATTAAACATGAATCTATTACAGAAACATATAAAACCAACACCTTTATTGTAACTGTCTCAGGGACAGTTACAATCAGTTCAAATAATTGTTATTTTGATGTGTCAAGCGTCACTGTCCAAAGTGAAGAGAGTTTTACACCACCATGGACTGAGAGGATGTCAACCAAAATACAAGCCAAATTCCAAGCTCCAAATTTTAAACCTTCAAGCTTGACTGAAATGTTCAGCTTCCTGCATAGACCATCCATCCAAATGCCTTCTGAAGGAAAGTATAACGGTCAGACCAGATAAAGCTTGAGCTGTCTGATCATAATACCTTGAGGCATGTTTGGAGAGGTAAAGGTGAGGCTTTCAAACCTATGAGCGCTGTACCAGCTGTCAAGCATGGTGGTGGTAGCACCATGATCAGGGGCTGTTTTGCTGTCAGTGATACTGGTGCACTGCACAAAGCGGTTGGAATAATAAAGAAGGAGCATTGCCTTCAAATTATTCAGCTTCACCTTAAATCAATAGATAGATTGTTGAAACTTGGACAGTTAAAGGACAATGATCCCAAACACACATCAATACTGGTTTTGGAATCGATAAAAACGGGCTAACTTTAAGCTTTTGAAATGGCCTTCCCAAAGTCCCGACTTCAACCTTATTGAAAATTTGTGGATCGTTTAAAAGCTGGGTTTGTGCCAGGAAATGAACTCAATGAACCAATTCTGCCAAGAAGAGTGGTCAAACAATGGGGGTATATGTATATATCTGACCCTGTGTGAATAATTTGAACCTTTGTGAATTTGGGAAAATCCAAAATAAATCCAGACTTATGGGCCCAACTTTTGCTTCTTGTAAGTTATTAAAGCTTTGCAATCATTCCACCCTGGAAGAAGAGCTATTATGGTCCCTCTGCGTTAGGTTCTTGGTTTTGAGTTTTTTGTTTGTCCATTATTTTCTTTTCGGTTTTGCAAAGTTATTGAAGTTCATTTTCTCTATTATTTTATAGTTTGTTATAGTGTTATTTTGTATTTCCTTGTGCCTAAGTTTTGTTATGTCCTCATGTAAATGGTAAATGGCCTGTATTTGTATAGCGCCTTACTAGTCCCTAAGGACCCCAAGGCGCTTTACACATCCAGTCATCCACCCATTCACACACACAGGTGATGGCAAGCTACATTGTAGCCACAGCCACCCTGGGACGCACTGACAGAGGTGAGGCTACTGGACACTGCCACCACCAGGCCCTCTGACCACCACCAGTAGGCAACAGTCTTGCCAAAGGACACAATGACCGAGACTGTCCAAGCCTGGGCTCGAACCGGCAACCTTCAGATTACAAGGCGAACGCCCAACTCTTGAGCCACGATCACCCCATGTTTAGTATAGGTTCCTTATCTTTTAGCCTCATGTTCTTAGTTTAGTTATAGAGGACTCTGGGTTTATTAGTTCCTGTTAGCATTCCTGTTCTGTTCCTTCAATCTCATCGTTGTGTTAGTTATTTTTGTCTTCCTTATTCCTATGTTTATTTGTGTAAAGTTAATCCCATTTCCATTGTCTTCCCTCCTGTTTTATTTTGGTAAGCGCTGCTCTGTGTTTGTGTTTTTTTACTTCCCTGTCTCATTTGGTTAGCTGCCTGGAGCTGTGTTCCCTACCTGCTCCCACTTCCCTCATTACCTTTTGTATAAATTAACCCAGTCTCTCCTTTTCTTTTCTCAAGGTTCAAAGAAATCATTAAGAGACCAGAGTTGTTATGACATTCATACCACAATGACTGGATGTAAATTTCTAACTGTAACTGTATGTATATTCATTGTAAATTTATATTTACATTGTGTCCACTTTTGGTACATTTGTCATACAGCATGTGGCAAGCTGACTTAACCTAAAATTAACAGATGTTCAGTGTTGTACTAAAGAGCAAATGCCAAGGAGAAAACCAAGGGAAAATGTACTCAAATACACTTTAGGAAACACAACTTACTCCCACAACTTATTCCCAAGTTACAGGCATATGCCTGTTTTAACTTGTTATCTGGTTTCATGATCACCTGGCTTCACGGTTCCATTGCTTCACAGAGACCCTCCTCTGTTCAGTTGGGCAGGCTGATCTGGAGTCTGTGCTGTGGGCTTACGCACTTTTAGGACTGCTTTTGGAGTGCTGAGATGTGTGACCTGCGTTCAGTGTGACCTGGAAAGGTAAAACCAGCTCTGACCAGTTCCGATGCCGTCAGAGTGATGGGACAAGAGGTTTCAGACTGAGGGCAGTCCATCAGACCAGCATAGACTGGTTCACTTTGGGGTGACAGGGTTTCTAGCTTTCCCCTTCCTCCCCCCACCCCACAGGAAACCTCCCCCTGTTGCTATCCCAGGATCAACTTTCTGTAACAGCAATCAAGACACCCTGTACCAGCTCTACTCCGAACCCCACGGCTCCAAATTTAGACACTGGAGACAGAGGGACAAACTCGAAGTTATTTCAGTATCTGAACTTCATGTCCCATTTAATTCACACCCTCTTATTCTCATTGCTGACACGACTCTTTTGATCTTTTCCATCTGGTAACTGTACACTGCGGGATTTATTAAATCATCTCACAAGTACTACAGTGTAGCATACCATGTAAAGATTTCTCACTTTTAAATTTCTTCTATCATCTCTTTCTAATCTCTCTGCCTCTTCCATAAGAATTTGTTTACCACAACCTGTGCCAGACCCACCTGGTTGCTATTTCCATTCATTATATAATTTCGTGTTCATATCAATTTAGATTATGTAATTCAGACAGGAAGATTTGAATTTCACACAGCCTCAGTATGTAAATCATATCTGGAACAAGCAGCTACTATGAATGTGAAATGGGTTTGATCAGATATCACAAGCATAAAACTCTTTAACGACATAGCAGGCCTTGCCAGTTTTTTCAGACATCCATCAGCCACGAGACAGAATGACCGACTTGCCATGTGTTGGAAAGCTGCCATGATACTGGGGTATAGTTTCCCTGAGCTACTATATGTTGAAAAGGAAACCGAGGGCAACTATTCCGCTCTCATAAAAAATTATGTCTCTGAGTAAAAGCCCTTCTGGAGTAACATGAACCAGTTTGTTCACAGTTTAACTGCCATTATTTATCCTATTCTAAATACAGTATCAACACTGTTGCAGTACTAGTGTTGTCACCCACTCTATGACATGCTGGTGGTTTCTAAATGTTGGTGGCTGGAATTTCTTAGGAAGCTTCCATACAGCAGTAAATGGGATCATAAAAAAATGTTACAAGTTACTAAAAAGTTCCCTTGACATCACCACATGGGCCCTGCAGGGTCAGCCTGAGAGCGCACGATTCCCCTGTGCTGCATTCAAGTGCCAGGAGCTTATTTTGACAGCATGTTATGTGGACAAAAATACTGGGCCACCGACATATTACACTTAGAGCTTCTTGTGAGAGAATTTTCAAGATTTTGGAGTATGTTTGGAGGAATTTTTGGACGTTCATTATTCAGAGGAGCATTTGTGAGGTCAGATGCTGATGTTGGTCCTGGACCACATTCTCCTCTTTGGATCATGTTAAAGGTATTCATTTGGGTTGAGGTCACAGCCTGTGTGGGCGAATAATATTCTTCAAGACCAGACTCATCCACTCATTTATGGAGCACCCGGGTACAGTCGTGCTGGAAGGGAAAAAACCTTCTCCCCAAACTGTTCCCACCAAGTTGGAGGCAGAGGATTGTTCACGTTCAAGATTTCCCTTCAGCAGATACTCACCCCCAGAAAAACAATCCCACAGCATTATTTAATCCAGCGATTAAGAGGCATGACCCAATACTTTTGTACATCAGCAGTATTAATATGTAATGTAACACCAGCTGACATATGTGGATATTAACAACTCAGTAAAGGGTTTACATTTAATTTTTAGCCATTAAAAAAGTCCATTCTTGATATCAACAATTAACTTCTTGTTAGTGAAAAATACCCATTCGAGGCATCAGTAACTTCATTCAAAATAAAGCTATAATTCCATGTTGGCTAATTTGTGGTAAGTTAACTGCATTTGGGACTATTAGCTACATGTAAAGCACTGCTTACTTTATAGTCAGAGTTTGTCTTTCGCTTTGTTTGTTAGACATAATGGTGACACGTCTGAAATGGGGTTGTTGATCAGAAATGGAAAATCTCCTTTAAACATTATGAAAAACAGTTATAGACCTCTGTAATTTTTGTTTTTACTAGTAAAAGTTAAGAATTTATTGACTATTAATAGATAATAAAGAAAACTGTAGTTTAGTTTTTGGTTTACTGGAATTCTAATGTTAAAAAAATGATTTACAAATGACTTACAGATATATTTTCCACTGGTGACTTCTAACAAGTCAGCAGACCGTTTAAACGTTAAAAGGCTTTGGTGTACGCTTATGCAATCTAATGCAGGAACGAGAGTCCCAGATGCTGCCGAGGAAAAATGAAACATACTGCTGGCCAGTGGCTTGTCGTAACTTACGGTTGTCCACGCGTAATATAATTTGGATATCTCCGAGGGCACTTGAACGCAGCTTCACTGGTATTCAGCGTCTCCCCTGCGTCACCGGTCCTTAAACTGAACGGCAGGTCAGGGGCGACGTGAGACAAGTAGGGCACCTCAGAGAAGGACAGTCCACCCGTGTGCCTTCAGCAGCAGCTACCTGCGCTCTGCTCCTCAGATATTTTCTTTTTTAATTTTCATTTTTCAAGTTAAACCAGCTGGTCGTTTTTTCTTTTCTTTTCCAGATGACCGTGTCTCAAGAAAGGCCCATGACCTATGCCAAGATGAAAGGCCTTGTCTCGTTTCTCTCAGGTAAGAACATTAAATATAAATGTTTAAGATAAGCTTTACTTTACCTGTGATCTTAAAGCAAGCTCGTGTATAACATCTAATATAAAGATAAAAGCTAAAGAGGCCAAAAGAGAGTAATTAGTCATTACTGCATAAAATACCACAATGTTAAAATTATTTATCTTGGCTTGAAAGGTTCAGAAAGTCTCCATATAATTAGAGAAGTTTGATCACTTGAGAGAAGTGCGGTGATAAAGTGACACCAACCTTCTGCTGAGTAAATACAGCTGTTGACCTCTTATGTAAGGGACTAACCCTCTTCCTGTGCTACAGCTCTGCTCAAGGGGAAGAAAGTGGGCTTCAGTGACTTCTTGCACAAATTTGTTTCCAGCCAGCACCTCTGCCAACAGTAAGTTGGCAACAGTCATTTTTTCACAGCTTTTTTCCTTCGTGTTGAACCTCATAAAACAAACCCTCATATTCTGTGTCCGATCTCCCGATTGAAGCCTGGACACTGAGAAAATCCTGCAGAGACAAAGCAAACCGGGGAGAGGGAAGGAGGAGAAATCTACTTTGGTGAGTTCAGAGAGAAGACTTTTTTTTAAAGTCTTTGCTGAGTGTTGACAGAAGATGAAACTTGAGCTGACCTCCTGACCGTTTTGTCCCTCTATGTCTTTTCCTCAGAGCTCCACGAACACAGAAACCTCACAGTAAGTCATTTTCTCCCTTTACATCGGGAAATATTTCGTCTATGTTGTCAATGATGCACAATCTGGACTTAATAAAGTGGCCAGAAGGCTTTTTTCTCATTCATGAGCTTCACCAGAGGCAACCTGAGAGTTATTTCTTATCATGCATTCACATCCAATTATTATGCATGACTTATTTGTACTCGGACGTGCATTATTAACTGTTTTCTGCTGTTGTATTAACCAGGATGAAACCATCAGACTTCGACTACCTCAAAGTCATCGGCAGAGGAAGCTTTGGAAAGGTGGGGAAAAAAAATCCTCAGCACCTACCCCCCTGACCCCCCTTTAAGACAGCCGATTGGTCTGAAACATGAGGATTTGTTGTTGTTCAGTAGAGGAGAGATCCACAGCGAATTCTCAGCACAGAAAAACACATTTAGGCTCTGTTAAAACCTGCTTTTAAATCAGTTTTACACCCACTCCAAGTGACCAGCTTTAAGCATCAGTGCACCAAACAAGCACTGGTACCCTGGATGTCAATTTCTGACAAATATTCGGTGCTCATATCATGATATCAGAGAGGTGGCTGGTCAAAAACAAGTTACAGCTTTAGGAATCGCTCATTTCCCAACCGTGATCCATTCTGTGGGAAAAATACTTTTCTAACATAGTCACAAATCTAACTCGTCGCTGTAAAACAGCTGGTTGCAGTTTTTTTTACTGTCATTTTTTTATTACTTACAAACAAACAGAAAACACCTACATGCACTCACGAACAACCTGGATTGCCTCGTCTCTGCAGTTTGTTCATGTAACATCAATATTTCAGTCCTCGCCCTGTCTCTGACACATAAACACACATAAACACAGTCCATTTCTTTCTTTTCTCTAGACATCGTACCTCTTGAATTCTTATCTGATGAGTCAACAGCTCCAGGACATTTTTTTTTTCACTCACTAATTTCAGCTATTTGTTTTGTGTTTGTGGGTCTGGCTCGTACCATCTCAATATTTCCTCTCATATGATGAAATTAGAGCACTATACATGACCTAGATATGTCATAATTTTTAAGAATAAACAAATGAGCACGCTTCCAAAAATATTTAATACCAGAACAAAGCCAAAAAACACAAGAATTACTTACTCTTACTACTCTACACTGTCTCCAGCTTGACTGTGTTATAGGTAAAAATGTACCAGCTGTGTTGTAGTTTTTACAGTTTGTAAAATGTGTTTTTCTGATGCTGACGGGGTCAGATGGGAACTTTTTCCCCAGATTTGGTTGACCTTGTAAGTTGCTGTGTTTGAGGTTGGTGCTGTGAGATTAAATGTGAAAATTCAAACTTTTACAGGTGCTGCTGGCAAGACATAGAAAACAAGGGGGTTATTATGCCGTGAAAGTGCTCCAGAAACAGTTGATTGTCAAGAGGAAAGAGGTAATCTATCTATCTAGCTATCTATCTATCTATCTATCTATCTATCTATCTATCTATCTATCCATCCATCCATCCATCCATCCATCCATCCATCCATCCATCCATCCATCCATCCATCCATCCATCCATCCATCCATCCATCCATCCATCCATCCATCCATCCATCCAGTGTTCTGTCTCTGTAGCAGAAGCATGTGATGGTTGAGAGGAGTGTACTGCTGAAAGGACTACAGCATCCATTCCTGGTGGGACTCCACTTCTCTTTCCAGACACCAAACACTCTCTACTTTGTCCTGGACTATGTCAATGGAGGGGAGGTGAGTGTATAAGATTAAGGATTTCAAAATATTCTGCATTCAGATGTTTAGTTGTTGTGTACTCTATGAGTTTGTAGAAGTGCAGGTGTTGCTGTTGTGTTGAATTCCTTGCTTTGCTTTCAGCTTTTCTACCACCTGCAGAGAGAGGGGTCATTTCCAGAACCCAGAGCTGCTTTCTATGCTGCAGAGGTGGCTGCAGCACTGGGCTACCTCCACTCTCTTAACATTGTCTACAGGTATGTATATATATATATATATATATATATATATATATATATATATATATATATGCGTGAAAACACAGCATTAGAAAAGCGGCAGCATAGTCACCCTTCCAAGTTTTTCTCGCCTCTGTGCTCTCTCTCTTTCTTTGTGCATGTTTGATTTGACCACGTTCTGCCTGCTTCATTTATTCATGCAGAGAATTCCCAATGAAATTTTCCCACTCAAATCCACCATGTTCTCCGGCGCCACATTAAAAATTAAAGAGTGAGGAAAAGCAATGTGAAGCTAAAGGAAACTAACAAAGAAATGACAGCTAATGTCAGATTTTGCAGGACTCAGTGTTCTTTGTTTTTATGCAGAGACCTGAAACCTGAGAACATCCTGCTGGACAGTGAGGGCCACGTGATGCTGACTGACTTTGGGCTTTGTAAAGAAGGTGTGGCCACAGGTGGGGTCATGCACACCTTCTGTGGCACTCCGGAGTACCTTGCTCCAGAGGTGTTACACGGCCATCCATATAGCCCAGCTGTGGACTGGTGGGGACTCGGCACGGTGGCTTATGAGATGATCTGTGGACTGGTGAGTGCAGGTGCAGTGATCTCTATCCTTTACATCATCAGCATCTTCACCTTAAGCCACCTCCCTCTTCCCCTCCCTCTCTCTCACAGCCTCCATTTTATAGTCGCAGTAAACTGCAAATGTTTCAGAACATCCTTCACGGCCCTCTGCAGCTACGCAGCGACATCTCTAAAGCTGCCTGCTCACTGTTGGAGGGCTTATTGGAAAAAGATGTCTCCAGACGCTTAGGAGCGAGCTGTGACATTGTAAGTGCCCCAGCTAAAAAGAAGAGAAACAGTAATGAAACATGGCCACAGAAGGGTTAACTGTTATTGTGTTTCCAGGCGGAGCTGCAGGAACATCCCTTCTTCGCCTCTATCGACTGGGATGACCTCCTGGCCAGAAAAATCAGACCCCCTTTCATCCCAAAAGTGGTACGAGTGAATCAGAAATGAGCTCGACGCACTTTTCTTTTTAACCGAGGGAACATGGCTCACTCCTCTCTCCTCTTCAGGCTGGTCCTTGGGATGTCAGTTACATTGACCCAGCGTTTACACGACAACCTGTACCTGCCTGTGTGAACGACATGTGCCAGGAGGCCGGGGTCAGCGAGGCCTTCCAAGGATTCTCCTACATGAACCCTGTGGAGTACCTGGCAGCAGAGCCGGTTTCATAACAACACCGAATCCTCCGGGGGCGCGGTTGTTCAGTTGTTTCTTTTTTACATCATTAATTTTTAAGTGGGTGTCTATTTTTAAGAACTTGAGCAAAAAGATTTTTATGCTAACAGTGCAACATACTGTATGTTTCATTGGATGTTTTGTTTGTTTGTTTTGTGTTTTTGGCTATTGATGTTAATTCAATATGTGGTCGTGATGATGGAATGGGCTGGTCACTATTTCATCCTCGCTGCTTTAATGCATTATATGAAGCACTCAACAGTTTGGAGTAGATTTATTTTTCAACACTTTGCATTTACAGGATATTAAAATATACAATGTGTACTGCAAAATTCTCATTCTAACATTACATTCACAGCTTACAAGTGCACTCAAAATACTTCACTGGCTGCTTTATTGCTGCATAGTGACAGAGCAAAATACAGAAAGCATCTCCATGCGGTGTTTAGATAAAAACAACAACAGGATGCCAGCCTATTGGCAACACTAAAACACAAATTGGACCCCAGCTCCGACTTCACGTGTGGTGTTTTGGTGTCTAATTTTAGTGATGAACAGAAAAAGCCCATCACTGTGGAGAAGCTAATGGATGTCTTCCCCTCAAAAAAAAAAGAGAAAAAAGGAGAGCATCTGTTCTGATCCTTTCTACCTCACTTCACAAGACTGTGGAACAGTTTGGACACAGGGAGGGTGGCTTTCAGTCTGTCAGTAGATGCTGAAGGAGGCGTAGCTCTGCTCACTCTGGCATGTGAAGTAAGCAATCAACTGACCGTTGCAAATCATCAGAAACAAGCCACTGCCTAGGGAAAAATGAAGAGTGACATATTTGAAACAGCTAACCTCATGAAGTTAAGACTGATAGTAACCGATGAGCTGGCAGTGTTTGTCTTACCTAAAGCCAGCCACCACTGCCACACAGTAGGAAACTCCAACATTACTGCAACATGGAAACAAAACGTGTCATTACACAATGCATTTGGTTATTCAAGCATGCACCTGGGTAGATGCACCGATACATTTCTGCTCACCTAGGCTGGTGATCATTACATGCACCAGTGTGACAGTGAGAGCGTAGTCCCAAACCCGCCTCCTCACCACTGCGGCAAACAGAAGGCCACTGCAAAAGTAGGTGAGCTCCAAGGACAGGAGGTTCACTAGAAAAAGAAAAGAGAAAATAGATTATGTGTATAAAGCTGCCACTCTGTGTCGACAGCATTGCACGCATTAGGTGTGCTCACCCAAGTATTTGGAGTTGGATTCGGTAGGTTCGGTCTTAAAGTCAAAAGGAATCAGTCCATCAAAGTGGTCCAACCTGAGATGAGAGATATGATAAAGTTACAGCAGACAAAACATTAAAGCGCAACCTATAAGTAAATATCTTAAAGTAGAATGAGTAGAATAATCTATTAAATGAATATCTTGAATAAAGAAGGATAACCTATAAGTACAATGATCTGTTAGTAAATACCTTAAATAAAGTAAAATGACCAATAAGTAGAATAACCTAAGAGTAAATAGCTTAAATAATGCAGAATGACCTATAAGTAAAGTAGAACATCTTGAGCATAATACGATATGGCGAAACAAAATAGGTCAATAAGTTAAAAATTCCCCAAAAGAAGGAGCTCAAACAGAAAAATTATGAATGCAATAAGTAGAAATTAAAGTAAAATATATAACAGTTTGAATGGAATACAATAAAACATACCAACAAAAACATAAAAAGAAATATAATACATTAAAGAGACTGTGCAGAAAACTATTACAATAAATGTCATACATTTAAAAAGGATAATAAAAAATACCTTATTAAATGTAGTTAAAGAAAAATAGCATAGCAGTGCAGTTTGTAGTCTGTTTGATGTGTGTGATTGGTGTAACTTTTTTTCTCAGATTCTGAGATTAATCTTTGAATTCAGAGAAAAAAGAAATCTCAGAATTCTGAGATTAATGTCAGAATATTTACTTTTTTATTCACAATTCTGACATTAATCTCAAAATTCTGAGGTTAATTTCAGAATAGCCTCACAATTCTGACATTAATTTTAGAACTCAAAGAGATTAATGTCAAAATACTGACTTTTTTATTCAGAATCTTGACATTTGGATTCTGAATATTTGTTGCTATTTATTATAATCATCAATATACTTCCAGTTATTATAGGAGACAAACCCTCCTTTCGATCCCTTGCGCGTGCGTGGCTCTCACCTGAAGGCACCAAAGCAGACGCTCCCGATCATGTAGAAAAGCGAGTAAAATATGAGCAGACACAGCAGCAGGTTGAGGAGCACGGTCTGTTGGGATGGATAGAGAATGGGGCGTAATTTAAAGATTCTTGTCCGTCAACGCTACATATTTTCCATATAACGCAACACGAGCAAACACCACCTAAAGCTGAGGATTGCACTCTCACAGTATTATAGACGCAGATCCCTGCAGTGGGAGGGATATGCGTGGTCTGTAAGCAGGCAGACAGGCAGGCTCTTTTATGTGCTGCAGCCCGACCTGCTGCTGGTTTATAATATATAAGAGGTATGATATACATATTTAACGTGTGTGTTTACATTATATATAAAACAGCCTGTCATAGCCAGCTTATTCTGTTGTTTAACCGCACATAATTCCCACTTTCGATCCACGGCTCACAGAAACGCCTGAAAATCCACAGGACAGTCGGATAATCTCACAGCACACGATTTCCCCATCTTACCTTCGAGTCGACCGCTCTGCCTTTGAATGCCATCTCATGGTTTCCCTTTAATGCTTTATTCCCAAATAACGTGGGCTGCAGCAGGCTGCACGACCTCGGTTAAATCCCCCAGCTCTCCTCCTAACAAAGTGGACTCCTACCACCACCTAGCGGCCAACAGGAGACGCGGAGCAGCGCCGCCGCTTTTACAGCCCAGCTGAACTCGTTTCACCTCGTATCAGGGCGGCCTTTTTTAATTTGTTTTTAACTGAAAAAAATAAAGACTTTCCTCTGTATGTGCCACTTGTATGTTGTCGTGGATATTTGTTATATTCCCCAGCCCAGGTGTTTACCATTTGGGGGGATATACCTCGCATCTACAGCCTTGCCATTACCGTGGAAAGCCGCCCAGTGTGCAGGGAGATTTATACCGGCAGGTTAGCTGCTTATATTCTGGTTGAATATGAGTGATTTTGCACCCAGTACATACTTCCAAGCCCATGTGGTGACCAGACGAGGCACCTGTGTGGTCAGGTGTTGCGTTAAATTGATCATTTGTCACAGTAATAGATAAATAAAATAAATAAATCGTGCACCCAGCAGCCTCGCTGTGTTATGAAACGTGATGGCATCACCCTTATTGTAGTCGGATGATATTTCCGTGCATAAGATGTGAGATGTAAGACTGACACACCTCAGTACACTCCATCTGACTGTCTCGGGTTTAACAGCCCCATTGTGTTCGTTTTTCAAGTGATATTACAGGCCTGAGCGTTTATATCTATAGTTAGCGCCGGTGGTTGTAGTCTTATTAACGCTTGTGTCCTGAATATGTCCGCCCCAAACGAGCTACTACAGTGATCAGAGTGTGCTTAAAAAGTGGGAAGTGACCAGTTTTTGACCATCGGGGAAACCAACGGCTCATCCACGGCTCTTTATGGGGGAGACACTGTGCTCCCTGCGCTCCGCTCATACACAGTCGTATTTAACGCTTTTATAGGCGGTTTAGGTCAAAGGGGGAACCCGGAGCCCCTGTCCGGCGGATAATTCTCGTTACACCGGCTCTAAATCGAGTTTTGGGGCGCGTTGTGAACGTACGCAGGCCCGGTATTGACCACCAGCAGTGAACTTAACTTTTCCGAGACCCAAAGTTGTGTCAGGCAGCGCGTCTTGCGCGCATGCGCACCACTCTATCCAGCTCTAAATAAGAGTTAAAACAGAAACGAGGTGAGTTCCACAATTGTTAAACAATACGGGCGTTAATAATCATTTGTTGTCGTTGACGAGGACGGCGTTTGAAAAGCAGGCGTTCGTTTTTGTAAACTGGCGACAGTTTCCATTATTTCCACTCTGATTTAAAACGGCGAGAATAAATCGTTTTTTTCCAAGTTTCTATTGAAGAAATTAATCAAGCAACAATGTTAAAGCTCGTAACATTATCGCGGTGTTGTTACGAGTGTGCGTGATATTCTGTGATGTATCTGCATTTTGCAAATGCGTTTTCCTATTGTTATTAACCGGGAAACTTATTTATTACAGATCGTCCTTATAGCTGGCTCTGCATCCAGTCTCAATGCTACGGCTAGCCCTCTATAGCAGCCCTCAGTTCATATGAACTGAGTGGAGCTAGCGACTGTTAGCTTTATGTCAGCGCTAGCTAGCAACCTGGGCTGACATTCCGTGACAAGGGGAAAGTGAAGAAAAACGGTCAGAGTGAATGAAAACACCAAGTCAGGAAATTACACAGCAAGCGTTTGCCTTTGTTTAACGTGTAGCAGCTTTGCGGCATTTGTTTAAAATGGTAACTTGAGTAATTAACATAGTTTAAACGTGTTGGTGGCCTCTTCCTATGCTCCGCCATTTTGTATAAGACGAATGCTAATCATGGGCGCTCTTACATACACTTTATTTATGGCTAGAATAAAACTGAGGCATGGGATGCAAAGTCTAACTTAACCGAGATCCAGGAGCTCTGATTGTTGTTTACTTTTGACACGGTTGTGACCACGATGCAAGCAGAAAATATAACCTTAATTCAGTGTTGAACATGCGTCGGGACTAAAACGTTATATCGTATTATTAAGCGGATAAAGACGTTTTTAAGTTTGGCCAGTGAGTGCAGAAAACAGTGTTCTCCTTACAGCTGATAAACAAATGAGCCCCTCACTTGCTCCTTGCCAGGCAAGCAGTCGGTTTTAAGAGATACTGTTAAAACAAGGAAAAGACGAACTTGTCTGGTTAACTTAAAGTTGAGACGTCTTTCCTCTTCTTTGTCAATGATCTGGACTAAGGTTTACCCTAATGGGGTCGTTTGTGCTCGCATTTCTCTGATAGTTGGCCGGCAAAACAATATTATTATTGACTGTTTTGTCTGAAATCGAAGTGCATGGTGTATCCTGCACGCCAGCGCGCAGTCGCCATCTAGTGGTGATGCTGCGCAGAGCTGTTTACAAGTGCAGGGAGGAATAAAAACTGCATTTGTGATCGGAATCAGTTCGCTGATCAAGCCGTAGGGGACCGCTTGGCTCACTGCAGTTATCATGTACAGGGAAACAATGGGCCTGGAAAACAGAAGCGTAAAAGTCAGAGGTGCAGACTGTGCGCATAATACCATGCCTTTCCATGTGACTCTTTGCAGGTTGGTCATATCAGCAGAGTGGGAATGACTGACACTCCACCCAGTGATGGCCCCTCCCAGGGAGCTGAGTTTGACAGGATGGGATTAGACTGGAAGGATGGCATTGCAACGCTGCCAGGCAGTGATATCAGGGTACAAAAGATATCACTGATTTTTGTTGTTGTTGTTTTTCGGTCCAGGGTCTTTCTTGCTTGTGCAAATATTTGTTTATAGGGGGAGGAGGCTGTATGTATAGCTGTTTCTCAGGCTGAACTCATAATCAGGACCATAGTAGCACACCAACTTGGCTGATAGGAATGTGTCTCTTTTTTTCAGTTCCGCCTGACCGAGTTTCGGACTCTTGAGATTGTCACAGATTTAGAGGTCAAAGGGCAGGAGGCAGAGCCTAACAGTGAGACCTTGGACCCCGCACCATCTCACACGCCCACCCCTCCACCTGAAGGCCAGTCACAGACAGGGACAAGCAAAGCTTCAGCCAATCAGAGTAAACCAGGATTGTCTCAAGCTAAAGGTATGATGGCACATGATTGTCATTTTTATAATGAAGACTTTCACTGTTTGGTTTTTAAAGTCTACGTTACATTTCGGCCTCAGTTTCAGCCCTTCTTTCTCCTCCGTCCTTTAGCTCCTGGTCCTGTGCTTTTGTCTTTAGAGGAGGGCCCCAGTATGGAGGGCCCCAGTGTGGAGGTTGGGCCCAGTGTTGAAGTTGGTTCTAGTGCAAACTTGGGCTCAAATGGGGAGCTGTCAAGGTGCCGGGCCTGCGGTGGCCGTGCTCCTGGGGATGCCCTCCTGCAGGGGAAATTCTGCTGCTCAGCTTGTGCCCAGCCTTCCAGTGGCAGGTAAAACCATGCCTCTGTTATCTCTAATAACGCCCCCCCCCCCCCATTTAATTTTTTTTTAGATTAACTTAATATTTTTTGTTTCATGTGCACCTTCTTTGTGTTTGTAAAGATCGTCTCCGGGAGAAGCACGGGAGGGTCAGGCAGTAGAAGGAGAGAGACTTGGCAAACGTGTGCGCAAAAAGAGGAAGATCTACATGGACTCTGGTGAGGAAGAGGAAGAAAACCAAGAAGAACCAGAGGTGAGGAATATACCATCAACACTTGTGTTCGGTGGTCAACTTCAGAGCTACATACATACCAGATGTTCAGGCTTAAGTTTCCTCTCATCTACAGGATGAGAAGAGTTGTGATAGTCCTGTGTAACACGTTTTGCTCATTCTGCTTTTTTCTTGTAGGAAAAGGCTAAAGCTACAAAGGGCAGGAGAGGAGCCAAAATTGCCAAGCTGGGTATGATGAAGCTCTAAACATTATTAGAATCTGTTAATGCCCTAAATCAGTTTTTTGTTGTGTTGTTTAGCTGGTGATACATTCTCAGCTTTTGAGACTGTCCTCTGATTTGATTGTCAGATTTTTTGATTAGCATTTGCATTATCTTCCAATTCATGAAACCTGCAGGCAATGTATTTCTCAGAGCGACAGAAAGCAGGAATGAAGAATGAGTTTTTATTAATTTGGTTAGACTTAAACCAATATTATGAGCATGCTGTTTTTGCCCATTTTTATATAGGGACTTCGATAGAAAGAAAATTGTCAAACTGCCTAGAATACATCCATGTATTCATGGTTTTATATGCATTGTGTGTCATTGGCATACACTTTATACAACACGTAATATGTCACTATTTGTTCACCCAACCTTTAGTTGCTGCCCCACCCAATAAGAAACGTGCATGGAGCTGGCCTTCTTACCTCGAAGAGGAGAGAGCGGTCGCTGCTCCAGTTAAACTATTCAAAGAGGTAAAAACCTGCATATACCTGCTATTTGTACCCTGTTAAGTAGAAGCTCACAGTCTTGTTTATCTGACCTATGCTGTTATTATTCTTGCAGCACCAGTCGCTTCCACAAAGCAGGAACAGTTTTAAGGTGGGGATGAAGCTGGAGGGACTTGACCCGGCACACCCGTCTCTATTCTGTGTGCTCAGTGTTGCGGAGGTACTAATGCTAATGCTTGACTATGTTTCCGATACGCTATAACATTTTTCTAGATAAAGACTTTGACTCATGGATGCCTGCCTCTCTTTGCATCCCAGATCCAAGGTTACAGGGTGAGGCTCCACTTTGACGGATATCCAGAATGCTATGACTTCTGGGCTAATGCCGATTCGTGGGATCTGAAACCAGCCGGCTGGTGTGAGAAGAACGGACACAAGTTATTGTTGCCTAAAGGTAACAAGAATACCACCAATAAACATGAAATTCAAGGTAGAATTTTTATTTTTTATTTTTTTAACAAAGTTGGGTCACAACTCAGCTGACTGGGCTTGTCGTGTTGTAGGCTGTAAGGATGGAGAGTTCAACTGGAGCACGTACGTGAAGAACTGCAGGGGTCAGCTGGCCCCGAAACACCTTTTTAAGAGCCTCAACACAGTGAGTGTTAAACACATCTGAAGCTGTCAGATGGTTCTGTGATTCAGTGGATTTTATTGGCTCCGTGTGGCTAAATTGGCTAAATGCATATTGTCTTTTTGTTTGTTTGTTTTTAGTCCGTGACTCCATCCGGGTTTAGAGCTGGGATGAAACTGGAGGCGGTTGACAGGAAGAATCCTGCTTTGATCTGTGTAGCAACAATTGCTGCCGTTGTCGACAACCGCCTGCTCATTCATTTTGACAACTGGGATGACACACATGATTACTGGTGAGAGATTATTACCCAGAGATGTTCGCCGGTCTGCCTTGAGGGCAGCTGGAGATTTGAATCCGTGTGAAAGCAGTGCTAATTTAGTGCCTGTCTACTGAAGACAGCATGCCACTGTATTTTAAATAAACAGACTAGCATTGTAAGTAAAGAGTTTCTGAACCTTTTTATTGGTGAATATTTCTTTCAAAACCCCCGGTGTTATCGTTCGCCCATTTACTTGTGTTTGTTTTAAGGTGTGATGCCAGCAGTCCATACATCCACCCTGTGGGTTACTGTGAAGAGGCTGAGCTAACACTCACAACTCCAGCTGGTAAGACAGACCAAGACACGTGTGAGTCAGTATGAATGTAATATACTGTAGGACCCAACTCTTGTAAGATCTGAGATGATTAATTAAAGGCCAGCTAAATAAAAAATGATAAATAAAATAAATAAAAATGGCAACAACAAAAAAAAAAAATCTTGAATCCTGAAATAGTAAAATCTGATAACAAAGCCACGGATGAATTATTCTGTAGAAAGTAAATGTGCTCATGCTAAGTGTATTAATAGTAAGATGTAATTTCCTGTAGATCCCCATGTTGCCACCTATTTCTAACCTGCTGGGTAATGTTGTTACACCTGTAGAAATGGCTTTGTTTACATGGTGTCTGTCTGCAGTATCCAGTGCACCTAATGAGTCTTTATCTCCTCTCCTTAGAATGTAAGGAACCAAAGAGTTTCTCTTGGGAGAAATACCTGGAAGAGACGGGCACACAGGCAGCTCCTGCACGAGCTTTCAAAGTGGTATGATATACGAGTATGCAGATATTTACGGTACTGTGCTACAGTAGTCTAAATACAGACATGTGATTCTGTGTTGTTGTTTTTTTTCAGCGACCTCTGCATGGCTTCCAGTTTGGGATGAAAGTAGAAGCGGTTGATAAGAGGAATCCCATGCTCATTCGTGTTGCCACTATAGCAGACACAGAGGACCACAGACTAAAGGTGGGAGATGTCTCTTCATGGTGATGCTTTTTGAGTTTGTTTTTTTTTCTGTGCTCAGCCTTTGTTTAAATTCTTGTTTACCCTCCTCTTGCAGATCCACTTTGATGGCTGGAGTTCAGAGTACGACTATTGGGTGGAAACCGACTGCCCAGATCTGCATCCTGTCGGGTGGTGTCAAAAAACTGGACACCCACTACAATATCCTAACGGTGTGACACATTTTACGACTCTCTCTCACACTCACACGCACAGACACACAGACTGTCCTTGTCTGTCCTGCTGGGTGCTGAGGGTGAGGTTGCCAGATTTCTAATTTCAACAGATGAGTCAGCACACTTGATCTCTGCCTTTATTTTACTTGGATAAGACATTAAGAGGAATGTATAATGAATTCAGAATGGATGGTTGTTTGCATAGTTTTATTAAGTTTCCCGTGTGTGTGCGTGTGTGTATTTCAGGCTCCAGTGATTTAGTGACTGCTCCAGGACAAGGATGTCCTACCCCGGGATGCAACGGCGTTGGGCACATCAGGGGACCTCGCTATGGGACTCACTACACGTTCGTAGCTCAACTTTTCACAGTCGTCTTTTGTTGCAACTCTTATGTCTTACATCTCCATTTTCATTTAAGATGTTTTATGCATTTCCCCAACTGCTCTCCCGGTTTACCTCAGGGAATATTTGTCATAGTTTCTCAGTCGCTGCAGTGTTGCCTTTCTATCCTGTTTTTAAAATACTTTTAACACTCTTAAGTGCACCACTTTCCAAATGGATTTCAATAAATTATCACCATTTCCATTTTTGTTTGTCCAGTCAGTCGTCAGGTAATGTCATATTGTTATATTAAGGTGTAGTAAACACGTCTTAACAGTAACTAAAAGAGGAGACGTCTCCAGGCTCTCAAATATTGCTTTTATTTGTGTGGGCTGCCAGCACTCTACATGTGTTACTTGTGTGTTTGTCTGTATGTAGGAGGGTGAGGCGAGGCGATATTAACTGCCTTTCTGTTGTCTGTGTTATAACCTCTTACTGGAGTTTTAAAAAAATAAAGGCTGTGTGTCCCAGCGATGTTTGCGTCTCTGTGTGCAGTCAGGTGAGCTGTCCCTACTCAGAGGTGAATCTGAACAAAGAGGGTTTGCTGCCAGACCGTCTCAGCGGAGAGCGGCCTCCCACCCTCAGCGGGCCTCATCCTCGTGGGCGACGCCCTGACCCAAATGCAAACAACACAACGCAAAACTCCTCGACGCAAGATCAACCCGAAGGACCGGAGGACGCCCAGAACAGGTTCAATCCTTTGTCGACATACTTTAACAGCTCCTATCATATCAGGGGATTTGCATGCAACTATATGTAGTGGTTTGTACCTGAGCAATGATTATCTGTGTTGCTAGGAAACCGGCGACGGTGGCAGCTGAGCGTACAGGACGCAGTAGCCAGGCAGAGGCACTGAGTGGAGCCACCGAGCAAAGCCACAATGGAACAAGGCCTAAACGGTACCTGTCGCTCAAGATAGCCTCACACTACGCTGCGCCTGATATGATTTGTTTGTTTCAAGGAGTCATTCTGTCGTTGGTCTTCATTTCAGGACAGCTCCAGTTCCCAAATACCTAAAAATGCATTATGTCAAAGAGGAGATTGGCGATAGTAAAGGTAAGCGAGGAAAAAGTGCAGAAGGAATCGTACCTCATACCCTCACTTCCTCCCACTGACTCCTCTTAACTCTCCTCAGCCTCTCCAGAGGCCATCTCCCTCCAGCAGGCCCTCCACGAGTCGGTGTTCTCCCCCGGCATCTCTGCCTCGCCTCCCCATCGGGTGGCTCTTTGCTGGGACAAACACTGCCAGCTGCTGCCTGAGGTCCTGGGGCTGACTGCCAAGAGAGTGGCCACTTGGAGTGCCGAGGAGGTTAGACATGCTTAGACACTCAGACTGTGTAAACACCAGAAAAGCAGGCACACAAACTCTGAATCCACTCATCCAACATGAAGGCGGCTAGTTGTTCAGGGAGACCGCAACTGTGCATGAATATTCAGTAAGGGCTTTTCTGGGTGTCGCGGTGAGCTGGAGCCTTCATTTTGGCAGTCAGGTGAACGATTGAGGGTCAATAGAGGCATGTAAAGAATCACGATTAGTAGATAAACACGCATTGATCGACGTTTGTCTGAAGCTGTTTTCTGTATGTTTATTTTCTTTGTTCTTCAGGTGGCTGGTTTTGTCAAAGGGCTTCCAGGGTGCAAAGAACATGCTGCTACATTTAAAACAGAGGTAAGCACTTCAGGATGGTTTGTAAAAAGAAGTGAGAGTGAAAGTAAAAGCCACATGGCATGTACACTGAAACTTCTGAAGGATCGATGCCTCTGCAATCGAAGTGCTAGCAGACAGTCCGCTCACTTTTATTTTTAAAGTTGAGCCACCACTAACAGGCAGGCTCCGTCCCTTCACGTCTTTTGTTACACTGTTGGCGGGCTAATTAGCCACTGTCATCAATATCAGTCAGCTGGCTCTGTAGAAAGTCTCTTCTCGTGCGGTCAGAAAAATTCCCACCTCCCCAGTGTGGATGATGCTCTGTGAGCTGGAGGGAAACTAATCAGAACCTGCAGCAGATGGAGAACTGACCCATGTGCTGCTACACCAAGTTCATTGAGGCCCCAGAGCACAACAGGGACAGACTTTGCTTACTGCAGTTGGACTTTTGTCTGCAGTACGATGGAGTCACTGAAGAAGTAGCTGATCATGGCTCTGATTATTGTCAAGATGTATTATTGATAATTCATCTAAGAAAGCAAAGCTGAGTTTTTGGGGGTTTTGTTTTTTTGCATGTAGGGTACAGTACCATCACACATGCCATCACAGAACATAATTCAGCGGAATCACTACAGAGTGTAGTCTGGAGAGTTCAGCAGATATTCCAGAACAGTTTGAAATTAAAATGTGTTTTATGTAGGGGATCCATGTAAGAGTGAAGTGGGAGGCTTTACAAGAGGTGCTGAGACCTGCTGTGACGTATGAGGGTGGCTCAGAAAAAAAGACAGGAGGCCAAGCTGGTAATGTTAAGATTTCACTGGGAGTGACCTGAAGGCGGAGCGGTTGGAGACAGAGTTAGAGCAGCAAGGCTGAGATGGTTTGGAGATGTAGCAGAGGAGGGACAGTAGACAGACTGGACAAAGGCTGTTGAATAAGGACTGCAAGGCAGGAGGAAAAGAGGAAGACCTCAGAAAGAGATCATGGATGTAGTGAAGGAGGACGTGCAGAGGCTTGCATGGGAGGAGGAGAAGCAGTCCCAACCTCCTAACTGATTTATGTGCACTTGTGTAGTGTGTTGTTTTACTGGTGTCCTCTGCTCCCTGTTTCAATCTGTGTGTGTGTGTGTGTGTGTGTGTGTGTGTGTGTGTGTGTGTGTGTGTGTGTGTGTGTGTGTGTGTTTTCTCTTAGTGTGTAAACACATACAGTGAAACAGGGAGCCAAGGAGATCACCAAAACAGAATTAGAATTAGATAAACCTTATTTTGGCGGATTCAGCATCGGTTGATTTCCAGCGAATTATAGCCTCTTTTTTTCCCTCTACATTATTTTTTGGTGTTTTGTCTTTATTGGATAGTGAAGCAGTGAAGACAGACAGGAAAGTGGGGAGAGAGAGAGGGAGCAAAGGGCCACGGGTTGGACTCGAACCTGAGCTGACGCACTCGGGCCGTGTGGCATGTGGCTGCCTGCTCATCCACCCACTGTATTTTACATTACTAGAGTGGGATAATGGTCGTGGATGTTTTGGCTCTCGCCCACACAACCTTTCTGTAAGAAGTATACGCTCATTTGTTTTGCGTTGAGATGCTGGTGCCCAGCACAGAAAACTGCTTTAAACAGGGCTTTAGTTAATAACTGCTCATTCTTGATTATTGTTTAATGCTTTATCATTAGACAAATCAATTTAGAACTTGCTTTGGATGTGAGGCAGATGCTGTTGAAGGTTATTCTTTTTTTTTTTTCTGGATCAGTCCTTATATGTTATTTAACTGAGTAATTAATCAACTAAGGACTTCGGACAATACCTAACTGACCGAGGTTCAATCAGTTTAGCTTTCCCATTACTTCCTAGCCTTGTTCAGAATATCAAACGTGTGTATTTCCCTGCTGACATGAATGAGGTTATTCTCTAATCCAACAGCTGCTTTGGCTCTCGCTCATTTCCTGTGAAGGGAACAAGTGAGAGGTCCTTATTTTGCATTTGAGAACATGTGAAGAAAGCATGCATGAATGAATAAATAAATAAATAAATAAACAAGGGAATACAAGTGGCAGCAATAAGCAACTTCATCAGTTGTGTGTGTGTGTGTGTGTGTGTGTGTGTGTGTGTGTGTGTGTGTGTGTGTGTGTGTGTGGTCTGAAGTCTGGCGTAAAGCTGGCTTAAAAATAGCTGCACATTAAATCGTAGATGTTGTTCTTTTGCATCAGTCATGGTTTGCAGTCTTCTCGGACACCTTTTTGCTGACTGCATAATTTCATGCAGTCTCCAGCTTTTTCATCTTGCATATATTTTCATAAATTTAAGGTTCTACTGAAAAATGAGAGAAAAAAGAGCCTCAGTTTTAGTGCTTCCAAAACAATTCATATGTCCACTAATGTAAATCCCTGTGCTAGTTCAGATTTACGTTGCACGTTAACCAATGGCAAACAAACCCTTAGTGATTTTTATAAAACAATAAAAATGTCAGCCACGTTTGTTCTCTAAAATGAGCTTTTTTTGATGTTTAATTTTGTTTTGTTTAACTTTATTTAAATATCACAGCTACAGTAAGACAGCAAGCAGGTTTAACAAACTTTAAGATGGGGAACTCTGAAAGGCTGATCAGTGAGACTGATTTAGGTGACTGTCAGTGGAAACAATTTCCAGGTTCAGACTTTCAATTTTCAGATGTACTTTTCAAAATGTTGCTCGGCTGAATTTTGCTGTTTACACAAAAGCGACGCCGCATGGGGAAAAAAGCCAGCACGTGAAGCAGACCGAGAATCCCGGCTGTACAAAAACAGCCAAACAGCGATGCAGTCGAGAACAACCAGACTTTCCAGTGTTCCTGGTGTTTATGCTAACTTCACTGTCCATAGTATCGCTCAAAACTGTCTGAAAAATTACGTTTACCAAACAGTTTCTGACACGTAAACAGCAAATAAACAGACTCTCCTCAAATCCAGCAAACCTCGTCGCTATGAGAGGAAAACCTGGCTCAGTGCAGACACTTTGTTAGGGGTGTGATCTTCCCCCCTCAGTGATGCTGGTGACTTTCTATGGCCTGCTTTGTTAACGCTGGCTATCAATCGTTTCTTGTAAACACAGCAGACTTTACATTAGAAGTTAAATCATTTATGAGCTTGCCCGGTCACCTGGGGACAAGGTACTTTATTCATTCATTCATTTATAAATAAATAATTATTTATTTGTTTATTTATTGCATTTTTGATTTTTTATTTCTTCTCTTCTATCTGCATCTTCTTCTTTGTAATAATTGCATTTTTTTTTAGAAGTTTTAGCTGTTAAGTTGATCATTATTTCTTTTTGCTTATCAGATTATCCTGATGTGTATTTTAACTTCATGACCTGTAGTGAAACAATCAAAATCTTTGACAAAACTCATAACACCTAAAGGTTGATCCTAAATACTTATTTTGTCAAATCGTACTTTAAAAGTTAAGAAGTGTTGCTGTTGGTTTGACCCCTCCTAGTGCTTCTAGTATTGGAGGTGTTCTGTGTTCATACTGTTTGTGCGTCAACCAGCGTACAATAGAAATTCTTTTAAAGTAACAAAGCCTTTACTTGATTTTTTTCCTCTTCAGCAAATCGATGGCGAGGCCTTCCTGCTGCTCACACAAGCAGACATCGTCAAGATCCTGTCAATCAAGTTAGGACCCGCTCTGAAGATCTACAACTCCATCCTCATGTTGAAGAACGCCGATGAAGAGTAGAACACGACTCCAGTGGGACTTGTTCCTCGACGCTCGAGTAAAGACTTTGTTTGTTTTGTTTTTTTTAAATGTCCAGAACAAGTTTAACTTGTTGAGCTCTGTGATGGTACAGCTACACAAGAGAAACAAGCGGAAGTCATCATCTCAAAAAAACGTCCATCTCTCCTCCCTCCTCTCTCCATGATGGACGGCCCTGGTCAGCCTGAGGGAGAGTTTTTCATCATACCCCGAGGAACCCTTAACTTATAACGTGTTTGTTTACTGACTCTTTAAAAAAAAAAAAAGGGAGGAGAAGAAGAAGCTACAAGCACCTTCAAGATTTCTTAACATTGTACAGCCAACAAATTGGATTTTGCGTCACAGTTCTGTTGCATTTTTTAAAAATCTGAGCTGTAATGAAACGTTTTTTGTGTTGCGACTTACTTGAGAACACACGTTGTTTGTTTTTTTTCTTTTGTTTGTTTGTTTGTTGTTTAAGCTGCAGAATACAATCGTGAGGCGGTGGGACATTTTTAAATGTGAAATTCAGTGGAGCAGAAGCACTATGTAGTTCATCTTTTCTCCTGTAGATGGAGAAAGAGGGCCACTCCACGGGCCCAAAGGGCGTGAGTGAATTTGGAGTTTAAGTTGAATGAGGAGGGAGGGAGGGATGGTTAAAAATACGTGTTTGTGTACGAGTGTGTAAAAGTGTGTTTGAGAAGTGAGGATGCAATTTCCTACTATCCCGCTTGTGTTGGTTGGTCATTGCGGGGCGGGGGGGGGGGAGTTTTTGACAAACAGGGCCAAGGGCTAACTGTTGAATTAAGGAAGCTTGGAGTTTTTTTTTTTTTAAGGTGGAACAAGCTCTGTTCTTCTACTTGTTTTTTTGGGAATGCTCCATGAATATGAATGTTAAACACAGCTTTCAGTTTTGTTGTTTCTGGTCACAATGTTCTTGGTTCAGATTAACCTCTGGTCTTTTTACAGTGTAAATAGTATACAACTACAAGAGTTTACTCCTGTTTGGATATGCAAAAGCTTCTCTACAGGAGAGGACGCTGTGGCAGTAAACTTTAAAAAAAAAAACACACAAAAAAAAAGAGCCTTGCTTCATAGTTCTGGAGAAAGAGGAAAGAAAACACCCACAACAAACATGTTCAGTGTCCTTGTAAATCTGCGTGTACTTCAGCAAGTTGGAATGTGTACATCAGCAACTGTTTATATGCAAACAGCTTTTATTTATGTATTGTAATTTAAGGGGTTAATGGTACGCCATTCTGGCTCCGAGGTAGCTCTGGCTGTTTGGAAAGTCTGAATGGGTGAAAATAAATGAGATGCACACTATCGGCTGTCCTCATTTGACTCTGGACATTTCACCCTCTCCCACACACTTGCACAGACAATCTAAAACTGCTCTACACTCACAGAGGTACCAGGTTGGACCCCTTTTTTTTATTTTAATGGCACAGATTCAACAAGGTGCTGGAAACATTCCTTAGAGATTTTAGTCCATATTAACATGACAGCATCACACAGTTGCTGCAGATTGGTCAGCTGTGAATCCCCTTTTCCCACCATATTCTACAGGCGCTGTTTGTGAACTCATTATGTTCAAGAAACATATTTATTATTTGGGCCTTAGAATATGGTGTGTTGTATGAAAGTTACAATGTGGTCAACAACACTCAGGTAGGCTGTGCCATTGAAATCAGAATCAGAATCAGAATACTTTATTCATCCCGAGGGAAATTAGAGGTTACAGCAGGCAGCACGCTAATGGCGCATGCGCACTCACAAAGGAACCTTCTGACCAACTTTACACAAACATCACATTGGGCAGACATGTCAGAAGGTAGGCTGATAGGAAAAAAAACAACGAAAATACACTACATGAGGTAAGAGGAGGAGAAAAAAAACTCCACTCAGACTGAGCTCCTAGTGGGAGAACAGTTTGATAAAAGAAAAAACACCTCAGCACAAAAGCACATGACTATCAATACACCATAGAAACACGAGACAAGCAACAGGGGCGGGTAAAGGGTAAGAGAGAGCCGGCGTAGACAGCGCATCCGGTCCTGCAGCATCTGTGCTGGTCCAGTTGACTGCTATCATCCCCGGTAGGGCACAAGCATCGAAGGCGTTGGAAAGGGAGGGGGATGAGTGAGTGCTTATCAGTGTAAGTGTGTGTGTGTGCGTGTCCATAGTTTAGCTGAGACAGTGTCCTTCGGCCTATCAGGCTAAGTAAACAGTCCTCCAGCCAATCCAGGTGTCCTTCATGGGGCGGGAAGAATAGTCATCACACAGTCGTTATCAGGGAGTTGTTTTGGTGGGCTCCAGCCTTGGGCCTGCAGCTGGGGCCGTGGTGTCCAAATGTTGAATATTGTTGATTTCTCCTTTGTGAGCAGCTCGAATTCTAGCACTCCGAGGCTGGTCTCTCGATCTCCCGTTGAAGAGCTGCGAGCCTCCCCATGATGGTATCAAACTTCTGTTCCGTGGTGTTGTCAGTCTTTTGATTCTGAGACCTCACAACTGCAGTGATCCGTTCCGCGATGTTTTCCAACTGTCGCTCAAGGGTCTCATTTTGAGCAGGCCTCTCTCTGATGTTTCCCCTCATACGCTCAATGGTGTTGTTTTGAGCCTTCACAGCAGCTGTAAGCGTCTCCAAGGTGTTGACCATATTACGTTCGTTGTGAGAGGTCGCACCTCGTCCCGTCGCTTCGAATCCAGCGGGCAGCCTTGTGGGGGTTTGAACAGCCGGTTCCGCTTTCTTATTTCTCTGATAAACCAGGGCTAAGCCAACGCCGATCAGCATGAACCCTGTTATCATGGTTCCGAATAGGTAGATATCTTCAGCGTCCTCGATCGACAGTCCCGCCAGGCACACGGTCCTCCAGTTCTGCCACCCGTCCATCGTGTAACCGGCAGGGAAAGTCCCTCCAGGGCACTCAGGCTCTCCCGAGCCCCGACTTCTCGTTGAGAAAAGGGTGTCAATAGCACTCAGAGACCAGTTGATCAAATCCATAATTCTCTTTTAGGTTTAGAGAACGACAGTGAGAGACTGTTCCAGGGATGCTCAGTTGGTACCAAGAGGCCACAAAAATGCCAGCCTCACAATGGGACCAATGCCAGGCTGAAGCATTGCTACAAGGCAGGATGGATCCATGCTTTCATGTTGTTTACACCAAATTCTGACCTCGGCATCAGGCTGTTGCAGCAGAAATCGAGACTCATCAGACCATTGATCCCATGTGAACTATGTAGCTTCAGGTTTTTGTTCTTCGTCGACAATGTCAAATGTCAGCGGCATCGTAATTATTCAGTAAATTTGCTCCAGACTTTTTTTCAAATCTGTGATGGAAATTTAATGCAGAGTCAGTAAGAACTGGAACATCTTGTTTAAGTTATTGTTTTTTTAAAATCTAAGAGATAAATTTGATCACATTTGGCAGAGCCATCCGTAACATCACGCTGCAGTCAGGTCTCAATGGCCCACAAACCTAGAACTCAGTTGAGAGCAGGGACACCTGGTGTGAGCTTTCACCCAGAGAACTGCTGCTCACTGGATATTTTCTCCTTTCTCAGATCATTCTCTGTAAACTCTACAGATGGTTGTGTGGAAAAATCCCAGCAGATCAGCAGTTTGAAATAAATAAAGCAGCCCGTCTGACGTCAACAACCGTGTCACGTCCAGAGTTGCTTAAATTATATTTTTTCCACAGTCTTGATCGTGTCTACATGCCTAAATGCAGTGAGTTGCTGCCAATGTGATTGCCTGATCCTATATTTGCATTAAAAGAGCAGCTGAACGGCTGTACCTAAGAAATCACTTGCAGACTATATAGGTGTGCATTTATTTTTTTTTATTTGAAGTTTGATCTGTTGATGTTCACTGGATATGTGTTTTCAGGCTGTGGTAAACATTGTTTGCATGCTGTGTTTTTGTGCCATGCAGTCATTAACTTCCATTTATTTCTGTATGTTACATTAATTAAGCTGCAGATGTGAAAAATGCAAGTGGCATTGTAATTACTCAGTAAATTCGCTCCAGACTTTTCAAGTCTGTGATGGAAAATTAACGCAGAGAGTAAGAACTGGAACATCAAAGCATCTGTTTCCTGTTTAAGGTACTTTTTTAAAAAGTCAGAGAAAAACATTTGGTCAAGAGGCAGAGCCATCCGTAACATCATGCTGCAGGCAGGTCACAGTCAGGCCACAGTGGCCCCCAAACCTAGAACTCACTTCCTGTGTCTTGCCCACATATGGCCCACATGCAAACTTACCCACAAACCAGATTGCTAATTGAAACACATGTGGCACATCGGCAGCAGGCTGAAAGTCACACAAAACCACTGCTGCGCATGGCCTGAATCTTACACTCGTAACCCAGAAGCTTTCAGGTATCTTTAATACTTATATTCCTGTTTTCATCTAAGCTGTGAAGAACTGCAGATGAGCTCTGAGTGGATGAAACAAAATGTGTTTGTGGTGATGTAAAAGCTACATCTGTTGGCCCGGTGTGACTCATTCTATCTTCACCACAAACGGAGCCGTCGCTTACAAAATGGACCTGAAACCCCCCATATTTATATCCTGAATAGATTTTCACAAGTTTAAACCGTTTTTGTTTGACCTTATCCACAACGCAAGTTACCACTAACAAGATGGACTAGCTAGGAAATCTGGGCTTAAATGCTTAAAGGTGTTAAGCATTTGGACAGTTTGGACATTGATTATTTTGTTTGTTTGTGTTTAATTAAGTAAGGGGCACTTAATTGGAGCAGGATGCGTAAAGTTAGGTCTGTAATTTTTTGGACAATTACAAAGTTTTGTTAGTTTCAGTGCATTTTAATTTAAACAGTCAAAATGTGACTGAAGTGCAATGTTTCAAGTTTAAATAAGCTGCTTTAATAAAACTCATTTTAGGATTTACAGCCATTTTATACACATGCCATAACACTACCTCCACCGTGTTTGACAGTGGTCCGCTTCAGATCATGAGCCGTTTCTCTCCTGCATTTCCATTCATGAAGCTGTCTCTTGATCCTGGACCATGGCAATGATATACCTACATCCTCAAGAGTGTTCCTGACTCGGTTAATTTCAATTCAATTTCAATTCAATCTTTATTGGCAGACTACATGTCCATAAAAACAAGACAAGAAACACACACACACAACTCCCCCCCCCCCCCCCCCCCCCCCACACACACACACACAACACAAGGTATAAACCATTAAATATATATATGTATATAAATAAGTATATAAAGCATTTAGGTTAGATGTTGTGAAGTTGCTTTTGTTAACTATGGAAATAACTCAGTCATCATGCCCTTGAGTTGTCTTCTGTCTTCAGGCCTTTCTTCTTTTCAAGGGTGTTCCAGGTTGTTGTTTTGTCCTCTCCTAAAATGTTTTGCTGTCTATCTAATAAGGTTATTTATGTAAGCTTGATGGCCTCGCTCACTCGCACTGACATCCATTTTAGCCTCGAATTTAAAATTATAATGAAAAGCTGTAAAATACAAATGTAACACTTTGAATCAACTTCAGATGTTAAGTTTGCTCCATTTGTCATGAAACAACAAAGGGACAGACCTTACCTGGACATTAAACTGCTTAAAAGTCAATTGTACAATTACACACGATGCTCTGAAAACAGGGGACTGTGCATAAATCCTGTAAATTCTAAACACGTTATGCTACATTAACAAAACAAAACCAAAAAAGCCCCGCTTGAATTAAAGTCTGCGCTTCAGTCACATGTTTGATGTAAAATATAGAGTGGTGGTGTGCAAAAGGAAAACTACAAAAAACGTGTCCTTGTCCTAAAAATGATGGGCCTAACTGTATATAGACACACACATTTTTCCAGGGTCTCCTTAACAAGAAAATCCCACCTAGAACGAAAAGTCTCTCTCTCTATCTATATATCTGTGCTCATTTTATTATGGGAGGGTACGTTTCTTCAATTTTTGTATTTTATGCACTTAGAAAAACTTCTTGATGGGTGGTGATGATCGCAGAGAATAATTTACCGTGGGACTGGCCTGGACCAGCCAGAGATTCCCACGACCCCTCCTCTTCACACACACACACACACACACACACGCACACACACACACACACACATATCGGAACACAGGCTGCACAGACGCACAAGCAGCGCAGAGACGGAGAGGCAGAGCAGCTTTGCACCACTTTTATCAAGACTCTTATTTTACTATATAAGCCTCGTTTCAGGCTCCGTTTCCGCGCGGCACGCGCAGTCAATCCATGGATGAAAAAGGTCTTCATGTGAGGAGGAATTGGGTTAAAGTACGGAATCCTCCGGATCAAAGTGGAGGAGTGGGAGGAATAAGTCAGCGCTATTTATTTTGATAATGCCGAGGAGCCAGTTTCTGCTTCGGATTTACGTCCAAAACAAGGCAAGTACCCACTCCGACTGCACACACACTGCGTTAAAACAGCAGGAAGTGGATTGGTGTAGTGAGCAACAGTGCTGTCGAGCAAAATGACTCAAAATATTCTGTTTAACACGGATGCGTAAAAGCAAACTTGATCATCTGCGTTCGGATCCCCCGGTTAGGTCCACTTGCCTCGGGCAGAGTCGGGGGGAGGAATAAATTATGAGTTCAGTTGGAGCAGTTAGCGCAGGGATGTGACTCCAGTTTGTTTTTTAGCCGCAGTGAGATCGTGAAGTGAAATCATAAGGTCTTGAACGGGGTCAGTCATTGATGGTGGTGGTTCATGAGCTCCTCAGAGACACCAGCGGAGTTGCGGGAAGCTCGGCATCTCATTAACTGAGCCACATGTCTTATTAAAGCAGCTATTTCCTGTTGTGTGCGGTGCAGGCTAAACTGTCTTCTCCCCAACACCTCCAGCGCTCTCCTGATGCTGCATCCAGCGCTTTCATGTTTCATTCCTTTATTTTCTGATGCCTCTCTCCTCTCCTCTCAGTCTGAATCCAGACGATGACAGCTGACACTCCAGTCTGCAGCCCTGCCTCTTCCCACTCTTCCCACTCCTCACCTGCCTGCCCCCCGGAGTGCCACAGACACCTGAGGAAAAGCAAAGCCCTCCAAACCAAACTGCCCCTGGCTTCTGCCCCAGGTTGGTGGCTCCTGCTGGGTGTAATGGTGGTGCTGGTGGGGATGAGTGTTGCAGTGGCGGGCTACGTCTCTGCAGAACCGAAGCCCGTGGGGCGGCGTGGCACCACCCCCGTGGACAGGATGAAACTGGCTGGCCCCGTGGTAATGGGAGTTGGCCTCTTCATCTTCATCTGCGCCGCCACGCTGCTGTACGAGAACCGGGACCGTGAAGTCTGCAGGCGAGAGAAACCTGACGACCTGGAGGATCTGAAGGGAGGAAGCTTTTGTGAAGATTCCCAAGAGCAGCCCAGCTTCGGGTGCCACGAGCAGTGGGAGTGTAAAGAAGGAGAACAGGGATCCTGGGCCGCTCCAGCCCACATACTCCCCCTCTCAGACCCTCCTCTTCCTCATTTGAACAGACACAGCATTAGCAGCAGAGCCTCAGAGCCACCTCCTCCGGACGCACAAGGTAAAGATAAAGAGGACGAAGACAGGAATGAGGAGGAGAAGGAAGGAAGGTCAACCCTGCTGGCCCGAGTTCTGCACCACCAGGAGCCAACTCCTCACCCTTCCTCCCCCTGCCTGTCCATCTCTCACTCCCCCGTCTTCTCAGACTCCTGCAACTCTAGTGAAATCAACTTCAACGTACGGACAGACCCTTCTGTGCCGCCTCAACTCTGAACCCCATGCTGCCTCCCCCCCCTTCCACTGTCTCATGAAATATGCATGATGAGACACACTTAAAGGTTTCACGTGCAGATACACAAGACTATGCAGTCCTCAATAAACAGATGAAATGTTTTTTGGGTATGTTATAGTGCCTCCGAATGGCGCAGTTGCTCTGAGTCACTGTCTGTGAAGGGTGTTTTTGTCCTACATCGCTCTCTGACTCACCCACATTTGAAAGATTGGAGCTGTGCTGTTTGATGTCAACTCACAATCTTGTTGTCTTTGAACTCAACCGTGCCCAAAAATCCCTAAAGCCACCACTGGATTGACCATATTAGGACGTGAGGAGGTTTGCTGAAAAGTTATTTGGGTGCCATACTGGGAGATGGACTCCGTCTCCTCTCCCCTCTCCCTCCTTCTCTGCAGATGTCTACATTTGCTTGCTGGAGAGGTTCAGTAAAAGAGGATGAGCCAGATTAGGTTTCAAATAAGTCTTTATCTTATCTCATACATAAGTGAAATCTGCTCTTTATCTGAGGAAATTGTGTCTTGGTACAAACAAGAGAAGCACATAAGGCCACACTCCTCTCACTCGACACCTACAGCCACTCTATAAATACCAGCTGGTGCTCTGCACACATGCAGGATCTTTTTTTTTCTTTTTACTGTAATTCAACATTTCTTTTTAAATTCCTACTGTCAGCTGCTCAGTTTTTTCCTTTTTCTCAGCCGCGGCGGCGAGGCGAGATCTTAAAGATTTTCAATCACAGGCTCTATGGAAAGAAAAAGAGCAACAACTTGACACAAAAAAGACACAAAAAAAAATCTGGTGAGGCTGTTATGAGTTATTCCTGACGTAGCTTAAGTGAGAAAAACAAGTCCTGCGAGTGGAGTAATTGAAGCCTCCCTCTCCCACCCATCACGACCTTTCATCTCCTCTCTTATCATCCAATTCCCACGCTTTATTCAAATACTCCATCCTCCGTCTCCATCCTTGGCTCCCGCAAAAGCCGAGAAGTGGCGAAAAAAAATAGGGCAAAACAATGCAGAGGGAAATGTTAGCAGCTACAATTAAGCCAAAGTGAGAATGTTTGAACAGGGAAGAGGAGGAGGCGGAAGAGGAGGGGGTTTAATTTTAATTATCGCCAGCATTTTCTCCTCCAGTCTTTAATTACACTGGGGATCAGTGTGAAGGGTTTTATAGGTGCTGTAGGACTGCTGAGTATTTCCTTGTTTCGGCCCATGCTGGGATCCAGGCGACGACCGAAGTCTGAGCAGTCTACAGTAATTTGCAGCCACACATTTCACTCACTTAAAAGCAGCACCCATCTGTGTGTCACACACACACACACACACACACACACACACACACACACACACACACATGGAGGGCTTTTGTGTAGGTACAGTATGCTGGCTGTATATTCAGCTGCAGAGATGAGCTGGTGGTGGTCGGGGGGTGGGGGGAGGGACGCGTCTGAATCTTGCAACATGCTGCAAGCAGCCTCCTTCGCACTCATGCCTCTCAGAAATGCAGCTCTGTGTTCGCTCTCTTCTCACACGTCAGCTGCGCGAGTGCTTTGCAGTGCGTGAGATGATCCGATGTGTTTACATTTGGAGGGAAAGACGATGCACCGTAGAGCTGTAACTTACAACTTATATTACCATTTAATCTGCACATTGTCATGCTGCACTCGACTGCCAGTTTGTTGTTGTTTTTTTGGGCTTTTGTTTTTCAATTTAAGTAAACCAAGCACACAACAGTGTTGCAATAAAACCTTCCCCCTGCAAACGTTTTTATTCAGAGCTTTTTATTCGACCGCATTGTGATTTTGGGAGCCTGCAGTTTGTGGTGCAATGGAGTTCATATTGTGTTACACTACACATCAGGTGCTACTTCTGCTTGTCCATCTGAATCAGAGAGAGGAGGCTAAATAACAGCAGCGTGTGTGCATAATCCAATAAAGCACCACAAATTACATCTTCCATACGAGTCATAAAGTTGTCAGATGCCTTCAGGATATTACATTTACCACCACATGATCCAAAGTAAGGCAATAAACTTTTATAATTCAGAATCTGGAGCCTTTCTTTTAAAAAAAGAAAGTTTGATGCTCGGAATCATTGCAGTGAGTCATGCAGTTACATCACTGAGTTAATTACAAAAATAAGTCTCTTCAGATAAATGTTGCATTTACAGAGGGATTGATTCACAGGACGGGGGGAATCCCTTCAGCAGATTTATGTGTATACAAACACTGCAGCGCCACACAATTTAATAAATCTTCTCATGTGTATTTCTGTGTGGTTGTGTGTGTGTGGCACGTGTTACATAAGTCAGCTGCACAGATCTTAATGCTGCATTGAGAATATAGCTGAATCGAATGCCCTCATCTGAGAGGCCAGTGTGTGTGTGTGCGCATTGATATATATCTGAGCAGACGGACGGGTGGCTATAAGCTGCTTAACCCTGCGCTGACTCAGGTTCATTCAATTTCTCTACTCCTTAACATGCGAGAGAAGCTCTGATCACCGTTTCTGTGTTGGTGAAATGATTTCCGTTACTGAGGAACTTCAAAAGTAAAAAGCTGTCAAAACAGAAAGGCGGGTTCAGCTCAGCTCACAAATCTTTGTTATAAGTCAGAAACACGGTTTGCACCCATGTGGAGGAATCTTAACCTTTGAAGTAGTTTGCTAATTAGAAACAAAGGCACGTGTCACCCTCTTGGTTATATTTTTGACACTGATGCTGTATCTTCTCTTGAAAAACTGCAGGTTTCAGTGCACATCTCTGCAGTTATTTCCAGAAACGTCACTTGTTTGATCGTCAGCACCCTTCTAGCAGCTGTGATTGGTGTCACGCAGGTGACAGGTGCATTCCTTACTAATCCAATTTCCCTCCACCCTCCGGCCACCTCAGCAGTCCTCATGGTGGAGTTGGTGGAGGAAGCATCACGCTCAAAATGAAAGGCCTCATATTGTGTGTTTTTGCCATCATGATGCTCACACCTGCTCAAGGTAAGCTGACAGAGTACCCGAGTTCATAGCAGGTGTTATTTTTAGTGTTCTAATGCTTTTTAAGGACATTTTCTTTATATTTCACTTAAGAGTCCAACAGCTGACCCTGAAAAGTATTTGCGTTTTTGGCCGATAGCTTGTCAGATTCTCACTGGCTGTAATGACTGCATTTATTTATATCATATCAATAATGTTTGAGTTGTTAAATTCCATGATTAACATCACCTGCGATACATTTGGTCTGTAACTAAAAAGTATTAATCTGCACATTATTTTATCGCTAAATAAATTAACTGATAAAGCATCACACAAACTGCCTCAGATTCCCATAGTGTAAGATGACTGCTTCAAACTGGTGAAAAACTGAAATGTATTCAGTCTGCTGCAGTGTAAGGCAAGACAGAAATACAAATGTTTGGGACTTTACTTCATAAAATAGTGACCAACCTTTGTTAAAACTGTTTTAGAGAGGTTCAGACAGGTGGGACCTAAAGAGACCCACTGCACAATGCAACAACAGGAGAGTTTGGTTAAAATCCTCCAAAATTACCTTCAAGTCAAACCATAACCTCAAAAAAAAAAAGTCTATTATAATGTGCACTAAGGAAAAACTTATTATAGGACTGTGTTACGCTGTATTAGACAGGCTTTACCCCATAAACTGTTGAATAAGAGTGGACTTTGGACCTTAGGTTATAAAAAGTAAGCCTGGCCCTTCCTCATAATGACCCCCCACCTCGGTACTCTTTTGTTTTGCTCATTCACCTGAGCTAGCACTGGGTTAACAAGATGATAGGGGATAAGGATTGTCTCACCAAAATGCATCCGATTACTCTGAGGAAGAGATTAGTCCCTTTTGCCGACAGCAGCTAATCGCAGCACTAAAGTCAGCCATTTGGCAGCCAAAGCTCCCTATATCATGATATTCTGTTGTCTCCTAAAAGGTGATCTTTAGAATAAAACAGGACACTGATGATAAGCTTATTAACAATTTTCAGTTTTGCTTTATGGACACTAAGAAAATCTTTTAAAACTAGTGACATGATTCGGAGGGCTCGAGGAATAGTAGGAATAACTGAGGTATTGTCCCCTGCCTGCATTATGTTTCCCTGCTGAAGTTTTCCATTAATCCCAGTATCTGTGCGGTTAATACAAACATGATGCTGCCCTATGACTTGGAGCACTCCCTGAATAACGCACTCAAGAAACAAATTCCAGACTGCTGCAGAATAAACAAAGCATTTCTGAGATGCTCAAGTGCTCAGCAGTTTGCTGGCCATGAGTTTGGCTTGATGTCCTGTAACAGTGCTGCAGTACTTCACACATCCAGCAACCCTGAATATTAATGTGCCAAAAAGGCTATTACATAAAATCTGAGAAACCCAAAGTATTTTATTAACTTTAGCCTGTTTATAACTTCATTTTTTCTGTTCTTACCTGTATTTGAGTCTCTCTTTACTGTTACCTGATTATGTTCAGTGTCCTGGTTACCAGATTTACCAGTGGTGCTTATTTGCTTATGCAAATTTAAATAAAGGATAAGAAATCTGCATTTTCTGTATCAGCCACATTCATAGATCTTTGGCGACAACTTCATGCTTAACAATGGTTGTTTGGCATGTAATCAATGTCTTTCCATTTTCCTGTTATTTTTGGTTGTTTAAAATGTGTTTACACTTGAAAACATTTACCCAAATGTTAAAAAAAAGTATATATTTTTATTGTTAAGCTCTGATGATTTTTTAATGGTGAGAGGCCAAAATATTTTACATGCAGGAAAAATCCTCTTCATCTTTGTCAGCTGTCCCCATAATGGACCATTTCCATTTTAAGTTGTTCAGAAGAATCTCCTTTAGCAGCACATTCAGTAAAAATCATTGTGCATTCAGTGTTATTCTTTGGGCTCAGGTGAGGAAAAGGAGCAGGTAGAGCAGCTCATGGAGTCAGTGGCATTCGAAGCAGAGGAGGAGCGTCTGGAGTGCTTCTGCTGTGATTTAGGCTTCTGGGATGTCTGCTACACGACTGAAACCAAATGCAATCTCGGGGAGCGCTGCTACACAGGCCGGGGGAGGGCAGGTGTGTGTTTACCAAACATTATACGAAGAATACAAGAAATGATGTGAAGGTTATTGCCTATAAAATACACACTGATCATGGCTCTATGCTACTGCCCTGTTTCCCCAGCTGATGCTTTGGATATAAAGATGCTGGGGTGTACCCAGGCAGAGGAGTGCGAGGTGGAGACGACCTTCGAGATCTTTCCAAACAACACCATCTTTGTGATGACCAAACACTGTTGCGACACGCCCTTCTGCAACTCAGCGAGCAAACTTTCCATCTGTGCACTGATGTATATCACAGTGGCTCTAACCACCTGGTTTACTGAAGAATCAGCGTCATCATAATAAAGTGAACTTGTTTATTATTTATTACAGACTGTGTGATGTGATGCTGAAAGGACTTCAACCATACGGTGAAGAAAAACCGCCAGATTTACAGAACTTTTTTATGAATGACTAAGAAGACATTGGATAATTAAAGCATAAAAGATCATTTATTATATATTATAGAAACGCTGTTTGGTGTTACATTTCATATTTTTGAAGTGTGAATATGGTACTTAAACATATAAAACTGTGCTGTTTTTGTTTTGTTTTTTTGTCTTTTTTGCTACAACATAAGTTTCAGTGTTTCTTGGAATAAAGGTTGCGTCATTATGTATTTTTCCCCGGCGTTCTTCCAACACCAACCCAAAATATTTAGGAATGAATGAACAGACTGACCACGTGGTACAGAAGCGCGTTTGCCGCAAAGCCAGAAGCATTCAGCTGCGGTTTAGCAGATCTCCAGCAGAGGGCAGGAGCTCTTCCTTCAAGAACCTCTGCACATCCAAATCTTTGTCCTCCAGGTTCAAGCTAAGGAACTTCTCCACAACAAACTGGCATCTGTTACCCACAAACAGAAAATTTCACACACTGCTTTAACTGTGTGTCACTTTGTGCTGCTTAAGTTTAGCAAACCTCTTTGTCTCTTCTTCCAAGGATGCTTTTTCAGTCCGTTTGATGGGCCTTCCTACCCTGTACAGCTCAGACACCTTAACAAACACAAAAATCAGTCAGTCTGTCAGCCTATTTCTGTATGTGTGTGTGTGTGTGTGTGTGTGTGTGTGTTTACCTCCACTGCTCTCTGTACAAGGGAAGTTGGCAGGCCCGCCAGTGTAGCAATGTTGGCAGCATAGCTGGACTGGCAGATCCCTTCCTTTAGTTGGTACAAAAACACCAACTCATCTCCGTCCACTGCTGTCTCTAGGGTCTAACACACACAAACACACATACCAGACGCACACATACACCCAAATGATTAGTCATACTTGTAATAAAATTTGTTTCACCTCATTTCACTACTTAATCGTCCATTTGGATGTTTCCGTTCTAAACATTTTTCTGAAGCACTTTAGTTTACCATTTTTAAACTTTACAGAAGGTTTTTTTTAAATCACTCTCAAAGTTTCTCAGTACCAGAAGAGACAGCAGGGCCGAGGATGGTAACAAACTCAGCTGCACCACACTGTGGAAGTTAGTAGCCACCAGAACATGAGGAACATCCCGCAGGGCTTTCCTCAGCCAGTAAGAGATCGATGCAGTCAGCAAGGACAGTCCGTCCACCTGCACAGCAACAACTACGATTTAATAATATTTTTAGTGACAGTGGGATTCTGTTAGGAAAAAATGGGACATCAGTTTCAAATTTGTGGATGAAAAAAGTCCACCCACCAGATGCCCTCCTTGCTCATTGTTAAAGGTGTAAAAACGTCAATTTACCTAATGCTAATGTTTTTTACTGGTTTTAATCATCCAACAGTAATAAATATCATACAGGTACACCTGTTCATCTACTTGTTAATGCAAATATGTAATCAGCCAATTACATGTAGACATGGTCAAGAAGACCTGCTGAATTCAAACTGAGTATCAGAATGAGGAAGAAAGGTGATTAGTCTGAAATGGTCTGAAAAAGAGAAATGAACATATAGCTGTCCTGTATGTTAACATTAAACCGAGGCTACAATTCACACAGGCTCACCGAAGTTGGACAACAGAAAATTTGAAAATATTTTCTAGTGTGATGAGTCTCGGTTTCTCCTGCAGCATTCGGAAAGTAAGGTCAGAAGCATAAATAACATAAAAGCATGAATCCATTCTGCCTTGTAACAGTGGTTCAGGCTGCTGCTGGAGGTGTAATTGTATGGGGGATTATTTACTGGCACGCTTTGAGCTCCTTGATACCAACTGACATTAAAATGCCAGTGTCTACCTGAACATGCTAACAATGTTCAAGAGAGCCACAGATTAATAATAATAATAATAATAATAATAATAATAATAATAATAATAATAATAACTAATAACTAATAATTAAATGCAGATAGGAGAGTGAAAAACCATGACTTGAATGCATTTCTTTATGATTCCAGTGCATCCATAGGAAATTCATATCATGGATGTGCAGCTGAAAGATCTGCAGGAATGTATTTATCGGTGCACCCAGGAATGTTTATATCTATGTTTGGATACCTGAAACAATTACAAAGGAGTAAAGCAACAGCAGCAGCAGATAAGATCAGCAGATGTAGATCTGTCTTTTTCCAACCACGTGCAGCAAAAAGACAAAAGTACACTGGGAAAGTCAGGCATCAACCGGTCTTTGCATGCATGTTATCAGGAGTGAGAGTTCAGTTTCTTTTTTCTGATTTTTTGAATAGTTTTTGGCCAAACCAGAGAAAGAACCAGAACTGACACATCCAGCAGTTTCATAGTGACATTAGCTTTATTCAGGATAATATTCAACATTTCCTCTTTTTAAATTCACATTTCTGTGTGTGTGTAACTGTCCAGTGCCCCTCTGTGGTGTTTATTAGTTAGTGTGCAGCAAAGTTTTAAGAGCTTTTTTACTGGAAATGACAGCATTAGAGCAGTGAAACGATCCACTGAAGCTCATTACAAAGCTCTGAGGGGATTGAGGGGAGCTGCAGATTTAGTCCATTACAGTGACTAATACTTCAAATTATCAAATTGTTTTCACATTGTAATAATAATTTTTTTAAAATTATACACACATGTTAACTGGATTAAGATGGAAGTTATCCTACACTGATATTTTGCTCTTGTTCTTTCTGTTGGTTTCTGCCTCTGACACCTATGTTTACTCTCTAGATGAACATAACTGGAGTTTCTCATCCCTTCTCAGTACAACATGGTACACAGAGATGGATTAAAATGCTTTGTGTGTGTATGCACATACCCCAAAGTTTCAAAACTGCCCATAGAAGGTGCAAAATAACACTTCTAAGTTTGTAGGTCCACACAGCTGCTGCTATTTTCTTGCTAATAGGTGACACATGTTTGGCTGAACCCAGAGTCTGTTTGTGCTGCAGCTTTAAACTTGTGACTGGTTTCAGGTGCGTAACATTAATGACATAGTGTTTCCCCTTTTACCCTCGTGCATATGTGTTCAATTCACAAAGTGCTGGGACAGTCTGTTCTTACTGTGTTAGTTCCTTTTCCGAATTCATCGATGAGGACTAACGAGTTGCCAGTACTGCTGTTAAGAGCCTGTGCCATCTAGAGAAAAGAGATGCAAACTATTAGACTACACTTTGCATTTTTTGTGTGTGTATGTGTGTGTGTCATTGCTGCAGGCAGTGGTTGCTTAAAAAAATTTGACAGGTGGAGAGTGGGAGTGGAGCATGAAGAGAGCAGTGATGAAAATTCATATATTTCATTTGTACACCTACACACACATACACAGTGGGAGCTGCTTGTTATCATGAGATTTCTGTGTTTTTGTGTGTGCATGAGATACCTGGTTGAGGTCTATCATGAAGGTGCTAAGGCCCACAGACACGGACTCTCTGCTCTGCATACACGTAAAGATGCCGTCCACTAGACCAATCTCTGCCTCCTTTGCAGGCACGTCTGAGCCAATCAGAGCCATGAACACAATCAGACCCACCTGCAAAATCAAAATAGAAAGCAGGTTAAGCGTTGAGTTTCAAAAACTGAGCTGTCTCTTTGCTATTATGGAAATCTAAATATATTTTTCTGATGAGGTTGTAAATTTCGGAGCAATGCCTGATTAAATAACTAAAGTAAAAATAGTGTGGAACGGAAATAGATAAATGTTGGGGATCTTTTCTAAGGTGCAAATGCAGCTGCTGAGAGAAAAAGGCAAATTATGTGCAATAATGCTGATTATTTTTTTGTCTCTTGAATGCCATCATTTTTAAAATTCTTCTTCTTATTATTGTTTTTAAAACTTCTTGCTTGACTATTTGGCTCATAGAAGCTCGTCACTTGGGATCACAAAAGAAGAATAAAATAAAATTCAGTTCAGTTCAATTCATTTTTATGACAGCCCTACCTGTTTGAGGTAGATGCTCTTTCCGGATGAGTTGGGTCCGGTGATTATTTTGACTCTGCCCTCCGACTCAGAGCTGTGGAAGGAGTTGGCCACAAACACAGGAGAGCACAGCTCCAACAGCGGGTGCCTGGACAAAAACAAACCCCCCCAAAACAAACAAACAAAAAAAAAAAACAGTAAATACAAAAAAGTACACTCTTGTACCGCAGTAACAATTTTTCCTTTTGTGTGTCAGCGCTTACCTGCCCTGTGTGATCGTTATCTTCCTGTTGCTGGCTAGCTTAGGCGAGGTATAATTGTACTCCTGGGAGGCGCTGCTCATGGCCATTAAACAGTCCAGCTCAGCAGCGAGATCAAGAACCTATAAAATGTACAGATTAAACGCCTTTAATATCCTGAACAGAAGAGCTATTAGAATCCAACAGACCTTCCTTCCTACCTACCTACAGTCTTCTCTGTTGATACAGGGAGTGCAGAATTATTAGGCAAGTTGTATTTTTGAGGAATAATTTTATTATTGAACAACAACCATGTTCTCAATGAACCCAAAAAACTCATTAATATCAAAGCTGAATGTTTCTGGAAGTAGTTTTTAGTTTGTTCTTAGTTTTAGCTATTTTAGGGGGATATCTGTGTCTGCAGGTGACTATTACTGTGCATAATTATTAGGCAACCTAACAAAAAACAAATATATACCCATTTCAATTATTTATTTTTACCAGTGAAACCAATATAACATCTCCACATTCACAAATATACATTTCTGACATTCAAAAACAAAACAAAAACAAATCAGCGACCAATATAGCCACCTTTCTTTGCAAGGACACTCAAAAGCCTGCCATCCATGGATTCTGTCAGTGTTTTGATCTGTTCACCATCAACATTGCGTGCAGCAGCAACCACAGCCTCCCAGACACTGTTCAGAGAGGTGTACTGTTGTCCCTCCTTGTAAATCTCACATTTGATGATGGACCACAGGTTCTCAATGGGGTTCAGATCAGGTGAACAAGGAGGCCATGTCATTAGTTTTTCTTCTTTTATACCCTTTCTTGCCAGCCACGCTGTGGAGTACTTGGACGCGTGTGATGGAGCATTGTCCTGCATGAAAATCATGTTTTTCTTGAAGGATGCAGACTTCTTCCTGTACCACTGCTTGAAGAAGGTGTCTTCCAGAAACTGTCAGTAGGACTGGGAGTTGAGCTTGACTCCATCCTCAACCCGAAAAGGCCCCACAAGCTCATCTTTGATGATACCAGCCCAAACCAGTACTCCACCTCCACCTTGCTGGCGTCTGAGTCGGACTGGAGCTCTCTGCCCTTTACCAATCCAGCCACGGGCCCATCCATCTGGCCCATCAAGACTCACTCTCATTTCATCAGTCCATAAAACCTTAGAAAAACCAGTCTTGAGATATTTCTTGGCCCAGTCTTGACGTTTCAGCTTGTGTGTCTTGTTCAGTGGTGGTCGTCTTTCAGCCTTTCTTACCTTGGCCATGTCTCTGAGTATTGCACACCTTGTGCTTTTGGGCACTCCAGTGATGTTGCAGCTCTGAAATATGGCCAAACTGGTGGCAAGTGGCATCTTGGCAGCTGCACGCTTGACTTTTCTCAGTTCATGGGCAGTTATTTTGCGCCTTGGTTTTTCCACACGCTTCTTGCGACCCTGTTGACTATTTTGAATGAAACGCTTGATTGTTCGATGATCACGCTTCAGAAGCTTTGCAATTTTGAGACTGCTGCATCCCTCTGCAAGATATCTCACTATTTTTGACTTTTCTGAGCCTGTCAAGTCCTTCTTTTGACCCATTTTGCCAAAGGAAAGGAAGTTGCCTAATAATTATGCGCACCTGATATAGGGTGTTGATGTCATTAGACCACACCCCTTCTCATTACAGAGATGCACATCACCTAATATGCTTAATTGGTAGTAGGCTTTCGAGCCTATACAGCTTGGAGTAAGACAACATGCATGAAGAGGATGATGTGGATAAAATACTCATTTGCCTAATAATTCTGCACTCCCTGTATAGTCGATATATGACTTTGAACACAAGTGGTCAACAATGAAGCAGACTGTGTTGCCCCTCTTTATTGAACTCAGTATTTCTTTTAAATTATTTATTTTAAATCTTTCAAGTTGTAATATGATTAAAAGTTATTAGCGTTACATTTTGACCACAAATGCATTTGTTCTTAATGCTCATTGTTCCCTCAAAAATAATATTGTTTAGAACAGCTGCAGTCACATAGTGCAGCACTCATACATCAATAGACAAGTATCACAGCAGTTAAAAAATAACTTGTAATGGGATCAGGGCCTGTTTCATAATCAAAGTAAACAACTCAATCCAACCAGAGGAAGCACACAGTAAATCACAACAAAACCCACCTACACACATCAAAAACATCACTTTGATGCCAGCAATCGCTTAAACAGAGTGGGAGTCATGTGTTAAACCCTGGAATCTGCATACACAGTGATGAACACGAACCTTACAGAGGGAATCGCTCCTTTCAAGGACTGCGCTCTGCAAATGTGCCATGACTGCCATCTCCATGTCTGACAAACAGAAGGTTTGTGATCAAGGTAGTATCTTGAGAATTGCAGTTATTTTCTCAAAAAAATGTCAGAAACACGCCTGTGATGTGACTGTTTTGTGGGTGAAAGTAAAAGACCTCTAATGTCGCAGTGCAAGTCTCCGAGGAACTCGTTGAGCTCCCTGGTTCTCTGGCTGCGGTAGTGGAGCCGGTCGTCTGAAAGAAACTAGCCCACACACAGACATATAGAAAAAAACATATACTGTATATATGGAATAATGATCACAAAAATGTGTAAACAATGTAATCATTAGATACGATCATGAACATGCCAAAAAATCAAGTCCCTCCATCTCAAAATCCTTTTTCTCTACCATACTAGGCAGTCGAGGCACAGACAGCAGGAATCCAATCTGTACAGAGAGTTTCAGACATAAAAGGTACTGAGATATATACGCATGGTGGTCCAGAGTAACAATTTCCTCAATATCTGATCATCAATAAATCAAAGAAATACTGCAGTATACAGTGCTGTGAAAAAGCATCTGCCCCTTTCTTGATTTCTTAGGGTTTTTTTTCCATATTTTTCACAGTTACGTTTCAGATCATCAGACAAATTTTGACATTAAACAAAGTTTATGTCATTAAATACAACATTAGACCTGCTGACTAAAGAAATCATTAAAATAGAATGTGTTTGACAAAGTGAAGTAGGCTGAAAGATCTCATAAAGCAACACACCACACCAAAATCTAAAGAAACAGCTGAGAAACAAAGTCATTGACATCTATCTCTCTGGAAAGGGTCACAAAGCCATTTCTAAGGCTTTAGGACTCCTGTGAACCAGTGAGAGGCATTAACCACAAATTAAGAGTGCTAAACCTTCCCAGGAGTGGCCGCCCTACCAAAATTACTTCAAGAGCACATCCACGACTGTTCCAGGATGTCACAAAAGAACCCAGAACAACATGTACTCACTTGCCTCAGTTAAAGTCAAAGTTCATGATTGAACAATAAGAAAGAGACTGGGCGAAAATGGCTCACATTTGTCAGAAAACATCTTGATGATACCAGAGAAAAAATATTCTGTGGACTGACGAGAAAAAAAGCAAACTTTTTAGAAGTTTTTAGTCCCGTTACATTTAGACTGAAACTAACGCAGTATTTCAGTAAAAGAAAACATCGTACCAATAGTCGAACATGTTGGTGGTATTGTAATGGTGCTTTGCTACTTCAGAACCTGGGTGTTAAAAAGGTTGTTCGTGCTCGAAAACCCTCCAGTGTGGCCGAATTAACATAATTTAGCAAAGAAGAGTTGGCCAAAATTACCCCACAGTGATGTGAAAGACTCACTGTCAGTTAATGCAACCATTTGAATTCAGTTCTTGCTGCCAAGGGTGCCACAACCAGTTATTAGATTTAGGGGGCAATTACTTTTTCACACAGCCCATATGGAAAAGAAATAGTAAAAATATATACGATTTACTCATGAAAGTGGCCACTTTCATGAGTAAATCATATATAAATCATATAAGGCTTACATGATTTACTCATGAAAGTGGCAACTTTCTCATTACTTTCATATATTTTTTTAGTAAGTATACAAAACATACAAGTTTCATTATATAATTTTTCAAGGGATCTTATATCTGTTTTCACTCTTGTATGCTTTTCATACAAGTTTCATACAAGACAGATAAAAACTTTATAAGATTTATATATATCTTTTCCATATGGGAGAGCTTGGCAGGTTTGTTCCTTTAATAAATGAAAGCATCATTTTAAAATTGTGTTATGCATTTACTGGTTATCTTTGTCTAACAATAAAAATTGTTTAATCATCTGAAATAAGAAGTCAGGAAGGGGGAAATACTTTTTTGAAATACTGCATGACAGATGAATTTGTAAAAAAAATAAATAAATTGAGAAAGCATTGTGTGTGCCAGAATTAAATCTCGGACCACAGGGATGTAGATGACACAGCAGGATGGGATTCGAGCATCCAGGTGTTCAAGTTCTCTTCTGGCAACATCTGTCAGGAAGTCAGAGAGCCCCATCATCCTCCTCTTCTCTGGAAGAGGGAGTGTAATTATGGGTTTAGGTCAACAGTCATACAAAGTTCACATGGGCTTACAACTAAAACAGGCACTTACTCTCATCAATGGCAGGATCCACATTCGGTTTGACTGTGAAGCGGTTGTCTGCCAAGCTGGCTTCAAAATCCACCTACATCACACATCAGAAATCTATTAACACTTAACAAAGGCGCCAAATGTGATTAAAACAATAGGTGTGATTTTATGGAGGAACTCACAACTCTGCTGATGAGGGAGGTGATATAGTTGAGATCATCAGAGAACCCTTCACTGATATCATGAAACAGCTGAATGGACTGAGGGAGGTGACGCGCTGTGTCCCTGATACAGACTGCACTGTACACCGTCTGACAAACACACACTTTGTTGAACATTTAACAGAACCTGTCACATGGAAAAGGTGTGCTTAGTAAAACTGTCCTGCAGCTCCAACCTTGTAGAGGCTCTGCCAGTCATTAACTTTGGTGAGAGAGAGAGTCATCCGCCTTAGAAGAGTCTACAGCAAACAGACAAAAACTGGATTTAGGTAGTTGTCATATCAGTGGTTAGGTGATGAATCTGTAGGTAATGGTGTAATTAAGTGAGAAACGATAGACTTGTTACAGGTATGTTTCGGATGTTGCGTAGCGATGACTGCAGGGTTCTCAGGGAGTCCGAGTTCTGAGGAGACGTGAAGAAACGTATCACTTCCTGCCTCCTTTTTAACACTTTCAGGTCCTGAGTAGGCTGCAGAAACCACTGACTGACAGAAGACAGGATGCCACAGTAGTAGTACAAACAAGCAACCCTCAAGAAACCACAGTTTGTTGATGAAATGCAAAATTACCTGAAAATAGGGGTGTTTTACCATCAACATTAAATACTACAAAAATACAGCATTATTATACTAGTAAAAAAAAACAAACGGTGCATCTTGACTATAAATAAAATCTGCTTTATACAAACTCAAATTCCATATCTTGCAGAACTTCAGCACTACGGTTTGTTTGTGGAAATACATGAAAGAAACTCGACTGTTTGTTTTTTGTTGCTATGATAGTGTTTGTAACTGTGTAGGATTTTTTTCACACATTTATTTGCTAATTAAATCATCTTTTTATTTGCTGCTAGGACATTTTATTTTGCTTATTATGTTGCAAGCCAAAACTACCTTTATATTATTAAAAGACGGAATTTGCTGCTGATCAATAACTTATTGTGTAATTGTACTTTCTTACCGTAGCAGTTTGGAGCCAAACTTGCACTTGCAGCGGTTCAGGATCCCTGTGACACACACACAATACTCGGTAAACACAACTGGATAAGAAAGAGTGATAATGCACTAACTACTATACATACCATAGAGACTGAGTCCCTCCTTTTCTCCTGAATGCAGCTTGTAGACTGATGGGTGGAGTTCTGATTTGAAGATCTGCAGAACACTGGAACAAACCTGTCATTGTCCCGTTTTCTTGTAGTGTTGTTGGTGAACTTTTATTTTACTGCTATTCCTTCTTGTATTTCCAAGAAGGAGCGTCCCCACTGTTGCCTCCCTTTGTCTAGTCTGTGTGTTTGCACATTTTTCTACCTTGTTTTCCACTTCCTTACTTATTTTGTTTTTGTGCTTCATTGTGATTGACTACTCTTCCTGTGCACCATTGTACAATCAGCCTTTTGTGTATATTAGTTTCACCAGCTACTTCATTAGCTTTAGTTTTCCCTTCAAATCTACCCTAATTCTTTGTGGCATAGATTTTAAAAAGTGCTAAAAACATTCCTTAGCAATTTTGGTCCATGTTGACATGACAGCCTCACATAGTTTCTGGAAATTTGTCAGCTATACATGATGTGATTATTTATTTTCATTACATCCCAAAGGCTACTGGATTGAGATATAGAGACTTTGGAGGCCGTGAGTACAGTGAACTCATTAGGTGAACTCATTGAGTGTATAGTCCTATTGTGCTTTGTTTTTCATTCTTTATGCTTTAGTTTTTGACATTTGCTTCTGTGTCCTGTGTTTGTCCTCTCTTAATAAAACCCTTGATGAGTTTCCATATTTTTCTAAATTTTGGTAAAGTATATTAAAAACAACAAAAGTAACAACAAAAGATAAACAGTCACAACACAAAACTGAAATTTCAAAAACTGTAAAACAATGTCAGAACAGATAAAGAACAGAACAGAAAAAGCAAAAGAAACTCCTAAAAGTTTCCTAAACAAATAAAATAAACCTGATTTCAACTGAATTGAACAGTTGCTTGGTAGGCTCAGTTGTTCTACAAGGAACAATTTATGAAAATTGTAGGAGATCAGTATTAGCTTTTAGGGGCCTATGTAGGACAAAGACAGTTTATACACTTACCTGTATGTGTCTCGGTCAATGTACACCATTCCTTTACTACAATGAGAATGAAAAGAGAAGCAACATTTTTTATTCATGAATACTTCTGAATGGCATTAGGCTGGTCTGGTTTGCTAGATGGGCAGGAAGGAGATGCACTTGTGCTATTAAAACACAGTTGGACAAATTCATACTTGTGCAGCACGTCTGACCGACTAAAAACAGGCCAATGAAATTTCACACTTTGCTGAAAAAATGGTTTCAGGGTTCTCATTATAATGTGTAATCACAGTTCTCTGTGTGTGTGTGTGTGTGTGTGTGTGTGTGTGTGTGAGTGCTACATTTATGCAAGTCTCACAGTGTGTAGGCATGAAACTGCAGGATGGGTACTCCAACACTGCTGTCTTCCAACTCCACTCCCACTCTCCTCCTGTCCAGACATTTCAGCAGGGCACCCACTGCCCTCAGCTATCCCACAGATGTACACACACACACGAGAAAATGATCATCTCCTGCAGAACCATGACTGATGGATAGGATAATGTTGAATGTAGACAGCTGGCTCACCATCAGGGACGAGTCAAAGGAGATACAGGAGGAGAGGTAGGACAGTTTGTCTCTCTCAGAAATGCAGGCGGGGAGGAAAGGCAGATTGGCAGAGAGCAACCTTTGCTTACTGACCTCCAGACCTTCAACATTGATACAAAATGAAGCCGGAAAACTGTGCAATTTCATGCTAGATTTCTTCTAAAGGATTGAGGAAGAGAGTATTGCAAGAATGTGTTTACCAAAGTCGACATATGGATACGTGACCACCTCTGGTCTGTAATGTGGGTTTGAACCTGAGAAGCAACAGAGAGTAGTTTAGAAAAAAAAGTTGTCACTTTAGTGAACACAGTAAGTGTCGCGCTGACCTGGGAGGTGTGGCTGTTATACATAAAACATTACACTAATCAGTAGTTCAAAAATGTTGTCACTTGGAATTTTATGTCAACCAGTCTTTATTATTAGAACTGTGAAGGTAATGAAGTAAACTTTTGCAGTTTTGTTTGATAAACTCACCACTAGGGCGAGCAGTGGTGTCATTTAATCAAAAGGTTCACTTTAGACAGCTTTTGCTGTTAGATCTGAGTCAATCCAATCACTTGGTTTTGTTTATATTTTTGCAAGCAGAAAATAGATGAATACTTCCTGTTTATCAAGAATAATAAGTAATGAAAATCTGGGTTGCTGAAAACATTTTTGGGTTTTGTTCTGTTTACCACGATGACCTGTTTTTGAGAAGCAATTTCGTCAGTGCGACTACACTTCAAAGGGTCTGGCTTATAGAGAGCAGGATAACATTTGTTGGGGATGGGGATCCAGTCTTCTGTGGAGTAAACCACAGAAGAATGTAAAATAGCTGTCTGGTTAGGTTGTGACTGTAAAAATATGTTATTAAAAATACCTTCCTCTGACAGAATATTCAAAAGATGACATAGAGGCTGTTTATCACAGATATGAATACAAGTGTGCTTTGAAAGTTTGGCTTGCCATTTGGGGTACTTTGGTTAGGGCTGGCACTTATATAGCACTTTTTAACTGTATTTGTGGCCCATAGCCCATTGCTACAGGCCATTCGATCCCTATACAACCGTTACAAGAGCTTGGTTCGCATTGCCGGCAATAAGTCGGACTTGTTCCCGGTGGGTGATGGGCTCCGCCAGGGCTGCCCTTTGTCACCGATTCTGTTCAGAATTTTTATGGACAGGATTTCTAGGCGCAGCCAAGTGGCGGAGGGCTTTCACTTCGGTGGCCTCAGAATCTCATCTCTGCTTTTCGCGGATGATGTGGTTCTGTTGGCTTCACTGGGTGATGGCCTCCAGCTCGTGATGGCCTCCAGCTCGCACTGGAACGGTTCGCAGCCGAGTGTGAAGCATCGGGAATGAAGATCAGCACCTCCAAATCTGAGGCCATGGTTCTCAGCCGGAAAAGGGAGGAGTGCCCACTCTGGGTCGGGGATGAGTTCAAGTATCTCGGGGTCTTGTTCGCGAGTGATGGGAGAAGGGAGCCGGAGATCGACAGACGGATTGGTGCTGCGGCCGCAGTGATGCAGACGCTGCACCGGTCCGTCGTGGTGTAGAGAGAGCTGAATGTAAAAGCAAAGCTCTCAATTTACCGGTCGATCTACGTCCCTACCCTCACCTATGGCCACGAGCTGTGGGTAGTGACCGAAAGAACAAGATCGCGGATACAAGCGGCGGAAATTAGCTTCCTCCGAAGGGTGGCTGGCCTCTCCCTTAGAGATAGGGTGAGAAGTTCAGCTCAGAGTAGAGCCACTGCTCTTCCACATCAAAAGGAGCCAGCTGAGGTGGTTCGGACATCTGACAAGGATGCCCCCTGGGCGCCTCCTGGGTGAGGTGTTCCAGGCATGTCCCACCGGGAGGAGGCCCCGGGGCAGACCCAGGACACGCTGGAGATTATATCTCTCGGCTGGCCTGGGAACGCCTTGGTGTTCCCCCGGATAAGCTAGAGGAGGTGGCTGGGGAGAGGGAGGTCTGGGTTTCTCTGCTTAGGCTGCTGCCCCTGCGACCCGGGCCCGGATAAAGTGGAAGAAGATAGATGGATGGATGAACTTTATTTGAGCACTCAAAGTATTTTCTTAGTGCAAACCTCACAACACTCACATTGTAATGGGTTCGGTGTCTTGCCCAAAGATACTTCGACATACATACTGGAGGAGCCAGGGATCAAACCACGACCTTCCAACTGGTAGAGCCACAGGCACCCCGGGATCAGGATGTTTAAAAACTGCACCACTGACTTACCACACGGGCTGGTTTCAGTGTCAGACATACCTCAACCTCATTCCTCTGACCCAGACCACATGTACCACACCACGTCTTAAAAGAAACTGTCTAAAAGGTCTTTCTGTTTTCCCTCTTTCGTGGTAAGATAAGTATCATCTCCCAAAGCTCACCTAACTGTTGCAAAAAGAGAGTCATGGAGCGCTCCTGCTTTGCACTGGTGATAATTACATGGGGACTAACCTCCTGAATGACTGTAAAACAGAGAAAAAGAGAGTTTATGGCAACGCAAGTGTTTTTTTTTTTTTAACACATACTGTAAGTCTCCCTGAGGGTTTTACAATTTACCATTGTGTGGAGATAAGTGTATCGATTCTACAATACCTGCCTCATACAGGTGCATTGCTTACCTCTGACCAGTAGGTGGAGCTCTTGGTTGTCGGGCGTGTCCGGCATGTAGTGTAAAGATGAGTCCTGACTGTCATAGAAGCAGAGGCCCACCTGCCCATGCTGGACCAAAACACTCAGTAAAACCTGGAAAACAGACATGCAAACGTGTAAGTTTGACTGCCCTCAAACTCTCATATAACTCCCATATAACATTAAATGAGTGCTGCTGGTGAATGTGAAAATCAGAGCTTACTGCAGGAGAGTCCTCCTCATCTTCTTCTTCAAAACTGCCAGAAGGTCCAAAAACCACACCTCCTCCTCTAAGGTTATCAAGAGCTGCTGCCATGAATAATTAATTCTACAAGGACAAGTCAGATTAAAGTAATTTGGAGTCACCCGATAAATCCAATATTCATTGTATTTTATGTTTTATGTTCTTCTCTGTCTTTTCTGCCTCCTTAGGGAAATATGGAGCCATTTAACTGCTAAATGAGTCACTCTCATTAACAGGCTGTCCAAGGCTGTCTGCCTTGTACTTTAGTGCTGAGCAGGGAGTATAATGTGGGTTTTAGAGCTTTTTCACTTTAAATAGCTTACTACTACTGATGCTTAAAGAAAACCATGGCTTCCTAAAACAACTAAACTGCAAGTCAGACAAAAATACCTTTTTGAAACTCGCTATGGGGTCCTTTAAAGATAAAAACAAAACATGGAATTGATATTACAGACATTATTATGATAATAATTGAAATTATTGTAGCTCCAGTTAGCTTGTTGGGCTAACGATGTAAGCTAGCTCGTTTAAGTTAACTATAACTTATTTATATTTTTATTTAGAAACCGGCTATAGAATTAAATGTCTGTTTTAGAGTACTGCCACGTCAATAAATCTTTTATATAACTGATAGAGTCCAGCTTATAACAGAAATGAGGCTGATAAAATAACTTTAACAACTTTTAACAGTGCTTGTTTTCCACAAACTCACCTTCAAGTGCTCAAAGGTGCCTTCCCGGTTGCCATAACAACCACATCTCTCTCGCTATTAGTTCTGTACAATTAATCAGTTCAGAAAGCTCTTTCAACAACCTTTTTGTTTGTCTGTCTAGCTATCTGTCCTCTATGTAGCATAGGTGTGGGGTGGTTGATGGTTGGAGTGTACAGCTGATGGGATTACTGCATCCACTCCTGGTAGGACTCCAAACACGACTTTTTTGTGGATTACGTCGATGGAGAGGAGGTGCCTGTATGAAGGATTTAAACATGTCCTGCATGCAAGCATCGATCAGCAGGATTAGCAAACTTCAAGTAATTTGTCTGCCACCTGCAGAGGGAGCATCTGGTTCTTAGCAGGTGAGCAACAACACACAACACATCACACTGTGTGATTATTTATGTAAGTGTCACAGAAATGGCTTATGTATAAAGAAGTTTAATAGATGGTTCCAGCAGTTAAAATGTTCTTGCTTGTACATTTCTGTGGCCAATATTGTAAGGGTGTGTTTATCTTGTCAGAAAGAACAAGTTTTGTTACACCGCTATTATCGCGAGGTTTGGGCGTGATAGTATAGGCTGTGAGCCCACGTTTAATAATCACGCTAAGGAGTCCAGCGAGCTATCTGCAAAGGCCTGGTTAGTCTACCAGCGGTACAAGGTATTTGTCATTTGCCATAACTGTATTGTGATATTGTAAAAATTTGTAATGTATGGTGTTCTAATTATTTTATGTTTTAATTTAGAATGCACAAGACTGTAAAGCTATTCTTCTAGGACCTCCGAAGTGGCAGGCGGCCACGAGGTAATTTTCGTTGTTAAAGCACAAGTGTTAATTTTGATAGACTGAAGCGCTTAAAGTCTTTGTGTTTTATGTTTGTAGTTTTCACGGCGTTCAATAAATGCAGCGAAGCGCCCGTCTTGAAGAAGCCGTGCCTATGTTGTCATTTCGGAGTTACAATTTATTCAACAAAAACGAAGGCAAAATAAAGAAGTGTGTGAAAAAATAAGTACAAAGCAGCCAGGTGACTGATTAACTGATCATCAGTAAGTGTGAGAACCTCTATAAAAGCTTAACTTTTGACAGTTTGTTGGCATCCAGCGTTACAGTGTGTGTTAACACAATATCAAGGAGGAAAAACATCAGCAATCATCTTAAAGAAGCAACTGGTGCTGCCTATCAATGTGGGGCGGTTTATAAAGTCATTTCCAAACAATCTAAACTCCATTATTCTATAGTGAGGAAGATAATTCACAAATGGAAAACACTGAAAGTAGTTGCCAATCTTCACAGGACTTGATTTCCCAGGAAATTAACCCCAAGATCAGATCAAAAAACCCAAGAGCTACCTTTCAAACTCTACATGCCTCCGCATGTTAAATGGTAATGTTTATGACAGCACAATTAGAAACCTGATTCAAATTCTGTGCTGGGACCTTAGGGGAGCTGAGCTGTGATGCAACGCTGTAAGTTCCCACATTCCTCCAGAATGATGCGAGAGACTGATGAAGTAATATAGAAAACCATTACTTCAAGTTATTGCTGCTAAAGGTGGTTTTATAAGCAACTGAATCGTGGGCTGTGCTTAGTTTTTCATACACTGCTTCTGCATTGTGGTCTAGTTTTTGTTACGTAATGACATGTTATAAAATCTTATGTGCTGTTGTTTTTAAGGTCGTATTTAAATAATATTAGAATCTGGTATGTCCTGATTGATAAAACCTTAGAATTAAAGAGGGTGTATTATTGCTAATGTCACAAAATAACCTAAATTACAACTACAAACAAATGTGTGGAAGTATGGGCATGTTACAGTATACAGGAATAATATGAGTACACCTGTATATGAGACAGGCTTTCAGTCACATAAACAAATGTAAGTATATATCTATCCTGCCACTGTACTTGGCTTCTTATGCTGGTTGAAAACATTACATCAGTATTTCCATACAAATAATTTTATATTCCTTATTGGATCTGAGCTTTATTGTCAAAACCAAACATTGTGGTTTGTGAAAGGACAGGAAAAGAATAAAAATCACTTGAAACAGCTCATTTATTAGATACACAAAAGAAGAAACCAGACCTGTACCACACAGAACTGCCTCTAAATCCCCCAAATTTCTTTTAAAAATATTACAAAACATCTATAAACATACACATTTGTAATAAATAAGATAAAAAATAATTATACTAGTGCATATAATGTAAGATTTACAGAATTTACGTCAGTATTTCATAGAAAAGGGAATGGATCCTTGGTAAACTGCAGTAATTGATAAAAATATCCATCTTGTCAGTTTGCGTGGAAGATTAATGACTGGAAGCCAGGCAGCGCTGGAGAAAAGGGGGTAGAGGCAATTTGTCCATATGTTTTAACCTTTTCTGTCCTAAATTCTGACGAATCGACAGTCCGCATAAAGCCATGAGGGATGGAGGATCTCCTGAGAACAAGCCAGAAACAACATAGTTTAGTATAAGGCTGTGTTTTATCTTAATATTTCTGCGTACAAAGACAAATAAATAAATGAGGCACTCACGTGTAGAACCATTCATGTAGCGCAGTCGAATGCAGGCTCCTCCTCTCACACTGCTCACTGTTGGGAACAGCTCCACATCTCGAGGGAGGTCCTTAAAAGCTACGCCAAGGAAGCTGCCATTGACAACAAAACCCAGAGTCCCGGCATCGGCATCCAGAACCAGCAGGACACGCTCAGGAATGAGGAGAGGTGTTTGTGCCATCTTTGCACTTGATGAAGAGGAGGACTGTGACTTTGAATCAGCTGCCATCTCAGAGTGACACCTCTTACTCCCATTTTCTGGGTAAAGCTTCAGAGTTTGCCCACCATGCCAGAGCTGATTGGTTTTGAGCTCCCATCCCCAGGACTGTGAATCTGCCCCCACCAGCACATTGTACCCTGAAGACTGCAGGGGACAGTCCTGCCTCGAAATGCCCACGACGGCATGAGTCCCTCTGTGTTCGGGCCTCCACACCACCTCCCAGACATGAAGTCCACTCTTCACTCCTATCTCCGCCCTCACGCCATCGCTGCTAAGCTCAGTGGGTGAGCGGGTCGCTTCCTGTTTGCAGGGGGACAGCAGGAAGTGAAGAGAACGGTGGACTGTGCTCCAGTGTGAACGACTGTCTCCTGGGGAAACTGGAGGGGAGTTCAGCGTAACTGCAAGGCGAGAGGAGGTTGGGACGGCCAGTGGGAGGAATGCTGATGACGAAAAGGGAGGCCTGTCGGCTGTCCTGCTGCAAAACCAACGTGACAGACTCAGACCCATCAGTGCAAACGGCAGGGTCACTCCTATGTGTTGTCAGAGGAGAACTATGGAGAACAACAAAAAAACAAAATGCGACTTATTAAACCTTAGATATGCAGTCATTAGAGAAAGAAAGTTTGAAAAACGAATTGGACGCTTAATGCTTCCATAGAAATTAAGAGTGTAAGTAGCAGCCAGGTCCTGCTCATCAAATGTACTTAATTAACTGATCATCAGCAAGCATGAGCACTTCTATAAAAGCAAAAGGTTTTCAGTTTGCTGGTCTGGAGCATTCACAGTGTGGAGGTTAAAAATCCTCATTCAGACTCAGAAGGCAGGCAGGATTAAACAAACAATGAGCCTTAGTCCATGAAACAAAGTCCAAAAGGCAAGGCAAAGCAAAAAGTCAGTCCACATAAACATCACAAGCGAACAAAAATGACATCTAAAACAGGCAGAACCAAAGACTTGACAAGTACAGGATGACCCAAGAAAGGCGAACATTTCTCTGTTGTTGAAAATGTCAACTGCGAAAATAAAGCTGCCAGATAAATGGACAGAGGAGCAGAAGTCCAAAGCAGTTTGGCATGAAAATATACAAATAGTTCAAATGTGTCCTTAAGTACAGTCCTTGAGTATAGGACTAAGTGCAAAGGTGTCGTATATTTAGAACTCATAACATTACTCAGTGAGAAATGCCTCTGTCAACGGTGGGTCTATTTAATTTAAAAACCATGAAATATGTGGTAAAAGTAATTATCTCAGGCACACAGTGTTCTCAGTTTGCAGCAGGATAAAAGGAGGAGGTGGTTTGATATGAGAATATATATTCCAGAAAATGAACAAAGTTCTGAGCCCCTGGATAGTGTTGTTTGGTTTTTAGCAATATTTTTGCTAACTAATCCTGAGTTTCAGTTACACAGCTGAGAAGATTGCCTAAGTTTATCTTACAACAGCGATGCATATATGTGTTAGAAAAAATTTAGTGCTTCTATCATGGATTTCTCTGTCTTAATCTACTTTCCTGGCAACTTTGTATAGTTTTTACAGGAATTGGAACATTGGTGTAGCAGGGGATACTAGGAAGCTCTATTTCAACATTATACACTTGGATTTTTTGTTGAAAATTATTTGATAATTATTTATGACAGTTACAGTTTTTATATTTAAATATCGTATTTAAACACGTTTAAATAGCTTAAAGCATATTTTTAGCAATAATGAAACAAATACAATGTTAAGGAACAGACAAGGGTGGCCAATTAAGCTAAAAAGAAAAGGGGGGGGGGGGGGGGGGGGGTTAGCATAAAAATTGTTGAAATTTTTTTTGTTAACTACATGAAATATAAAGGAAACAAATAGTTTTATAAATAAATACAGATTTGTTAAAGGTTAAGAAGGGTACTTCTCCGAACATGATACAAATGCTCTATAATAAAATTCACCAGAATTGAGGAGATCGGGTGTTAGATGCACAAACTTTTGGGGGAAGGATCCTCAGACCTCTTCATGATATCCTCCCAATAAAGCCAGACCTACTCCCGTGTATTTATTTAACGTCACCTGTTAAGGTGGAGCAGAATAAAGTGAACTAGAAGAATACAGTAGTTAAAAAAAAAAAAAAAAAGACAGAAAGTCTCCATCGAGCTAAGCAAACAGTGTAGACAGGGACTTCTATCAGCCTTACCCGCTGGTGTGGCTCCTTCTCTGGTGCTCATGAGGAGATTTCCTTCACAAACCCTCCGCCTGGTTCCCTATCTGAGCTTATATGAGGCTCTTATCAAGCATCTCCTGCGTCTTATCGCCGCTCGGTAACGTAACCGCTCCGGTGTTTTGGTGATGCTTCTCGACTCGACCTCCGGAACGGGAACAGCACAGTCCTGTCACGCAATGACAAGGACGAGAGAGCCGTGACCCTGTTTGTTGTTTATCTGCAGCCCTCATCACTTTCCGTCTTTATTTCTCCCTCCACTTCTTTTTTTTTTTTTTATCGCGTCCGGTAGTGGATGTAAACATAAATGGCGAAACATAGGAAGAGAATCAGACTCGGACATTTAATCAACAAGAAGAGAAAAATAAAATAAAACCCGAAGCGGCTCATCGTTTGACAGAGCGCAGGCGCATCAGGGGACTATGGGTCCTGAAGCCCTCTGTGCTGTCTTACAGACATGTGACGCACTAGAGCGCACTTTGGACAGAAGCTTCGAGCAAATAAAGATATATACTGATATATCTGCGTCCACAGACAACAGATTATAGATATATACTGCGTTTAGAGACAACACTTCTGACACTAAGATAGAATATTTATTTATCACAGGGCTATGAAACTCCTCTGTTACAGCAGTTAGATTAGCTACAGTACTTAAACTTAAATTAGCAGAATATTATGTAACTCATTAGAATACAATGCAATACTACATGTTTCATATTTAATTAAAGTTGGTGTGTGTGTCCGTGTGTAAGAATGAGTTGTGTGGTTATGTGGATGTGAATTATGTGGATACGTGGGACTCTATTCAGTCCAAACAGAGAGAACTAAATAAATAAGGGTGTAGGGTTAAAATAAATTGTTAACATGTGAGAACAGTTGATACCTCCATGGACAGATGTGTTGCTCTCAGGCTGTTGTGATATTTGATACCACAAGTTACTACATGTGAAAAATGTGAAAGATGTATCTGTGATTATCCGTGATCGATAACGGTTTGTTGAGTGATCAGCCGATCACAGAGCCGACTTTCCTGATCAGTTTATTCAGTCTGTTGGGTCTATCAGCTCTGACGCTGCTCCCCCAGCAGACCACAGTAAAGTACACCGCACTCACCACAACAGAGGAACAGAAAATCTCAGAAAACTCATATCAAAGATCTCAGCTTAATTATGAAATAGAGCCTGCTCATCCCCTTTGTCGGTCTTTCAGTTTAGCGTCTTTGGATCACCACCAATAAAATTTTGTGTTACTGATGTTTTTAATACTTGTTTTATGAATTTTTTTTTTTTTGTCAAATTAGAGATTTAGAGATTTAGAGATTAATAATATAAAATTTGCTGCAAGAAAGTGACCATTATTCCAGCAAATTGAAATAATAATGAATGAAGTATTCACATGCTCCCATTTGTTGGCCTTCCTAAGACCTTTAGAAATATGATCCTAGCTGTGAATCTCTGAATGCAACTCCCTGATGTATTTATAACCCTAAAACCCTGCAGACCATATTAACACAGTGTTGGGGGAAAACTCTGTAAAAGACCCAGGAGAAATAAAGACACAATGAGACAAAGTTACTTTCTTTATCAAACGTGTACACGGGTGAGCTGCTAAGAACAACTCACACCATGCACAGTGGCTTGGTAATTTTTATAGGAAAGACAGTGAGAACAGGATAAGAAAATACAAAACAAATAAAATAAACAACTCCATATGTGGCGCTAGTCTCGTCAGCAGAGAGCTGGGAGAAGGCTGTGAGAGATAAAACAATCTAAAACAATATGTCCCAAAACAGTATGTCTTTGCTGAGAAAGTCTAAAAAGATAATTCTAAACTAATCTAACCATAGACAAAAGGGCATGCTTGCACATTTAAAAGAAGGTAAAGAAACATAGAAACATTTTTCCTGTAACATTCCCTCCTGTTTTAACTTGTTTTAAATGTATACAACAATTGTCTGTGAAGGTTATTTATTAAGTATCTTAAACAATTTTTTTAATTTTTCAAAATGTCAGCATAGCAGAAATGGCAGTCATTTGGTCTAAAGAATAAAACAAAAGAAAATAATACAAAGAAAAACATAGTAAATGAAATAACAAGTGGAATAAACAAGAAAAAATAATAAAACTAAAACTACAAAAAATAAAGGATATATTTTAAAACGAAAACTTACAAAAAATAAAAGGGTGAAAAGTAAAATGAAAACTTTATATTTAAAAATGATGAAAACCTAATATGTAAAATGAAAACTTCAAAAAATACAAGGATGGAAACCTTATATTATAAAATGAAAACTTCAAAAAAACAAGCATGAAACCTTATACTTAAAACGATGCAAACCTTAAATTGAAAACTTTATATGTAAAATAATGAAAACTTCATATTTAAAATGGAAACTTTATGTTTAAAACTGAAGACTTCAAAAAAAATAAAAGCATGAAAACTTTATATTTAAAATGAAAAACTTTGTTTAAAACTCAAGACTTCAAAAAAATAAAAGCATGAAAACTTTATATTTAAAATGAAAAACTTTGTTTAAAACTCAAGACTTCAAAAAAATAAAAGCATGAAAACTTGCATAACCTACTAATGTTTTAATCAGTGCATGATCACTTGACAAGTCATTTTTAATCACCACGTCATTTATTAGCAGCTAGTACAAGTTCTCCTCTAACAGAATTGCAACGGGATGTTGTTCTTCTTCAGGCACGGCAACATAAGCAGTCATTGTAGTTGTTATCATCTGTGAAATCATTACTCTTAGGCATGGCAACACACACAACACTAATATGAGCAGTGCTATCATGATGAGACCTAGAAGGAAAAATGGCTTTGCTACAGCAGCCAGCCATGAACCGCTGAACAGCCAGTCCAGCCAGCTTTGTGCTGTAGCTGCTCCAGGTGTGTGTTCAGTGACATATTTTTGCAGAGCGGTCAAATTCTGCAAAGCTTCATAAATGTCTCCTCCAGTTTCGTATCCATCAGGGATAAAAGTGCAACATGTTTCCCCGATCAGCTTGCAAACTCCTCCTTGTGATGCTGTTAGCAGGTCTAGTGTCAGTCTGTTCTGCAGCACCATCGTTCTGATGGCCTGCTGTTCTCCTGCTAAGGCGGTTCCCAGGGTCTTAGTCAAGTTGATGTGTCGTAGCAGAGCATATCGGTTGATTTCCACGTGATCCCGCACCTCGGCAACTCCAATGCCGGGGATCAAGCTCTGTAAGAATTTCACTCCTCCTCCCCAGATGCGAAACTCTCCCGGCACTCCAGTGTCCACGGTAATGCCGAAAGAATTGGGGGAGGCGGTGTCCACTTCACGTCTCTGCCGGCTGCTTGGGTGATGTGCAACACTTTGCATGAAGAAAACGTGATCTGATAATTCCACCAGGGCGCACAGACCTCCCCAACCTTCAGGGAGTGACAGATAAGCCTTGTTGCCACATAGGAAGTACCAGTCAGCCAAAACTCTGGTTCCTCTGCTGCTGGGTGCCGTCCGTGCACATCCTGTCTGGTACTGAGTCTTTGTTTGTAGTGGCATTCGGTAGCTGTAGTCGGAGCGACAGTTTAGGCCCATCAGCGTCGTGTTACTGGCACAGGTGGCGTTGATTGAACAGGTCATACACTTCCTCTCGTTCCTTGGTGGGCAGAAAGTGTATATGGACTTACATAGGTGAGTAGGCAGCTCCCCCACTGCCCGCGATCCATTGTTCATCACACATACTGGCAGTTGTGATGCGTTCAGTTTGTTCAGTAGAATTACATCAGGCAGTGGGTCTGAGACTTGGGGCCAGGTCAGTAGGTAGGTCTGTCCAGAACAGTTCACATTTGTGAGTGACGATGACCTCCAGGTTGCTTTTGCTGGGATGCTGTAGTTGGCTTTGGACCAAAGAGTACCGTAGCCTGGATGTGTTGCCAGGCCCAACAGACACCAACTGCGATCTTCAGGTATGCTGTACGGCCATAGGCCAGACGTCTGTGAGGATAGGGGCATATGGGTACATGCATAGCAGTCAGTTTTGTTATTCAAATGAGCTGTAGTGTTCATAAACTGCCACCAGAAGTTAGTGGCGTAGCCATGGGGAAACTTGGTGTACTTTCCTTTGTCATACAGTGTCTGCCTTTTCTCCATATAGCGTGACTTGTTGTCCCTCATGGAAGCAAAGGTGAAGAGCCCGGCCATGGTCAGGGCCGCTGCAGTTGATAAGAGCCACCACCTCATGACGACGGAACACACCCTCCTGTCGCGAGTAGACCCCCCGGCCAGGAAAGCTGACCCCTCCACCGGGCGAGATCACAACAAGTAGGCAAGCCTGCCGTCAGCTGTGTTTAGATGGCTTCACTGACTCGCCTGCAGTGACTCTGATGGACCCAGGATGGTCGTTCCGCAATTTTGCAAGCGGTCGGTGTAGTGAGGAGGACTTGGTATGGCCCCTCCCACCTGGGTGTGCTCCAGTTTTTCCTTTGGAGCACCTTGATCAGAACCCAGTCACCGGGCTTTAGTCTGCAAGACACTGGAGAAACATCATCAGGTTGTTGATTATGTACAATGATCTCTTTGTTTTCTAACAGCTTAGACATCCATTCTGCTAATGTGTTTTCTCTGATTGCTTTGTCTATTGGTTGACTGGTAATAGGCAGTGGAAACGGCCTGCCATGAATGATTTCAAATGGAGTTAGTTTATGGGAGCCTTGTGTTAAGCGCATCCACATCTTCACTAAACCCAAACATTCAGGCCACGGCCTTCCTGTTTCTGCCATGCATTTCCTGAGCCTTTGTTTTATAGTGCCGTTAGTTCTCTCTACAAGGCCTGCGCTCTGAGGGTGATAAGCACAGTGGTGTTTTATGCTGAAACCGAGTGCTTCAGAGACTTTAGTGATGACATCATTTACAAAATGAGTGCCGTTGTCTGATCGTATCAAAGCTGGGATGCCATATGTGGGTATGAAGTGATTGCACAGGCACTTTGCTACTGAAATTGCATCTGCCTTTTTCACTGGATAGATTTCCGGCCACTTTGAGAACACGTCTATAACCACTAGGGCGTATTTTGACCCTTGACATTCGCTTAGTTCAATAAAATCCATATGAATTGTGTGGTCTCAGGTTTCCCTGAGCATTATATTTTTGACACGTCATGCACGTTCTGACAAATTGTTTTGCTGAGGTTTCAAAATTTACAGTGTAGAATTTACAGTGTAGAAATGAGAGTATTGTGTAGAATTTACAGTGTAGAAATGAGAGTTGACAATACTGGTCAGTCCCCCCGTTGACAAATGCGTACAGCCATGAGTCACTAATGCCGCCATTTTGTGGAGGAATTTTGGCAACACTGGCTTGCCATAACACATCATTAAGTCGTTTGTCAGAACTGCACCGTGTTTTAGCCATTTTGCCTGCTCTGCTGTGCTTGCTGCTTTTTGTTCATTTTTCAACACATCCAGTGGAATCTGATGTGTGTTTACTGCCATCAATGTGATGTTTGCCTGTTGTGCCGCCTATTTTGCTGCTCTGTCAGCAAAATTGTTGCCTGTAGTAATGAAAGAGTCAGTAGGCGTTGTAAGAGGTTGGCATGCTGGTTTGCCAGTTGGTGTAATCATTCCTCTGGTTTTCCAGATTTTTTGCAAAATGATGCACAGCAGAGAAAACATACTGGCTGTCTATATAAATGGTTATTTGTTTATCTTTGTGTATTTCACATGCGCAACAATCTCGTGTGAAGTGACCTTCCTCTCCACGGTTCTAGCAGGCGTTGTCTCTATGTTATCTGCTGTTTCTGCGTGGCTGTCTGCGGCCTTGGTGTTTGTGACTTTGCTCGCCTCTCTGTTCCTGATAGCCACCTGCGAATTAGTGTTTTAGTCTGTTGTCAACAGTCAGCCTTATTTTTAAGTTACAGAATGCTTCTCCCTTTTTTTGTTTTTTGTTTTTTTGTTTGGGAGAATAGATGCAACTCTACATTTTCACTTAAGGCAGTTTTAGATAATTTCTAGTTCTTCAAACAATGCATGGATCTCACACATTTCAAACTTTCAAGTTAGGGTTGTTTCCCATTTATACAAATATATATATTTAACTTTGCATTGCTCACAGCTCATAGCTCACAGCTCTAAACCTAGGCATTTTTCAATCATATGCCTAATCACTATGTGTCACTGTGATTCTCAAGTATTGTCACAAGTTCGTTTAAATTCGTTTCCAAAACCAACAAAATAATCAAACAAAAACAAAAAAACATAAACGTGTCAGGACACAAAAGAAAAAAGAAAAAATGCTGCCACCCGAACAAGGCAGAAGTCTGCATATGTTGGCTTTTAATAGCATGCAGCTTGTAACATGGTAGACTAATGTGCCTGTGTTAATTCAGCTCCATATTATTGTGTGAAGTTGCACTGGGTTGGGAGTGATTTTGTGTGTGTCACATTTTTGGTGAGCCAATGGCTGGAATGGGGTTGGACTAATTAGAGGCAGGTGTACTTGATTGCACTGATACACCGGTCTTCTTATAGCCCACACTACAAACACTGCTGTGTTGTTTTGTCTCTCTGTGCAGGCCAGGGCCTATTATATGCCACAGCCTAAAGGCAGCAGGGTTGCAGAGGCTTGAGTGACCACTGACTATATGCTTGCAGGGTGGTGGGTCTCCAAGGACAACTTCTAACCCTGTTAAAGGCAACATGTGGAGTGCAACTTGGCTGTGTGGCATAGCTGGCTCTGGCCTTGGGACTGTGTGTTTTTATACAATTCATAAGTGGGACACTGGACTGTTTTATCTTTTATCTCTTGATATATTTTTTGTCAACAAATTATCTTTTAGAATTTTATTGACTGACATCTTTTTGCCCACGACTGAGACGGTTGGTCAGACCTAGAGTCTTTCTTTGGGTGTGTTACAGCAGCTTCTGCTCTAAAAGAAACAAATAAATAAAAAGAAAAGAAAATGTGTAACATGCTCATCAGCTTAGCAGTGTCTACATATTTAATTCAGCTTCTCAATCCTGTAGTTTTAGCTGTTGTCTACAGGGTTTTGCTTTTTGGTTGTTATTATAGGTGTGCTCTATATCTCAGCAATGTGTCATTCTAGGATGATAGGTTTCAAGCTGGTCAAGTGCCTCTATGCACTTCATTAGTTTAGTTATTCTCTGTATTGTCTTCATCTCACATGTCATTACACTGAGTTTCAGCAAACCTTAAGCTTGATGCAGACTACTGCTTAACAATTATCCACCTTACATCATAACCGATTAAGGTGCCTCTTCATATTAATATTATGTCATTGTTAATATTATACCCTTTGTCTTATATAACAGCAATAGCATATTATAATATTTTATCAGTGTGTACCATTATACTACTCCTGAGCCAATTTGTTAGTTAGGATCATCTTATTCAGCAAACAGATAATTTAGAATTCATCCAATCTGCGGTCACATTTGTTCTCTCTATTGCATGGCGGACCAGGCAGTTCTATTATAATATATTATTTATATTTTATTTTGTATCCATCAAGGGCTTCAGATGACCTGCAGAATCATCCTTTTCCCAGGGTGGAGACAGTTACCTTTTCACACACTGTCCTTGGCTGAACAGTGACACAGTCTTAATATACCTTATTTATTTTATTAAAATATTTTCGTGTGAATTATTTGCTTTATATTCATTTTATACATGCTGGGCATGGTCATCATGCCAACTGTGTTTCATTGATAATATCACTTTACAGGTTGTTATCCTTGCTATTATTAATTTCAAATACTCTAAAGATCATTTCTACTGTAATTTTCCCTTTGTTTATCTTTATTTCGTACTTTTTATATTTATATCTACTCAGTGGGGTCTGTTTTCAACCCTTTTAAACTACTTCAAACTACTTTGATCTCTAGTTTTCACTTAATAAGGGATTATTATGTTCTTCCTGATATGGGTGTTGCTGCAGATGCGGCTGCAGGAATGAGTGATGGTTTACTAAAAGGATTGTGGGAACTGCACAGTGTCTCGTCTTCTGGTTTTACTAAACTGGCAGTTGGATTCTGTTCTCCCGACTGTTTATATTTTGTTTTCTTAAATCTCTCAGTTTTTGTCCGGCGTCTGGACTTTTCTTTTCTCACCACTGCTCGTCAGCAGGAATGAGTTTTAATTTCACTTGCTTGATTACCCATCTTAATTATGTATTTACTTATTTTTGTTTAAGTAATATATACACAATACAGCTGCTATCACCTTCGCTGGTATTAGAGACGAGAGTGGTTGCTCACACGCCCTTCTACTTTCGGACTATTTCCAAAAGCGGTGTGAACTTTACGAGACGGAACTCGACCGTTCTCTCAACTCACCAGCACGTCAGTGAATAGCAGTAAAAGAAAAACACAGTAGGAGCAGCTCAGTCTCTTATTGGACCGTGAAAATTCAGCTTGCTCCGTTAATTAAAACAATACACACACACACACATTCACATTCACACCTATTCGCGCGATCGGAACCCTTATAATAAGGGGAGCTGCCAGTCTTTCTGTAGACGAGCTACTTATTCCCTTGACCCAGCTGGGGGAGCTACTCAGAGCTCCAAACCTAACCCACAAGAGTGGGGAGCTTCCAGTCGACGAGCTCCAAGCTACCAGCCGACGAGCTACTTTAAACCCACAGAAGTGGGGAGCTTCCAGTCGCGACGAGCTACTTTCGCTATTTTAAATTCCCTGAATTTAAAATACGATTTTACGCAAGATTGTGTCAGTGTGTCTGTATCTACCTGGTCAGTGTCGCCGGGTCTGGTCCACCTCGATCGGGCCCCACCACCGTGGGTCGCTTTCTAAGAACGTTGGCCAAGACTCGAATTTAACGCCCTTGGTCTTTGACCACACACCTAGTGTGTGGGCTGTCGACAGACGAGCAACGTGGACTGGTCACGGAGATGGGACACGATGGAGGCGCTCCGGCTCCGAAGGACCAAGAAATGTTGGGGGAAAACTCTGTAAAAAACCCAGGAGAAATAAAGACACAATGAGACAAAGTTACTTTCTTTATCAAACGTGTACACGGGTGAGCTGCTAAGAACAACTCACACCATGCACAGTGGCTTGGTAATTTTTATAGGCACAGAGCACAGAGACAGTGAGAACAGGATAACAAATAATAAACAGATAAAATAAAACAACTCCATATATGGTGCTAGTCTCGTCAGCAGAGAGCTAGGGAAGATAAAACAATCTAAAACAATATGTCCCAGAAACAAGATGTGTTTGCTGGGAAAGTCTAAAAAGATAATTCTAAACTAATCTAACCATAGGGAGAGGGCAGACAAAAGGCATCTTTGTACATTTAAAAGAAGGTAAAGAAACATAGAATCATTTTTCCTGTAACAACAGGCTAAATGAACAAGAACCTAAGAATTAGAAATACAAATGATTAAACTAGGAAGAACAAGGAAACTGAAACATGATTAAAACTAATTCAAAGAATATAAATTAAACCAGAAAACACACACACTGAGTCACAGACCCAGGACCGTGACACTATTAACAGAAAGAAACGTTCAGCAGAACCAGGCTCAGGGAAGCCCATCAGCTCATCGTGGGGCTTCCCTGAGCCTGGTTCTGCTCGAGGTTTCGAAGAAAGAGAAGATAAAAAGGGCAAGTAAAGCACAGGAAGATGGGACAAAACAAAGCCTGTTGCTTTTGTTTGAGCCTTTAGGAGTTGCCATCCTATCTTCTGTACTTAAACAACTAATCAGCATGGCCAGCAGTCTCATCTATAAGACAGTACTGAGGGCTTCTTTAACCCATAGCTTACCAAAAATACCCACAGGAGAGCAGGAGAGAGGCACATAGCTTTGTTTACCACAGGAAAGAAAATGGAAAAACAAAAACTGCTGAGCTTCATAAATGATAAATGATTTCAGGTTTTTGGAATGAAGATAAAGTAGATAAATCAGACTTCTCGCAGATTTCTCTAAATTCAGCTTTGAAACCTGTGGGAATGTCGATATATGAATTGAGAGAGAAAAATTAGCACAGATAACTCAGCGGAGTTCTGTTCGTAAACAGAACTCTGCTGTATATATATATATAATAAAATTATTTATGATATATATATATATATATATATATCATAAATAATTTTATGTATTTCAATCTGAGTGTAAAAGTCTGATTTAATCTCCATCCTTCCATCACTTAACTACTTCAGGGTGGTGGTGGTGGGGCTGGAGCCCAGGTGTCACAGGGTGAGAGGTGGGTGACCTGGAGAGGTCACCAGTCTGTTGCAGGGCATTTAATCCACCTTAAACCTCATTTTTCCCACTATTTAGATCGGCCTGTAGAATAAATAAAAAACAACAGAGTTGAAATTTGTTCATTTTAGATTGCAGACATTTTGTGTTAATGTGTTAAAACGTTAAAGTAAAAACTGCAACTGCTACGGTAACCGTGACAGAGTTAGAAGTGGGAATAATGACTGCTAGAGTGAAATGGGGAATAATCAGCACACTGCTTACATTAACTAATGCAATTACCCAACTTACAGTTTCAGATTTTGTTGTTTGAGGTTTTTTTTGTTTATGTGTCTCACATGTGGCCTTCCTCTTGTAGAAAATAACTCCAATAATTGGAAACACCAAAGCCAGCAGCAGCCCTGCTGCACCAACAGCAATCTTATTCTTCCCTGCTTCAGTTATTGGCACTAAAAACACATTTATCACTGTGTTAGATATACACACTCCTTTTAGAAGGATAACACCAATATGAGTTCTACTGATAAACTCTCCTCCAATCACTCTCTTACCCCAGTCATAAACCTTGGGCTCTGTGAGGCTGGCATGCTCCACCATGCAGCTGATTTTCTCTCCAGGTTTCGATGAAATCTCGATGTAGGAGTGAATCTGGTAGAGCCAGTTTCCGTTGGGTAGTTCATCAGTGGAAGTCACATTAGATGTTGCCTCCTTTCCGTCCTTCAGCCACGTCAGTTTGATTTGTTTGGGATAAAAGTTGTACGCGCTGCACATGAACAAGCCTGGATGTTTGCTATCTGCTGACTCAACTAACCTCAGCCTGACAATGGGCTTCACTGGAGGAAAGAACAGACAGAGCTATTTAATATAAAATGAAATATCATCAGTTAATACACTGATACTGGACTAATAACACTAAGTTTCTGTAATTATTTAGACTACAGTCAGACATGTGTAACAGTGGAACAGATGAAGAGTTTCAGGAGCTGCATTTTGCCGCGTATGTTGTCCTGATTCTAAAAAAAAACATTGCAGGTGTTTCGACGATGATACATGAATGCTTTTCACTAAGGAAATGATCTGAACACTTCTTTCAGCCCACTTGATGAACAGATTCCTGCAATCATTCCCTCATAAAGTTCTTAAAACGTTTTCAGAAAAGCTGCTCTAAAGCATCAAGTTGTTTCTAAAGAGACCCCAGAGTGAGCAGGCTGCTGAACCCTAAAACATCATTAGTTTCAGCTGTGCTCACCTGGTCTTGAAAGAATGTCCAACACGAGTGGGATGTTGGTTCTGCACTTCTCTTTGTTCTTTTTCTCATGTTCCAGGAAACCTTTGTTTTTATTGAGATTGTCTGCAATTTCTTTAGTTTTCTTTGTGTAGCCGACATATTTCCCCAAAGTGCTGTTGTACTGGCCCAGAAGCATCTTATTCAAGTAGACTTGCGCCAGATAAACAACATCATCTTTAGAAGTAAACAGGCAACGGATCACACCGTAACCAAAGTAAGCATCTGTAACACAAAGTCAACAATTAGCCAATATGGAAATGCTCATGTTTTTTTTATCTTCTCACACACAACAAAAGCACCAGTTTAAGGTTTGCTTGTATTTTTATTTCTCTAATGATATCATTGTTGTATTGTTGTAACACAAACAATACAGTTTATATATTAAAGTTACTTACCCGCTGTTGAAAATATCAAGAGCACATGTGGCAGTATCACAAAGTTGTGAGTGTGCATGGTGACGAACACGAAATCACGAATGAAAGTAGCAATCAATCTGATCTTCTCGCATAAGGAAGTGAATCTGCAGCTTGAGTAACAATAAACTTTTTAAAGAGTAGGCGTGGTGCTCTGTGTATGTATGTGGTGTGATTTATTTTCACCCTAACTGCTGGATTTGTGCAGACTGTAAAAACTTGTGTAAAATTTCACCTGAAGCTGGTTTAAACTGTTTTTGAAACCATACAGGAAGGCCGTAACACATCTGTTTGATATCCAAGCAGTGGTGCCTTCATCATGGAAAGAAAAAAGAAGGTTTTTGTAAGCGATAAAAGAAAGAACTGTGCTTGAGATGAATTAGTATTCAAAATTTGCTTCATTTCCCCGCTATGGCAATTTATTACAGTGCAAACAAGGAATTTAGTTCCAAAATCAGAACTCTAGCATATGGTGTTATGTATTTCAAGTTGGAGTAAATTCTTAGCAGTAACGCCCTCTTTCAGTTTAAAATAACCTGAAGAAAAATTACTGCTGCAGGTCTGATATTTGTATCTTAATATTGTGCAGCGAATTGTGTGTATTTGTAGTTTCATGCCTATAATAGATTGAGATATTAGTTTCTTTTAAGTCCTTTGGCAATAAAAGAATATAAAAAAAAACATTTTTTTGGAACTTATAAAACTCATCGGTTTTACATTAACCTGAATACCTGCAATATTGTCATTACTGACAGAAGTAAAAACGTCTTTTTATTTTTGCTTTATTCATAAGACTAAATATTTACCCCAGATTCCTGTTTAGGGTCTCTCCAGTGCTCCACGGTGCAGCTGTAAATGTCGCCCTCGCTCAGGCTAAACGTCAGAGTTGAGAACTGGTGGAAGGTTTGATCTTTATTGGGAACATACCGACTGAGCGACACCCTCTCAGACACTGGATGGCCGTTTTTGGTTTAGCTGAAATTGATGGAAGGTGGGTTGAAATGATTCACAAAGCCGATCAGGCTATTTTCAACCCCCAGCTCAACTTCTTCAGCAAGACAGAGGATGCTCTCAGGGGGTCTGTGGTGGGTTTAAAAACAACTAAGATCCATCATATCTTACCAGTTATGTTACATCAAAGATAAATGAAGTAAACAGCAGTAAAACTCATGTACCTTTTTCCTCCAGTGGATTTTTCTGTAATGTATAACACATTTGTTTTCTGTGTTCTCAGATCTCCAGATATTTGACTTGGGTTAATCATAAGATAGGTGGGCACTGTGTATACAACCCCGTGTCTTTTATAATCAACATTAAAAAAGCTCTTCAGCCTTGAATTTACTTAACTTATATCATTGTCAAAACAGGTCACTATTGCAACTGAGAATAAAAACTTAAATAATAAATATATAAATTTATGTCAATAGAAAATTAGACGAACAAGGTTGTTCTGTTTAACTCTCGGGTATTTGGTTGTCTAGAGAAACATCAAAAGACGCCCATTGAAAGGTGAAGTTTGAAGGAATGTCAGGAACTCATTCTTAGATTGATTATTATGACCACAGGGCGCTTCATGTGTGAGTGGCCATTGTCAGGAAATTCAACATTGTCCAATTCAAGGCCACACATTTAATCTCTGTCTGGTCAATGAAAATAACAGACTGATCACACCTTACTTCCTAGGTTCCTTCCTGTAACGGAGACATTCTGAATTTGTCAGTAATTACATAAACAGTTCTTGCATCATCAGCCAGAAATATGAGAAATTACACAAGGCTATGCGTAATACACCACATTCCTCGGTTTTTACCACAGTTTTAGTCCAAAACTTTCTAACTTCCTTGTAACACGTGTGATAAGAATGACTACACACAAGTAGCAGAAACCCAAAAAGCAGAAGTTGGTGTGTCAGGACCAAGGTGTTGCAATCACAGCTGCAGGGTTCGCAGGTCCCTGTGGATTTACTTTGGTAACGAAAGAAGTTACATCCAGTCCTTCTCACTAAAATGCACAAAATACTTTGAAACATCCTCATAAACATCTGCAAAGAAGATTTGAATCACTGTTTACCAAACTGCACTGTTTACCTCATAGTTTATGGCTTCTTCTTTTCTGCCTTTGCTGGCATGTTACGGAGTTTGTTTTAACAACAACACATTAAATGCTTTGACAAGTCTCTTTTTACTTCACTAAAACCACTTAGTGAAGGAATTTAAGTTGTTCGGGTTAAACCAGATTGGTTTTTAAAGAGTCTGATGATAAGCTAAAGCAAAAAAATTAACTGTGCCTACGTGAGTAATATCAATAAGAAGATTGGTACTCAAGGTTTCTTAGCAGAATATTACAAAGCATCACACTGCCTCTGCAGGCCCAGCTTCTTACCAAAAGGTGTCCTCGCAGCTACCTTACTGGCTCTGTCTGTCTGGTAATATTCTGGTTGTAAGGTTGTAAATATTTTTGCAACAGGACTCAGCTCTCTTACTGTGTTATTGAAGAGCATACAGTGAGATTTAATTCAACTAGATAAACGATAACTAGAAAAACTAACATCCGTTTAAATATAAGATTAGTTTTTAGTACTTGGATGATTCCTTTGCAGTCAGTAAAGGCCTGAAGTCTAGAATCAATAGACACCAAATGGATTTTCTTTCATTTGAGATGCTCATCCAGGCCTTTACTGTAGCTGTTCTCAGTATTGCTTGCTTGGGGGTCTCTCTGCCTTAAGTCTTGTCTTCAAAAACTAAAATTCTACTACAATTATACAGAATTTCCTGGAGGAACCCACCCGAGGGATTAATAGCTTTATCTAATCTAATCTAAAAAGCATGCTCTGTTGGGTTGAGATCAGATGACTGAATTGATGAAGCTGTTTTCCTGCAGTCTGAGAGCAATGGGCCTTTTGTTAAAATAATATGGTACTGTGAGGTCTGTAAATTTACACAATGTGTAACAAGCGGGAACCACTAGATGTCAGCAGATAGCTGTCAGTTCTGCTTTCTTATCCTAACTATAGTGGCCAATGTAGGACAAACATGTTTTAGTCAGGCAAGAGATCAAAAACACAAAATTTAGAATGCCCCCCACAACAGCTGCAGCTGACCAACGTATTTCCACTACTGTTTAAAAAAAACAAAAAACAAATGCAATCAAGTAATGGTCAGTTAGATAGTTTTCAGTACTTTATGTTTTAATCCCAGAGTCACTTCAAAAACTCTGGCCACCTACCATCTGTAGTGAGTGTATTCAGATATGAAAGTGACTCTGGACCAGATTCACCCCAGAGCTTTTTTGCTATCTCTGAAAGGCTGTCAGTTCACTGTTTATCTCAGTTGTCAATGCCAGGTGAGAAGCATCCACCTGGCATTTACAGTTCAGTACAGAAACAACTTTAGTGAAGGTGACAAATGATCTTATGGCGCTCTGACAGTGGACTCATCTCTGTGCTCGTTCTGCTAGACCATAATATTCTATTACAGTGATTAGAGCATGCTGTAGGTATTACAGATAGTGCTGTGATAGTGTTGTATCATATCTAATGCACTCCAGTTTATTCATGTAAATGGAGAGTCTTCTTCACACACTGAGAGTAATTATGGAGTTCCACAGGTTTCCGTGCTGGGACCAATTGTCTTTACATTATACATGCTTCCCTTTAGGTAGCTCTATCAGAAGGCATAGCATACATTTTCACTGCTATGTGGATGACACCCAGCTTTATCTATCCATGAAGCCAGGAAACACACACCAATTAGTTAAACTGCAGGAATATCTTAAAGACAAAAAGATCTGGATGACCTCTAATTTTCTGTTTCTAATTTCAGATAAAACCAAGGTTATTATACTCTGCCCTGAAAATCTTAGAAATATGGTATCTAACCAGATTCTTACACTTGATGGCATTACCTTGGCCTCCAGTTACACTGTGAGGAACCTTGGAGTCATTTTAGACCAGGAAATGTCCTTCAGTGCACGTATTAAAAAATATGTAGGACTGCTTTGTTCCATTTGCACAACATCTCTAAAATTAGAAATATCCTGTCTCAGAGTGACGCTGAAAAACTAGTTCATGCATTTATTACTTCTAGGCTGGACTACTGTAATCGTTATCCGGTTGTTCAGTGATGACGCGACGAATCCTACTTCCGGGTCTAAAGTAGTCTGCGTTTAATATGGCTTTTGTGTTGTTAACATGTTTAATGTTTTGTATTTTCTTCTATTTGATCTCAAAAAGCTCCTAAAACAGTCAGTGATCCCTGTTGACCTCCCTCGGCTTTTATTACCGCTAATCATTTATTTAAGCTCAGTTTTTAAAACCTTAGGATGTAACTACAGCCCAGCCCATGAATGACTAACCTCGTATTGAGGATGGATTATCTCAGTTGTTCTCCTGGCTGAAGTTTGGTCCTTTTACAGCATCCTGCCATGCGATTACATTTGTTCCTGACCACCGAGAACACTCACGTTAACTTTTATCGAGTGGGAAAAAAGTTAGCTTGTTTATATTATGCTAACATAGCTGTGTTGCTAGCGGTCACGTAGCACATCATTATATACCAGCTAGCCCAACTTCAGTAACCCTACAAACGTCACTGCTGTTTAGTTTTCTGTCTTCATTTATGCTGGAAGTGATAACAGAGCTGTACGTTTTAATTTGTTTCCAAAACCCCGCAGTCAGGACATGCTATATTGTATTTAGATAGAAGCTAGCGAGCTAACTCCCTGCTAACTTCTAACTCCGTTAAATGTCATAAATTCCGTTTTCATGGATGCCTGGATGTTAAACTCAATTGTTACACCTGGTAGAGCAGAACACTGATCATTTTATTAAAGATGAAAGACTTTAGACAGTTTTTCAATTCTCAGTAATGCCATAGTGATCGTTTGATATATGGACCTGCAGCGGAGTTTAGACCCAGACACGGCTAGTGACGTCAGACTGAACAACCGGATTATCAGGATACCCTAAAAACTCCCTGAAAAACCTTCGGTTAATCCAAAATGCTGCAGTACGAGAAAGAGAGAGCATATTTCTCCTGTATTGGCTTCCCTTCATTGGCTCCCTGTTAAATCCAGAATTTAATTCAAAATACTGCTCCTCACATACAAGGTCTTAAATAATCAGGCCCCATCTTATCTTAATGAACCCACATTTCACTCTCGGACTGCGGGCTTGCTTGTGGTTCCTAGAGTATTTAAAAGTAGAGTGTGAGGCAGAGCTTTTAGCTTTCAGGCCTCTGATATTTGGAATCAGTTTCCAATATCTCCAATATTTCCAATAGTTTGTATTCGGGAGACAGATACTATCTATGCTTTTAAGATTAGGTTTAAAACTTTCCTTGTTGCCAAGCATATAGTTAGGCCTGGATCCGGTGTAGACTGCTAGGGGGATTCCCATGATGCATTGAATTGATTGATTGACTGATTAATTAATGTCTTTTGTCCTGTCTTCCTCCCCTCACCCTGGTCGCAGCAGATGGCTGCCCCTTCCTGAGCCTGGTTCTGTTGGAGGTTTCTTCCTGACAAAAGGGAGTTCTTTCTTCCCACTATCCCCAAAAGTGCTTGCTCATAAGGGGTCATATGATTGTTGGGTTGTTCTCTGTATGTGTTATTGTATGGTTTAGCTTTTCATATAAAGTGCCTTGAGGTCACTGCTGTGTCTACTGTAAAAACTTCAGCCTCTGCTGTTGAGACGGACTACACCATGATGCTACTGCCACCATGCTTCACAAACACGAACATCTCTGATTGCTTTTGTGCAGCAACATATGTTCTGCACTGTTTGTCTTTACTGCGACGGGCCCGACTTACTAAACTAAAAAATGACCAGCAGATGGCAACAAAAATTAATATCATATGCATAGATTTAAGTTTTTAATGATTTTACTATTACCTACTGTGATTACCTTTAAAATTCTTAATTCATAACCTTTTTTAGTTAACGTTAACGTGATGACTTCACCACACAACTCAGTTTATCATATATTTTATATATTTAAAACTTATGAAGAAGGCATCATCAATACAATTATGTAGGGTAATATATTTTATTTTATAAATATACCACTTAATACAAAATGTAAAAATAGTGGTGAAAAAAACTTAGTATACCAGTTCTATTTTTCTTTTCCTTTTGAGTTTTTGTTTCATTTTTCCTTTGTAGTCCAGACCAAATTCAGCCCCCTGCTGGGATCAGGTTAATTTTGATATTTCACATCAAATAATCCTTATCCTGCCACATTGCTTTTGAACAACTGGGCCCTACGAACCCAACGGTATCCAGTTCACACTTGACAAAGAAAAGCATGAAATCTTTAAGTTAAAACAGCTGGAACAAGAAAATGAAGAACATATTGCACGATGCAGTTTCACATTAAGTCTATAAATAAATCAGCTTGTTAGAATAACTGAATGACTAGATTAATAAAATATATCTCTTTTATCCAAGCCCCAGATATATATTTTTAACATTTTCAGTAATATTAATAAAACATTTCACAATCAAGTAGACCTTCAAAACAGCAGCATCTCTGTCAACATGAACATTTACAGCCCACACTCTGAGAAATCTAAATAAATTAATTAAATCATTAGTTACATTGTTAATTTAGTTGTGATGTTTTATAAACAAAAGTCTTAAGTCATATGTTTTTTTTCCTTTTTTTGCTGAATATTTCTGAATTCTCCAGTCTAAATGCACAAATTATAAGTGTCTTCCCAGTTGGCAAACTCAAAATTGACTTTTTTCCATTTGCTGCCATCGTTTCTTAGATGATTCCACCTTCGGACAGTACCTCCAAACAGGTAGATTAACTTGTTGGCACCAATATCCGGCCTATACAATAATAACAAGAAGACAGAGTTAAAATGTATTGGTTTTAAATAACAATAATTTTGTGTTAATGTGTTAAAATTGCAGCTGCTACAAAGTGCGGTAGAGTTAGATGTGGAAATAATGACTGTTAGAGTGAACAGCTTGTTACCTACAGAGCAAGTAAAAGTTATTCCTTAAATGTACTTATATAATTGCTCAGGTTACAGATAGAGACATTAAGGAGGTCACGTTTGTCATGTTTCTCACTTGTAGTGTTCCGCTTGTAGAAAACAGCTCCACCGAGTACAAACACCAAACCCAGCAGCAGCCCTGCTACACCTATAGCAATCTTATTCTTCTCTGCCTCGGATGTTGGATCTGAAAACACATGTATCACTATATTACATTTCTAAACTGTGAATTTAATAAGTCTTATTTAATAACATCATAAACCAGGATGAGGTCCAAGAATAAGCTTCCTTTCACTGTCTTACCCCAGTCATAAAATTTGGGCTCCATGAGGCTGGCATGCTCCACCATGCAACTAATGTTCTCTCCAGGTTTGGGTATAATCTCCAGGTAGGAGTGAATCTGGTAGAGCCAGTTTCCGTTGGGTAGTTCATCAGTGGAAGTCACATTAGATGTTGCCTCCTTTCCGTCCCTCAGCCATGTCAGTTTGATTTGTTTGGGATAAAAGTTGTACGCGCTGCACATCAACATGCCTGGATGTTCACTTTCTGGTGACTCAGCTAACCTCAGCTTGACTGTGGGCTCAACTTGTGGAAAGAACAGACAGTCAGAACGATTTGGTATAAAATTAAATACCATCAATTAACACTGATTAGGCATTGCAGCAATAACACAGTTTCTGTAATGAGCCTTATATCCTTCTCTGGAGCTTCAGTTTTCCTGTAATCCTCTATTCCGATAGAAGATGGCGTGTTACCAGTCGGGCAAAAAGCAAAGCAAACCAATCAGATTTAAATGAAAAAAATTCACAAAGAAAGCACAACAAAGCACCCTCAAGTGCACTAAAGAGTAAACAGTTAAATATGTAGTATTAAAAATTAGGTCTCTGTCTTCTAAGCCCCTGTGAGTAAATTATTTGATAATTGACAAACATATTGATTTGCTCCTATTACAAAGACTTGGTTCCAGCAGATAGTTGAAATTAATCAAACCCCTGAGCAATACTAACTGTGAGAATCCTCAAAGCACAGACCAAAGAGGAGGAGTGGCAGCAATCTTCCACTAAAGCTTTGAATAGATCCAGATTTACAACTTCTTAGATTTCATTTGAAAGCAGAACTCTTAGCATTGTAAACTCTAATCGGAAAACTCAGTTTTATTTGCTGTTAACTATCATTCATATGGCCCTTACTCACAGTTCCTAGGTGAATTCTTAGACTTTCTAATTTAGTCCTCAGCTCTAATAAAATAATTATAGTAGGTCATTTTAATATCCATGTATATGCTGATAATGACCGTCTCAAAATTGCATTTAACCTGTTAGTAGACTCAATTCTCTCAAAATGTAAAAGACCCCACCCACCACATTAATCTGGATCGTGTGGGAAAGGTGGCATTAAACATTTAACAGTATTCCCAGTAAAACCCTCTGTTTGATTAAGCTTATAATTTGGGCTGGATCTTTTCACTCGGAACATTCCCTTATTTAATAAACTACGCTGCATCATTGCTTTCAGATCTTCAGGTTTATCTCTGGCTCTCTTCCACATTGTGTCTTTTGTCCTGGCTCTCTTCCCTCACCCCTGACTGTTCAGTGGTTGTCTGTTTTTTGGTATGTTTTTTCGAATTTTCGCTGATATTCCTCGCCATTCTGTCTCCTTGTTTCCTGGTCATGAATTCTGTTAGCTCTGTTGTTTCGACTAACTGTTTTATTTCGGGAACTGCTTTTTCTTTCGTGTCCTCTGAGCTGTTTACTTTCAGTCTAGGGTTTTCTCATTTCTCTAATTTGTCCATCCGTCTTCCTGCTCGTGACCAGGGTTAACAGAGGGACATCTTAATTCCTAAAATGCATCAAGAGGGCTGAAGAGCAGTAACTAAGCACGCAGGGTTGTTTCCTTTATGGAAGTGTTTTCACTTTCAACATTTAAAAGAGATGGCGCACAAATCAGGAGAGATTTTCATTCATCAGTAATTCATCAGTTTGGAGTGTATAAGGAAGTTGAACACAGGGAGGTAATGATAACTCCACACAAATCCACAGGTTGGGTTAAAACTAGGAACCTTCTTTCTGTGAGGCGACAGTGCAAAACACCGCAGCACTGTTAGTAATTTTCAAAAACTTACCAGTCACAGGATTCAGTCACTGATTCAGTCACCAGCAATCTTTTTCTCACGTACTTAAAAAACATTTTAGGGAAAGTCCCTGTAGAGCACCAAGCTGTTACCTAGTGCTTTATTGATATCACAGAAATAAGAAGTGTAACTATCAATGGCTGCTGGAATCTAAAATATCATTAGAGTTTCAGAGTTTTTCTATGCTCACCTGGTCTTGAAAGCACATCAAACACTAGCGGGACGTTGGTTCTGCACTTCTGTTCGTTCTTTTTTTCTTGTTCTAAGAAACGTTGGTTTTTGTTGAGTTCATCTGCAATTTCTTTCATTTTCTCTGTGTAGCCGACATATTTCCCCAAAGTGCTGTTGTACTGACCCTGAAGCACCTTATTAAAGTAGAGCTGTGCCAGATAAACAACATCATCTTTGGAAGTAAACAGGCAACGGACCACACCGTAACCAAAGTAAGCATCTGTAACACAAAGTCAACAATTAGCTGATGCTGAAATGCTCATGTGTGTTGTCTTCTCACACACAACGCAAGCGCCAGTTCGACAATCTTAAACGTTAGCTTGTGTTTACTAAATAACACAAATGAATCAAACGTCTTTTTTATTTTTACTGTAAGACCGATAAACAGCTATTATCTTGAAGTTACCTACCTGCTCTTGAAAATAAGAGGAACACACTTGTTAGCAGTAAAGTGCAGCGAATATGCATGGTGAAAAAATAGGAATCACGAATGAAAATAGGAAGAAGTCTGATCTTGTTGCAGAAGGAAGTGAATCGCCAGATTGAGCAACAGTATTGTTATGCAGGCTTTTAGTAGGCGTGGTGCTCTGTGGGACATGATTTACTTCTATTGTCAGATTTGTGCAGACAGTAAAGCTTTTTTTAAACACAGACAAGCCGTAATTTTTATGTAATATCCACAGTTAACCCTGATTTGTTTGAATTACTAAACACAACCCAAAACAAGTATTTCTCCAGTCTGAAGTTACTAAAAAGATTTATATTTGATTTTATTAAACTTATTGGTTTTGCATTTATCTGAACACTAGCAGGCTAGCAGCTTATATCTATATCTATAGCATATCAGGAAATATGTTTTTATTTATTTGTAATAATACTGATTTTAATGGCCGATGTGTTTATTTAATGGGACATCAGAGCTTTACGGGTTTTGGAACCAAAGATAAAGAGCTGAAAGACAACAGTCATTTTTTTCAACAAAGATTTCTTTATTTTGCTGGTATAGAAAAGAAGATTAAATAACAATCAAAGTTACATAAACAATAAAGGTGGTGTTTGGTTACAGACAAAAATTAGCTTCATTGCCCAGCTATGGCAAACTATATTTATTGTGCATATAATGCAAACATATTAATCCAGTCTTCACTACTTGAGAAAACCTTGTTGCATTTTACTGCTGCCTCCTAGAGACTCTGTTTTAGCACATTTTATTTAAAATTCATAATAACAAGCTACTTCTCACTGCTTTTGTGTCTGAAGCACAGCCAGCAACTCCATATCTCTTACTTGGCAAACTTTTCTGCCCTTCCTGACACAACCCCCAAGGGATTTGTGTCTCATGCCAGGATCAAACCAGAGATCTTCTGCTTGTTAGAAGAATGTGCAAACCACTACACTGCAGAGCTACTACTGCAGAAAATGACTACATGTTAACTAAAAGTGCTGCAACACCCCAAGCAAACAGCAGCAATTTAAATAAGGAAATAAAAAGTCAAATGGCCTTTTGAATTTCCTGTGTGAATCTGAAACACTTCTCACAATAAAGACTGGATGTGATTAGTGGATACTGTTTCATTACAGTTAATTTTAAACCTTTGGACTGACCTAATTGTTGAATTGTTTATTGAATGAACCATGACTTTGTGCCCCAGTTTTGTTGTTTATTTGTGTGATTTTCATGTGTGGAATCTCTAAGATAGATATTGTTTTTTGTTTTCAAGTCCTTTTACAATTAAAAATGTTCCCGTTGCCACTCCCAGCAGGCCCAGAGTCAGGCCCACTGCACAGAAAACATCCAGTCCATGACTTTCATGGCTTTTCATTATTTCTGTTTCTGCAGAAGAAGAAAAAAAAGAACATAATTACTGACTACAGTAAACAAATCTTTTCATTTTATTTTTATTCATTAGGGCAAATATTTACCCCAGATTCTTGTTTGGGGTGTCTCCAGTGCCGAGTGCTCCACGGTGCAGCTGTAAATGTCGCCCTCGCTTGGAGTGAACACCAGAGTTGAGAACTGGTGGAAGGTTTGATCTTTATTGGGAAAATACCGACTGAGCAACACCCCCTCAGACACTGGATGACCATTTTTGGTCCAAGTAACATTGATGTCAGGTGGATAGAAGTAATTCACAAAGCAGATCAGGCTGTTTTCAACTCCCAGCTCGACTTCATCTGCAGGGTAAAGAATGCTTGCGGGGGGGTCTGTGGTAGGATCAAACACAATTAACATCATCAGATCTTATCAGCAATGTTACAACATGAAGTTAACACAAGAATAAAAATCCTTTACCTTTATCTTCAGGTGGATTTTTTTCCTCTACTGTCCAGTATGACAGAAGTGCTGGACATGCTCTCTTGGCTTTTTGTGCATTGTTATATACATTCAAATTCTGAAATGTTTCACTTGGGTTAAATATAAAATACCGGGGCACCGTGTATACAACTTCATGTCTTTCGAAATCTGTATACATAAGCTCCTCAGCATCAAATTCAAACTGTGCCTCAGTTCTCCCATCAACAAAGCAGGCCACGACATAGGTAATTTCATGTGAAACTGAGAAAAAAGACAAAAAAATGCAAACAAGAGAATAACAATAAATGTATTAGTATGAACAGAATAGAACAGAATAGCCCTTTATTTTCACTGTACATAAAATATAAAGAGTAAGACAGGAGTATTAAATAACAAACTAAAGGAAAATAAAGGAAACATGTAACACATTTCATAACATCAAATCATGTGTTTCCAGAGTGTCCGGCTTGTAATGCAGGTTAACGCATGAATGAACCCAGGTGGAAGCACAATCCTAACCTCATGCAGTGCAGTTAATGATCTAATATAATACTACACAGAAAAATAGGACTGCATCACGAAGAGCAGTGATGAAATACATGCCAGTGAAGCTGGGGTGTTATTGTTAACCTCACAGTAGTATTAGTGAACAAGAAAATTCAAGTTACCAGATGACTTGAGAAGGAGACAAATTGAGAAAATTCAAACATACATTGAATAGTATGAGTTTATAGTAAAGGAGTAAATTAGAAATTCATCCTTACTTTGAGAGAAGACGCAGAAGCTGTTGAGCAGCAGGATAACGAGAGCAGAGCGCCTCATGTGTGAGCTGCAGGTGGCCATCATTGGAAATTCCCCCACTGGTCCAAACTGAACAAAATGCAAACTACGATCTCTTTCAGGGTCAGTTAACAATAAAGCCCAGCTACACCTTCTTAACACATGACCACTGATGGTAATGCAGCAGTCTAACCGGTTGAACAGGCGAGATACCTCAGAGAGATCGTTTGCCAGTAGCTACATAACTTTCGTGCATTCACCGTCATACAGAAAAGTTGCCTCCGAAATTCACATGATGTTATGAAAGTTTTTACACCATCTTTTCGGCTTTACCGCAGTTCTGCTCCACATTTCAATACTTTCCGGCTTCCTTATCCTGCTGTTGAAGCTCATTCTGAGGTTTTTGTTCTAAGATGGGTCACATGTTTAGTTTCCTCAAAAAAGAGGAACCGTCAAAAAAAAGAAAACAAAACTGCACTATAAGCTGAAGACCTTGCTTATAAACACACACACACATGCGCGCACACACATATGGGTATAAAATCCTTTCCCTCTTGTAGTTTAGAGAGAAAAATCTGTGTCTCCTATACTCCTAAATTGTGGTTCTCATTTAATAATAATGAAACGATGATGGTTTTATCCACGTTAAGCCACAGAAATCTGTACGTTTGAATTTTTTAAGTATACAGAAGTAGTAAAAACCCTGAAAGCAGAAGTGGTGTATAATGAATGAAGTGAGTGTCCACAGTTGCAGGGTTCACAGGTCCCTGTGGATTTCTCATGTTCTCACTAAAATGCCCTGTGTACTTTCAGACACACTGGAGGCATTTCCATTTTTCTTAAATATTTCCAAAGGAGATCTGTAGTGAACTTTCCTTTCACTGCAGTGTTACGTCATGGTTTCTGGCTGCTTCTTCTCTGCCTTTGTCGGTTTTTTGTTGACTTTGATGGAACAGCTGATCCAGTGATTACTGACAAACCTGACTGCAATTAGCCTAAAGTCTGTTCCTTTTTTAAAAAAGTTTACTTCCTTGAAAACATTTCCAAGCAACAGCAGAGTTACGTTTTTAAGTTTAACCAGCTTACAGTGTTTTATAGTGAATAGTAATAAGTTAAAGCAAAAGAAATTCTTATTGGAGCTCTTCATTGAATTTTTTTCTTTATTTTTGGACTTGCTGTTTCAGAACAAAGACATCAAACAAATCATTCCCGAACTATATTTTCGGTGTGGCAGGGTGTGTCATCCTGGACAGAATTCATTGCCAACAGCGAATGTTATTGACTGACAGTAAATGCTCTGCATCAATGTTTAATCTACATTAAGGATCAAAGTAACATCCACATGACTGGTTTTCTGGCTGAATATTACATTGTATCACTGCCCCTGTTGGCTAGTCTTCCTACTATAACGTATCAAGTTTTTACAATAAGGAAATTTGTATTTATGTATGAATTATTTGTATATTTTCTAACTGGGGACAGCTTGTTTTATTTGCAAAAAGCACATTATTTTTCACTCAGCAGCCTTTTTATAAGGTATAACTTACTAGTATCACATCGCCTTCAGAGCTGCTTTAATGTTTGATGGCACAGATGCCTCAGAGAATTTCCTGATCCACCACATACCAAAGGTTCTCTTTTGGATTGACATCTATTCACTTGGAGGCCATTTGAGGACAGTGAACTAAATTTTGTGTTCAAGAAAACAGTTTGAGATGATCTCAGCTTTGTGACATGGTGTGTTATCCTGGTGGAAGCAGCCAGCAGAAGGTACACCATGGTTATACTGTTGGAAAAATATCACAAGCATTGTTACACCACCAGCAGGCTGAACTGTTGATACAAGGTAGGGTGGATCCAGGCTTTCATGTTTTTTACACCACGTTCTGACTCTACCATCTGAATTTTGCAGCAGAAATCAACTCATCAGACCAGGCTGCAGTTTTCAAATCTTCTATTGTCCACTTTTGAGCCTGTAAGAACTGTTCCTGTTCTTAACTGACAGGTGTGGTACTCGGTGTGGGCTTCTGCTGCTGCAGTGCTTTTTGTTTTGCAAACCTCGGTTGTATCGAGTGGTTATTTTAGTTACTGAGGCCTTCCTATGAGCCCAAAGCCATTCTGTTCTCAACCTCTAACATCTACAAAACATTTAAACCCAAAGAACTGGCGCTGATTGGATATTTTCTCTTTTTCAGACCATCCTCTGTAAAACCCCAGAGACAGTTGGAAAAATCTCAGTACATCAATAGTTTTTGAAGTACTCAAGTTGGTTAAATCACCTGTCTCCCTTTTGATTTAACCATGTTTACATGCCTAAGTGCATTAAGATGCTGCCATGTGATTAGTGATTATTATGCCCTTACTGCCCATTTCCTGTTTTCACCCCGCAGTGCTTTACAGCTGCCATTTTCGACATGTGCTGAAGGTTTACCTGCATTAACTGATTTTTGGCCACTTGAGGGCGGTAGAGTAAGGTAAAAAAAACAAAACATCATATTACATTCACTTTTTAAATTCTTCTTTCCAAAGTGAAGCAGACAGGAAACAGTACACAGCTGTTTGCTGGTGGAAGCTCAGCTGATGTGATTCAGAGTTTGGATCAAGTTTACAGTGTGAGGAGAAAATGTGGATGATGTGAGTCTCTGTGCGTCTGTGAAAAGCTCAGACGGCAGTTTAAGGACAAGCAAGTCGACCACAACGTTTTACATAATCAGAACCAAAATCTCAGTGAAATCCAAAAGGCTGCTCCGACTCAAAGTGTGTCATCGGGGTATAAAACCTGCAGAAAAAAGAAAAAGAGATTTATTATAGTCTGGTAGATGTTTCCACATCTGTTTCAAAGTGATGGAAAAATAACTGTTAAATATAAACATCTACCTCGGTTGTTGACACCATGACCCGCCCTGCAGAAAGGTTCAACGTTTTTATCATTAAATCTTATCACAAGTATTGTTTTATGTTTATTAGAAAGAATCTCTCACCACTGGATTTCTTCTTGTAGTAAATGAGCCCAGCAACTGAAAACACCAAACCCAGCAGCAGCCCTGCTGCACCAACAGTAATCTTATCTCTCCCTGAGTCAGGCGATGGTTCTGAAAACACATTTATCAGCAGCAGCAGATTACATCTACATATTTTAGACTGATATATATCAAATATATGAATCATGAGTCAATCAGATGACAATACTTTTACTTTATTAATAACTCTAAAGTGCATTAGACTACAATGTGTTGTACATTCATGCAGTATTTTATTAATCTTCCTCATGTGGATGGCCAGTTTAGAAGTACCAGCTGACCTAGAGTAACATGCTTGTCTTTGGACTTGAAGAGGAAGCTAGAGGAAGCCCACACACGCACAGGGAGAAACTGCATACAGAAAGGCCTGGCCAACCAGGAGTTTCAAACCAGGAACCTGCTTGCTGTGAGGTGACAGTGTTAACCACATCACTGCTATGTCACTGCTATGTCGCTAAATCCTCTCGGCCGTTTTTAATGTGTGGCAAAATCAGCCTTCTACTCTGTGAATTCCTCGTTGATGTTTTCTCATAAAATGTCAAATTGAATACATGCTGAAAAATGTTGATTGTATAGATCCAAGAATAACGCAAAGTCACATTTGAATGATTATCAATTTGACTTGACTGAAAATACCGGTAGAAAAATGTATTTAAATCATTTGGAGTAAATGTAAGTGGAATTTACTTATTATTAAGTAAATTTGCTTTAAGATAACATGTCCAAAATAGCATGAAACACCTTTTATAACATCTCTTGTCTTAAGCTGACAAGTTTCTTGTTTTACGCAAACAAAAAGCAGAAAATTTGCATTTGGTTCAGTTGTATTTAGTATCAGCTAACTATATTTTATGTTTAAGCTCTCACTGAGTTGATTTAGATGTGCAAACCTGTAAAATGAAGTAACTAATGAAATACTGTGTAATTTTCAAATCTAAAGCTCAGATACAGGTGGCATTAAATACTCTCTTACCCCAGTCATATATCAGGGGCTTCATGAGGCTTGCATGCTCCACCATGCATGAGATTTTTTCCTCAGGTGTGGGTGTATACTCCAAGAAGGAATGGATCTGGTAGAGCCAGTTTCCATTTGGCAGCTCCTCAGTGGAAGTCACATCAGTTGTTGTCTGCTTTCCGTCTCTGAGCCACGTTAGTTTGATTTGTTTTGGGTAAAAGTTGTACGCGCTGCAGACGAGCATGCTTGGATGTCTGCTGTCTGCTGCATCCACAGACCTCAGCCAAACGTAGGGCTCGACTAGAGGAAACATACAAGTCATTAAAACAAAACTTGACTTTGTTTGTAGACAGAAAGAAAGAGAGACAGTTTTGAGATAATTGCTGTGATGTTTTGTGAAAATTACCTGAATTCTGGAGCTCATCATAAATCAGTGGGACATTTCTTTTGCAAAGGTTTGATTTCCATACCTCATGTTTCATAAAGCCCTGGTCACCGTTGAGCTTATCTGCAACTTTTATTCCGTTCTTTGTGTAACCGACTACTTTCCCCACACTGCTGTTGTATTGGCCTTCTAGCACCTTATTAAAGTAAAACTGCTCCACGTACATGGCATCGTGGCCGTCAGGGGAAGTAAACTGGCAATGAGCCACATAATATCCAAAGAGAGCGCCTGAAAAATGTTTTCCAACAAACAGTAGTTAATATGGCTAGTTAAATGTATATCCTATCATCACACATCACATGCTACAGCTAAACAGATAGCTGCTAAGTAGCTATTTGAGTCTGTTGTATCACTTTGATCAGCAGTATAAATAAAAAGTCTAACTTACCTTCTGTGGAAAAGACGAGCAAAAGCACAAAGAAAGGAAGAAAACTGTGAGTATGAGACATGCTGTCTGGTAAATAAGAGTAGAGTGACTGAATCATCACACCTAGACAGCAGTGGTTAAAGTTGGCACTGAGTTGTAAAAATCAGGAAGTTGAGTTCCTGAAATGTATTGTTTTGATTTCAGTGCTCATAATGTCAGTGGGTCTCATATTCCCTCCTCAGTTATTTTGCATAAAGATTACCGATGGGGAAAAAGAAGTAAAAAATACATTTGGTTAAAAATCCGGAAGTAATGGTGCCACTTCAGTCAAATGGAGAACTCAGGATTTATATCTTTTCTAAGTGTAATTTATAAAACAAAACAATACACATTGCTAGTAAAGCAAATTTTGTATTGGTAGATTACAGTACTTATGTAAAACACAAAGAGAAACACACAGAAAGCTTTGAATCACTTTATCATCGTTTTTGTATAAAATTTAGTGTTGGCTAAACAACCATGATGTGAATTTCCTGATCCACTACATCCTACAGGTGCTCTGTTGGATTGACATCTATTTACTTGGAGGCCATTTGAGGACAGCGAACTAAATTTAGTGTTCAAGAAACCAGTTTGAGATGATCTCAGCTTTGTGACAATGTTGTATTATCCTGGTGGAAGCAGCCAGCAGAAGATGGTACACCATGGTCATAATGTTAAGAAAACATCACAAGCATTGTTACACCACCAGCAGGCTGAACTGTTGATACAAGGTAGGGTGGATCCAGGCTTTCATGTTTTTTACACCACGGTCTGACTCTACCATCTGAATTTTGCAGCAGAAATCAACTCATCAGACCAGGCTGCAGTTTTCAAATCTTCTATTGTCCACTTTTGAGTCTGTAACAACTGTTCTCGTTCTTAGCTGACAGGTGTGGTACTCAGTGTGGGCTTCTGCTGCTGCAGTGCTTTTTCTTTTTTCTTTACTTTTTTTTTGCAAACCTCGGTTGTAACGAGTGGTTATTTTAATTACTGTGGCCTTCCTATGAACCCAAAACTGTTCTGCTAACCGCTGAAATCAGTAAGACATTTAAACCCAAAGAACTACCACTGATGGGATATTTTCTCTTTTTCATACAATTCTCTGTGGAAGAATCAGTAGTTCTGGAAACACTCCAGTCTGGCACCAACAACCATGTCATGTTCAAGTTGGTTAAATCACCTGCCTCCCTTTGGATTTGACCATGTTTACATGCCTAAGTACATTAAGATGCTGCCATGTGATTAGCTAATTAAATATTTCTGTTACCAAGCAGTTAAATGGATGTACCTAAAGAAATGGCCTGTGGATGTATGTCCTCAACCACACATGGATGGAATGTTTAAGCAAACACAAGTGTTATATTTATTATCAGTAGTTGATTGTAGTTGATATCTGTAGTGAAATTGATTTACCATCCACACCAGGGTAGCTGGGATAGAAAGACAGGATGACACATGTTTGTTACACAGACTAGATAAACATGAATTTGAATAATTACTATTTTCTCTGCAATGTCCAAATATTATGCCCTTACTGCCCATTTCCTGTTTTCACCCCGCAGTGCTTTACAGCTGCCATTTTCGACATGTGCTGAAGGTTTACCTGCATTAACTGATTTTTTGGCCACTTGAGGGCGGTAGAGTAAGCTAAAAAAAAACCCCAAAACAAAACATCATATTACATTCACTTTTTAAATTCTTCTTTCCAAAGTGAAGCAGACAGGAAACAGTACACAGCTGTTTGCTGGTGGAAGCTCAGCTGATGTGATTCAGAGTTTGGATCAAGTTTACAGTGTGAGGAGAAAATGTGGATGATGTGAGTCTCTGTGCCTCTGTGAAAAGCTCAGACGGCAGTTTAAGGACAAGCAAGTCGACCACAACGTTTTACATAATCAGAACCAAAATCTCAGTGAAATCCAAAAGGCTGCTCCGACTCAAAGTGTGTCATCGGGGTATAAAACCTGCAGAAAAAAGAAAAAGAGATTTATTATAGTCTGGTAGATGTTTCCACATCTGTTTCAAAGTGATGGAAAAATAACTGTTAAATATAAACATCTACCTCGGTTGTTGACACCATGACCCGCCCTGCAGAAAGGTTCAACGTTTTTATCATTAAATCTTATCAGTAGATGCTGTCATGACAAAAACATTCTTTTATGTTTATTAGAAAGAATCTCTCACCACTGGATTTCTTCTTGTAGTAAATGAGCCCAGCAAATGAAAACACCAAACCCAGCAGCAGCCCTGCTGCACCAACAGCAATCTTATCTCTCCCTGAGTCAGGCGATGGTTCTGAAAACACATTTATCAGCAGCAGCAGATTACATCTACATATCTTTCACTTTTCTGATCACTTTTCTCTTGGTGGTTTTTAATGTGTGGCAGCATGGGCCTTTTACTCTGTGAATTCTGTGTTGGAGTTCTCTCATAAAATTTCAAAGGAATGCATGCTGGGAAATGTGGATATATCCACAAAGAAAGCAAAGTCGCATTTGAATGATAATCAGTTACAAAATACAGAAATACAGGCAGAAAAATGTACTTTAATGATTTGGATTAAATGTAACTACTTATTATTAAGTTAACTGGCTTTAGCTAAACATGTCCAAAATAGTATGAAATGTTGTGTAATTGTCTAATCTAAAGCTCAGATACAGGTGGCATTAAATACTCTCTTACCCCAGTCATATATCAGGGGCTTCATGAGGCTTGCATGCTCCACCATGCATGAGATTTTTTCCTCAGGTGTGGGTGTATACTCCAAGTAGGAATGGATCTGGTAGAGCCAGTTTCCATTTGGCAGCTCCTCAGTGGAAGTCACATCAGTTGTTGTCTGCTTTCCGTCTCTGAGCCACGTTAGTTTGATTTGTTTTGGGTAAAAGTTGTACGCGCTGCAGACGAGCATGCTTGGATGTCTGCTGTCTGCTGCATCCACAGACCTCAGCCAAATGTAGGGCTCGACTAGAGGAAACATACAAGTCATTAAAACAAAACTTGACTTTCTTTGTAGAAAGTAAGAAAGAGAGACAGTTTTGAGATAATTGCTGTGATGTTTTGTGAAAATTACCTGAATTCTGGAGCTCAATCAGTGGGACATTTCTTTTGCAAAGGTTTGATTTCCATACCTCATGTTTCATAAAGCCCTGGTCACCGTTGAGCTTATCTGCAAATTCTATTCCGTTCTTTGTGTAACCGACTACTTTCCCCACACTGCTGTTGTATTGGCATTCTAGCACCTTATTAAAGTAAAACTGCTCCACGTACATGGCATCGTGGCCGTCAGGGGAAGTAAACTGGCAATGAGCCACATAATATCCAAAGAGAGCGCCTGAAAAATGTTTTCCAACAAACAGTAGTTAATATGGCTAGTTAAATGTATATCCTATCATCACACATCACATGCTACAGCTAAACAGATAGCTGCTAAGTAGCTATTTGAGTCTGTTGTATCACTTTGATCAGCAGTATAAATAAAAAGTCTAACTTACCTTCTGTGGAAAAGATGAGCAAAAGCACAAAGAAAGGAAGAAAACTGTGAGTATGAGACATGCTGTCTGGTAAATAAGAGTAGAGTGACTGAATCATCACACCTAGACAGCAGTGGTTAAAGTTGGCACTGAGTTGTAAAAATCAGGAAGTTGAGTTCCTGAAATGTATTGTTTTGATTTCAGTGCTCTTGTTGTTACTGGGTACCTCCTCAGTTATTTTGCAAAAAATCTCAGATTACCAATGAAAAAAAAAAAAAGAAGTAAAAAAAAACACACATTTGGTTAAAAATCAGGGAAGTAAAGATTTTGAACCAGCATTTTTTTCATGGTGCCACTTCAGTCAAATTGAGTGCTCAGAATTTTTTGTGGATCATGACTATACAGTCATTACACAAACAAAACAGAACATTACACATTACTAGTAAAGCAAGTTTTGTATTGGTAGAATATAGTATTTATGTAAAACACAAAAAGAAACACACAGAATACAAAAAGCTTTGAATCACTTTATCATGTTTTTGTATAAAAAATGTAATTAAATATATGTATATGCAAAGTATAAACAAAAATAACAGTTATAGTTTTATAAGAACCACAATCTCTACAAGTTATGTGGTTAATATATCAAAGAAGACAAAATCAAAAATACAACTGATTTACATGATGTACATCGAAGTTTATTAAACACTGTATACATTGTACAAACTCACATTTAGTCTCTATCACATCTTGAGTTACTGGATTTGTTTTGTGTGTGTTAACTTTATTGGCTTTAAATGGTACTGTGCAGAAATAATATAGTATTTGTTTATCATATGCTGACTATATTTAACCTCACAGAAGTTACTGTCGTTGGTGTCCCTTTACAAAGAAAAATACTCCGACTGTGACTCCCAGTAAGCCCAGACTCAATCCCACTCCACAGAAAATAGCTGGTCCAAGACTTTGATCACTGTTCATGACCTCAGCTTCTGTAGAGAAAGTTAAAGACAATATAAGTCATTACAGACACAATGAAATTTCTGTTTTTAGTGACTTCATAAGGTCAAATATTTACCCCAGATTCTTGTTTTGGGTGTCTCCAGTGCCGAGTGCTCCACAGTGCAGCTGTAAAAGTCTCCTTCACTTGGTGTGAATGTCAGAGTGGAAAACTGGTGGAAGGTTTGATCTTTATTAGGGAAATATCGACTGAGTGACACCCCCGTGGACACCGGATGGCCATTTTTGGTCCAAGTAACATTGATGGAAGGTGGGTAGAAGTGATTCACAAAGCAGATCAGGCTGTTTTCTACTCCCAGCTCAACTTTGTCAGAAGAGAAGAGGACGATCTCTGGAGGGTCTAGAGGAGGTAAAAACACAAGTAAAACTTTCTTCAGCATTTTCTCAATCATGTCTGTACAGAGATTGATGCAGAGGTTGATTTACCTTTTTCTTCTGGCACATACTTCTCTTCCATTTCAGCAATTTTTGTAATTAGTAAACACCATTTCCTGTTGTCCAAAGCATCTTCAAGGATACTCAAACCCACCAAAACATGACTCGGATCGGGAAAAATAAAATTGGGAACGGTGTAGACAATCTCTTTTTTTGGGAAATCGGCATATAAAAACTCTTCACCATCAAACTCAAACTGAACCTCTGTCAGGCCTTGGACGAAACAGCCCACTACGTAGGTCATTTCATGGGGAACTGAAAAAAAAAAAACTGTGGTTACAACTTAAAAGTATAGATGTCAAGTCATATGACTGCTAATATGTACAGTTTATGTCTAATAATGTCTTTTCAGGCATTTGCATTCTTGAGTAACAGAAACAAAAAATGACTATGGGTGCTTAACATGTCTCAACACATGAACTGCATGCTCCAGAACAAACAAGTTGCAATAGATTGTTAGCTTAAAACTTACTTACTCTGTGAGAAGACACAGAAGTTGTTGAGTATGAGGATTAAGAGAGGAGCGTGCTTCATATCTGTTGTGTGATGTGACATCAGTGACAGCAGACTGAGTGGTTCAGTATTGGTTTTAACTTTACCACTGCTGCCAACAGGGAACTTCACAGTGAGTCATATGACCAGACCAGGTCCTGGGGTGGAGTAAAACAAAGGAGTAACTGGAGAAAATTCCAATTAAATTTGTTCTGTGAGCTGTTCTTTGTGGATTTAACCAACTGAATTCAAGAAGATATCAGCAGAACCCTATGGCTGATTTCCTGCCACTACACACTATAAAACCAATATAATAGGTAGAATTTAGTGAGTGTAAATAAGACCCTAGATGTGATCAATCCTTTGAATAACAAAAAGTTAGCATACTTTAATTTGTTTTGCAAGACATTTCACGTTAAACATAGTCAACACATCATGTATGGATCCAACATCTAATTTTAAAAAATCTAAAAAAAGTTTTGATTAACCTACTTAATCAAATTTCACTTGTGAACCTGGGCTTTTTTTTTAATAATCTCTCACCTTCTTCTTTCATCCTCCCCTTCCTACATGTTTCTCCATCTCTGAACACGACACATTGGCATTTTTGACTCCTTGGGAAATACAGCAACTGTGACAAACTGCAAAGAAACAGTTTGTTTGTTCGCTCATATTTGTTGAAGTCTTTGAAAATTTGCATTTGAAATTACATGACAAAATGTGACTCCATTTATGCTGACATACCAATGCAACTTTATATAAAGATAGCTAGACAGAAAGGGGGGGGGGGGGGGATTCTTATTACATAAACGTGGCAAGAAAGCAAAGGCAACTACAAGTTTCTCGGGAAAACAACAGCTACATTTATCCTCTGTTTAATTTCCTTATACTAGACTTCCTCTACTATACTAAGATTTCAAAAAATTATTTTCGTTTCAGACTGGTTCAACTGCTTTATCAGAATTACCGAGGGTGTGTCTGTCTGGAGTCTGTTGCGATCTGGGTAACTGATCTAACCAGGTGTCCCAACCGTTTCTCCACATTTGATCTTTACTTTTTGTTTCCTACAGTTTGTCCTGTCAAGTTTCGGCTGAATAATTACCTAAGCTTTGGAATAATCTTCCTCTTCACATTAGGCAATCGACATCAGTGATGGTTTTTAAATCCAGATTGAAAACGCATTTTTAATCACTGGCTTTTGACTCAGTGGTTGACTGACTTGCACTTACTTATATTTTATTGTTTTCACTATGTTTGTTATTTTATCGTATTTATTATTCTTATGGTATCTATTATGTTTCTATTGTTCAGCACTTTGGTCGGCCTTGTGTGTTTTTAAAGTGCTATATAAATAAACGATGATGATGATGATGAATAATTAGCTATAAAATCAAATGTAAAGTTAGGATACAGCTTTATCTGATCAAAGTTCTTACTGGCAAAACGAACACTGACAAAATGTATAGATTTAATTTCAAACTTTATTCTTTCTTTGATGTGATGATGCCAAAGTGGCACAAACTGATCAAATTGCTCTGTTTTTCTTCCTGTTTTTATATGTAAAGATGTTACGATGGTGACTTACTCTCTTAACTCAGAATGAACATACTCACAAGTTGATTGAATTTACTCCAATCACTGTTCTGGACCAGGAAACTCAGAGTTCCCATTTGTTGAACAGGTGATATGACCAATCTGTTGCCATGTCATCAGACCTGCAGCTAAATACTTTGTACACCTGAGTGAAGAGGAGCAGAGCTGTCAGCTTATCACCACCTGGTGGAGAGTTTGATCTGCCTTTGAACTCCAAATGACAAAAAAATTCTCCTGCATGCTCGCGGACATGAAGCCGAGAAAGCCATAACTAAACATAATCTGTGATCAGGGTGTCCCAGGGCAATGTTTTGAAGGACACTGTAAGAGTGTTTGTGTCCACCTGACGTAGCACCAAGTATTTCAACTGGGCTTTGCATGTTAAAAGAATATTAAATTGAGTCAGTTACTAGAGGCTATTGGCACAAAAAGCAAATATGCAGCATGAGGACTTTGACTATTTTGGCTCAAATACAGTAGTACTTAATCTATTCAACTATGTACATGTTTTATATTTTCTACAGAAAAACTGGGCACTAAATAGTGATTAGATGGTGAGGAAACCTCTAGATCTTAATATACTGGCTGTTGAGCAAAAGGCTAATGCACTGATAACAGCTCAGCCCCATACTATTCAGTGTCCCAGTGTGTCATGACAAACTGACAGAGTCTGCAACACAAACAAAGTGAAATATGATTAATGCAAATATATATTTTTATTCATAGCTGTGACATGATTCAGTCCACCAGCAATATATATCAGATTTCCAGTAAAAACATACGAAGGGTCACTGTTGGATGTGGAATTTGGATATTTACAGAAAGGTCTTGAGTCACCCTATGTTTCTTCATATTTCGCTGGAAAAATGCATTTATTGAAACATGCAAACATGAATGAAAACATTGTACATAAAATTACTTAAAGTAGTCTTCCAGGTGTCTTGTATTTCACTCTTCTGTTGATGTTGGCTGTCTCTTGTTTTGTTGTATGCCTATAATACCGTATAATCGTTTGCATTTTTTCATGAAAAAGAAAGAAAAAAAGACGAAATTTAATTTTTATAACAGGCTGGTTATGACAAAGTGCCCAAAGATGGAGGAGTATTACTCAAGTCTGGGTACATGGAAGCAAAATAAAGAAATGAAACACTGAAAATGTTTGCACAGTGCTGTGCATAAGGTGAAGACTAGATGTTAGGGTCAAAGTGCACAGAAAATCTATTTTCCGAATATTTTAATATTGAAACTGTATTTCTAGAGTCACTGTTACATTTAGTTATTGAATTTAAACTGCTAGAAATTTATATTTCTTTCCATCCCCCCCCATAAAATTTAAAAAAAAAATTCATTGTTGCCCCTTGTAAGCTTTTTTCTGTTCCTAGAAAGTAAAAGTTGTAAAAACTTTGGCTGGCAGGTGGAGGCGCTGGAGGTCCGTGGACGGTGGTGGTGCTGCGTGTGGGAGAAGCCGCCTGTTGGTGCCGTTCTGGGGCATGTGGCTCAGAGGAATGGGGCCGTCTTCCACCCTGACCCATCGATGAGAAAAAAAGAAAAAAGGCGACCGAGAGGGGGATGCACAGCGGGGCAGGAGAAAGGCAGCTTTACAGGCGGAAAATCGTGGCTGCTGAAGCTGCTGAACATGGAGAGTCGCCTGGTTTGTGGGATAAGCGGTGCCGTAGGGGAACAGTGAGTTTTTAGCAGACACGGGTTTGATTTCCACTTTGTTCCTCGAGCCGTTTGCGTTGTTAAACACATCTGCAACGATGCGGGCTGTGGACCGGAGCAGGACCGCCGCGATTTTACTCTGCCTTTTCGGATACCTTTTCTCCAAAGCTGCGACCAAAACATTACAGGAGGACACGGCTACACAAGGTAAGAAGTGCGTGTGAGGTGTTTTGCCAGAGAAAGCGGCTCGTTGACTGTTGTGGAGGCCAAACGGTGCCGCTAGCAGCTCGGATGCTGATGTGATCTAAACTTGGCTAACGTTAGCGAGTAAGCTAACGGAGAGCGAAAACTTCTCCGTCTGTGCAGCGCTGCAGATGCTTAATTATAAGCACGGTGCTGTGTTTAAGGGGTTAAAACCATTTCAGGTCGTTTTATATGAGATTTGTGGGGTTTAAATTTTTTTTAAAAATACTTTGTTAATGATCGGAGACGTGCCCTCATGTTGTCCAGCTGCTGTGATTTATCATTTATAACACTGCTGCGTTTAGTAAAGTCGCTTTTAACCAAGTGCTTGTGTCTGTATATCATAACAAACCTGAACAAAGTCAGGTTTACGTGCTGTTTTTAAAGGTAACATGGCATTTTTGGAAGAAGGCGGCTGTGTGTCTGTGTTCCTTACATGTAAGGGTCGTGGTTCGCGTCACAGAGTCTGCAACCATCGACCTTACTCAGGGGTCCTGTTGCAAGTATATCAGTACCTAGAGATTATATATTGTTAAAGTAAATCTTGTATTTGAGCTAAGGATTGTAGTACTTTTGAACCATGATAAGTATGCAGATTATGTTCGTAACTGAAATGCCTTAAAAGGGAATGAAAACAAGAGTCCACTCACGTTTTCTCATCAACAGTTGGGCACTTTAATATTAATATGTGCTAAAAATGTAAATTTCTGAATAACAATATCTCTCATCGCTAGATTATAGCTGTTTTGTGCTTGCGTATCGTTTTTGTTGTGTTAATAAAGATTTTTTTTTTTTAAAGAAATGACTTAATTGATATTACTAGTTACTAGTTAATCTTATCTTAATGACCTTGTAGTACCATATCACCCTATTAGAGCACTTCGCTCTGCAGGCCTACTTGTTGTTCCTAGAGTATTTAAAAGTAGAATAGGAGGCAGAGCCTTCAGTTTTCAGGCCCCTCTTCTGTGGAACCAGCTTCCAGTTTGGATTCGGGAGACAGACACTATCTCTACTTTTAAGATTAGGCTTAAAACTTTCCTTTTTGCCAAAGCATATAGTTAGGGCTGGACCAGGTGACCCTGAATCCTCCCTTAGTTATGCTGCAATAGACATAGGCTGCCGGGGGATTCCCATGATGCATTGAGTTTTTCCTTTCCAGTCACCTTTCTTACTCACTATGTATTAACAGACCTCTCTGCATTGAATAATATCTGTTATTAACCTCTGTCTCTCTTCCACAGCATGTCTTTTATCCTGTCTTCCTTCTCTCACCCCAACCGGTCGCAGCAGATGGCCGCCCCTCCCTGAGCCTGGTTCTGCCGGAGGTTTCTTCCTGTTAAAAGGGAGTTTTTCCTTCCCACTGTTGCCAAAGTGCTTGCTCATAGGGGGTCATATGATTGTTGGGTTTTTCTCTGTATCTATGAAGCGCCTTATGTTGTGATTTGGCGCTATATAAATAAAATTGAATTGAATTGAATACATTTCCTCAATCAGCTGGCAACTAATCAAACGTTTTCTCAAATTTATAATGGCTGCTTAGTGTGTATAAAACAGACTGTAGTAAATGTTGTGAGGATGTCTGATGTAAGAAGGGCCCGTTTGCACAGTGTAGATGCAGCATTTACTGTAAACAAAGCATGTAAAAACTAGCATAAAATGTACTAAATGGCATAAGTGATCCAATTAGTAGAGTGACAGAAAATTAGCTAGCAGTTTTTTGATGAATGTGGGGAAAAGCAATTAATGCTGTTGTAGGTTTTCCACTCTAACAATATGCAGGTTCTCTTTGTCTCATAAAAACAGAGTGTTTTTGGCTTTGGCCCTGTGTGTTATTAGCGAATAACACACAGGGGGTTATATTCAACCACAGATTCAAACTTGTGCACCCAGTTCTTGTCGTTTTTTTAAGTCGTATAAGATGTAGACTTTGACTTGATTCCCCTAAGAAAAAGTAGCAGTTCAAAAAAATCATTAAAAGCTCACAGTTTACATTCAAAATCTGACCGCAGCATTGCAACAGTATTACAAATATTAAGGGCAAAGTGAAACCACATTAGCGCCCTCTGTTAAAAAAAGAAAGAAAGAAAAACAGGGGAACGTGCACGTTAATTTCCCTTTAGTTAGATCTGTACAGCAAACTTTTCAAGAGACACGCTCCTCAGTGTGTCAAACAGCATCCTTTTACCACAGCAGCAAAGTTCCAAAGCAATTATAAATCACAGCAATCGGCTGGCTTCTCATTCAGTCTCTGACTTCAAAGCTACCTTGTCATACGAGCTACTAATGTGGAGCCACATCTGTTTAACCCATCGCTTTTATCTCTCACTGCACAAGCACATAAACATCAGTCGTCTGTGTTCGCTTAGGTTGTTCTTTTTTTAATAGGGGGTGGCCTACATGCGGTTCTTTCACTACACCAGGAGTGCAAATGTAAACATACAGAAACTGTCACTGTAAATCAGTCAGAGTTGGAAAAGTGCAATGCTGGGCTCTGGTTTTCCTTTAAATCATGATTATTTCCTGATGTTTTATAACTGTTATTATAGCTTGGGAGATTCTAACCTAGTCTAGGTTTAAGGTTTGTGATCAGGCATGAAAATGGCTCGTTTATTATCACAACAAGCAGCTCTTGTTTGAGGTAAAAACAGGGCGTAGATGTTTTGAAAACTCGCAAGATTGGGGCACTTTGAAGTCAATCCCAGCCTCTATCTGCACTCTTGTTCCTTTCCCTTTCTTTCTCTCTTCCTCTGGTTTTCATTTCGCTTCAGATTGACCTTCGCTTGTTCCCGGGGGGGTGCGTTCAGGTCGATGCTGAGAATTTCTCCTACACTGTCCAGCAAGTATGGATGAGTGGAGCCAGACAGACGATCTACCCGCAGATATAGATCTCACTCACATTACTGCTGCCCTTAATAGGCATGGCGTTGCATCTGAAACAGACAAACATTTGCTGAAGCTGGACAAGGGCTGCCAGGAAATACACCAATCAAATCATATTGTCACCAGCTAGCCAAGCTTGATTTTAATCACGAGATGCTGGCGTGAGTGTTAACATCAGCCTGCTTCAGGGAGGTCATGAGAACACACTGCATTTACAGACAGGGTGAATGACCTGCTTGGCCACAGAGGAGTATTGCAGTAGTACAGAGTACAGTATTTGACCTATATATTTACTGAAGTAAAATAAAGCGGGCCCATGTACCCCTCTCAACCATGATGTAACGCAGTTGCTTTGTCCCCTGCTGAGTTAATGGGATTGACAATCACTACCTAATCTTACTTTTAATCCAGTTTAGAGAAAATAGCAGGCTGAATCTACTGATAGCTGGTTTCTTTGCTTGCAACGTGTGCAAGAGTCTTGAACCACCCCTCACATCTTTACATTTAGCAATAAAAAGGAGAAATGGGTGCAGTGATTTATGGAAATATGTGCAAACATAGATGGGAATGCAGTGTATGAGGCAAAAACAGAGTTTGTACAATTTTAACGAGCTTGAAAGTCAATATTTGGCATGACCACCTTTATTCTTTATTGCTGCCTGAACCTTTTTAGATCCGCTTTCTTGTAGTGTCTGTAAGTAGTATTTAGGAATAGTTCTCCAGGCTTCTTGAAGGACATTGAAAGCTCCTTTTTGGATGTTGGCTTCCTTTTGTTCCATTCACAGTCAACATGATCCCACACTGCTTCAGTAATATTGAGGTCTGGGCTCTGGGGTGGCCAATCCAGGACTTGTAGCGTGTTTTTTCTATCCAGGTTTGCTTTGACTGCACTGGAAACATGCTTGGGATCATTTTCATGTTGAAATAGGAAGCTGTTGTCAGTCGGACCATTTCCAGATGGTACTGCATGGTGGATGCAAATTTGGTGATACTCATAATTATTCATAATTCCATCAGTTTTGACAAGATCTCCAACCTTACTGGCTGAAATGCAGCCTTAAACCATGATGGTCTCCACCATGTTTTACAGAGGCCTGTAGACACTCACTGTTGTACCTCTACCATATTGTTGACAATTTTAACCAAACAATGTCATATTTGGATTCCTCCTTCAGACCTGTCATTGGTTATTTCAGTCTAGCTTTGTGTAGCTTTTTCTCCGTTTCCCAAGAAGAATGGTTTCTTGAAAGCCACCTTTCACTGAGACCATTTCTGATGAAGCTTCAGTAAAGAAAAGTAGATGGATAAGCTAAAGGGTCAGATGCATTTCTCAGACCCTGTGTCAGCTCAAAGACTCCACTTTAGATACTGTTTCTCTTGCTGTTGTTTTTTCATTTTGGTTTAACAGTTCTTTTGTCCTCCACATGTCATGGTCCTGGGCCATGTGGGCCCAGTATTCTTAGTTTCTTGTATTTTTGTATTTCGTTCCTTATTCAGGCCATGTTTCCTAAGTTGTCCTGTTGTGGTGTTCCTTATTTGACTTCCCCTTGTGACTTTTATCCCCTGTGTGCCCCTCTACGTATCTGTGAGCCCTCATCTCCCCTCCTTGTTTCATTCCATGTTTCCCCAGCCCACTATGCCCGTGCTCTCTCTCTCCTCCTGTTTGCACCTGTGTACTTCCTGTTTTACTTTGACAGTCTCCCGTCAGTGTTGTTTACTCCTGCCATGTCTTGTTACGTTTATCTGTGTCAGCTGTGTTCCCATGTGTGGCCACTTCCCCTGATCATCCCTCTTGTGTATTTAGTCTCTGTGTTTCATGTAGTCTGTGTCGCGTCGTCTGTGTTACCACCCCCTGTGTTCCGTATCTCCAGCCATAGCTTTTTCTTAGTTTATGTCCAGTTTAGGTTTTCTGTTTGAACTATTACCCTTATACTGCCCTCGCTCTGGTTTGTTCTGTTATCAGCCATAATAAAAGGCTCGCTTTTGTTTAATCCACTCCTGCATCTTCGCTTGTGTTCGCGTCTGGGTCCAACGCACACATTCCCACACGGTCTATCTCCACGGACCGTGACACCACATGGCCAGTTTCCTCAAATTAGTGCGAAAATATGTTTGTCTGTCAAAGTGTGTTATCTTTGGTACTTTTGCATAGATTCTGCTACAAAAAATGGAAGAAAATATGTTTTTGTGACAGGTTGCTAGTAACAAAGTGCCTAAAATATAATTAAAAAATTGGTTCTTTGCCACATTTCCATTTGGAGCTATTGCTCATGACAACTCTAAAAATTACAAGACATTTGGGCTTCTTGGAAACAAAATAAAAAGAAAAGAGGGGTGGCTGAGGACTTTTGAACAATACTGTGTATTATTTTTCGTTTGCACCTGAGTGTTTCATGCCGTGACATGTCAAGGTCCTGTTTCGCTCTGTGTGTGTGTGTGTGTGTGTGTGTGTGTGTGTGTGTGTGTGTGTGTGTGTATCCAGTGTCCCTGTCAGTGATTCATACTGTCTTCTACATTTATGCCTCTATTTTGTTCTTTGTAAGATCACCACAGATGTTTGTCGTTTATCTGAAGGGTAAAATAATAGCCACAGTAATTGTGATGCCTGTTTGTTGTGGTTAGACAAGCTATTAAACCCAGAAACAAAAACAACAGTCTATTGGTGCCTAAGGTTGAAAAGGCATGCATGTTGTAGACACTATAGTCCTAAAACTGTTTTTGATTTGCCTAAATCATGAATTGTTTGGGGGGTTTTGCCCAACATTCTTGAAATAATAATATGATAGCATTGCTGTTTACGTTTACAACAATATTCACGTTGCTGCTGTGAAACACAGATTTCCTTTACGTAAACGCGTATCACAGCACGTGTGTGATTTTTATTGTTTCTTCTAGTTTCTCACATGATTTCTCGGACTTCTTGTAATCAGCCACGTGCTTCTGCTTGAGACGGTGAAATTACCCCCTTGATGTCACAGTTTTCTTGAACCACTTTAGAGCTGTAACCATTTCCCAGTCATTTGACAATGAGAATTACACGTCAACAGAGAATAGAATAATAGTCATTGAAGTAGCTTAAGCAAGGAAACTGAAGGATTTCAATTTCTCTCTTTTTATATTTTTTAAAATAATGATTTTTGACACAGACATTTTAAGGGACATCATCTTGGAGTTTCAGTGATTTTTATTTACGTTATCATTTCATTGACTTCATTTAACCTATTTTTGTTTTCAGCCATGCAAGTTTTTTGGTGCTATGTTTGCCGATGATGAAGTACATCAGCATGTCTCTTTAGCAGAGGAGATTAAACTGTCCTGTGTGGCACAACAGAAAATGCGTAAAGCAGTTTTGTAGACAATCAGGCTCCCATTGGTTTATAAGGTGTTTAATTGAATGGCCTTGCTGTTCTTACTTCAAGTGCCCAACACAATTTTGAGCTAACTAGACACAAGTTAGGTGCTAGTCTTGTGCTGAAAACACGTGCTTCAAAATATATCTGCAGTCACGTGTTGTCGGTCTGATGGTAGCCAGTGAAAATGATCATAGCTAGATTTCGGAAGATCTGGGTTGACCTGTTCAGTTGGCATCTTGTCAAAAAAGTTATTGGGCATAAAGTTGAGTTATAGTTTCTGGCTTTATGAGTATTTGAAGTCCGCTTGAGTCCAAGTGACAAATTGAAGTGCTTGGCTCTGAGTTTATAAATACCAGGACTGTTCCAGGACTAGCTATAAGGCGTTCTTGTCCACATCAGATTAAAATCCCTTTTATAGTTTAGCCAGATTGCAAAAGCATCCTGACATCTGTGTGTTGAACTTGCTTCCTAACATGGGCCCAAAGATGGCAGAACAAAGAACACTCGTTTTAATTCATTCTCTACCTGTTAGTTGATGAAGACATAGGAAACCAAACAGCTGCAGGGTTGTTTTCATATATCAACACAGGACTTTGGTGGGATAGCAGTTATTAGACTGATTCACATGACGTAAAGGCCAAAAAAGCTGTTTTACCCTGTTTTCTTGTTATTTCTGACCATCTGAAATAAAGGTCAGTTTACAGTAAGCTGAACACAGTTAACAAAGTTGGTGTGGCTCTGATTTTGGAAGATTCACGAGCTGAATGTTTTGCAAGTTTTTATAATGACATCACTTTAAACTGGCGTAGCTCGTAACAAAGTGCTGAATACAACGCACGCTGAGTGCTTGCATGCCTTCTGCTGTCATATTAAATATCTTCACTTAACCAAACCACGTGTGCAGAAAGCTTCTGCTTAACTCAGCTCTGCTTGGAAGAACACCAAACCATCTCACACGCCCAGTGGAGGCCAGCCGTGCTACCCATTCCTCATTTATCACACCTCAGTTTCATAAGGCTGAAATGATCGCTCTCTCCCAAACTTAATTCAAACTAGAAGGATGGAAAAAATCAGGCACACTCATTCTTTCTTCCTTGTTGTTTACCTCTCGGTTGCATCTCTTGCATCCAAGCACATTCACGTACACACAGCTATCCTGCTGCTTTTGCTGCTGAGCTGGGGATAATTGGTCTGAGATGGCAGTGCTGGTCAGGGGGAAACTCTTTGAAGCCTTTATTCTCCATATGGTGCTCAGTGCACACACAAATAGGCAGCTATGGAGGTTTAGCTGGAGAATTGGGGGTATTGGCCATCCCTCAGGGTGCTCAGAGGAGACTTTTAGCTTGTTTAGCAATGATGTCACCTCGGTACTGATTTATTGGACGAGGACTGGGAGGGGACTACATTTGTGTGTGTGTGTGTCAGTCTTGAAGTCTCCCAGGGGATTTTTTTTTTTTTTAGGCGAGCACAGCTGGCACCCGTAACAGCATATCAGGGGGAGTGGGACAGGAAGTGAGGTCAAGAGCTCTCCAGTACACTCGAGAAAGCAGTGGAGGGTTTCCGTCATGGGGAAATCCAGTCTGCCTGTTTCCCAATTCTCTGCTGACGCAGTCCAAATGTTTAAAAAAAAGAAATCCCAGGAATGAAGTGGATCTTTACACCTGTGGATAATTATGTGTTTTGGTTTGAAACTGACACATTGCTCAGCCAGATCTTTTCTTGTACTAAGCAGCCTGTAACTTCCTCCCTTCCCAAGCTATAATTTGGTGCAGAGCTTGGGTTTTTTTTAGGTGGAGCGTGCACTCGGGCTGAACTCTCTCCTACACATTGTCAGAGTGGTTTCCCGCTGACCAGAGGATCCCTCAGTGGGGGGAGGGGGATTTGTCAAGCCATGTATGTGTTACTGTGTGTGTCACTGCGGGTGAGGTTTAAAGGAAACATTAAGACAAAATTCAGTGAGTATGGGGGGGAGGTGGGCATGTTTTGGTAATTGTAGGGGGAGTGGTGGGGGGGGGAAACCTTTCAGCCACAATATATAGGCCACCGTTGGTCAGCCTGTGACCAAACAGGACGCAAATTGTCATGTGTGCAAAGATGGGGACGGTGTGGGTTTTTGTGGCTGTGAATTATAGTGCTCTCTACCAAGTTTTTTATGATGACTCTGGAATGTGATGATTACATTTTAACATTTGTTTGTCAGAGTGTTTGACTTCCCTCCTTTAAGATCTGCAGGTTAGCTTAAGGTTGAAATTCTCAATTAAGGCAAGAGTGGAGTGAAATAGAGGGATGTCTTTGGAGATATGACAGCTGATGTAGGGTTTCTGCAGTGAAAGACAATCTGAGCGTGTCACAGTGTGACTGCTGCAAGAAGTGTGTGATATCAGATAGATGTGCCGCATATTGATTTCAAAATCACTTTGGAAATTTAACATCGCACCTTCCTTTACTTCACTTGATATGACCGTATGTGTCACTGCGTCTCAAACTTTACGTGGAATGCTCCAGTTCTGAAGCCTATAAAAGGTCATGACTCACACACCCTGCTATTTTTATCAATCATTAACAACAAACAATGATAATAGTTTATTTTGCTTAAACATATGCGCAGTGTTTGTATACCCATTAATTTCCTAAATCTCACTTCATATTTTTTACATGGTTGTTCACCTACATCCTGCAGTTTGAGAAGCATGGGTATATGTAAAGATTCACTGTTTAAATAATATCTGATAATGAGGGTATATCAGGAAATTAAAAAAATCACGCACCCATCTCAAGCACAGCCTGATGGGTAGTGGTTGGTTGGTTGTTAATGTCGCCAAACCGCATTCGTATGACCTCCATTAAACTCTTTCGGAGTATTTCAAGAAAAATAAAAATAGACTGGTCCTGAAGAAAGCAGGTTTTTCCTGATCTGAAGTCTGAACCATAATGACATCAGTGGAGGTGTCATATTCTGTTGACTTTATTTTATTGTGCAACCTTGATTAGTGTGGTTCAGCTTAAAGTTTGTGGAAATATGGGTTGGGTGGCTAGACTATACAGAGCTCATTTGATGGAAAAGAGCTGCATTTAAACCTGAGAGCACTCTGGTCATGGCTTGTTTATTGTTTGCTATATTTTCAAATCAAGGCAAATTTTTGTGGTCCTGAATGACTCAGGCTAATGGACGATAGAAGGTGGATACTTTTTCCCCCCCCTAAATAATAGAGAAAGATCATTATTACGTTTTATAATAAAGTTACATTGCAGCAGTGATATTCACAAGCCAATTAGTTGTGCAATACATCAGGGCTTACCTGAAAAGTGATAGTGTATACAGAACGTAATAGAGTCCAAGATTTATTAATACCAGTGTTAATGCTAATGGAACATTATTATTACTCCATAGGCAGTTTTCGTGACACAGCGTTTGTCTTTTAACGTTTTAATTATTCTTTGTCTCCGTCGGAGAAGGTGTTTGTATGTGCAGTTGTTGTTTTTTTCCCCCCTTCAGCTTCCAAGGCTTCTTTGAGAGAGGGAAATGGCCCATTGTTTTAGAGGGGAAGTGCCACTGGCGGTTGTCCAGGAAATGGTCATCACTGTGTGACTGGCTGGGATTTAGATTTGTAGGCCAAAAGCCTGGCACTGACGCTGAAAATAGCTAAGACGATGGCATTTTAGGTGGCTGTAATCATAGAGGCCTTGTGGGTTTTTTTTGTATGTTTATCAATCACTGTTTACGGAGACTTGACATCTTACAACCGTTACAAATGATGAACTCTTGTCTTCACAGATGTGACTCTTAAGGTTCACCTGAGCGATGCCAGCACTCACCAGCCCCTGGTTGGAGCCACCGTACAGCTTTTTGCCAATCGTACTTCTTTAACAACTGAAACCTCATCAGCCGACGGCAACATTTACCTGCGTTTTCCCTATCGCCTTGGGACGCCGCTTGTTGTCACCGCAACTAAACAGGGATATGTGCCTAACTCTGTGCCCTGGACTCCCTCCAGATTACCTGGTAGGTGTGTGTGAGTGAGTGAGTGAGTGAGTGAGTGAGTGAGAGAGCGAGAACTCGTACATATATTTTGAGAAGTAACCAGATTAACAAGAACAGTGTCTCACTAAACTGTGGCATTAACAGATTGTTTTCATGTTTTATGTTTTTATGTGTGTGTGTGAAGAAAAAAAAAGTACATTTTTTGTGCCAGGTGTGTGAGCTAATGAGTGGAGTGCTCCATTACTAATTTATAGCTTTAGATGCCAAAACTCAGCAAGGGGGCTGCTTAAGCTTCCCTTTCACTAACACACACTCACGCAAAATACCTCCCAGGAGCCTGGAGTGTGTGTGTGTGTGTGTGTGTGTGTGTGTGTGGGAAGGGGGTTATTATGAGCCAACGGAACGGCGGCCAATTGGATTATCACGCTTACCAGCTCTGAACAATGGGCGAGTGAGGGGAAAAAAGGAAGGAAGAGCAAAGAAGTGCAGTTTGCTGGGTCAGGCTGTGGTCCTGCACAGCAGACAGGATGAAAGCAGGACTATTAAAAATGCATAAAGATGATTTAATGACTTGTGTTTCAGAGTGATTAGTAAAGTGGTAGATTAGAGCTTGTTTCTAATCTCATAGTGAAGTTATTCCTATACACTGTGTGTGTGTGTTTTTATTTCTCCTCTAGTATTTTCATCCATCAGCCTGGACCTGCTGCCAGAAAGAGCTGCAACTCTGATGGTGTACGAAGATGTTGTTGAGATTGTTCCAGGATTACAAGGTGAACACACTGTCTGTGTGTGTGTTTGTATGCAAGTGTGTGTGTGTACAGTTTATTGTTTTTAAAGAAAATCAGACTTTTAAATCGAATTATTTCATTGAAATAGAAAGATTATAACATTTTGGTCCATCACACCTTGGGCAGACATATTGGCACTATCTCTGCGCACACACACATGCATAGGAAATGACTCAGTCATAATGTTTATAAGGCCTCGGTCACACTGGTGACCGGTCACAGACTCCATGGCAACTACAGGTCACTGTGGGAAACTTTATTCCCAAACCTGCTGCCAAGTGGTTCTTGGTATTACTGGGTGGCTGCACCACCTTGTTATTGCATTTAGAGTCCAACCGGCAGGTGGATATAATCACCCGATATTTGCTGTATCCGCATTTGTCATGACTAATAAATAGAAATTTTAAAAATACAAAAAAATTAAAAAAGAAACATCACTCAACCAAGCATTATTCTTTGTGTTACATAGTTGCTCCAGTAGAGGAAACACTGCAATTTCCCTGTTAGCGACACATAAAGCTGCGTCCCTACTGGAAGCGATTCACGCTTTGTGCATTACTTTGAAGCTGAACGCTATTTGCTTGTGGGCGTTCCAGGCTCTGGTTCCCTCTAAACTTATTTACTATTAGTAGGTGAGGTGAGGAAGACGGGACAAAAGATACACTGTGTAAGAGAGCCAGAGTTTAATAATTAATAATGACTAAATAACAGTAGTGGTGTTTAAACACGCAGAAAGTAAAAAAAGAGGAGTGAAGAAGAAATACTTCATCATGGGAAATCCCCAGCAGCCTAGACCTACTGCAACATAACTAAGGGAGCATTCAAGGTCACCTGATCCAGCCCTAAATATAAGCCTTATGAAAAAGGAAACTTTTAAGCTTTACCCTAAAAGTAGAGAGGGTGTCTGTCACCAGAATCCAAACTGGGAGCCTGAAAGCTGAAGGCTCTGCCTCCCATTCTACTTTTAAGTACCCTGGGAACCACAAGTAAGACTGCAGTCTGAGAGGGATGTGCTCTGTTAGGATAATTAGGTACTGTGAGATCTTTAAGATATGATCAGGCCTGATTATTCAAGATTTTATTTGTGAGGAGAAGGATCTTAAATTTGATTAAGGGAGCCAATGAAGAGAAGCCAATATGGGATAAATGTGCTCTTTGTTTCTAGTCCCTGTCAGTACTCTCACTGCTGCCTTTTGGATCAACTGAAGGCTTTTCTGGGGGCGGGGGGGTTAGGACATCCTGATAATAATATAGTCCAGCCTAGAAGTAATAAATGCATGATATTTTCAGTATGACTGGGAGACAGGATGTTTCTAAATTTAGAGATATTCCCCAAATGCATGAAAGCAGTCCTACATATTTGTTTAATGTCGTCACTGAACTACATACCCTGGTCAAAAATGACTCTTAAGATTCCTCATAGTGTTACCGAAGGCTAAGATCATACCAGCCAGAGTAAGTATCTAGGACAGAGTACAATAACCTCAGTGTTTGAGTATTTGTAAGAGAACTCACGTTGGGATGAAAGCCATATTTTGTCATTTTTGTCATTGGCGACAAGTGTTTTTTTTTTTTTTTAAACATAATTAATACACTCCTAATATAAAATGCTATCTTATATTAAATGGCCTGTTATCAGGAAAATATCTAATACCTGATATAAAGAAAACACACCATATAGACATAAATCACAAGCGTGTCTTTGTTATTCCGCTTCTTTGTTTGGGTGTAATTACATTAGATAAGGCTTTTTCATCCAGGCAAATCAATTTGGTCTCTTTGTCTGTTGACTCTTTTGTGTGGCTCTGGCCAACAGGGGAGTAATTTAGCTTGTCAGCTGTGTTGTCTGACTAAAATAAATTTCTCACATAAATATACAGGCTCCATTAACATATGAACCTCTTGAATACACACTGCCTGTAGCACGTGCCTGAGCCGGGCACAGTCCAGCCCCCTGTCCTGCACAGTCTTTCATGATGCTGTGAACTTGGACACCCAGGGGAGTGATGAACCCGGGCGTGTGGCAGAGGGAGGGATAATAAAAGAAGTGGAAAGGAGAAGAGGAGGAGGAGGAAGGGAATGTGGTATGCATTGGGAAGTTGTGGGAGGAGAGAGTGGGAGAGAAGGGGGGGATGGGCCGAGCAGTGTCCAACAGAAAGAGGAACAGATGAGGTGAGAAAAAAGTGGAGGGAAAAACACAAAAAGAGTCAAGGAAGGGGGCACACAAAGAACAGCAACAGGCTCATTTCCTCTCTGAAAAACAGAACCGCAGACAGGAAATAACATTCACACCTGAATTTTTAGGACGAGCTTTAGTCTGAAATGTGAAAGTGTCGCTCATACTGCACGCCCAAAAATCATGTCGAGCACAAGGAGAAACCCAAACACAGCGAACACTCGTGTACAGCTTGATCCATGTCTCACTGCTCAAGAATGTGCACTCGGCACAGTTGGACCACAATGACATCACCTTGCTGAATCCCACTACATGCTTTTTGGTTTTCAGTTTATTGTTTCTAATCTATAATTTGTTGATTTGTTGAAACTAGATGCCAGGCAGCCATGATGACAAATCAAAAAGAAACAATTCATTGCAAAATATCAGAAAAGAGAATCACGTTGGCCAGGAGAGAAAGTCGACCAGGGCGTTATTGATCTAGAGCTGCCTCCATTAAGCTTAATTTGATGTCTGAATTTATAAGAAGGCACTAGGAGTATAAAGCTGCCTTGTAAAACATGTTCAAACAAACATCAGTGTGCATGATGGACTCTTGAGGTCAGGTGATTTCAAGGTTTTAAGCTCACATTGCTCCATAGTGTTTAATAGGGAGACTGAATATATCCTATACCTTATATATTCTATACTTATGCGCTATATACTAACTGAATTAATTGCCATTGTCTTGTATAAATTGAATGAATTCCGTGGAATTTTAGATGTCATTCCCACTTTCTCCGCATTATTATTGTTACTATTATGTTAAAGTCTGTGTCAATTATCCAACTAAAATACTCAGACGGATTTGAATAATATTTTAAATGACAACTCAGTTTCATTTTCTGTGTCACAGGTTTAAGAGTCCAGCCCAGGGTTAGTTTCCTGCACAGAGCTCTCAGTCTTCCTCCCAACACATCGTACGCCAACCTGACCGCGCTGCTCACCGTGGCAACCTCCCCCTCACACATCCAGCACTTTCCCCACCTGGAGATGCTCAGTGGCAACGGCACAGGTGAAGGTTAGACTGACGGGTCAGAGCATATAGTTAAAGACACCTTCATAGAAACGGGACAGAGGAAAAATGTGCTGAGAGAGGGTGAGGCGTGAAGAGTAGCAGGAGCAGCTCATCAGAAAGACACTACCGTCTCTATCTGACCTCCTGAAACACAATAACCCGTGTGTGTTTGTGTGTGTGTGTGTTTTCTCTCTGCTCTAACACAGCCCGCGTGCCCACACGCTTTCAGGCACTCTTATCCACATCTTGACATTGCATGGACTACACTGGCCTATAATACGAGTGATGACAAACATGTTCATCAATATGTGCAAACAAGGCTTATTTTTTAACATAATACAAAAATATGGATAATTAGAAATGGTCTTATCATAACATCCAGAAGACAGACTCTGGCAATGTTTTTGTTCACAACTCAGCCAGAAAAATGATAAACAACGATCTCATAAATGTATTTGTTTATAAAAAAATATGAGCTGACACATCAACATCATAATCCTTAAAACCATGCAACAGACTCGTACGTTTTTTTGTGTGTGTCCCCCTTTTTTTTTTCATGTGACTTGAATACCCCTTCAAAGCTGTCTCCCCCGACAGAGCGTACCTTCTTCCTCGAGGCGGCTTTGTGACACTTTCCATCCTCAGTCTTCAAGTTTTTTTCCGCCCTCCACCCAGTTTCCTTCTTTCCTGTCTTTCGCTTGTTTTCTTTCCTGTCTGTCTTCCTCTGACAGCCCTCCTTTATCTGAGCTGTTTTACGTTACCTCCCCCACTGTCTGCTCCTTTCTCCGCTTCCCCTCCTGTGCACCTTACTCCCGCTCCCTTTCCTTTTCCCTGTATTTTTCTCTCTCACGTCCTCGTGTTTGCACTCTCACAGGCACGGAGAAGACGTTCGAGTTGACTCCTGTCGCAGCCATCTCTGTTCACCTGTTGGCCGGCGATGGAGTGGAGCTGCAGGTGACTGGGCCAATCACCTTCTCTGTGCCCCTCCCGCCTGACAGTGGCCTGAAGGAAAATGATCACCTCCCTACTTGGAGATTTGACCCGCGCTTAGGTATGTATTAACAGAAACTCACACGTAAGCTTTTCTGACTTTCTACATTTAAGTTCAGGAAGTTTTTAACTCTGAAGGCTTTACTTCTGTTTATATGAGACCTGCAATTATTTGTGAAAAGAGCACATTACAAGCACTAACACAAACCACATGCATGCTCACATGGTGCAGCCAGGTCATAATTTGTGGCTGTGTATCAGAGCGATGAATAGAATTATTCATACGATCATAAAAATTGCCAACATACAGCTACACATTAATCTCTTCACATCACAAGTTTGGACTGTGGATCCATAATCTGCCCGTGCTCAGTTAAATCTTGAACTGAACAATAGCTAAAAGCCCTGCGGTGTTGGCTCATGCAGCGGAGACATTTCAAATCTCTCTCGGCGCTTTGATTTACTCCTGCGATCTTAAATCTTTGTTGTCAGTCGTCCTGCACTGTGACACACCCAGTTCCTCTCAGAGAGGCTCCACTTAAAGACAGTGATTCGATCATCAGTTGACTCAGACGTGTCTGCACTACAAAACCTCCTTCTGCATGAACATTAGTGTCTCAACAGATCCACTGCTTCCTCTCATCAGCAGGAAAAAGCTTTGTTAGGACCCACTGGAATTATTTGGGGAAAAGCTGTAAACACACATAAGATTGACATACCACCTATTAATCAGAAGACTAGTGTATTAGCAAATGTTATGTAGACATTCATGAAATTATCATTTTGAAGGTGCAATTCTGTTTAATATTAACTCTCCTTTAAGCTCTGTTTTCTGAGGACAGCGTTGGTTTTCAGCTGTTAAATGTGTCAGTTTGTTCTCCACCTAATTATATTATCACTGTTGTTTGTTGCTGTGCTTGTAGCAGTCTGCTATGGCTGGAAAAAGGACTGATTAAAGCAGCAAGGGTGGGAAAACAAAGTCGTAAATTTCCAGTCCTGAAAAACAAAATCGTGAACTGAAAGATACTGAAACTTGTGGAGTTGAGGGGAACTCCTGGCTGGGCATATTTCTTGGTTAATTCATCACTATTACTGATATCTCACAATTGGATTAAAATCCTAAAAATGTCGTACTTCCCAGGTGTCATGATATGTGTACTACATTCATGCTACAGTCATTTCACAATAAACATTTTAGAGCTCTGATTTATTTGGCCAAACAGTGTCTAAAGATTGCTACTAGAAGTGTTTAGTGAGCTCTAGATGGGCAGATGAATGGATAGAAAGAAAATAAAACATTTGAATGGCAAGTATTTTGAATTTCTCCTTCATTAGTTCAACGTTATTCCCTGTCTGTGCTGTGCAGTTTTCATCTGAACTGTAATCGTACGTCAGAGTGTTACATTGATTAAAAAACAGATCCACATTGGCTCCTGTGATAGTTTCAGGATCTCAGGAGTCTGTTTTAAAGCGCCTAAAGTATCAACATGCAGGGCTTATAAAAAGGGCTTTCATTAAAGCTGAATGAACACACACACACACACACTTGTATCCTCCTCACAGCCTGTAGCTGCGAGTATTTCAACAACAAGAAGCTGTTCCCGGACCCCTCTCCAGGCTACATCTCATGTTCCTTAGCAACCCTCCAAATAAGTAACACAACAGACCGGCCCATCTCCTGATTGAGTTTCTTCACTGAGCATTTAGTGGGTGAAATGTGTGTGAGTGTTAAACTGAAGATGATAAACAGACAAAAAGAAGTTTGAAATCCATCTGGTGCCTGCGGTGGAAGACTTCAGGCTGAGGATGGCAGCCTCACAAAGACGCTAGTATTGTTTATGAAGTGCTCGCATGGAGGAGGCATGAACACAGAGAGAGAGAGAGAGGGAAACCTGTTTCACTTGTGCAACTGGCAACATGTCATGTATTGTTTGATGTCAAGCAGGCATGGGGAGGACTGATGTCATACACAAACAGATCATGTTCACCTGGGTGTGCGAGTCGGGAGTCTGACGATGCAAATAAGCGCCGCTTATAAGCCGACGACTCTCTGCGGCTGGACATGTTGGCTTTGTGTGAATGGGCGAGAAGCAGAAGTAATATATGGGCTGTATTGACTTTATAAATGTTTGCCTTGCGTCTGAGTAGCTGCCCTGCTGTCTGTCAGTGCTGTATTGTACCGAAGCGTGGGAACAGGTCCGTCGTTTGTAGCTATGAAACAGGTCAGCCACACAGAGAGGACTCCCCTGTGGAAAGGATTCAGAGAGGGACCTGGGTGAATCTGGGCAGGGCTGGGCACAGTGGTGTGTGTGTGTGTGTGTGTGTGTGTGTGTGTGTTTGTGTGTGTGTGTGTGTGTGTGTGTTGCTGAGTCACACAGCCTCGCTCTCATTTCTCTTCTGTTTCTTGTGCCTGTTCCCTTATCTCTCTTTCCACTCCTCCTGTTTATCCCCTCGTTTCCTCTGCTTGTGATGTTTCCCCCCGTCAGCATCTCTTGTATATTTGCCTTTCCTCTTTGAATATCCTCTTTACCCTTTTGTTTCCTCCTTTTATTAAACATGATGCATATTCCTAACCACTTGATGTTATATAACTTTGTATAAACATAGAAACAAAGTAGGTCTCACCGCGTTAGCCCTGAGAGCCTGAGGATCGGAAGTGTAAAGGCACAACACAGTGTTTTCCTCTTGAAGCAGATTTACTGGGAGCCAATCAGTCAATGCCTCTAGCTTTGTAGTGGTTTTCCATTCTGGCTATGCGGAGAGCCGCTATTGTACTCAGTGTACACTGCTCATAGGGTAACACTGTTATCTACATGTTGCCTCCTTGTGGGAGAGTTAAGTACTACCAAAACACTGCCGTCTCTAGAACAGGTCAGGGCAGACGTTTGAGTCGTTAATCAGAGTATCTGCAGCTTTGGGGAGGGCAAAGAAAGTCACAAGTCAGTAGAAGACATTAAGCTGTGCGTATAGGTGGCACTTCAAACTATTATTTTGAATCTGTTCCACCAGACACATACACTGCTAACTAGACAGTTCATTATAAAGCTTCATCATCAAATGTTGATTTTAGTCAAAGAAGAGGTGTGTTTGGTCACCTTTTAGCCGTTCCCTTTAGCATCACCACAGTGCACAGGTGTCGAACTCCAGGCCTCGAGGGCCGGTGCAGGTTTTAGATGTGTCCTTGATCCAATACACAGTACTCTTTTAATCCCAGTCTTCAGCTTCAGCTCTGCCACTTCCAGCTTCAGCTCTGCCACTTCCAGCTCCACCTGCTGCCTTTTCTGCCAGTGTCACCATGTCCAAACCATACATCAGGGGTGGGCAACTCCAGGCCTTGAGGGTCGGTATCCTGCAGGTTTTAGATCTCACCCTGGGTCAACACACCTGAATCACATGATTAGTTCATTAGCAGGCCTCTGGAGAACTTCAGGACATGTTGAGGAGGTCATTTAGCCATGGTAATCAGCTGTGTTGGATCAAGGACATATCTAAAACCTGCAGGACACCGGCCCTCGAGGCCTGGAGTTGCCCACCCCTGCCCTACATTATAGGTCTCACTACCAACTTGTAAAACTTTTACTCTTATGTTTGAACAAATATTTCAGAGTGAAATACTGTAATTAAATCTACTGGTTTATCCAAACGGCTATCATTTGGCTAAGATCTTGAGCATAAATAATTTACTCCTAACACATTAAGCTGTCTTAACTCCATCGAGCCCCGTCTTTACATAATTAGGGGAGGCAGGTGAGCAGTTGCTGCAGCCAGTCCTCACAGAGTAACCTTTACAAAGTTTGTTTCCACATACTGTGATTTCTTTTGTGTGTCTTTAGGTATCTGGATAAAGAGCAGCTGGGCTCAGGTGCAGAGGGAGGGAAACCAGCTCAGTCTAACCTACATTGTTCCTCAGCTGGGGTATTGGGTGGCCGCCATGTCGTCTCTACACACCGGTAAGAAAATCCATAGACACAAATTAAATTTACTTCACAAAACACATATTTTTGTTCTGTCATTTATGTGGTTTACTTGACTGCAGACTTCCACCAAAAAGCTTTTTCTCTGGTGCTTCAACACATGTCTTTGTAACAGGTCCAATGGTTGCAAAGGACATCAGCACGTACCACACTGTGTTTCTGTTGGCCATACTGGGAGGCATGGCTCTCATCCTGCTCTGTCTGCTCTGCCTCCTGCTGTACTACTGCAGGTGTGTGAAACACTTTGCCTTTACACAGACTATAGCAGGAGTTTCCAGATTAGTATCTAAATTAGTGAAGATGATGTCAGTCTGTAGCTAGAACATGTGTACTGCTGCTTGGGATTTATTTCTCCGTTATTGTTCCAAAATTTACCTTAGCAGGCCGACAGGACAGCTTGGGCTTATCTCCTCTCAAGAGCTGGGGTGTTTGTATGCCACATTTAACTGAACATTAACAATACTTCTTTTGAATACATTCCTTTTTTATTGAATCCAGCACCATCTGTCATCCTTCTGTCTGCCTAGGTTTACACGTTTATTATTTCTTCAGTTGTGATAACAGTACCAGAAAACAAAGCCCTGTACTAATAAAAGTTCTCCAGAGTAAGTCACATGGCAGTAATATAGTTTTTATGTTGATCAAATGTAAACAATCTGGACCCGGGCAGCTGCGCTACACAGTAAATATAAAACCCTCACAAATGCTCTTGTCCAGTCTCAACTTGTTCCAACAAAAAGTCAGGGATGTATTTTTCACCATTAGAAACATTTGTGTGTAATTATTCCGATTTTAAAGATTAAACGTGCTCTTTGTCTGTGTTCACCCAGACGTCGATGTTTAAAGCCACGAGGGTCTCACCGCAAGCTCACGCTGTCCTCTGGACTGGACAGCAGTAAGAGGGACCAAGCCACGTCCATGTCTCACCTTAACCTCATCAGCAATGAGGTGTGTTTGCTCAGTGATCAGATGGCACAGTTTAAGGAGTTTGCACATTAATGACTGTTTAAAGGTGTTGGAAATAGAAAACACCAAAGTCGTTTACTAAATATTCAATATTTTGGATGTTCTCTAAAGGACGTATTGCATAGCCAGGCTTTCTTTGCATTTGCTGTCTTTGTACACCCAGGCTTTCTACTTCAGGATCAGGCTGCGCTACATTAAAACAGGGTGTCTGATACATTATTTCACTCTTATTCTGCACAAAAAGACTGATTGTGTGTAGCCTACCTCAGCTGGACACATTAATTATTTATTTATTTAATGTATTAGGAAAAATCTGCTAAAATTACTCTTTAGTTAATTAGTAAATATATTTATTTCACCACTCTGTTAACTCTGGTTATTTCTAATGTGAAATAGCTGCAGGTTAGAGCGCCAAACCTTAAACTGATTCTGTCTAATAGCCTTATAAAATGAGGAAATTGCATTACATTAATCATGACATTACATCATATTAGGTTAACATGCGCTGTTTCCTCGGGATAAATAACCTACAAATAAGCGTCTGGACTTCTCAGTCATGACCTGGATGACTGAGAACCTTCACAGACAACCTACAAATAACTTGTATTCTGTTACCTGTAGTTCAGCAGTGTTAAACTATTATACCTTCATTAATTACTGTGGGAATGCGTGACTCAACAGTTTTCATATATACAGTGGTGTATAAAGTGTTTGCCCCCTGCATATTTGCCAGTGTTTCAGATCATCACACAATTTTTTTAGAATTAGACAAAGAGAACCCGAGTAAAATGCAGTTTTTAAATGATGATTTCATTGATTAAGGCAGAAAATTTATCCAAACCTGTCTGGTCCTGCGTGAAAAAGTAATTGTCCTTGTAGTTAAATCATAAATCCACTGTGATTTTGAAAGCTGAGTTGAGTTTCAATAAAAAGCCTGATTACTGGCAGACCTGTTGAATTAAGAAATCGCTCAGATAGAACCTGACAAAGTGAAGCGGGCTAAACGATTTCAAAATGTAACACATTACGGTACGATTTAAAGAAACAGATGAGAAACAACACTGACACTGGCCCAACTAGTTATTAGGTTTTGGGGGCAATCACTTCTTGGACTTTTTTCCCCACTTCATAATCAACTCCTTCACTTAGAAACTGCATTTTGTGTTTACTTGTGTCATCTTTGTCTAATATTTAAATTTGTTTGATGATCTGAAACATTTAAGTGTGCCAAACACAAAAAAGGGAAATCAGGGAGGGGGTAAACACTTTTTCACACCTCTATAGAACATAGAATCTACATCAGTTTATCATTTTTACAGCTTGTCGATGGAGGGAAAGGCAGTAATATGTGGCCCATGAAAAAGAGGGGGAAAAAGACCTTGGTACCTGGTTCAGCACATGTTGCTATGGGGATTTAGATGGGTAAAAACTGAAAGCTCTGGCTTTAGGCTCAACATACCTGACTTGCTCATAGCTTGCCCCTAGGAAGGAAAACGTGTATCGATGCTAACCTGTGCTCCTTAAGTGCACTGCATGGTTGTTTGTTGGTCCTGTGCAGAGCTTTGCTGTGGAGATCATTGTGCTGTAGCTGCGTTTGTGTGGTTGGTCCTTTAACTTGGCCCCTGGAGCAGAGAAGACAGGAGTCATAATAACAAAGAACTTCTTTGTAATAAACTGAACCTGAGTGTTTCAAAATGTTAAAAATTGTCAGCTGCAGCCATGTTTATGCTTTTCCCCTCATTTTGATTTTTCAACCAATCAAAAGGCTGTTTTTATGGATAACAACACACCTCCTTCACCCTTCTTAACACAAAAGAACACCAAGATGGGACCAAACACATGAATTACTCACACTATAGCACTCTACGTGTTTGAAATTAAACTACAGTGTTTGTTATGGTTTGCTTCATGTGATGGTATTTAAAAACATTCTCACACCTGAATTTTGTTGTTGCCTTCAGGTGCAGCTGGAGCTTGTTTCCACGGGGACTGAGCCTGACATGACCACTCCGATGCTCAAGCCTTCCTCATATGAGCACCGAGACAATCAACGTCAACACAGCCTTATCCATCAAAACAAACACAGCCGCTCCTCTCTCGGCAACAACAGCCACCACGGATCATCTCTGGGCAATCTGACGCCTCGCAGCCGAGACTACCGACAGTCTGTAGAGACGTTTCAACTGAGGGCTGCTCTATCATCGGGGACAGAGAGGGGCTACCGTCAATCATACACCTCCTTCTGTTCATCTAGCAACCAGATTTCAGATGCGTTGTCATCCACTAATCATGGTCAAGTGTCAGCTACACAGCTTAGCAGTGTTGGGATTATTGATTGCATCTCCCCTTCATCTCCTCCGCACTCCCCCAGCAGAGGGGAGGGAGGTGAGTGCAGGGCTGCTGACCACCTTCTGTCCCGGTCTGTGGACCACCTGGAGCGGCCCAGTCCCCAGTTGCTCTCCCGGCCAGGCCAGCTGCTCTGCTGCGGCTCTGTAGATCTGCTGAGTGGAGGGGAAGGCTACTCAAGAGTGCGACCCACACTTGTAATCCCAGCACACTACATGCGGCTGCCTGGGGAGCACCCTCTGTCTGGTCAGGCGCTCCTGCTGCAGACTGACCAGCAGAGTGACTTAGAGACCATCCAGGCTGAGCTCAATGCCTCACATTCCCAGCAGCCCCTGGGGCAAACCCCCACTGACTGCGACCCAGGTCCAAAAAAGCAGGGTAAAGGCGAGGGTATCTCAGGCCTGTCAGAGTCTCTGTCTATTCCAGGAGCTCTCGGGGAGTCGGGTCTTGTGGAAATAAACAGCGAGGACACCTTGCTGGCTGAAAAGACTTTAATGGAGCTGAGAGGAGGGAAGCCTCTGCCTCACCCACGAGCCTGGTTTGTCTCCCTGGATGGACGCTCCAATGCTCACATTCGCCACTCCTACATCGATCTCCAGCGGGCAGGGTGCCACAACAACAACAACAGCACACCTAGTGCAGGAGGTCAGCAAGGTAGCAGCCGTCAAGGGAGGCATGGCAGTTGTAACGATGCCAGTCTGGACTCGGGTGTGGACCTGAACGAGCCGAGAGCGGGGCGCAGGGGGAGAGATGCTGAGCAGGAGGAAAGGGGGATTGAGAAAGACAGATCAAAGGGGGCGACGCCAGCCTCGGCCTACACTCAGCTGGTGTTTGTGGATGATCTGAATGTGGGAGGCTGTGAGGAGGAGAAGTGCACCCACAAGGGCAGCAAATCTGGACCTGTCTTGTCAGACAAAGGAGAGAGTAACAGAGTGGATCAGGGGCAGGGGGATGCAGTGGGTAAAACAGCTGAGGGAGTACAAATACAGGAGGAGCCACCCTCACTTTCCTCTGCATCCCCTACTTCTCCTCCGCCCCTGCCAACTCCAGAGGGAGTGACTTTCAGGACTGATCACGCGCTGCTGTCAGTGTCTCCGGATGAGGACGCAGCACACGATGATGCAGAAGAGGAGAAGAAAAGCCCCTGGCAAAGGAGGGAGGAGCGACCCCTGCTGGCCTTCAACCTCAAATGATTCACAGATGACAAAGGAAAGATTCACATTTTTCAAGTCTGTTTGAAGTAGAATGCCAGTTTAAGGCTTTTTTTAAGTTGCCATGCTGTTTTAAAAAAAAAAAATCAGCGTTAATTAAACAATCTCTTTCCCCTTCTGGGAAAAATTTATCAAAGTTAACAAGATGTTGAGCAAAGTTAAGTAAGGTTTAATCATAAAATCTCAGTGAAAACTGATCTTCAAGTTGAAATGAGAAGCACGCTAAATATTTAACATTTCAGACATGGGAGAGAGTCTCAGTATGCGTGCCATAAAGCAACGATAAAAAAGCATAACCACACTGCACAGCATTGCCGCTAAAAACTGGATTTGTGTGTTGCCAAGAGAGCTGTACCCCACCCCTCCAACTCATGCTCAAAGAATGAGGTGTCCTGATCCAAGCAGAAGTGGTGTTGTTGAGGTTAAAGTGTCATCGTGTTCTTATTATTGCTGTTTTGAGCATTTTCTAGTGAGCTAGGCAACTCACAAAGTCACATTAGAGGCATGCTCAGTGGTAATCCTGTCCACTAATGTGGCTGAATGCATCCATTCTGGGGAGTGCAACTGTGATTTATTTCCTCCACTTTTCAATACACTTCACTTTCAGAGGCAGCATCTTTTCAGGCACTATGTGGAGAAGGAAAGGTACTAGGAGGAGGAAAAATGATCAGGAAACACAAGTGCATGTCGGTTCTGCTTTGAAACAGACTTGGAAGAGTGTAAATCTGCCCGTTAACCACAACTCCTCCTCTGCTCAGACCACAACATGAAGGATATATGTGTTTAAATTGAAGCCGTTTGTTCTTAATATAGCACTGAATCAATACTTTAGCACTGGGAGCCCATCTGGTTGAGAAATGAACACTTCTGCTGGACTCTTAATGACCACTGTTGTACTTCACTTTTCATGAAACACTACATAAACAGACCACTCGTCAGGCGTGGCGAACACATTGCCTGAGGGGAGACATAAAGACGCTGGAGGCACGAAATTAGGATATTTTATGCACAACAAATATATGCCTTTTTAATAAATAGCCTTGCAAGCATAAATGAACTGTAGTAGAAGCAGTCGATGGGTGGTTCATGGAAAATCCGAGACTACAAAAAACTTTCTTTCTTGAGCCATATTGTCCTCAGTCCATTAGCTTAATCTAGTAACATGCAGCAACACTCGTTTGAAGGTTATAACCCCGGTTTGTTCACACTGACTGATGTCTGAGATTATGAAACATCTGTGCAAAACGGGGCAGCCGTGTTCGAGGGATTTACTTTGAACGGTTGGTGGTATGTTGCTAGAGTTTAATCTAGCCCATCAGAAGGCTTTGTGGGAGATAAGGTTTCTGGACTGAGGAGGTTTAACCACTATCTGCTCTGTAGCATAATCAGATAATGTGACACACCGCTATGCTGGTGGGTAAGGATGTAATACCACTTCAAAGCCACCCAAATTAGTTGTGAGGGATATTGGTATGAAGGGTTTTGTAACTGTTGAACCACTGACTGGTGTATTTTTTATGTTTTGCTTTGAAGGCTATGCATAACTTTTATATGGTTGCTTGATGCCTTTTTTTTTTGTAATTTTAATCATAATTTTAATTGCCAAACATGAAGTATTTTATCTGAGAATAGGCTATTTTTTTTTTCTTTCTTTTAAATATGTTAAGGGCTTTTCCTCCGTACCCACCTTAACGTTCAAGCTATAAAAGCAAACGCTCGATAACCTTTCACCTGAAATGCAAACTGTATTTGCTTGCTGTGTTTCACCTCCATTTGAACCACTCACCCACGATCCAAGTGCCTTTGAATAGCCTGACTCTACAGCAACTGATTACCTTATTTATTTCTCACCTCCTTTTGCCTTCGTCCGCCCTCCCCCTCCTTCCTACCTCAGCCCTTACTTTCTCTCCTGCTTGTGAAAGAAAGCATGCAGTAAACTTTCCTCAGCACTAGCGTATAACAAGCTACACTGCAGACATCTCAGAAAATGTCTACCAGCTGCTGCAATCGTAAAATCCTCTACAGTAATCAGCAAGAGTTCAGTCTCCCTCAGAGTAAGCAGTTAAAGATGTTTTGTTTTTTATGTGTGTGCGTGCGTGCGTGTGTGTGTGTGTGTGTGTGGCACTGGATATGTGAAACTACACTGCAGGTCGTTTCAGTGCATTTTCTTATTTTTGTGTTTTGTGGGTGAACGTTTGTCTGAAATGTGTTTTGCAGTGGCGGCTGAGGTGATGCTGACTGATCAACATGCATCCAGTCAAGGTTCACATAGACAAAGCAGCCATATTACAGAGTGTGTATAGTCTTTCCTTACCTCTGCCTTATCAAAATAATGTGTGTCTTTGTGTTATGAATGGCCTTTTCTCTTTTAGTTTCCCACACAGCAATCTCCCCTTTTAGGGTGGATGAGCAATACAGTATCTTTGAGTGTGTAAATCAGATGCTTGCATTATATTTGAAGCCTGTTATTCTGAATAAACAGCCAAACTGGAATTAACTGAGTGTGCATCTGTTTGCAAAATTAAACCTCTATATCTCTTTATACGCTAATCCAGATAGTAGTTAAAATGTATTCATATGGGCCACTTTATTGGGTACACCTTGCTAGAATCAGCTGGGAGCCCTTTTTGCTTTCAGGTGGCTGCATATCCATGATGGGAATCTCCGGTTACACCATTGTTTGACGATATGATCTTTGTATTAAGGTGCACAACGGCTTCCAAGAAGATGTCCCGCACACCTTTACACTACCAGCCTGAACCGTAGAATCAGGATGGCTCGATGCTTTTGTGGTGTTTACTCCAAATTATGTCATTACCATCTATGTTGCAGCAGAAATCAAGACTCACTAGGCAACGTCTCCCAATCTTCTGTTGTCCAGTGTTGGACTGTATACTCACTTTTTTTGTTTTTAGCTGACTGTGTGGTCTTCTGCTTCTGTGCTTCTGCATATCTTGGTCATAACGAGTGGTTATTTGAGTTGCTATCAACTCAAAGCAATCTGGCTATGACCTCTGGCCTCTTCATCCAGAAAGCTGCCGCTCACTCGACCATTCTCTGTAAACTCTATAGAGATGGTTGTGTGGAGAAAAATCCCAGTAAATTGCCAGTTTTTTTTAAAGAAACTGTTAAATTGACCTGTCTAGACCAGCCTGTTTACACACAGGGTGGTTCCCGGTGTCAGATTCACTTAAATCACTTTTCTTCTCTATTCTGATGTTCGGCTTGAACTTCAGCAGGTCATCTTGATCATGCTTGCATTCCTAATTGCACCAAACCGCTGCCATTAGATATTTGCATTACAGAGTAGGTGTACCTAACAAAATCGCCGTTGAGCGTAAATTAATGTCCTTTCTGAGGGTAATTTTCACCATTTTTTTAAAACAAATTTATTTGTAGTACTTATCATTATAAAGCTTGAGAACATACAATGGTAAAAACATTTCTCATCTTTATTTTCAGATAGGTCAGATATCTACAAAAACATATCAGTTATACCTCCATGGTCCTGACTACAGCCTTCCATAAGGACACCAACACTCCCAGACTCACTGAGGATGGTTTTTATTAACGGATTAATTAGATTAACTTAAGTAACTGATCGGGATCTGTGTGTTTTTATATGTATTTGATATAAGAAAACTGAATAATCCTAAATGATATCAAATCCCCGAAGTTGCTGTCTAAAACATGCCTTATGCAGCGCAGAGTTGTTATATTTTTGTACATTTAAACAGGTATTTTTATTTAATTGTAACCTTTAGGCTTTTTGTTTCTTCTGCTACATCATCAATTCTTTTCCAGGATGGTTTTGTTTACCTAATTTAAATGTGTTTAAAAATGTTGAAGTAGCAAAAAGTGCTACTTTGCACGTGTTTTTCTCATTGATAGTATGAATTTAGAACACACTTGCTGATAGTCCAGCAGATATCCCAGTATCTAGTTTTAAAAAACTGACAATTTATTTTTACTTTGTATTTTCTTATTTAAAAAAATAATTTTAGATTTTTGTCTTTTTTTTTATTACCTGTAATTTGTAATATGTATTTATTTTCCCTCTCAGTATCAGAAACAAGTGTCTAAAGTGTCTTTAACATTTAAATGGCTATATGTTTGAAATAAGGTAAAAGTCTAGTTTGGGTACCACTTGGCTTCATGTTAAAGGCAGCAGCTCAGGTCTGAGTTCCCGCCTTTGGCCTCTAGGCGGCGCGATTTCCTTCGACATTTTCTTTGTTTTTTCCATCTCTCGCCCGCTCCCCGTTAGCTCTGTTAAACGGTGGCTGACTATATTTTTAAAACATTTTTATGATGGCGGAGGACAGTGAATCCGCAGCCAGTCAGCAGAGCCTGGAGCTGGACGACCAGGACACCTGCGGGATAGACGGAGACAACGAGGAGGAGAATGAGCATATGCAAGGGTGAGGGGTGGCCTGTCCGGTCGGCTCGGGGAAACGCAGTAATGATATTCCAGGCAGCCTGCTTGTGAGCGGCTAAGGCAGTGAGCCTGCTAGTATTAGCAGACAGCAAACACAGGCCGTCTTGAACTGTTTATAACGTTGTGACCTCTTTAAAGCTCTCCGACTGAATGACATGGCGGGCAACCATTAAGACAAACCGCTAGCTAGCTAACGTTAAGTAGCTGAGCTGTCATTCGTTGCTATGGTAGCTAACGTTAGCTCTGTGTGCGGGTCTAGCCAGCATCCATCCTCATCGTTTGTTTTCATGTCTGTAGCAGTCCAGGGGGAGAGCTGGGGGCCAAGAGGAAGAAGAAGAAGCAGAAGAGGAAGAAAGAGAAGCCAAGCTCGGGGGGAGCCAAGTCTGACTCTGCCTCGGACTCTCAGGAGATCAAGGTGTGATGGTGATGATGACCCAGTGAAAAGAGTGCACACACCCTTTTTTAGGGCAGGGGATACAATACAAAACAAGGTTCTTTTAATATCCTGAAAATAAAAGAGGAGGGGTAAGAAAAGGGAAAGCAACAACCCAGAATTCAGCTTGTTTGCCGTCAATGTGTCATGGTCAGTAAGGTTTTTCCAGCCTTGGCATGCTCCCTGTTTGTATTCTGTAATGAGGTTCTAGAATGAGGTAGTTTATTTTGCTAAAAGGATATATCACAAACTTTTAGCCAGCTGTGAGATTTCTACATACTGCATGCTGCTTTAGAAAAATAAACAATAACTACATCCAGACTCTGATGTTCTGATCGGATGAAGAAAGCAAATCAAGCTTAACCAAATGATTTAATGACAGGGACTGTCATATTTGGGTTTTTGCATTTATAATTTAAAGATCATTGACTTCATCAATCATTTATACAGTGACATGATTAATCCGGTTTCTCTTGCTCAGTGGGAGTATAGTGTGTAGGAAAAGACCTGTGTAAACATGACTATAAGACTGTTTATTTGCATGCACTCTGATGTTGCCTCTCGTCTACATTTAGATTATTTAAAGCATCCAGTGTTTGGTTGAGTGATACAGACATTAAGTAATCTGTGTATGTGTGCCCGCTTTAAATCAGAACCCTGGGCTGCCCATCCAGAAGCTGCAGGACATCCAAAGAGCTATGGAGCTGCTTTCCTGCCAGGGTCCAGCAAAGAGTATAGATGAGGCAGCCAAGCACAAGTACCAGTTCTGGGATACTCAGCCTGTCCCAAAATTAAGTAAGTACTTAGTTAAATTCATTTAAATGAACTGCACTCCTGTTTAAATTGGTATTATTTCCTCTGTCAACAGAAATTATTTTTCTTTCTGCACCAGCGCCATCTGCTGGTTTTATCTCCTCAGTCTGCTGATTTAGGCCAGTATCTTAGAAACTTGTCAGCTGCAATGTACAGTAGGGGTCCATGCATTCCCACTGGGCATGCTCAGCAGCATTAGATCAAGCTGTTTCCATAACAGCCATGACCCAACGAGTCAGGCCTTTGTGCAGCCACAGGCTGTGGGGGTTGACGCAGGACAAACAGCAGCAGATTTATATAAAGTCTGATGCCATCAGCGGTTTTGTGCATTGCTCACAGTTTAAGGACATGGAGTTTTATGAGGTCCCGTGGAAGTGTGGTGATTGGAAAACAGTTGCAAACCTTTGACAAAAGGCTGTGCTATTTTTGTAGATGAAGTTGTGACGAGTCACGGGCCAATTGAGGCTGACAAAGAGAACATCAGACAGGAGCCATATTCTTTACCTCAAGGCTTTATGTGGGACACTTTGGATCTCAGTAATGCAGATGTTGTAAGTGCAGTCTTTGTTCAAAATACACCAATGAGATTAATCAGATTAATCAAAACAGAATGATTTATTGTCACGCTCTTTTGCAGCTGAAGGAATTGTACACGTTGTTAAATGAAAATTATGTGGAGGATGATGATAACATGTTCAGATTTGATTATTCTCCAAACTTTCTTAAATGGTAAGCTTCTTCATGTTTATCACATGATGCAGTACAGTAGCTTTAAATGTATGCGGTTATAATAAAAAGATTTTTTCCCCTCTCAGGGCTTTACGTCCACCTGGCTGGTTACCACAGTGGCATTGCGGAGTGAGAGTGTCTTCAAATAAGAAGCTCGTTGGCTTCATCAGTGCCATCCCTGCAGATATACGAGTCTATGATACGTGAGTGTTCATTACTTATTGTATGCATTTGAGAACAGCAGTGATGGGGAAAGTGTTTTACTCATTCAATCCATCCTTTTGTTTCTTTTCTTTTCTCGCTTGTGGCTCCAGGCTGAAGAGGATGGTAGAAATCAACTTCCTGTGTGTTCATAAGAAGCTGCGTTCAAAGCGCGTTGCTCCTGTGCTCATCAGAGAGATAACAAGGAGAGTGAACTTAGAAGGAATATTTCAGGCCGTATACACCGCTGGAGTTGTGCTGCCTAAACCCGTGTCTACATGCAGGTATGTTATTCACTAGTCACACATGTTAAAATATATAAAACAAGGCACTCTCTTTTCATATAAAATTAAAATACCTTTATACTCATGGCATGGTCATATTTAACTTAAAGCTCTGATGGGGGAAAATTGAGTCTACTCTGAATCTTTTCCACCAGTAAAACTCCACCAGTACTTTACTGGTCAAGTTTTCCACTCTTAACCATAGGTTTGCTATTGGTGGAACAACACTAGAAAGATTCAGCCATTCAGTGCCATGAGAATATAAGCATTTTAATTTTTTAATGAAACAGAGTGCCCTGGTGTTTGTTTGTTTTTTGATATGTTAGCTTATACGTATCTCTTCTAAAGAGCACATCTAGTGGAAGTGTTTTGAATTCAGGAAGCACTCCTTTTTTCTTTTTAATCTTGGTCTCCTGTTTTGTTTTTTTGGGTATTTTTTATCCCCAGGTACTGGCACCGCTCTTTGAACCCTAGAAAGCTTGTGGAAGTTAAATTTTCCCATCTGAGCAGAAACATGACCCTGCAAAGAACCATGAAACTCTACAGACTACCAGATGTAAACACTTACACTCATAAGTCCTGCATCTCGCTGTTCCTCTTGATAGCAGGAACTCTTAGAGATTTTCATTTTGCTCTCTCCACCCTGTGCAGAGCACCAAGACTCCAGGTCTGCGGCCGATGGAAAGGCGCGACGTCGGTCAGGTTACTGAACTGCTACAGAGATACTTGAGACGTTTCCAACTTGCTCCTTCTATGGGAGAGGAGGAGGTGGCTCACTGGTTCTTACCACAGGACAACATAATTGACACATATGTAGTAGAGGTGTGTGGATTCAGATTTGCAGCCTGATGTTGATGGCTCTTCTGCACTTAAAGTGACATTGTTCTTGTTTTTATTTCCCTCAGGGTGCTGGTGGCATTCTCACAGATTTCACTAGTTTCTACACTTTGCCCTCGACTGTGATGCATCACCCTCTCCATAGGAGCCTGAAGGCTGCTTACTCTTTTTACAACATTCATACACAAACCCCGCTACTGGACTTAATGAATGATGCACTGATCCTGGCCAAACTGGTAATCTTACTTTCTGCTTTTAAACACTTGCCAGTACCAAAGACAACAGCTGATGAGATCAGTGACATAAACATAAACAGCAACAAGAAGACGCACGTGTGAGGAGGAAAAAATGGCACAATACAGACCAGACTGATTATATAGATGGATAGATATTTTATTTTATGAATACCAAGATGGTTTATGTACTTTTTTTTTTCTTTTTCTTTTTAACGCAAAGCCTTATAAATCATTGGGAGTCAGTGATGTTTGGTTAGATAGATGAGGAGTGAGAGTATGATCCAACATTTTACTTGTGCAGTAGAGGATAAAAGTGAGAGAGACTGACCCGGTCTGATCTTTATTTATTTGAGGCCAGAGCAGGGCTCTGTGCTGAGAACCAAGTTCCATGGTAGTTTTCTATTATCTCAAGTCACTTCCTCTAACATCAGCACTCAAGTTGATTCAGAGTTTCTGGATCTAGATACAAGGACATCTGACCAGTCAAACTTTTTATTGTACCGGAAGCTGAGTGTCTGATTTTACAAATGAAGAGTAAACTGTAATATTAGAAAATATGAAGAGGCTACACACAATAGAGAATGCAGGTGACACAGCTTCTGCAGAAAAGTCAGGGGTGTGAGAGGAAAAACAAAGTTTAGCCTATTTTGATGGCAGAAAGAAAAGCTGACAAAAATGCCAGTTGTGTGAGTTAACAGACTTACTAATATCACAACTTTACCATTAAGAAACACGAGAATCTGATGGGTTATAATCAAGTAGTCCAGTGTTCAGATTTGCATATCGTGGTCTTGTTTTTTGTTTTGCTTTATTTTGTTTTGTTTTTTTTCAGCTGCACCCTCCATGGTGTTGAATAGTCTAAGAGCATGTAAAGAACAAACACAAAAACAAAATTCAAATGTAGACTTAGGCTACCTGCGACTGATATGAAGTCAAGTAGAAATGGGTGTCCAGATTATATTCATGATATTATTGATTAAAAAAACTCAAGAAATAAAATTGAACGAAATAAACTGTATTTATTACTAATAAAATGAATGGTGAAGCTATTTTCACAAGACTTGATCAGTCAGTAGGCAATATAACTGGAATATAACTCAGGTTAGGTTTGCAGCACAAGTTACTATGGCGATGTACCCCGAGAAGAAGTGAACCACTTTCATAGTGCAGAAAACTCAGGGGTAACCCCCAAGGTTACTGGGATAAGCTAAAATCCTGCTGCTTCGTAGTACGGGCCTGGTGTCAACCAGCTGGCAAGGCTACTCTGAGCTCTGCATACAAACGCAAACTGAGAGCAGGGTTTCCCCAGATACTTTTGATAATTTTCTTGCTGCTGTGTTAGTTATCATGGTGTTTGTTCTTTGTGTTTAACAGAAAGGTTTTGATGTGTTCAATGCCTTGGACCTAATGGAGAATAAGGTGTTTCTGGAGAAGCTCAAGTTTGGGATAGGAGATGGAAATCTGCAGTATTACCTCTACAACTGGAAATGTCCCCCTATGGACCCTGATAAGGTCAGTCTCAGGTGGTAATCACACACCAACTATTGGTCAGCATCCTGTGATAAGACTCCATGACAATTAGTGGAAAAAGTGGAAATAGTCTTTGGTTCAGATCTCAGTAGAGCTGCTTCTTGTGCCTGATTGTGCAAGCTTCACAGTCAAATAAGTCTATAGCTTTGAAGCAAATCCACAGAGGCCTGATAAGGAGAAATCATCCTCTGACATGATTGAGTATGCCTTAGATCATGGAAGCCTAGTTTTGATTGGGAAAAAACACAGGACTTTTGGAACAATGTCCTTTTGACAAATTAGACCAAAGTGGAGTTTATCAGTGCAAACACCTCATACCAGCAGTCAAGCACGGAGGTAGAGGGTGATGATTTGCAATTGCTTTGCTAGCCTATGATCATAAAAAGTTTGATCTGTGTGTTTCAGGTTGGCCTGGTCCTTCAGTAGCAGCTCTCTTCACGGCAGCTGCATAAACTCGGGAGGCTCTCAGCGATCTCTGGAAATACCTTACCTGGACACGCAGGTGGCCCGAGCTAGACAATGAGAACTGCGACAGTAAATCCAACCTGGCGCCCGAGTGGAGCTTTCACTCGGCACTTGTATCATCAAAAACATTCTCAGTTCACCCGGAGGTGAAAACTCTTAAACCATCCAACATCCTGAATGTGAAGTCATGCTATGCCTGAGATACTCATACGACACAACGCTCCTGACATAAGCGCTCACGTTTAAAACACACACACACCGGTCTGACACTCGAGGATGCCTTGACATTGTGTATTCTGTTTTAAGTTCTTCTTCCTCAGTAGACACCAATGGACCGGCACGTCATTTAACTTTACTTACGTGGAACTATGTAAATGATAATCAACTAAGCAAGCAAGACCTGACATAATTAACAACTGTTGTAATTTTATTTATCCTGTCCATACAGTTACTGTTCCCAAACCCCTTTCTTCTCCTCCTTTCTGCTCCTGCTGCACTTATTTTTGCTCCAGTTTCATATCAGTGCGGTCAGTCGAGTGTCTCTGCTGGCTGTTTTGGGCCTCAGTAGAATTAGAAATGCTGATCTTAACTTTTAAAATGACAAACTGCAAACACTGAGAGGGAGGAAAAAAGGATTCATCCCACTGGTGCATTGATATACATGTGCTTTGTTAAAGAGCATATGGTAGTTAATTGTACATTTAAAGGCAGATCATATTTATTTGTGTAGTGTGAGTTTGAGGGGTTTGGGAGGGCTGATCCAAAGTATTCTCCTCATGAGTAGCTTAGAAGTCACCGAGTTTGTTCAAAGTGTTTGGGGGTTTGTTTATTTTTTTTAATGAATGTATTGCAGAGACGAAGCACAATTACTCCGTTCTTAAACATACAAAATAAATGGGTCCTCGTTTCAAATCAGATGGGATTGCCCTAGAATCTGAACAGCCATGTTTTTTTTTATGAAAGACGGGCGCAGTTTTCACCTTATAAAACCGTTTCTAGAGCTGGCGTTTTTTAATACATTAAAACAACATGTTTGGTTGTACACTCTTTGTAGTAACAAACCCAAGCGTAGGGTTGTTTGCATGTCAGTGGTGTGCTGTCCAGTTAGTAAAGCTGTTCAGTTAGAAGTAATAGGAGCTGGTCTGGTCAGTGCATAAGCAGGGCAGTGAGAATGACGCCGGTGAACGTGGGGAAAAACTTCGATTTTATACAAAAAAATTTAAAGTTTCTGTTTAGAGCCAGGTTTAAAAAAAATGAGGTTTATTTACTATGGAAGGACTCTGTTCAGCAGCGGTTAAAGCAAACAGGGCACATCTTCTGTTACTTTGGTCACTGTCACCCACAGCAGTGGATAAACTGCTCTGTGCTTATTAAACAAAGGACTTGTTTAATCACGGGTGCAGTGGCATCAGCTTGAAGTGTCCTCTCCTCCAGATCCGCTTTCATTGACTTCTCTGGGTTTATTTTTTTTAATGATACTGTATTTTGTGTATGTTTGTTTTTTTTCTACATGTGTTGTGCAGCTAAGTGCGTGAAACGGTTGTGATATTTATAACTGTACCTTCTTTTTCTTTTTTTTTAATGTCTTACATCATTTCTTTCCTCCTTTTCAGTATTTAAAACAAACATCACTGTCAGATTTGTGATTTAAGAGCTGGATGAGGATCTTTGATAAAACTGTTTTATTTTTTTGTCTGTGGTGGAGCTGCTGGTTAATTTAAATGTTCTAGTTCCTTAATGTTCACGGGGCTCTGCGTAACTTGCAAGGTAAAGAGGCTGCTTTTTATTTTAATGACTTTATTGTTAATATTTGATGTACTTTTCTAATCATCCCTTTATAGATTAGCCAGAAGAGGATAAATATTTGTCCTGTTGGTGCTTCAGGGCTCAAAGATGTTGTTGTTCTTTTTAAAAATCACTTAAAGGTTGAATGACGTTATCTTCTACAAACGTGTTCCTGGCATTAATTTAACTGAGAGTGGGTCGCTGGGTCAAAGCTGTGTGCCTCATGGATGTTGCTGTGTCACAGATGTGTTGCTTGCAGCTGTCTGAATGAACTGTGAGCATGTCTGTTTCGCTGCTGCATTGATTTATAGCATCAATGTTTCTAGCCACGCCCTTTAGCGAGAACTCTGTCAGAAGTACCTGCCTTATTTAAAGGTTGTTTTTTGGTTTTTTTGGTTTTTTTAAGGTTTGGAGGTGGGGTGAGGGAGGGTGTACTTTTGAAATGTCATAAAGCTTTCTCTAACTGAAGAACAATATTTTTATTCGATTCCATTGTAAGCTGTGAAAAAGCTGAAGAACTTGTACCAGCATCATTTAGACATGACCCCATGCAAATAACAATCTGTTTCAACACACGTCGGCTATACCAGCATGGATATTTGATTGAATAAACTCACTTTAAAAAGGAACACGAGTCATGACTCCTTTGTGACGCACTGCAGGAAACACTTTTTCACAGCACATATTTTGAATTTAAGTATTTGTAATTCAGGCACCACAGTGGTTAGCACTATTGCCTCACAGCAAAAAGGTCCTCAGTTCAATTCCACCATCAGGCTGGGATCTTTTCTATTTATTAATACTAATTTTATTAGAAATAAGTAATGGAGCTGATATTTTGTTTGGGATGTGTGGTGTTATGTCTGTGTCTGCAGAGGCAATGTCATTTCCTGCAAAGGATTAATAAAGGATCTTTCTATCGATCTTAATCTTTCCCCTCCAGCCATCGATTTTCTGCTTATCCGGGTCACGGGAGCAGCAGTCTAAGCAGAGGCACTCAGACCTCCCTTCCCAGGAGGGCATCAAGACATTCCCAATTCAACCAAGTGATGTAATCTCCCAGTACCTTTGTCCATCTATAGATATTTACAGCAAACTAAACTTGGAAAATGATCATTAAGTTGGCTCATTTTTGCCTATGAGGTCTAAAACTTCTGCTTACATTTCAACATGAATGTACTACTACTTTCTACTTAGTACCCGAGTAATCCAGCAGAACAGCTCCAAGATGGTGGTGGTGTAAAGGCAGCCCTCTCTATGATATAGAGGAAATATATTTCATTTGAGGGTCAAATATTACAAGCTCCATTTAAAACAAACAGCACTATCAAAATACCAGGAAAAACTTAATTGCCTTTATAAAAAACAATGTGTGCAGACCAGCTTTAATTGTGGACAAATTGAAATTCAAACTTCAGTCAGGTATAAATATACCCAAACGGTATATTTATTTTTTTTCTTTCCACCAAAGTAAATATGATTCAATAGATTTTTGTAATTCCACGAAAAATCACCTTGCCCGGTGGGCCAATGGCCAGTCCAGCTATGGTCATTACGAGGGAAATTTCTTTTGCAGTTTGTCTGAAAAGATGGACTTGCGCTTCGGGATCCTTTAAACATCATTAGGCGCGTTGCTACGCGCTGTCTGTCCTGTCTGTGAGCTCACAAAGCAGCAGTACGGGGATGAATGACGTCACACACATGGATCCGCTGTCGGAATATAGTAAAACCGAGGACGGTTGGTTAGTTGGCTTAGTCCTCCTTTGATCGAATCAAAGGATCAAAGGATCGAAGAGAGCTGACGTCATGGCTGACGTCACGGTCGCTGCCAGAAAAATCTATAAATAGACCTCAGTTTCTTTAACTCGGCATTTCAAGAAACACCTTGTTGTTTTCACAAGCCAGGAATCCTTGGGAAAGAGAATAGTTTAACACTGAAATTGTTCAGTTAGCGGTTTTGTTTTGTTTTTTGCGAAACTTTTATAGAAATGTCACAGGAACCGTCCAGCAATTCAGTGTCTCACAGAGAAACGAGAGAGGAAGGACCGTCCAACTCAGGGGAGAGAGGAATAGTCCAGGGCATGGAGCCCAAAAAGAAAATTCGCATAAGCGAGATAGAGGGGGTGCCCGTAAAGATAACACTGCAGATTGGAGCACTTGAGCAAAATGTGCATGAACTTGAGGAAATGCAAGAGTTTCTCCTTGAACAGAACAACACCATTGTTGTTCAGCTGTCCAAGGCTGAAAGCGAGAGAAATGAACTAAAGAAACGGAATGCAGATCTCGAGAAAGCTTTGAAAACTATTCAGTGTCAAGTGGAAGAATTACAGTTTTCAAAAACCAAAAATGCTGCTGAACCTGAGGGACTTGAGACTCCTGTTGCTCAACCACCTCAGGATGAGGTTCAGGGCACTGGTATGTGGCATCGTGGTGCCAAATGCCTACTTAAAGTAGGTTTAGGTCTTGCCACAGCGGCCCTTATTGTTCCTGCAGCTTTCTGGGTCTTCTCAAAGATGTCCACCTGACGTGAATGACCCAGCTGCTCCCTGTGACATTGTGTTTATAACTGATGCGCACCTGCGGACCACTTATGTGCACCCCAGGTGCGTCCACCTCCCCTGCTTTCCAACCACGGTCCACCAACTACACCAACCTCCGATAACTATGCAGTGCTCTCCTTTAAGTTTTATTTTGCCCCTCACCCCCCAACCAGTCGCGGCAGATGACTGCCCCTTCTTGAACCTGGTTCTGCCTCAGGTTTCTTCCTGTGAAAGGGAGTTTTTCCTGGCCACCGTTGCCCAGTGCTTGTTCATAGGGGATCATTTGATTGTTGGGGTTTATTCTTTAAAATGTCATTTTATTTAAATTATTTCAGGTGAGGGGTTCACTTGATAGGGAGCACAAAAAGCTGCAAATAAAAAAATTTTTAAAAAAAGGTGTATTTAGCTGCAAATCAAAAATAAAAAAAAACAAATATTAAATTTCCCTACTGCTTCGTTTATTTACTTAAAAGAACAGCTTTAAATTTTGTGTGATAGTGTCATGGCCCTTGGTCAAGTGATCCAGGGTTTATCTTTTGGACTGTGTGAATCTGGTTTAATTTGTGTCCTTTGATTTAATAGTATTCATGGTTCTGTTTCTCGTCTCCCATGTGTCCATGTTGCTTTTGTATGTCGTGTCTCTTTAGCCGCCGCAGCAGTGGGCGGGCACATCCACATCATCCACGTCGCCGCCAACATACGTTGTATGTTTAGACCATTTATATCATTTGACATCCACAGGACATAGAGGTTCGAAAGACACTGAGTCATGCAATACCTTTAATGAGAATACTGTCAGTGAACACTGATGAGCTTCTGCTTCTTTAATGAGCCATAATTCTCATTAAAGAAGCAGGTTGGCTCATAAAGTGCTCTGTAGTTATCTAATGCAACTGCCATTTGTTTCAGGACATAACCACAATCTGTAATCAACACAGGGTTTATTGAACTGTCGGCTGTGCAGACAACATGGCACGCATGAAAAATGGGTAAGGACATTTTGTGAACACTCATAGTTGATGTCTTAATTATGGGAATAGCTACTATGTAATTGATGCTTCCTATTCTATCAGATAAGGTGCACCTTGTGTGGAAGTTAAGTTGGCTCATTTTTGCCTATGAGGTCTAAAACTTCTGCTTACATTTCAACATGAATGTACTACTACTTTCTACTTAGTACCCGAGTAATCCAGCAGAACAGCTCCAAGATGGTGGTGGTGTAAAGGCAGCCCTCTCTATGATATAGAGGAAATATATTTCATTTGAGGGTCAAATATTACAAGCTCCATTTAAAACAAACAGCACTATCAAAATACCAGGAAAAACGTAATTGCCTTTATAAAAAACAATGTGTGCAGACCAGCTTTAATTGTGGACAAATTGAAATTCAAACTTCAGTCAGGTATAAATATACCCAAACGGTATATTTATTTTTTTTCTTTCCACCAAAGTAAATATGATTCAATAGATTTTTGTAATTCCACGAAAAATCACCTTGCCCGGTGGGCCGATGGCCAGTCCAGCTATGGTCATTACGAGGGAAATTTCTTTTGCAGTTTGTCTGAAAAGATGGACTTGCGCTTCGGGATCCTTTAAACATCATCAGGCGCGTTGCTACGCGCTGTCTGTCCTGTCTGTGAGCTCACAAAGCAGCAGTACGGGGATGAATGACGTCACACACATGGATCCTCTGTCGGAATATAGTAAAACCGAGGACGGTTGGTTAGTTGGCTTAGTCCTCCTTTGATCGAATCAAAGGATCAAAGGATCGAAGAGAGCTGACGTCATGGCTGACGTCACGGTCGCTGCCAGAAAAATCTATAAATAGACCCCAGTTTCTTTAACTCGGCATTTCAAGAAACACCTTGTTGTTTTCGCAAGCCAGGAATCCTTGGGAAAGAGAATAGTTTAACACTGAAATTATTCAGTTAGCGGTTTTGTTTTGTTTTTTGCGAAACTTTTATAGAAATGTCACAGGAACCGTCCAGCAATTCAGTGTCTCACAGAGAAACGAGAGAGGAAGGACCGTCCAACTCAGGGGAGAGAGGAATAGTCCAGGGCATGGAGCCCAAAAAGAAAATTCGCATAAGCGAGATAGAGGGGGTGCCCGTAAAGATAACACTGCAGATTGGAGCACTTGAGCAAAATGTGCATGAACTTGAGGAAATGCAAGAGTTTCTCCTTGAACAGAACAACACCATTGTTGTTCAGCTGTCCAAGGCTGAAAGCGAGAGAAATGAACTAAAGAAACGGAATGCAGATCTCGAGAAAGCTTTGAAAACTATTCAGTGTCAAGTGGAAGAATTACAGTTTTCAAAAACCAAAAATGCTGCTGAACCTGAGGGACTTGAGACTCCTGTTGCTCAACCACCTCAGGATGAGGTTCAGGGTACTGGTATGTGGCATCGTGGTGCCAAATGCCTACTTAAAGTAGGTTTAGGTCTTGCCACAGCGGCCCTTATTGTTCCTGCAGCTTTCTGGGTCTTCTCAAAGATGTCCACCTGACGTGAATGACCCAGCTGCTCCCTGTGGCATTGTGTTTATAACTGATGCGCACCTGCGGACCACTTATGTGCACCCCTGTTTATAATCTTGTGAAAGACGCACGACAGACCTGACCATATACTCGTGTTTTTCATCATCTACTTTTATTACTACAGGTTTACCACTACAGATGGCTGCAGCTTTGCAGCTCACAGCCACACACAGTAACAACAACAACACAGCAGGACCTAGTTCAGCCTTTAAACCAGCAAGGCATGATTGCAGATTGGCGCTCAGGTGCGTCCACCTCCCCTGCTTTCCAACCACGGTCCACCAACTACACCAACCTCCGATAACTATGCAGTGCTCTCCTTTAAGTTTTATTTTGCCCCTCACCCCCCAACCAGTCGCGGCAGATGACTGCCCCTTCTTGAACCTGGTTCTGCCTCAGGTTTCTTCCTGTGAAAGGGAGTTTTTCCTGGCCACCGTTGCCCAGTGCTTGTTCATAGGGGATCATTTGATTGTTGGAGTTTATACTTTAAAATGTCATTTTATTTAAATTATTTCAGGTGAGGGGTTCACTTGATAGGGAGCACAAAAAGCTGCAAATAAAAAAAATTTAAAAAAAAGGTGTATTTAGCTGCAAATCAAAAATTAAAAAAAACAAATATTAAATTTCCCTACTGCTTCGTTTATTTACTTAAAAGAACAGCTTTAAATTTTGTGTGATAGTGTCATGGCCCTTGGTCAAGTGATCCAGGGTTTATCTTTTGGACTGTGTGAATCTGGTTTAATTTGTGTCCTTTGATTTAATAGTATTCATGGTTCTGTTTCTCGTCTCCCATGTGTCCATGTTGCTTTTGTATGTCGTGTCTCTTTAGCCGCCGCAGCAGTGGGCGGGCACATCCACATCATCCACGTCGCCGCCAACATACGTTGTATGTTTAGACCATTTATATCATTTGACATCCACAGGACATAGAGGTTCGAAAGACACTGAGTCATGCAATACCTTTAATGAGAATACTGTCAGTGAACACTGATGAGCTTCTGCTTCTTTAATGAGCCATAATTCTCATTAAAGAAGCAGGTTGGCTCATAAAGTGCTCTGTAGTTATCTAATGCAACTGCCATTTGTTTCAGGACATAACCACAATCTGTAATCAACACAGGGTTTATTGAACTGTCGGCTGTGCAGACAACATGGCACGCATGAAAAATGGGTAAGGACATTTTGTGAACACTCATAGTTGATGTCTTAATTATGGGAATAGCTACTATGTAATTGATGCTTCCTATTCTATCAGATAAGGTGCACCTTGTGTGGAAGTTAAGTTGGCTCATTTTTGCCTATGAGGTCTAAAACTTCTGCTTACATTTCAACATGAATGTACTACTACTTTCTACTTAGTACCCGAGTAATCCAGCAGAACAGCTCCAAGATGGTGGTGGTGTAAAGGCAGCCCTCTCTATGATATAGAGGAAATATATTTCATTTGAGGGTCAAATATTACAAGCTCCATTTAAAACAAACAGCACTATCAAAATACCAGGAAAAACGTAATTGCCTTTATAAAAAACAATGTGTGCAGACCAGCTTTAATTGTGGACAAATTGAAATTCAAACTTCAGTCAGACCATATTCAATTGTATAAATATGCATGAAACCAAATGCAATGCTACTAATCTGCTGAAACAATGAATGCAAACCTGAAGGTCTGAGGGTTCCCCAGATAAAAAATACTTGGCAGAAAAGTCTAAACTTTGTTCCCATAAACCTTTTTTTCTCTTTACGCTTCCAGAAATTCTTTATATAAACTATTCACATAAGTAATGTCCAGACTGAGGCTGCAAGCACTGTTCAAAAACCAAAAAATAAACAACACTGGAAACTCCTGAGCTAAACAGTCTTTAAAGTTTCTCTTTCACTTTACAGCTTTTTCTTCGGCTTCCCTCTCTTTTTCTTTGCAGGGTTACCAACGATTCTCTTCACCTGGAGCGGCTGCAGAGTGCAGGAGGGAGACTCTGACACCTCCTCAGATTCACTTTCCAGTTTCCTTTTTTGTCCCCTTCTTTCACCACCTTCCTCCTCCTCCATGGCAACAGGTTCTTCAGGCTTAGCACCTTGCAGCCATGCCATGTCCAATGTAGGCACTCTGGGCTTAATGGCATCGACAGTGTCGGTAAACACCCCATCATCACTGGAGGAGCACCGTCTGAACCCGAGGGCGAGCACGCTTTTCAGCCCCAGCGGCTCCGACACACTCTGGCTCAGGCGAGGCACCTGGCAGGCCGGCACTCCTCTGGTGGTGCTCAGAGCGATCAGGTGATTAGTCATGTGTTTCGGTTTGACAGACTTGCACACGAGCAGCAGTCTGAGTTCGTTTCTCTCCAGAGCCTTGGTCACCTCGTTGATGCCGATGGCCAGCTGCCGTCTGGCTGCCACATCTGTCCAGCCGTTTTTGGAGGAATCGCTCACCTGGGGAACAGGTTGTGGTGCGACATCAGGTTTTTTGCTTTTCTTTTTCCTCCATGGGCGAAACACTTTCACTTCTTTTTTCTCCAGACCCATTGAGATCAATTTATCCTTCAGAGTTTTCAGGATGAAGTGCATGTCCTCTTGGGGGAGCGGGCTCCATTTTGAGGCAAAGGGTGAAGTGAAGGAGGTCTTGGCTGGAGTCTGCTTTTTGATTTCCTTTTTAGTCGGCTTTCCAGGAGCTGCCATGACTGTTTGGAGCATAAAACAACCGACACTGTAACAAAAGAGAGAAAAACTGCTTTAGAGTCTGGCAACCAATCACTGGATACTTTATTAAGTACACCCGTTCACCTGACTGGTAATGAAGGCAATCAGATGAGTTCCCTGTACTTAACCTCCACAATCACCAGATCTCAATCAGAGAGAGCACCTTTATGATCTGGTGGAACAGGAGAGTCACATCATGTATGTGCAGCCACAAATGTAATGCTGTCATGTCAACATGGGTCACATGTTGATCCCCCAAGAATCTTTCATGAAGAAATAAAGCAGTTCTTAAGGCAAATGGGGGTCCAACCCAGCACAAGGAAGATGTATGAACTGGCCAGTAAATGTAAATAATTATTGATGTTAAATTAAAGCACAGAAATGCCAAAGATGAGTTAAACAGCTTACTCACATATAAAAAACGCATACCGAATTTCGGATCTTCTTCGGCTCTAATAAAAAACTTTTCGCTTCTGCGAGTGTTAAAAACAAACACAGCCGCCGTTACCTGTAGTTAAAGCAGGTAACGCATTTCTCCTCGTCTTCTTTACAGCTTCAGCACAGCTGCATGAGAGACACACAGGGCGCTGCCATTTTGTTTCAATTTAAATAACTTTATTTAAAAAGCCCCACAGCGCCGAACAGCGGCGAAAGGGCGACACGACAGTCAAATCATCAAAGAGTCAGCGAAGGCAGTGAAGGTGGAGTTTGAGGCGGCGAACACTGTTATCTGACACTGTAGTGTCTGATGTAGGGAAAAGTGCATGAAGTCTCCTTCATGAATCCGCTGGAGTAAAAGTGCACGAGCACAGGAAATAGAAAGTAGGCTTTTCTAAACCAATTAATCAATTGGTTTAAATGCACTCAAGTGATTTTTTACACCAAGCAATAATATGAATAAAATGAAACATATAAAATAAAAAGGTTTATTTATTCAAATACTTCATTAAAAGGTTAAAAAGGTATTTAGGTCTTTGCGCATATTAAAAATGGTTCCTGTGGTCTATAATTATCAGATCCTTTGATCGAATCAAAGGATCAAAGAGAGCTGACGTCACGGCTGACGTCACGGTCGCTGCCAGAAAAATCCTTAAATAGACCCGTTTCTTTAACTCAGCATTTCAAGAAACACCTAGTTGTTTTCGTAAGCCAGGAATCCTTGGGAAAGAGAACAGTTTAACATTGAAATTATTCAGTTATTGGCTCAATATATAAGACAAAATAAAGAAGTAGAAGGTATTAATATCCATGAAAAGGAGCATAAATTAGAATAGAATAGAATTCAACTTTATTGTCATTGCACATGCACAGGTACAGGGCAACGAAATGCAGTTTGCATCCATCCAGAAGTGCTTTAGTGATATAGATATATTACAATATATATTAGCAATAATATAGATATGTGAGTATATTACAGAAATGGGTCTATTATGGTATGTTATAATGTACACGGTATGAAGTATGTTGTGAATATTCTATAACTATAAGTATGTACAGGCTGTAGTGAGTACAAGCTATGTACAGGATATGAACAGGATATAAATATGAAAAACTATACAGAATATGAAATAAATAACTTTACAGAATCTGGGGTATACAGCTATACAGAAATGGGAACTATGCAAGTTGTAAACAGTTGTAGGATTAAAGATTATCGAATGTACAGAATGATTATTTACACAGAGCTATACAGTAGTGCAGTTAAGAAATTAGCCTGCTATGCAGATGATATTTTAATATTTTTGGGTCAACCATCAAATTCTTTACCTAAATTAATGCAATCATTTGAATACTTTAGTCGACTATCTGGATAGAGGGTTAATATGAGTAAAACACAATTGCTTAAGTACAATTATATTCCATCAGAAGAAATTAAAAATAAGTATCAATTAGCATGGCAAACAGAGTACTTTAAATATCTAGGAGTCATAATACCTAAGGATCTTACAGAACTATTAGAACGAAATTATTTACCAATACAGAAAAAAATTAAGAAAGATATAGCGAGATGGAATTTAATTCCATATTTAAGTTTATATTCGAGAATAGACTCAATTAAAATTAATATTCTTCTTAAATTATTATATTTATTTCAAACACTACCAATAGAAATTAACCAGAAACAGTTTAATGAATGGGACAAAATTTTGTCAAGATACATACGGCAAGGATAAAGGCCCCGAATTAGATTTAAAACCCTACAACTTAACAAAGGAAAAGGGGGGTGGGGCTTACCTTCTCTTAGGGAATATTATTGGGCAGCACAATTAAGGCCTATGATATGCTGATGTAATCCTTCATACGATGCTCAATGGAAAGCCATTGAGGAGGGTCTGACTTCCATCCCCATACAAGCTATTATAGCAGACAGAAGCTTGCAAAATTTAATAAAAACTATTGAAAATCCATGGATCAAGTTGACTTTTAAAATTTGGGAAACAGTAATAAAAGAATATAAACTAGAAGAGGATATAGCAGTTCTTAAGTGGTGTGCATATGACACACATTTTGCTCCAAATAAATTGGACACCAGATTCAAAGATTGGACATATAAAGGATTAACAGCTTTATGTATGGTAATGGAGGAAGGGAGACTAATTAGTTTTGATAAAATGAAAGATAAATATTCATTAGAAACACAGGATTTTTATAGATATCTACAGATGAGGCATTTTGTCAATAAAACGATAAAAGCTAAGGCTGAATTGAGTAAACAGCTGCTAGACGTATTTAAAAGGGCATATAGTTCAAATAAAAATAGAGGTATTTTAGGTGACCTCTATAAAGGATTAACAAATATGAAATTACACTCAACCTTGTATATCAAAACAAAATGGGAAATTGAGGGAGGAATAGAGATAAAAGGAGGATGAGTGGACAACAATATGGGCATATCAATGGAAACGTAGCAGCTCACAGAGCTGGAGGGAATTTGGGTGGAAATGCCTGATAAGATATTTTATTACACCTCACCAAAAATCTCACTATGAAGGTAACCCTCCCACTTGCTGGAGAAATTGTGGAAATACAAATGCTAATCACCATCACATTTTCTGGGACTGTCATGTTATTAAAACTTAGTGGAAGGGAATACATGCAGCAATACAAGAGACATTTGGAAGATATTTACCTTTGGAAAGTAAAAGTCTATTATTTGGACTTATTCCAGAAGGATGGACAAAGAACGATAAATACTTGTTTAATATTTTACTGGCAGCAGGAAAAAAGCCATCACAGAAAAAAAAAAGAAAAAAGATTTTGACTTTGTTAACTACTAGAAGACTAGAGGAAATATTAGTTACATTAATGGAAACAAAAACACTCCCTATATTTATTTATCTTTCCTTTTTCCTTATGTATTTTTTATTTATGTTGTTTTGCTTCTTTTTCTTTGCTTCTTCTTTCGTTCTTATGGATATTTTAGTTGTTTAAATATAGAAAAAAAGAAAAAATATATGTACTGAAAGATAGCTGAAGTTGATGGTATTGTATAGTGATTCTAAAATGTCAATAAAAAAAAGAAAGAAATTATTCAGTTAGCGGTTTTGTTTTGTGCGAAACTTTTATAGAAATGTCACAGGAACCGTCCAGCAATTCAGTGTCTCACAGAGAAACGAGAGAGGAAGGACCGTCCAACTCAGGGGAGAGAGGAATAGTCCAGGGCATGGAGCCCAAAAAGAAAATTCGCATAAGCGAGATAGAGGGGGTGCCCGTAAAGATAACACTGCAGATTGGAGCACTTGAGCAAAATGTGCATGAACTTGAGGAAACGCAAGAGTTTCTCCTTGAACAGAACAACACCATTGTTGTTCAGCTGTCCAAGGCTGAAAGCGAGAGAAATGAACTAAAGAAACGGAATGCAGATCTCGAGAAAGCTTTGAAAACTATTCAGTGTCAAGTGGAAGAATTACAGTTTTCAAAAACCAAAAATGCTGCTGAACCTGAGGGACTTGAGACTCCTGTTGCTCAACCACCTCAGGACGAGGTGAACCTTACCATTTTCTTAAAGCCAGAAATCAACTTTTTTCGGAGCAACTTACCACGAAACCCAAAAACTGTAAATCAAAGCAAATTGCTGATTCTGTTTTCCACAAGTTGCATTTGAGTTGAACATGTTGTCAAATAGGTTAGACTTTGGTTAAGAGCTTTGTTTTGAAGCTTCTTATCCTCTGGGAACAGGTAGATGTCAACTCCATAAAAATGTGTTGCACAGCTTTAAATGTGTACTTGAGTTCTTTGGGAAAATCCATGTTGAGCCCATAAAGTAGGCCAAACAGGTAGGCAAAGGCAGTGGGAAGGTCTGGCAGATCATCAAGAATAATGTCCTCTTCCAAAACAATGGCAGTGTTGACCACTGTGGACTGCGAGTTGGGTCCCACGTAGTCCTCCAGAACAGTGAGGATGCCCACCGTAACACCTCGGGTTGCCCTCTCAACTGGATCTGTATCCTATGCAAAAAAAACCAAAACAAAAACAAAACAAAAAAAAAACCCCAGTACATATAAGTCTCTGAAAACCAAATCCGAAGATTGAGTAGATCTGCATGCTCACCAGACATGTTAAGAAGAGTTTGGTCTCGTCGTCGCGAACAAATATCGGTAACCCTTCCAAACTGATGGTTCATCAATGCTCGACTATGTTTGAGACCTAAAACAAGGAAATCAAATAAGACTCAGTCTCATTTATAAACCTACCATTTTGTTTTTAAAACACATTAAGTTTTGTTGCTAAAAATACAGTCTTAAGAAATAAGATGTTGAAATTAGTTATTGCAGATAATTGCTCATGGTTTTGTCAGTTGTTTTTTTAAAGTAATTTTGATGTGCAAGAAATGTAGCACACTTATTACAACATGTATAACAAAAAGTGCCATGACCTGCCATCTGCCAAACACACAGCGCTGCTTGTTAGCTTATAATCCCATTCAGGACACTTTCTGAAAACTATTGAATATTTACAAAATTGATGTAAAAATTGTTAAAATATCTTTCTTTACAGTGGGAACTTCAGGTTCCTCATAAACCAGACACCAATACATTTTTATATATATTACCTGTTCATCAAACTTCCGCAACAGGGAATCCATGTCATTGCAGAAAGCAGCTTTTTTAATTCGATACAGCTTAATCAGCCGAAGTGAGTAAGTGTCGAGGGCAGTCATGAAGGTCCCCATGAGATCCTTGGTGGTAATGCGTGAGAATTCCGCACAAATCTACAAAGCAACAAAAAATAAAAAAAATATTAAAAAAATAAATAAATTTTTAAAAAAAAAATAGAAAACTTTTAAAGGTACATTATATAAAAATGACATTGTTTTCAAATTTGGTTAAAACAGCTTAATTTCAAAACATTTAGTTAGTCTCGGCTGATCTATTTGTCAGGTCTTGATTGGATTTTTTTTTTTTTCCCTTTTAGTGGTAGTGGTGGTACAAATTATAACTGACGCATTTAAAAAAAAAAAAAGAAAAATCTGATCGGCAGATTTTACATTAAGTATATAGAATACCTAATCAAATGCTGATTAGACAAAATAATGGTTTCAACTGTTACAGGATGCATTGAAGAAAAGAAATAAATCAGTAAATTGTATTTTAAATTCATTGCAAAAATTTCATTAATTTTGTAGTTATGTAAGAATGAAGTAAGAATAACATCCTGTGGTCAAATTTGGATACTTTCATAACACGCAAGTGACTTTCTCAATCCTGTTCTGTGAGTTTCATGGCTGTTGCCTGCTAAGGGTCAGCACCAAAAGATTCTAGATGCCCAGTGAAGACAAGTCATTGCAAAAACCGTGGTTCAGGGGGTTGGGAAGCTCATCTATAACCAGAAGGATGCTGGTTCTGTCCCCCAGCTCTCTCTGTCCTGGTCGTTGTATCCTTGGGCAAGACCCTTTACGCTACCACCTACTGGTGTTGGCCAGAGGGGCCAATGTGCGATATGGCAGCGTCGCTTCTGTCAGTCTACCCCAGGGCAGCTGTGGCTATAACTGTGGTTTCCCTGCACCGATGTGTGAATGTGAGAGTGAGTAAGTAGTGGAATTGTAAAGCGCTTTGGGTGCCCAGCAAAGAGCGAAATAAATGCAATCCATTATTATACACGGTAAGTTGACAAGTAAATAGATTTCACTTCAATCGAGTTGTTGGTAATACCAAAATTAGCTTCATATTTTTAGAGCCAACTATTTTTTTTATATTTTACCATTAGCATTGTTAGCTCAACGGTAGCCTTCAACCTTTTCTACAAGATATTGGAGTGATACAAACAGATATTTCTCAAGGGCACAAGAAATGGCGCTCACGTTCATTTACTCACCCAGACAAGTTTCGAGGCATTTGGAGTTGTTCAAAAAATTTTTTATATCATATAAAATCAACTTTTTGGAGCTTTTAAACACATTTTAATGTTATTTCCTTAGATTAAAAACCCTCCACAGTGGTTTTTGGCTTAATTCAGGCATTTCTTAGTTGTCTCAGTGAATCCTTTCCCCATAACCGTGGCTCAGCTCTCTCCTGCAAAACGACTGACTCGTAACATTGGGATTAAAATTTCTTTCTAACAACTCCAAATACCTTGAAATTTGTCTGGGTGAGTAAATGAACGTTTTCCATTCTAGAAATAAGACCACACTGAAAAAAAATGGAAGTTTTCCTTTAAATATTTAAGAGATTATCTAACCTGTTCTTTCAAGAAGAGAGCTGGCCATCTGAGCTGCATTTCCTTGACCAAGGGCTGCATCTCCACAACTTCTTTCCTCCTGAGAGAGAATGTGATGTCCATCTTTTGGGTGATGAGTGCCATGTTCTTATCCCTCTTCATTTCATCTTCCAAAATGCATCTTTCATTTTCAAGAGACTCATTATTGTAGTTTTCTGGGGCATCAGGGATAAAGTTGACTTCACCTCGCTTTGGTTTCTTTAAGGAAAATCTATTTGTGCCACTGTCATCTTCTTCCCCTCTTTTTTTTCGATTGTCTGCAACTTCACTACATTCAGCTTGACTTAGCTTGGAACGGTAGTTGGCAAGCTTGAACTTAATGCTTGTTGCCCAACCATCATATCCTGTGCCATTGCCGGGCTCTTTGAGGCAGGGATGTTTTGAAACTAGCTCCTGGGCAACAGACGTTATTTCATTCTTGTCAGGGTAGGCTTTGATTGCAAACATTTCTTGTGCCAGCTTGTCTAGAACTTCCATCTTGATGTCTCTTGTTACACTTAAATTTGCCCCTGCTTTCTCATATACCTCGTTGCCCTTGCAAAGTTTTAACTCTACATCATAGGAAAAGGTTGGGATAGGAAATGGATTTGGCCACTGAAGTGCTACGCATGTAGGTCTGGGTGGATGAGGATGGGCTGAAAGAAGATGCTGAACTCACACTGGCTGTATCAATAGATGAGATGGCGCTATGATCAGATGGAGTCTGGTGGCGAGGCTGATGCATTTTCCTCCCAAATGAGGTGCAACACTGCCCGTCCAGCAGGTAGCTCATTAATATCCATCAGGTTGCAAAGTGCGTTCCCAAAATCTGGGTCTTCATATTGTATTGCAAAGTCACCTTCAAGTCCAAGCTTTGCTTGTAGTTCATCTTGAAGCTGCTTCACAGATTCTGGAACAGTGGACAGTTGGATTTTTCTGATAAGTTTTGGACTGACGTGGACTCGCAATAACAGGGCCTGTGAAGACAAACCAAAAAAAGGGCACAATTCTAAATAATTAACGAATTCAAAGTAATCAACTGAAAACTATTTAAGAATAATACATACCATCACTTTCAATGCAGGAGGCACGTAACAGGTGTCACCATCAGTTGTCCAGCTACGCAGTATTCAGCTAAAGGGTGGTAATCATTCAAATCTTCTGGGTCAAGTATTTCCAGATCTTTGTAGCTGCTGTCAAGCCGATCTGTAATGTTCCATAAACCAAGAGGAGAGCTTTGTAGCAACAAATGACACTTTCCCAGAGTCAGTTATTTATTGCAGTTATTTTATGAATTTTTCGAGATGTTCCTAAAGGGTTGCATATTTCAAAGTCGTCAATATACAAAGCTAAACGAATGCAAGTATCTTGCAATCCTAAAAGCTTGTTGTTTAAAAATACTGCCCATCTCTAAATGATCTGTAACCTTCACTAATTTCTTTATCAAATGCTAACTTTTCAAAGAAACTTTTCTCTTTCAATAAGTTCTCCAACACCTGGTTTACTGAGACATAAACAAATGTATTTCTAGTTCTCGCTTTGTAGGTGTACTCTTTAGGCTCACATACATGAAAATTATTCTTGAAATAATTATTTCTCTTGTAATCGGTAGATAATGCACCTTTTGGTTCTGTTGAGATAAATAATGGGTTGGTTTTGAAAAGTGCATCATTTAAAATTTTAATTACATCATCATCTGCCTCAATGTTCTGTTCAGCAAGCACCTCTTTGATTCTTTGAAATGAATGAACCTGAGAAAATTTTAAAATGTCACTAATTTCCTCAATAATTTCCTGCAAAGCCCTTTTAGAAACATGTAACAATGTTTGCATGTAGAGCAGGGCAATATGACCAAAATATTTATCGTGATATAGATTTGAAAATTTGCGATAACGATATAATTGACACTAGACAAAATACTTTACAACTCCACAACTTTATTAGTGCAAAAAAACACATCAATGTATTTTCACTTAAACAAGCAGCTGGTTTTTTTTTTTTATCTGCATTAATATATATATAAAAATTTAACAGTGCAAATGCAAATTCCTTGCTGACAGTTTAACCAAAAGGCATTTCCAGTGGAAACTGGCCGACATATCCTCAGCTTAACCATGTATAACAGCCACGAAACTTAAAAAGAGGTTATATACACACACACACAATACGGTAATATTATGTTGAAGCACCGTACGTATCACTCCGCCGGGCTCCTCCCTCGTCATCATAAATAATGCTGTTCCAGGTTCAACATTGCAAGTGACCAATCACCTTCTCCTGACATCATCCGCGACCTCGAAAAAAAAAGCAAACGCCTTCAAAAAAATCTACTTCACTTGCGAGAGGAGAAACCGCCTCTGTAAGGACAATATGTATAATGCTTACCGTTTATTAAAGTATCCTGAAATGCAAAGAATTCAAGTTCCTGAATGGGCGGACAGAAGCGGTTTCTCTTCTCGCAAGTGAAGTAGATTTTTTAAGGCAGTATTTTTCAAAGACACAAAAGGGGGACATCACAACAATGTCATTGGTCACTTGCAATGTTGACCCTGGAACAACATTTATTATGATGATGTGGGAACAACACACAGACACGAGGATATCAGATCATCCCCTGCGGATGACAGCCGTACTGCTCCGACAATCCATCAAGCGGTGCGGCTTCGTAGCTTAGCAAAGTCGTACTAAAACATTTGACAGATTTTCGAGCGCCGTGTACATAAACTCGTCTCGAGGTCAGTAAACAACCAGAATTCATACATAAGGCACACGGGATTATAAGGGGCTCTGTTGATTTTCAGAAAAATCAAAGGATTGATTTTAAGTGTGCCGTATTTTCCAAACAACATGGTAATAACGACGGCCCGCTAGCATGCTCTACCAAAAATAGTGCTTTGTTGTGTATCTGACGGACGAAAGCTAAACCAGTTCCACACCACTGAAGCTGCAGCATTTTTACAAACCAGTTCTGGTTCATCGTTTCATTCAACGATCCACTTTCACTCTTCTCATTCCCCGTCGCCTTTTTCACCATGTGCGTATGAAAACAAAGGCACTGCGCATGCGCGTTTTACCCATATTCTATCGTGATATTTCATTTTCTTATCGTTGCCCAACATTACACCGGTATTACCGTGAACGGGATGATATGGCCCAGCCCTATTTGCATGCATAGAAAAAGTCTAGCTATTTTATGTTCAAGACATTGGTAATCTACAAACTCATTGTCCTCTTTATCACTTGATGCTACACCTGAACCACTTGATAATGTCTCTGACTCCTGAGAGGTATTTAAGGATTTATCAGGGGAGCTACTTTCACTAGGACATGCATTTGCATGAGAAATCAGTCTAATACAGTTTTTTATATCTTTTGAGTTTTTTGTGCTTTCTGCTTGTGTGTGACGTAAAGGTTGATAAATTGTTGGTAACATAGTCACATTTTTGGAAAGGACAGGATACAGTCTGATGGGTTTTTAAGTGCCTTAAAATATGTGAAATAAATGTATGCTGTGAACAGTTTTCCTTAAATTCACAAAAAACACACACAAAAAAAAATGTTGAGATCGCCTGCCTTTTCTTAGCCCTGTTGTGTGATCTGCTGAGGTGAGACTTCAATGCCCTTCGTGTCCTAAACGAACAGACTCAGTCACTGTAAACACAGGGCAAATGAAATCCTCTTCTATGTCGTAGCTGGTGATGTCTTAAGAGTACTTCTTGGCTTGAACAGACAAAAGAGCAGAACTGGCACTGCATACAAAAACTATAATGAGAAGAGAGGAGAGGACAGTGTCAACAATTCAAAAGAAACCTAAATTAATCTCAAATTACCAAAGTTACATTACCTGATTATGTGTTTGGGGGCGGGGGGAGGCACCCCTGTTCTGATTCCTCTCCTTACCAACTCTTCGTCAGTCCCTCACAAATCAGGACAAGTAGTGGTCTGGAGTTGGCTTTTAATTCTCTAAATAAATAAAAATAGCAATTAGTTTTAAAATAAAATACCAGCTTCCTGACATTACTTAAGAATTTTTTTCTCCTGTCCTAATTGTTTTGACTAAAGTGAGCTGATTCTGCCTTGTAAAATGCCATGTAAAACAGTGTAAAACAAATAATTTACAAGATATACATTACATCAAATGTTTAATTTATTATTAACAGATTGTATTCTACATGGAATGCACCAACAGTGTACTGGGATGTATTATGTATGCCAAGGATAATTGTGTGTGATTGGTTTTACAACTTAGAATGACAAACATTGAATTGAAAGTATGAGTGGGATAAAACTCCTGAAGCATCTGTTTAAATTATCAGTGCATTTATTAATGATGCTCCATAAATAAACCAAAACAATGTTTTGTGCATAACAAAAAGCTCACAATTGTGCGATCAAAATGTAAACTAAAAGATGCTGAGCATAATAACAAAGACAGATTTCGCAGCTGCTCTGTTTCCAAGTTCTACTGCGTGACTGACAGCCTGGAGTTTGAAATCCTCTTTGTAACCATGTCTCTTACAGGTGCCATTTATGGTCCTTATACACATAATATGGTAATATTACGTTGAAGCAGAGTATCACTCTGCGAGGCTCCTCGGTAGCTGTAATAATCCAACAATCAATCAAGCAGTGCAGCTTCATAGCTTAGCAAAGTCGTACCAAAACATTTTTGACAGATTTTTTTAAGCTGTGTACCACATAAAATTGGTTCGCGGTCAGTAAGCACAACCAGAATTCATACATAAGGCGCACTGTCTATTTTTGAGGAAACGAAAGGATTTTAGGCCGTGCGTCAAGGCGTTAGCCCGGTTAGCTCGTTAGAGCCGCCCAGCTCCACGCACGCGGTGATCCGCGGTAACTAGTTAACGGAGATTTGCCCCATTAATGCAGTTACGGCATTAACTTTACGCTGACAGCACTAAAATAGTAATCTTCAAATGTTTTCTTTTTACCGACCAGATCCTCTTTGATAGCTGCCGTGTCCATCTTGTTGCCTGCAGATGAAGCGATGGGGGAGGGGGAGTTGTGTTCAGTGAAGGAGAGAGCCGAGGTGGAGTAACGTTGCGTAGAGACAAAAGTGGACGAAAGAGAGGCAAACTTGCGGCTCCACAAGTATAATTATAATGTAACATAGACTACATCGATATAAACGATATTGTTACATCTCATATCTCGTATAAAAATATATTTAGAAACTCTACATGTCGCCCAATCCTAATCACTTGTTCATCTGTTTTGTTCCAGCTTCATTACTGGATGCATAGTTCTAATGCATCTGTGTTTTTTAAGTTATTTAAAGCCTGTTTGATATGACTCTTGCAGACTCTAGTAGTTCGTATTTAATATTTACTGCTCTGTAGCTGCTTCTCTGATCTCCCTCTCCCTCCTGTTTGTGTGTTTGGTGGAGCTAGCTGGCCGTGAGGACTCCACCACCCCGTTCACACAGAAACTAAAGCATACATTTTATTGGCTAACAGCGATTCGAACAAATTAGACGACATGGCAGCGGGCGCCCCCGAATTTTATTTTTAAATAGCAGCGGGGAGGTTGCAGCCGTTGGTCATGAGCGAGACAGCCTATTTTGTTTCGTTAGGTGGTATGGCGGCCACAGACTGCACTTCATGAAATACACATAGGGGGTGTCGCGGAGGCTTGTCAGATATGAGCTCGCCTCTTTAGTAGCGTCGGATTTTCATTGTTTTGTGACATGGCATGTAGTTTGTGACATGGAATCTTAAATGATATAGTAAACACATACCCATGAGCCACAAGGCTTCTTAGCCTAGAAAGTAATGCTATGCTATGTTTCAGAAAAATACAAAGCACTTCAGTTGTGATATTTCTAAAATACAAATTGAGACTGTTCAAACATATACTGTCTGATATAATAAAAGAAACATTAATTGCCTTTAGAAAGTTGAGATGAACGATCTAGCCAGCTCCTGGTATAAAAAGCCTCACGTTCTCATTAAGGCAGACGGCCAGGTGGCTTTCAGTCCTTGCAAAAGCGCAAAGTAGACCCCGTAGTATCCAAAAATATGAGATGCGCATGCGTGCTCAGGTACAGAAAGGCGCCAAATGCTTCAAATCATGTAAAACTTGAATTCATTCATTTTGCCAGCAATAAATTTCATCTGGGACCAACTTTTGCTCTAAAACGTTAAAGGATTAGTTGAAACCCTTAATGTATTTGAGTTTATGGGGCAACTCAACTTTTATTGTTGAATTGTGAAAGAAATGACTGTAAGCTCAACAATTGCAAGTTTGATTTTTTACAGTGCAAAGCAGTTCGGGGATGAATGACGTCACACACATGGATCCTCTGTCGGAATATAGTAAAACTGAGGACGGTTGGTTAGTTGGCTTAGTCCTCCTTTGATCGAATCAAAGGATCGAAGAGAGCTGACGTCATGGCTGACGTCACGGTCGCTGCCAGAAAAATCTATAAATAGACCCCAGTTTCTTTAACTCGGCATTTTAAGAAACACCTAGCTGTTTTCGCAAGCCAGGAATCCTTGGGAAAGAGAACAGTTTAACACTTAAATTATTCAGTTAGCGGTTTTGTTTTGTTTTTTGCGAAACTTTTATAGAAATGTCACAGGAACCGTCCAGCAATTCAGTGTCTCACAGAGAAACGAGAGAGGAAGGACCGTCCAACTCAGGGGAGAGAGGAATAGTCCAGGGCATGGAGCCCAAAAAGAAAATTCGCATAAGCGAGATAGAGGGGGTGCCCTTAAAGATAACACTGCAGATTGGAGCACTTGAGCAAAATGTGCATGAACTTGAGGAAACGCAAGAGTTTCTCCTTGAACAGAACAACACCATTGTTGTTCAGCTGTCCAAGGCTGAAAGCGAGAGAAATGAACTAAAGAAACGGAATGCAGATCTCGAGAAAGCTTTGAAAACTATTCAGTGTCAAGTGGAAGAATTACAGTTTTCAAAAACCAAAAATGCTGCTGAACCTGAGGGACTTGAGACTCCTGTTGCTCAACCACCTCAGGATGAGGTTCAGGGTACTGGTATGTGGCATCGTGGTGCCAAATGCCTACTTAAAGTAGGTTTAGGTCTTGCCACAGCGGCCCTTATTGTTCCTGCAGCTTTCTGGGTCTTCTCAAAGATGTCCACCTGACGTGAATGACCCAGCTGCTCCCTGTGGCATTGTGCTTATAACTGATGCGCACCTGCGGACCACTTATGTGCACCCCAGGTGCGTCCACCTCCCCTGCTTTCCAACCACGGTCCACCAACTACACCAACCTCCGATAACTATGCAGTGCTCTCCTTTAAGTTTTATTTTGCCCCTCACCCCCCAACCAGTCGCGGCAGATGACTGACCCTTCTTGAACCTGGTTCTGCCTCAGGTTTCTTCCTGTGAAAGGGAGTTTTTCCTGGCCACCGTTGCCCAGTGCTTGTTCATAGGGGATCATTTGATTGTTGGGGTTTATACTTTAAAATGTCATTTTATTTAAATTATTTCAGGTGAGGGGTTCACTTGATAGGGAGCACAAAAAGCTGCAAATATTAAAAAAAACAACAAAAAGTGTATTTAGCTGCAAATCAAAAATAAAAAAAAAACAAATATTAAATTTCCCTACTGCTTCGTTTATTTACTTAAAAGAACAGCTTTAAATTTTGTGTGATAGTGTCATGGCCCTTGGTCAAGTGATCCAGGGTTTATCTTTTGGACTGTGTGAATCTGGTTTAATTTGTGTCCTTTGATTTAATAGTATTCATGGTTCTGTTTCTCGTCTCCCATGTGTCCATGTTGCTTTTGTATGTCGTGTCTCTTTAGCCGCCGCAGCAGTGGGCGGGCACATCCACATCATCCACGTCGCCGCCAACATACGTTGTATGTTTAGACCATTTATATCATTTGACATCCACAGGACATAGAGGTTCGAAAGACACTGAGTCATGCAATACCTTTAATGAGAATACTGTCAGTGAACACTGATGAGCTTCTGCTTCTTTAATGAGCCATAATTCTCATTAAAGAAGCAGGTTGGCTCATAAAGTGCTCTGTAGTTATCTAATGCAACTGCCATTTGTTTCAGGACATAACCACAATCTGTAATCAACACAGGGTTTATTGAACTGTCGGCTGTGCAGACAACATGGCACGCATGAAAAATGGGTAAGGACATTTTGTGAACACTCATAGTTGATGTCTTAATTATGGGGATAGCTACTATGTAATTGATGCTTCCTATTCTATCAGATAAGGTGCACCTTGTGTGGACGTTAAGTTGGCTCATTTTTGCCTATGAGGTCTAAAACTTCTGCTTACATTTCAACATGAATGTACTACTACTTTCTACTTAGTACCTGAGTAATCCAGCAGAACAGCTCCAAGATGGTGGTGGTGTAAAGGCAGCCCTCTCTATGATATAGAGGAAATATATTTCATTTGAGGGTCAAATATTACAAGCTCCATTTAAAACAAACAGCACTATCAAAATACCAGGAAAAACTTAATTGCCTTTATAAAAAACAATGTGTGCAGACCAGCTTTAATTGTGGACAAATTGAAATTCAAACTTCAGTCAGACCATATTCAATTGTATAAATATGCATGAAACCAAATGCAATGCTACTAATCTGCTGAAACAATGAATGCAAACCTGAAGGTCTGAGGGTTCCCCAGATAAAAAATACTTGGCAGAAAAGTCTAAACCTTGTTCCCATAAACCTTTTTTTTCTCTTTACGCTTCCAGAAATTCTTTATATAAACTATTCACATAAGTAATGTCCAGACTGAGGCTGCAAGCACTGTTCAAAAACCAAAAAATAAACAACACTGGAAACTCCTGAGCTAAACAGTCTTTAAAGTTTCTCTTTCACTTTACAGCTTTTTCTTCGGCTTCCCTTTCTTTTTCTTTGCAGGGTTAGCAACGATTCTCTTCACCTGGAGCGGCTGCAGAGTGCAGGAGGGAGACTCTGACACCTCCTCAGATTCACTTTCCAGTTTCCTTTTTTGTCCCCTTCTTTCACCACCTTCCTCCTCCTCCATGGCAACAGGTTCTTCAGGCTTAGCACCTTGCAGCCATGCCATGTCCAATGTAGGCACTCTGGGCTTAATGGCATCGACAGTGTCGGTAAACACCCCATCATCACTGGAGGAGCACCGTCTGAACCCGAGGGCGAGCACGCTTTTCAGCCCCAGCGGCTCCGACACACTCTGGCTCAGGCGAGGCACCTGGCAGGCCGGCACTCCTCTGGTGGTGCTCAGAGCGATCAGGTGATTAGTCATGTGTTTCGGTTTGACAGACTTGCACACGAGCAGCAGTCTGAGTTCGTTTCTCTCCAGAGCCTTGGTCACCTCGTTGATGCCGATGGCCAGCTGCCGTCTGGCTGCCACATCTGTCCAGCCGTTTTTGGAGGAATCGCTCACCTGGGGAACAGGTTGTGGTGCGACATCAGGTTTTTTGCCTTTCTTTTTCCTCCATGGGCGAAACACTTTCACTTCTTTTTTCTCCAGACCCATTGAGATCAACTTATCCTTCAGAGTTTTCAGGATGAAGTGCATGTCCTCTTGGGGGAGCGGGCTCCATTTTGAGGCAAAGGGTGAAGTGAAGGAGGTCTTGGCTGGAGTCTGCTTTTTGATTTCCTTTTTAGTCGGCTTTCCGGGAGCTGCCATGACTGTTTGGAGCATAAAACAACCGACACTGTAACAAAAGAGAGAAAAACTGCTTTAGAGTCTGGCAACCAATCACTGGATACTTTATTAAGTACACCCGTTCACCTGACTGGTAATGAAGGCAATCAGATGAGTTCCCTGTACTTAACCTCCACAATCACCAGATCTCAGAGAGAGCACCTTTATGATCTGGTGGAACAGGAGAGTCACATCGTGTATGTGCAGCCACAAATGTAATGCTGTCATGTCAACATGGGTCACATGTTGATCCCCCAAGAATCTTTCATGAAGAAATAAAGCAGTTCTTAAGGCAAATGGGGGTCCAACCCAGCACAAGGAAGATGTATGAACTGGCCAGTAAATGTAAATAATTATTGATGTTAAATTAAAGCACAGAAATGCCAAAGATGAGTTAAACAGCTTACTCACATATAAAAAACGCATACCGAAATCTTTTTTATTTTCTTGTTTGTTTAAAAGGTAAAAAAGTAAAAGCAGTAAAGAGTAAACACGACTAAGAGGAATAAAGTACATTTTAAGATGAGTGAATAAAATAGAAAAAACAAGAGCACATTTGTTAATTTTTTTTAATCCATAAGTCAGACTAAACAAACAAACAACGCCATTATACACTAATACGGTTAGTAACGTTTTTATTTCGCATTTCTTTAACCCACATGGAAATGTCGTTAAATTTCGGATCTTCTTCGGCTCTAATAAAAAACTTTTCGCTTCTGCGAGTGTTAAAAACAAACACAGCCGCCGTTACCTGTAGTTAAAGCAGGTAACGCATTTCTCCTCGTCTTCTTTACAGCTTCAGCACAGCTGCATGAGACACACAGGGCGCTGCCATTTTTGTTTCAATTTAAATAACTTTATTTAAAAAGCCCCACAGCGCCGAACAGCGGCGAAAGGGCGACACGACAGTCAAATCATCAAAAATCAAATCAAATAATAATAATACACATTCACATGTAATGAAATTTTGGGCAGATTTTTAAAAAAAATATTTTTACATGGAGTTCTGTGTAGGAAGCATATTGTGGTAGAGGTTGTATTAATCCTGCTGAACTGATATGATTATATCTCCCTAAATGTATTACACTGTTGCAAATGACACGTCATAAAATCGACGTAGTCAGTGGACTAGGTGCCATAGTCCACCATATCGCCCCACTTTATTAAAGTCTGTGTGCGTGTGCGTGTCGCTGTGAGTGAGGGTGACAGGCAGCCAATCAGCACCTCCGCAGCTGTCTGCTCCCTCCCCCTGCAAGCCTCTGCTTGGCTCTCATAGTGCATCGATCAGCTGTGCTGCAATTACTGCTGCTTAAAACCCTTCAGAGCAGGACATTCATCTGCGCTCCCAACCTTTACCTTTACCAAGATGACCCTCCAGGTAAAATCCTGCGTTTCTTTGCTCTTTTATTATTGTTATTATTATTTATTAGATGCTACATTATCGCGATGAACCGAACAGCGCATGCCATCTTCTGGCCGTATGAAGTCATCCATCTTTGACGGCGTGGATGAAGGAAAGTCGTGCCTAAACGCGTTAATGCTCTCGGCTCAGTGGTCCTGATGCTGCTCTTAGAATTTAAAGATGTGCTGCTTAGAAGCAGAAAATATGAAAACATGATGAAAATTCACTAGATTCAGAGTTTGTCTCTATGAGAACATGCGGAGGTAAACTGGATCTATATGCAAACATCCGCTTTTTGACCAATGGTCAGCATTCAGAGCTGGATCATTATATATTTCAGCCGCACCTCAGTAAAGAGTTAAAAGGTATTTAGGTCTTTGCGCATATTAAAAATGGTTCCTGTGGTCTATAATTATCAGTTCTGCTGTGTCCCAGATCCTTTGAAAAGCAGATTATTTGAGTAGGCACACAGGCTCTGGTCTCATATAAAAGCCCATTGTTTATCTCCAGCTTGTGCAACAATCAGTTTCCCAGGACTGCCCCGTGCCTAGAATACCACACTCACATTTCTTATTCAGTGCTTGTAACTCATTAATATGCACACTCTCGTATTCGATGTAATTACTTTACATTCCTGCTGGACTTTATTGCAAAGAGAAGAAAGCCTCCAGTCCAGTGTTTTCCCATCGCAGACACACTGCTTATGTTTTCTGAATAATTAATGGCAAACATAAAGAGTGTTCATGTCACCTGCAGGCAGAATTTGACAAGGCAGCAGAGGATGTGAAGAAGGTGAAGGCCAAGCCCACAGACGAGGAGCTGCTGTTCCTGTATGGCCTTTATAAACAGGCGGTTGTTGGAGACATTAACACTGGTAGGAACCGCTACAGAGAAACTGAATCACTCCCATAAAGAGTTCATTAAGTTCAGATTTTTTTTCCTTCTCTCTGTGTGCTTTCACAACTGTAGAGAGACCGGGAATGCTGGACCTAAAAGGAAAGGCCAAGTGGGACGCCTGGGAGTCGAGGAAAGGTAACGAGTTAGGAAAGCTTGTGATTGTTACATTTGTCCACGAGAACTAAACACTTTAACTGAAGGTGCTGGGAAAGTGATTCATTAGCAGGTTATAGATCATACAAGGATATATGAGACAGATATTTTTTGCCAAGTTTGCAGCTGGAACAGTTTTTGGTATTTGTCTGTACAAAATAAGGTAAAGGAATTGGTTCTTTTACACTACGAGCCACACACACACATTTACACTCCACTGGATGCAAGGACGCATGCAGACTGGAGGGGCTCCACCTCCTTGTTGCCTGTCTATTTAGTACTCAAAACCTGCTGAGTCCACAGGTGTAAGTCATGAGAATGAATTTTGTAAAACATGTTTATAGAGCATGAGTTCAACTGAGTTTTGCTCCTCTGCAAACATGGAGGAATCTGCTCCAAATGAGGTGTGTTCAGTGTCAACTAAGACTCACAGGAGGTAACTTTTAGGAAATTAGAAGTTAGTCATTGTCAAAACATCCAAATATTTTCACCACTTAGTTTCATCCAACATCACACGAACGTTTTAATTTTACTCACTTATTCATTGATTTTTTAAAAATTTATTTTTTAAAGTAAAATTACCCTAAAAAAATGTTGAGTTAAGGCATTTGCAGGTTAACATGATTTAGCTGCACACGAGCTGTTTCTGCAAGTCTGTGTTTAGTGTTGAGTACTTGAGAAAAAGGTGACTACACGCAGATTTTGTTGGGTTTTTTGTTGTAATAGGTTCATTTTTAGTGACATCACACTTGTGCAAAGAGTCAAAGGGTGGTGTTGAGCTCCACTCATTTCTTTGTATTTTTCTTCCAATGACTCAGACCATGTAAATGATCTTGAGCAATAGCTCTCCAGGCTTTCTGAAGGTCTTTCAAAGTTTGCCTTTGGACATTGTTTGCTCCTTTAACTCATTTTCAGTCCAGTCCTTGTACCTGACCATTTTCAGAGGAACTGTTTTATTTGTTAAGCAATTTAGCACTGAATCATTCAAGGAATAAAAAGTTACCTAACTCGAGAAACGATCGAGAGACAACTGATCAAAGTACCATTTTTAATCTTTATCTTTAGGCCCTTTGTTACTAGCAGCCTGTTGCACAAACGCATCATTTGTTCACATGTCTTTTGCTGAAGCTATGAAAAAAGCCAAAGATAACACAGTTTTTTAACAGAAGTATTCATGACACAGTTTATAATCTGGCAGCATGATAATGATCCCAAAAACACTGCACGCATATACACACAGATTTTTAAAAATCCAGTTTTTTAAAGTTTTATATCTTTACTTACACATTACCGTAACAAAAACACAACCCAGATGCCAGCTTCCATGGTGGTGATTTATCATAATAATAATAATGGATTGGATTTATATAGCGCTTTTCAAGGCACCCAAAGCGCTTTACAATGCCACTATTCATTCACTCTCACATTCACACACTGGTGGAGGCAGCTACAGGTGTAGCCACAGCTGCCCTGGGGCAGACTGACAGAAGCGAGGCTGCCATATCGCGCCATCGGCCCCTCTGGCCAACACCAGTAGGCAAGTAGGGTAAAGTGTCTTGCCCAAGGACACAACGACCAGGACAGATACGCTTCCCAACCCCCTGAGCCACGGTCGCCATCAGAACCTGTTGAGCTCATAAAAGGAAGCTTTTTAGGGTTTTTTTAGATTTATTACCAATAAACAGACCTGATCTTATCTAAGCATCTTCATCATGAGAATCTCTCCCATAGTTTAACCAACTTTTCAGTGCTATATGGGAGAAAGGCTATGTAAGCATGTATACAAATAGGAGAAAACTCCTTTAAGACATTATTATTTAAGTCCAAATCACTCGTAATTTGAACTCTTTCAGGAATGTCCAAGGATGACGCCATGTCGGCCTATGTCACAAAGGCTAAAGAAGTCATCAGCAAGTACGGGCTGTGAGACGTCCATGAAGTGAAGAGGCAGCAGCGATGAAAACAGACTACTAATTCAGACTACTAAAACAAAGCTGCTCTTTACTTAAAAGAGCAGCTTTGCTTCCAGAGGCCATAATTCTGCAAAATAATGTGATTTTAAAAAAATGTCTTTCTATCCTTGATTTTTTGAATTACATAGCTCAATTGATTTATGCATTTTAACGATATCTATGCAGTCTTTAACATATTAATCTTTCTATATGTACTGCATACTGGACTTAGATTTGCAGCTTGAATCAAAACAGGACAATTTAAATGTTGGCAAATGTGAACAAACACGTTTTGAAGATTAAACCTTTTTCTGCACTGTTTCCTTTCTTTCATTTGTGCTTGTTTTTATTGAGAGGTTGATTTTTTTTTGCCTTCAGTTTCAGTTTAAAACAACCTGCATAAAATCTTTACACAGAGAAAGGATTTTAGGTTTTATTCATGAAGAGGCCCGACTATGGTCTGTGCAAACGATTACAGGAAGTTTTGATTGACATACAGTTATTCATACTTAAAAGAGTTGTCTTAGCTGGAACTACACCTGCAACACCTGCTTTGGTGCCAACCTAAGTGGACAACAGGTGCACTGGAGAGGCAACACCACAACCCTCAAAGTTCAAGCTGGTGGACACAGACGGTTGCTCTCTCCTCATCCTCCTTACTGGTTTCTTTCTAGTTTTTGTTTTGCTGGTGTCCTGACAGCTGCCGGCATCTTCATGGCATAGATTCAACAATTTTCTGGAAATGTTTTAAAATAAGTCAACATCACACAGTTGCTGCAGATTTCCATGATGCAAATCTCCCACTGTACCACATCCCAAAGGTGCTCTCTTGTGTTAAGACCTGCTGACTGTGGAGGCCGTTTGAGTACAGTGAAGTCATTGTCACGTTCAAGAAACCAGCTTAAGATTATTTTAGTTTTGTGACACAGTCCATTATCCTGTTGATCCATGCTTTCATGTTGTTTCATTAGACCAGCCAATGTTTTTCCAATCATCTGTTGTCTAATTTTGGAGAGCCTGTGCAGACTATAAACTATAGTTTCCTCAGTTTCTTGTTTATAGCTGACAGGAGCGGCATCTCGTTTGGTGTTCTGCAGCTGAAGCTCATCTGCATTTGGAGATGCTCTTCTGCATACAGTTGTTATTGCAGTTACAGTAGAGATGGCTGTGTCGGAAAATCCCAGTAGATCTGCATTTCCTGAAACACTGAGACCAGCCCATCTGGGATCAACAACCACACCACATTCAAAATCGCTTAAATCACCTTTCCCCCTCATTCTGATGCTCGCTTTGAACTCCAGCAGCTCCTTTTGTTCACGTCAACGTCCCTTAAATGCTTTGAGGTGCAGTGTGATTGGCTGATTAGATAAACAGGTGTATCTAATAAAGTATCCGCTGAAAGGTGTGGTTTCATGTATTTTTCAGGCCTAATCTTTCCAAAGTTTTAGGTTGTTGCCACACACTGCCTGCCTGACCTCACCCTTCAAAGCCTCTTTATTATTTCACTCATAAGTAATTCAAGCCAGGGCAATTGCCCGCGCATGCGCAGTGAGCTGTTCCGGGCTGGCTTGAGTCTATGGTTTAGTGGGGTAAAGGTGAAGGGCTACAGCTGCAGTCCAGCACAACAACTGAACGGCTGCTACACCGGCTTATATAAGAAACCAAACCCGCACGTTCACAACATTTGCGCTGAAAGCCTCCAGAGCCCGCGGCAGGTGAGCAACGGGAGCTAACAGTCCAGCTTTACAGTGCAGTTAAAGTAAGCTAACGAGCTGCTCCTCAACTATTGTTTGCGTTTGCACTCGACATTAACGCCGACAGGGGCGAGACGAGCGAGTGCACCTTATCAGCTCAGTGTTACCCGGTTAATAAGTGTTTATTGTAAACAGTTTGGTCGTTTGCACTAACAGGTCTCTGCCCGAGCACGGAGAGGTAGGAGTTTAATAGTTTTAATGTGGTGCTGATAGCTGAGCTCAGGATTTGCCGAGTTTTGTTCAGAAACATGTCAAAGCTGTCACTGTGACACAGTATGCAACTACTCATGTTTGAGACTTACACAGTGCAAGCCTTACTGTTGTTTTAAATCTGTTACCCAAGGCAATAAATAATATGAGTGTTTTAACTGGAAGTAATGATGAATGCGCTTTCAGCATTGTCAGCTTATTATCCAGGTGTTGCTGCTTTAAGTACTAGATAAGGTGGTTGTTGAAGGTAAAATGCTATGAAATGCACAGTTTAAATGTTTTACAATGATTTTTTTTTTTAAATGTCATAAACCACAAAAGCTTCATGTGTTCAAAGCAAAACCAGTCATAATCACAGGGTCTTCAAATGGTTTATAGTGCTGTTATTTTTCAGTATTAAAACAAATATATAACTGCTTTTAAATGTATCCGCAAAAAACAAAGAATAATTAGTGTTATCAAGGTTTGTCTATTATATAAGTACCCCCACCCTGGTATATCAGTGATATAAAGCGTGGAAAGGCTCTGCTTCATATCACTGTAATGTTTCTTTTGTGACAGGGGGAAAGGAAATGGCAAATCAGCTGTCTCAGTCTCTGCCGGAGCAAACCTTTCAGTACCAAAACAGTCTGCCGCCCCTGCCTGTACCCTCACTGCAGAGCAGCCTTTCTAAGTACCTGGATGCAGGTAGGATGTCTGCTGTCATCAAGTTAGTCAGTTTCCAGGCTTTTGTAAATATTTGTCATGTGACCTTTCAGTTGTCCATATGTCGTATCTGTTTGAAACTTGTCTGTGTCATTGGTGCAGTCTGTGGTTTTCTATTAACCAGCGTTAGTGATTCTGGTCTGTGATTCTAGACACACGGTTTCTTTTTTAAAACAACATAAAATAAGATGTTAAATAAATAAATAAATGCTCACAATTGAATTTAATTCAATGGGAAGAACACAAATTATTAACCAAAAGGTGTAGGCTGAAGCTTAATTACACCTATGCTTTTTACATTTCGTTTCACCAAAACAAACACCAAAGATGATGCAATATTAGGACTGAACTAGAACAAAAACAGTCATACTGTACCCCAGTTTTATATTTGTTTACTGCCTGATTTTTGAGCATTTTTTATTTACATAGTGAAAAATCTTTTTTGAAGTTAGTTTTCTCATTTTTTCCTGCCCCAATTAAAAACAAACAAACATGTAAATAAAGTTTGTAAAGCATGTTGTTGCAGTGCTGAGATCCACTTACTAATTTTAAGGCATCGAGTTTTATGAATATTCTGCTGGTTTCTTCTTAATAATCAATTTATAACTCTTCTATAGTATGTAAACTGGATTAGCGTTGGTTGTGTATACGTTTGTGCAAACCTCCACACAGTAGATCATATATTTATATAGCACCACTGAACGACACAGGAAATCTTTCCTGCCTGTGGCCATCTCCCTGTACAACGCATCCACTTAACACACTGGTTACTGCTACAACTACACATGTTTCTTTTCCAGCTATTTATTTATGAGTGACTTATGTATGTATGTGTGTATATATATATATATATATGTGTGTATATATATATATATATATATATATATATATATATATATATATATATATATATATATATATATATATATATATATATATATATATATATATATTGTACTATTCTTAGTTAGCGTATTGTCTGTCTTGTCTTAATGTTGGTTTATAATGGAGCACTGTAACAAAAAATAATTTCCTCCAGGGATCAATAAAGTATTCTGATTCTGATTCTGATACCTATTAGGATCAATATAGCATGTGTGTTAATTTTCTTATTTAAAATGTCTTGTTTTATACATTTTTGCAATAGTTTGTTTTTAGCTCATTTATGTGAGCATTCCAGCATAATTTATAGTCAAACTGTTGGTTTCATACACTCATTAAACTTAAATTAAACTTTTAATTTGTGCACCCCTGAGCCTCTGACAATGGCTGTAAATGCTAAACAGTTATGGCAAAATGTCTGTGAAACCTGCTGAATCAAAGCTGAAGCTGTTACATCTTCATTGTTTAATTTGAAATCCACTCTTGTGGTGTGCAGAATTGTGTCATTTTCTAAAAGCTTAAGGATTTAACTGTAGCAGGAATCATGCAGGTGTTATCAGATATATGTGTGAATGTTTTAGAACAAGTTTATATGCACTCAGTCAAACCATTAGAAACACCTATAAACACACACATATACATACATACATATATATATATATACACACATACCGCAGACATGAGCGAGACAGATAAATACGAAGGCATGCCGGCTCGGACGTCGCCCGGATCAACAAGGTCCGCGTCAGGTGTTGAGGAACCAGGGCACCCTGACGAAAAGTGGGCTACTGGAACAAGAAGGCATCGGTGGGCAAGAGACGAAAACAGGGCATTGTTGGAATGCTACTACGCAAGTAACCCCGGCGGAAGGGGCTACATGAATAGGATGACGGACCTATGGATTCTTCGATACCCAACATCCACAATGACGGCGAAACAACTAGTAGCTCAGTGTTCCAACATTCGAAAGAAGGGACTGCTCTCACAGCTAGAGATTGACGAGGTACAACACAAATGCTACGGCAAGGAGGAGTCAGGACGCCAGGTCAGGGGGGAGATATCATCACCCCCACCCGAGATTGGGTACATAGCCCCA